>NC_083873.1:113637844-114254516 GCF_032452875.1 Bos javanicus | reverse complement strand
CCGTCACACCCCCGACTCCATGGGGTTAGAACCTCTAACCTGTTCTCCATTTCTATACTTTCGTTATTTGGGGAATATCCCCTGAATAGAACCGCTGGGATTAGCTTTCTCATTCAATATGATTCTCTGCAGATTCGCCCAAGCTGTGGTGTAGAGCCTGTTCCTTCTTACTTCAGAGCACCGCCCTTGGGATGGATGTACCAGCTCACCTCGCGTTTATTCACTCGCCCGTCGAGGACATCTGGCTGTCTCCCGTTTCTGGCTCTTATGAAGAAAGCTGCTGTGAACCTTGGTGTATACAGGTTTTCCCGTGAACCTCTTTGTTTCCCTGGGATACAGGCCCAGGAGTGTAACTGCTGAGTCCCATGGATGTTGCATGCTTGGTTTTTAAGGAAATGACCAGCTTTCCCAGAGCGGCTGTACCACTTCACGTCCGAGTCAGCCACGCAGGAGGGACCCAGTGTCTCTGCATCCTCACCAGGGTTTGGTGGGACCACCGTCCTTCATGTTACTCATTCCTGTAGGCGCGCAGGGACCCTCTTTACGCTGCACTGCGCTGATGGCTAAGGGTGCTGAGCCTGGTTCCCTGTGCTTCTTTGCCGTTCTCTCCGGGAACACGTTTCTCCATGTCTTCTGCTCATCTTCTGGTTGCTTGTCCTCTTACGGTTGGGTTCTGAGTAATCTTTATATGTTCCGGGTACTAGTCCTTGTTGGATACGGTTTGTAGTTATTTTCCCTGTGGTCGTCTTTTCACCTTCTCAGGCTCTGTTTTCACCTTCTCAGGCTCTGTCACAGACGAAACGTGTCGCATTCTGATGAAGTCGTTTATCACACTTCCTCCGTGGATGGTGCTTATGGTGTCAATGCTAAGAACTCTGTCTAGCCCTAGAGCACAGGTATTTCCCCTGCCTTTTTTCTACAAGCTTCACAGGTTTCCATTTAAGGCTGTGATCCACTTTGCGTCGACTCTGCATCAGGCATGAGGTTCGTTTTCACCGGCTCCTTGTTTGTTGACGCCCGTCCTTCCTTCACTGAAATGATTTTGCGCCTGAGCCAGAATCAGCCAGACCCGTCTATGTGGGTCTGTTTCTGGGTTCCCCATCAGATCTTATGTTCGGTTCTAAGATCTTCACAGAACTTGGATTCCCCTAAATCCAGGGTTGTTTCCACACCTGGACTGGGTGAGTGTGTCTATGGCTGTGTACGAATGCGAGTGTGTGGTCACGTGTGAACATGTGTAAGTGTCCGTGTGTGTGTGTGTGTGTGAGAACAGGAGTGTTCACCGGTGCATGTACCCACTCCAACCTTGCGCCCACTCCTTCCCAAGGCTTCGACATGGGAGCCAGTGGCCTGTTCCAGACAGTGGAGGGCAAAGGACTCTCTTCCAAGAGCATCTTTCTGCTGTTCCCTCACCTCCGCCCCTGCAGGCGAGGGTCCAAGCCTGCTGGGACAGTGGGCCACCACACGTGTCCTGTCCTGGGTCCGGGTGGAGCATCCCAGCAGTGACCAGCTGCTGGGATTCCGGGCTCTAGAGGGCAGCAGGTGGCCATGTTTCCTGCAAGTCAGTCCTGGAGCTCCGGGCGGCAGGTGGGTCCCCTCTGAGGGTCCCCTTGAGAGTCTGGGCAGGGGGCTGCACCCTCCTCTGCAGTGAACAGAGCCTCCCCCCCGCCCCCGCACACATACACACACACACACACACCCCGCCCCAGGGTTGCCCGAGGCTGAAGCGTGACTCTCAGGGCCAGGCTCAATCATCACGGGGCCAGCAGGTTGATGCACCCTCGGCTCAGGTCTGGGGGCTGTAAACCAGGAGGTGTCCACACGGAGGCCCCCTGGCCTGGACCCAATGCCAGCTCTGTGTGGCCCCAGGTGGGTGGCTGCGCCTGTCCGAGCCTCAGCCTCCCCAGCTATAAAGCTGGCTGGTGGGAGCCGGCAGGGGAGGATGGAGGGGAACGCGCCCACGCGGGCACTCGCGCATCCAGTTCTTCACACGGGACCAGAGCCCCCGCTTTCCAGCATCAGAGACCGCGTTGGGTTCCCCGGTCCCACCTGGGCAGGCATGGACGGACGTCTTCTGCACGGAGCCCCCTCGGTTCGCTCAGTACATTTGTTAACTGAAGCCCCCAGTGCTCGAGAGCTGTGAGCCGGGGGCTGGGGTCCCGGGTGGGAAGAGGGGGCTCTGCACCCCTTTGTGCTTTCCTGTCTGCTTGTGAGTGTTTTTAGTTTCTATATTTGGATTTTCTACAATGAGCATTTGTTACATCTATAATCAGAAAAATAAGCACGTGCATATTAGTTTAAATAGACTCAGTTCAGTTCAGTTCAGTCGCTCAGTCGTGTCCAACTCTTTGCGATCCCATGAATTGCAGCACGCCAGGCCTCCCTGTCCATCACCAACTCCCGGAGTTCACTCAGACTCACGTCCATCGAGTCAGTGATGCCATCCATCCATCTCATCCTCTGTCATCCCCTTCTCCTCTTGCCCCCAATCCCTCCCAGCATCAGAGTCTTTTCCAATGAGTCAACTCTTCGCATCAGGTGGCCAAAGTACTGGAGTTTCAGCTTTAGCATCATTCCTTCCAAAGAAATCCCAGGGCTGATCTCCTTTAGAATGGACGGGTTGGATCTCCTTGCCGTCCAAAGGACTCTCAAGAGTCTTCTCCAACACCACAGTTCAAAAGCATCAATTCTTCGGCGCTCAGCCTTCTTCACAGTCCAACTCTCACATCTATACATGACCACAGGAAAAACCATAGCCTTGACTAGACGGACCTTTGTTGGCAAAGTAATGTCTCTGCTTTGGGAATAAATTAACAGTGGTCACCTTAAGAGAATAAGATTTTGGGTTTTTATATATCCTTGTGTTTTTAATGTGTTTCCCCAGTGTTCTAAAATGAGTATATATGTTCTTAAAATCAGGGGAAAAAAGTAACACTTATACTAAAAAAAGAAAGAAATACTAGGAGACAGGGAGGAAATTTATATGTTTATATGTGTGTGTTAGTTTCTAAGTCATGTCCAACTCTTTGCAATCCATGGACTGTAGCCCACTAGGCTCCTCTGTCTATGGGATTCTCCAGGCAAGAATACTGGTGTGGGTTGTCATTCCTTTCTCCAGGGGATCTTCCCATCCCAGGGATCGAACCCAGGTCTGCCACACTGCAAGCAGATTCTTTACCACCTGAGCCACCTGGGAAGCCCCGCATAATATATGTGTGTGTGTATACATATACACATACATGAAATATTTCTATATCTGTCCATATATATTTGTATCTATGTCATCCATTAACTATCAATGATTTTTTTCATTAATCTCTATCTATTTATCATTTATATCTATCTATCTATGTATCACTATGAACAAAGCTAGTGGAGGTGATGGAATTCCAGCTGAGCTATTTCACATCCTGAAAGATGATGCTGTGAAAGTGCTGCAATCAATATGCCAGCAAATTTGGAAAACTCAGCAGTGGCTACGGCACTGCTGAAAAGGGTCAGTTTTCATTCCAATCCCAAAGAAAGGCAATGCCAAAGAATGCTCAAACTACCGCACAATTGCATTCATCTCGCACGCTAGCAAAGTAATGCTCAAAATTCTCCAAGCCAGGCTTCAACAGTACGTTAATGGAGAACTTCCAGGTGTTCAAACTGGATTTAGAAAAGGCAGGGGAACCAGAGAACAAATTGCCAACATCCATTGGATCATATAAAAAGCAAAAGAATTCCAGGAAAACATCTACTTCTGCTTCATTGACTTTGCTAAAGCCTTGACTGTGTGGATCACAACAAACTATGGAAAATTCTTAAAGAGATGGGAATACCAGACCACCTGACCTGCCTCCTGAGAAATTTGTAAGAGGGACAAGAAACAACCGATAGAACTGGACATGGAACAACAGACTGGTTCCAATTTGGAAAGGAGTACATCAAGGCTGTATATTGTCACCCTGCTTATTTAACTCATGTAGAGTATGTCATGCGAAATGCTGGGCTGGATGAAGCATAAGCTGGAATCAAGATTTCTGGGAGAAATCTCAATAAACTCAGATATGCAGATGATACCACCCTATGGCAGAAAGTGAAGAGGAACTAAAGAGCCTCTTGATGAAAGTGAAAGAGGAGAGTGAAAACCTGGCTTAAAACTCAACATTCAACAAATGAAGATCATGGCATCCGGTCCCATCACTTCATGGCAAATAGATGGGGAAACAATGGAAACAGAGACAGACTTTATTTTTGGGGGCTCCAAAATCACTGCAGATGGTGACTGCAGTCATGAAATTAAAAGATGCTTGCTTCTTGGAAGGGAAGCCAAGATCAACCTAGACAGCATATTAAAAAGCAGAGATATTACTTTGCCGACAAAGGTTTGTCTAGACAAAGCTATGGTTTTTTCCAATAGTCATGTATGGATGTGAGAGTTGGACCATAAAGAAAGCTGAAGAATTGATGCTTTTCAACTGTGGTGTTGGGGAGGACTCTTGAGAGTCCCTTGGATTGCAAGAAGATCCAACCAGTCCATTCTGAAGGAAATCAGTCCTGAATATTCATTGGAAGGACTGATGCTGACGCTGAAGCGCCAATACTTTGGCCACCTGATGCAAAGAACGGACTCATTGGAAAAGACCCTGATGCTGGGAAAGATTGAAGGTAGGAGGAGAAAGGGATGACAGAGGATGAGATGGTTGGATGGCATCACCAACTCCATGGACATGGGTTTGGGTAGACTCCAGGAGTTGGTGATGGACAGGGAAGCCTGGCATGCTGCAGTCCATGCGGTCACAAAGAGTTGGACATGACTAAGCAACGAACTGAACTGATTTATCTGCCTATCACCTATTACCGAATTTGTGTTGGCTATGAGATTATAAAGTAATAATTTTTTTTTAAACTGCCTGTTTTTCTTAAGATTCCAAATTCACTAGATCAATATAATGAGAGGTTTAAAAGATCGTATTGCCGCTCACGGGAATGAATGAATCTGACATCACCATGCTGTCAACACCCAGGCAGGCATGTTTGAAGCCCCCTCTCCCTGGACCTGAGCTGGCAGCTCGCTGCTCCATTGCCCCTGCCCTCCACTCCCTCCCGAGTTTTCCATTTCATTGCTTCAGTGCTGGTCTGGACCTGGGCAGGGGTCTCTAGTGCACTGTTACCGCCCGAAGTTTGGAAACGCTGGTCCAGACGACTCCGCACTCCAGGACTCCGAGGGGGAGAGGACGCCGCCCACCGCCCCGTCCGCCCGGCCGAAGCGGCCCCTCACCTGCTCCTGCCGCACCACGAACAGGACGTCCTCCCCGGGCCGCACGGCCACCGCCTCGCCGCGGATGCTGATCTGCAGGCCCCGCGGCGGCAGGAGCGGGCACTGCAGCCGCACGGGGCTCTGCCGCGGGTCCACGCCGCCCTCGCACACGTTGGACACCAGCTTCCGGTACCTGCGGCCAGAAGGCGGGTCAGCGTCCGACCGGGCGGGCCGGGCCGGGGCGGGGTCTGCCGCCCGGCCGACAGCTTCAGTAGCCGTGCGGGGGCTTTGGCTTGTGACCCCCGCGCTTCAACCCCCTCCCTCTTCCTGACTCCGTCTGTTTGCTCTTTCTGCCCCATTTTGGAGCTGAGGAAACTGAGGCTCAGAGAAGGGAATGAGCTCTAATGGCAGGACCGCGGCCCTCGCTGGTCCGAGCGTGTTCTCACGAGGCTGAGAGTTGTTGTTGCTGGGGGACGACTAGAGGAGCCAGAATGGATACTGCGACTTTGCTGGGAAGCGTGGTCCCGGGAAGCCAGAGTGCCCCGGAGGGGCTGGGACTTCCCGATGACGCGCCACGTGGCCGTGGGCAAGCACAGTCCCACAGGAGGCCTCCTCCTCTTACACGGATGGACTGGGGCCAGACGACATCCGATTCACCAGCTCATTCATGCAACGCGAATTGACTGAGCATCTGCTATGCGCCCGGTGGGAGGGCCGAGGTCATCCCTCGCAGCCCCTGCCCTTTGCCGAGAGGACTGTCCAGTGGGAAGGCAGCCCTCACCAAACCACCCCCCACATCAAAGCAACATCACGACTGTGACAGTATGGGGAAGGGGCTGCACCCGGGGCTCTGCTCCCCAAGAACGGGGCTTTCAGCTGGAGCAGAAGGTGGGCAGGAGAGTGAAGAGTGTCCTGGGCAGTGGAAACGGTGTGTGCCAAGGCCCTGTGGTGGTGGTGGGGGGGCAGGTGTGAGATGAGGGTGGGGAGGGGCTGGCGGGGAAAGCCTCACGCGCTCTAGTAAACTTTTAGGGTCTCCCTAGTAGCTCAGTGGTAAGGAATCCACCTGCCAATGCAGGAGACGTGGGTTCAATCCCTGGATCAGGAAGATCCCCTGGAGGAGGAAATGGCAACCCACTCCAGTACTCTTGCATGGAGAGTCCTACGGACAGAGGAGCCTGGCGGGCTGCAGTCCGTGCTGTTGCAAAACGTCGGACACGACTCAGCGACTAAGCAATAACAACAAACTCTTAGGAGGCATTAGGAAAACCCTGCTAGGGAGGCACGGATTGTTATCATGCAAAGATGCGTGTGGTTAGTTGGGAAGAAAATACCCTCCCTAAGAGCCACCCTCCCACAGCCCCTTGGCACCCAGAGTGTGCAGATGGTGTGAAATGAAACCCTTTGCCCTTGGTATGGGTCCTGACTCTGACATTTCAGACAAGAGTCCCTGCTTGCCAAGCCCTGGAACAGCTGCTGTGGCTCCCTGATGGAGGGAGGGATGGATGATGGGTGAATTGTTGGAGGGATGGGAGGATGAACGGATGGTGGACGAGTGAGTGGAAGAATAAAGAGATGGATAATTGGATGGATAGATGGATGATGGATGGATGGGTGGACAGATGGGTGGATGGATGAATGCAGGATGGATGGGGAATACACAGATAGATGATTGGATGACTGGATGATGATGGATGGATGGGTGGGTGGATGATGGATGGATGGATGGATGGTGGATGGATGGATGATGGAGGGATGAGGAATACACAGATAGATGACTGGATGATTGGATAGATAGATGGATGATGGATGGATGGATGGTGGATGGATGGATGGGGAATACACAGATGACCGGATAATTGGATGGATAGATGGATGATGGATGGATGGGTGGACAGATGGGTGGATGGATGAATGAATGAAGGATGGATGGGGAATACATGGATGATTGGATGGATAGAGGGATGATGGATGGATGGAGAATACACAGATAGATGATTGGATGGATGGATGGATGGATAGGTGGATGATGGACAGATGGGTGGATGGATGAATGGATGATGGATGGATGAGGAACACACGGATAGATGATTGGATGATTGGCTGGACGGATGATGGGATTTATGCTGCTGAGGTCCAAGCCTGCAGTCTCTGGCCCTACTTCTTGCTTCTTCAGGCTCTGTCCTGCCCCATCCCCAGAGGCAGCAACCAGGCTTGTCTAATAAGTCCATAGGTAGTTCACTCCCTCTCAGAACTTCCCCTCGGGGACACAGAGACCTTTACGATGAAGCTTGCTTAGGACCTGTGGAGTGGCGGGCTCCCAGCTGTTCCACACAGAACGCTGTTATAGTTTGATCCCTGAGACACAGCACACTCAGCCTCTGCAGAGGGAAGGAGGTCACACCTGCGGAGCACTTCCCTCCCCCTCACGCACAGTGTGTGTTCATCACACCACACACCAAGGGACACACCACGTGTCAGAAAGCTTAGTCCAGTCCAGGGGACAGCTGGGTGAGCGTGACAATAACTGGGGACGTTCTATTCCCACAGAGTAAGCTTGGGGCCCAGGGTGAGTCAGGGAAGGCTTCCTGAAGGAGGCGCCATTCAAGCTGAGACCTAAAGGGAGTGTGAATATCTCTGGCCCAGCTCAGGCCTGGCTTGCTCAGGGTTGGCAGATGGGGAGGGGCTTTGGCACTGCAGGGGCTCGGGGGGCCAGGGAGGCGGGTTCCTTCTCTGGGTACAGCGGGTATGAGTGCCAAGGCCGGGGACCTCCTTGCTCTCTGTTTGGAGCGGGCTCAGGGTGTCTCTTCTCCCTGATGCTGATCCATCTGGGCTCCGGATGGAGAGCCCTGGCTGGGGGCAGAGTCTGGGTGACTTGCAGGAGCCCCAGCGCAAAGGGCAGTCAGCCCTGATTTCTCTCTCCCTGACTCCATGCGAGGAACCGTGGGTACCAGGTGGGAAAGGCAGGGGTCACCATGGTTCTGCCCCGTGCGACTCACCCGAGACTGCTGGTGTAGGTCTGGCCCAGGACACAGTCGTCAGGGGGCGACAGGGGGTTAAACCAGAAGTTGGCAAAGCACTTGTTGGCATCGGACTCTGAGGAGGGGGCGCGCTCAAATCCATAGTCACTGGGAGGAGGAAGACACGGCGGTCAGGAGACCGGCAGTGGCGGGGGTGCGAGCCAGTCCAGGGTAGGTGCCCCACAGCAAGGACACACAGAGGCAGATCCACAGGCCCCGTCCCAGAGGGGAGAAGGACTGAAAGCTGATGGGTATATTCCGGGTAAGAAGGGATGCAAAGGGGATTCTGGGAAATTACAGCGGAGCACTGAACCCAGCCTGGGCATCCTGGAGGGCTGCCTGGAGGAGGTAGCTGACTCTCAATGGAAGATCAAGAGATAACCAGGGGAGGGGGGAAGGGCACTGCAGGTGGGGGCCAGCCCCTTCAGTGCCAGAGCCGGGAGACGCAGGTGGGGATGGCAGGACGAGGAAGGGCGAGGATGGCTGGGGAGGGAGCCAGCTTCCAGAACTCGGACATTCTCCTGTGGGTGGTGGGCAAGCACAGCAGTCCTTGAGTGGGGCGGCGGGGCGGGGGGTGGTCAGGGGGCTTCCAGGCGGGTCTCTGGATGGTGGAGGGGGTTGCTGGCTGTCCTGGGTCCCCAGGCTGCCCTCCGTCTTCCTCCGTGTCCCTGCCCTCCTGGGAGCAGGCCGCCCCTGCCGGCTTGGAAAGGACACCCATGGATTCTTGAATGTGGGCCGGACCGGGTGGTTGGGTGATCGGGCCCAGAATAAGGGGGCCGTGCTGGAGCACGGCTCTCAGGTTGCCCGCCGGGTGGCAGCCACGGGGTCACTCAAGCAGCATCCCCCCGCTCCCCACCCACCCCCAGGGCTGGGGCAGAGTGGGACCCTCACCAGAGGAAGTCCGAGGCCCGGCACGGGCACACGCGGGCCGTGAGTGCTGCCGTGAAGCTGCGACCCGTGACGCACCAGGACGCGGGCTTCCTCCTGCGGAAGCTCCTCTGCTGGCCCATGACGCAGCGGTCACCCTGCGGGGGGACGCGGGGTGAGGGGCCGCCCCACTGCGGCTCCCACTGCCGGTCTGGCCTGTTCCTTATTCCCCCGGCCCGGGCGGGCATCGGGGCAGGAAACCGGGGCCCAGGGCCAGGGCTGTGTGTGTGCCTGACACTGACCTGGGGCAGCCCAGCCCCTGTCCACCCCCCAGCACTCGCTGAGTGCTATGTACCTGGCCCTGCTGGGCCCTGAGGGGGTCTCAGGCCCCAGAAGAGAGGCCCCGTGCAATCCTCAGGCCCGAGGGTTTCAGGTGGGCCCTGTGAGGCTGGGACGAGCCACAGCCTCCAGGCCTCAGGGGCCACACAGTAGGTGTTCAGCCAACAATCCGAGCAGGACACACCAGTGTGAACAGGCACCACGGCAAATACAGCTGTGGGCACCCCCCCACCCCAGCGATTCTGGGACCCTCCCCTCTGAAATCCTGAGCACCCAACCCGAACTGCAGCAGAAGACCACTTCTGGTCCTCACGTATTCCCCTCCGTGTGAATATTCGTCATCTTGCTGTAGGAAGTTTTGTGGGTCTGAGATTATGGCGTGGGGGCTGTCACAGATCATTGGTGTTACCCAGTGTGTGATACCTGAGCCCTGCTACCTTCCCTCCATCCCACAAATCCGGGACCCCGAGCACAGCTGCCTTCTGGCTGGGTCGGGCCCATGCCCCTGTGCCCCGGGTGTACCCGCAGACCCTGGCTCAGGCCGCCCAGAAGGGCCAGCAAGCCCAGCAGGAGGACCCACATCTGGGGGAGGCTGGCAGCCTGGCAGGACGGGGTTTGCGGGCAGAGGGGGTGCCCTGCGCGGGGCCGGGCCCACCTGCAGGTTGGTGAGGTCCCAGGAGCTGTAGTCATCCTCGCTGCACCGCCTGGAGAACCAGGGCCGGAAGTCCACCTTGACCAGCTCCCAGTCCGAACGGAAGCTGATGTGGCCGAAGACGCTGGGGAGGGAAGGAGGGGGCGGGAAACCGCCTTGGTCCGGCCAGCCCCCCAGGCGCCCCCCAGTCCCCTGCGGGCTTCCACCCACACTTTCCCAGTGGGTCCAGCGGTCTCTCCCCTGCCCCAGCCGGGCAGCCCCAGGACGGATCCTGCGCTGGGCTGGGCAGGCTGCAGGCCTATGGGCATCAGCGTCAAGCGTTCCCACCACCATCGCCCGTTATCTACGGCTCGTGGATGGCGCTGCTGTGGGCCATCCCAGGTGCCCCCCATGGACAACGACGTGGGCACAGTGGGGTCAGGAGCCCGGCCCTGCCTCAGTGGCCAGGCTGGTCCTGGCAGAAGTGTTTCACAGGATGACTCGTGGTTGGGTGTCTGCGTTCTGTGCTGTCTGGCTTCTCCCCACCCGCGTCCCTGCCTCTGTCGGCCTGTCCATACCAGGGGGGCTCGTGCGGCAGAAACCCCAGCTCCCTCTGCATAGCTGGGCCACAGAATTTTCCCCCAAAGCAGACCGGACAATCCATGGAGAGGTAGGGAGTCATCCCCCGGCTCAGAGCGGGCTGGGAGCAGTGTGCTTGCATGCTGCTTGGTCTAATCCTCACCACAGCCCACTTCACAGAAAGGAAAACTGAGGCACAGAGAGGTTGAGTAGCTTGCTTAAGATCACACAGCATGTTTGTGCCACTTCTTCGCCCACAGCTGTCATGTATTGAGTGCCTATCATGCGACGCCCAGATCCTTCGCTCTCCGAGAAGGCTGCTGCTTAAGGGATTTCCTCCCAGCACCTCACACTTGGGCTCCAGGAGCCCAGCCTGCACTTCTCTGGTCCTTCTCCAGTTCACTCTATAGGACTCCGGCCATATTACCAGAGGTTGAGCACCTGGATGGAGGAGGTGATGTACTCACTCCGGCCTTGGCCCCCATTCCAGGCTCACGGATAGGAGCTGGATACTTGGGGAAGTCAGTTGTGGTCTAAAGGGCACAAACTACAATCTAGGAGGGTAGTTGAGAAGGGTCTTGGAGTGTTTTCTGGGGGACATGATGGCTGGCTCTGCATGTCTGAGGCTGATACCGGAAGAGTTTTGGCTCCAAAGGACACCTCGGAGCCAGACAAGCCTGGGTTGACACCTGTTTACTTGTCTGTGACCTTTGGCATGTCCATTCCTCTCTGTACCTCAGTTTCCTTGGCTTTAAAATGGGGACAATGACACTGGCCTTTTGGGACCCATGGTGGATTGGCGATGGTTTGTGTAGGATGCTTGATTGTAGAAGGTTTATAAACACACATGCACACCCACCCTCACTCCTACACATACCCCCCCGACACACATGCTCAGAGGTTCTCACACACACACACGTTACCTCCATTGCCCCGAACAGTCCCCAGGAGCAGATACTGTGATCTTTACTTCACAGACGAGACCCCGAGCCTCTACAGGGGCCTCTTCTGGTTCTTGCAGCCTCCCTCTGCCTTGGCCTGGCTCCCCGCTCTGTGGTTCACCTCCCCGTCCAGGGCTCTGAGAGGCCCGATCGCTCTCCACCTTCCTGCCTTCCTTCCTGCCTGCCCACGGGCAGCCCTGGTGTCTGGAGACACCCTGCGGTCCTCCTTCCAGCCTGAGCCTCTCCCCAGTCGTGTTCAGCTGCCATAATCCATCCTGCTTTTCTGCTGCCCGAGGCGTGAGCTCCCCCGTCACCCCAGCCTGGGCCTCTCCTGCTGCTGGTGGATGTGGCCCAGCATGGACCAAACGGCCCGCTTCTCCTCCGCCTGGTCCAGCTGCTCTCAGAGGGGCTCCCGACAGAGAGGTCGTGGGCGGCCCAGATGGGGGTGGTGACGGTGGTCGTGAAGGTGTCCCGCTGGTCCGCTGTCCTGACTCCCATCCTGGCGGGGACAGTCCCTTCCCTGGGAGTCTCACTACATGGGGACTGTCTGCCACGGCGACCCCTTCTCCCAAGCAGAGCCAGCTGGGTTGTTACTTAAATGGGGCATGAGGGTCTTAGCTCATTGAAGGGACGTCCTTAAGGGACATCTTCACTCCAGTACTCCAGTCTGGAGAATTCCACGGACTGTACAGTCCGTGGGGTCGCAAAGAGTCGGACAGGACTGAGCGACTTTCACTCACTCACCCACTCCAGGCCCTCCACAGCCTGAGCCTGTCTCCCGCTCTTCTGGAAGCCGTGTTATGATGGAGGTGACTGCAGCAGTGACTGCCGGCACATCCTCTGCCCCTGCCAGACACCTGCCCCCCCATCCACTCCTCCTCACCACCCCAGGGGGCGTGCTGTTAGTATTCCCACCTTACTGACAAGGAGACTGAGGCCAGGGACCCCTCAGGATGGCACGGCTGTGGCCCACCTCCTGGGGAGCAGGATCAGTCTCCCAGCTGGTGACTTTGGGGCTCTGACGCCCAGCCCGGGAAACACTCACTGGCCAGAGTGTGACCACCGCGCGAACTCCTGCGTGGGCTGCCCAGGCCCTACCAGGGAAGTCTCTGAAAAGAGGCTGGTTCACTTGATCTAACTAATCCCCTCCATGTCTCTGAAGTCCTGCCTTTTATGAAGCCTAAACGTTCAGCTCATACTTTGAGAAATAGCTGGCATCTGGCTAACTCTGAGTTTTAGGAAGTCAGTGCCTTTAATGTGTGTGTGAAAGTGAAAGTGTTAATCGCTCAGTCGTGTCCGAGAGTAGGTACTCATTCCCTTCTCCAGGGGCTCTTCCTGACCCAGGGATCGGACTGGGGTCTCCCACATCACAGGCAGATTCTTTACCATCAGAACCACCTTCTGAAAGTTGGAAAGTGAAAATCACTCTAGTCGTGTCCGACTCTTTGTGACCCCGTGGACTATACAGTCCATGGAATTCTCCAGGCCAGAATACTGGAGTGGGTAGCCTTTCCCTTCTCCTGGGGATCTTCCCAACCCAGGGATAGAACCCAGGTTGCCCGCATTGCAGGTGGATTTTTACCAGCTGAGCCACCAGGGAAGCCCAAGAGTACTGGCGTGGGTAGCCTGTCCCTCCTGCAGCGGATCTTCCTGATCCATCCCCTTCACCATCGTTACCACCGTCACCATCACCATCGACAGAATCGCAATCTCAAAGGGCCAAGTGGGCAGTGATCCAGGGCTGACCCTTGCCTCTTAGTCCCACCCCTCGCCAGCCCGGTGATCCTGGGCAGATGACAGATGTCCTTGGTTAGGGAAGAGTGGCCACCTCCCAGTGGCCGAGGGTGAGAGGACGCAGAGGATGGTAAGAGACAAGGAGGCGGGTGTGACAATGGGGGTGAGTGGGGAGGATGGGGAGGGAGGCGGGGTGAACCCGCCTAGCGCAGCAGGGCCTGAGGGGCCTCCGCCACGGCCCGCCCGGGGTTCGGCTCTGACCTGCCTGCCCACCTCCCGTGGGCACTCACGTCATGACCAGCGTCTCGTCCCCTGGCTCACTCAGCAGCCCATCCACAAACACGGAGGTGCTGGTGAAGTTGTGCGTGCTCCAGGTGAGGCCCTCGTCCACGCTGAACCTGCCAAGAGAAGGGGCAGCTGGGGACACAGTCTGCATCCAGGGCCAGCTGCCTTGTCGGGCCCAGCCCTGCCCACGCCCAGAGACCAGAGCTGTCGAGCTGAGGCGGCTGGGCGAACTGGCAGGGGCAGTGACCAACCCCAGGGCCAGTGCAGTGTCCCCAGCGCGGCTGGGCCCCCGCCTTCACACTCTCGTAGGTCACGGCAGCCACCTGCCAGCACCAGGTGGCACCCACGTCTGCTCAGGGACACTACAGTCAAGGAGCCCTGGGGGTGTGGCCTGAGATCCCCTGGATTGCCGTTATCCAGGTCCTGGAAACATCCAGGTCAGCCCTCCCCAGTGCCCAAGCCCAGCCCAGGGTCTGTGGGGTCACGTGTGGGAGCTTATGCCCCCTCAGTGTGGTGTATCAGTGCTGCCAGCTTGCCGTGCAGAAAGATCTTTTTCAGACTAAAGTGATACTGGTTTCCTGACAGCTCGCCAAGCTCTGCCTCCCAAGTCCACAGTTCATGCCTGCCCTCACGTCCCCACAACAGCCCTTCACACGTCTGAAGCTGATGCCAAACCTACTCTGGCCTGGGCACATGCAGCTGGCTTCCCTGTCTGGCCTCCACCTATCTAATTCAGGTCCATCCCGAAAAGTCACCTCCTCTGGGAAGCCTTCCCTGCTCTCCCAGGAGGAGGGGAGGGTAGGGGCATCCTCACAGCCCCAGGCCTCCCTCTGGCCCACCCAACCACGCTGGGTTGTCATTCCCCACCCCTTGTCTCCCCAGGCCTGGCAGTGAGCAGCTATCAGCAGCATGGGTGGGGGTGGGGGTGGGGGGTGGTGAGGGGGCGGGGTGGTGGTGGGTGCTGGGGAGTGGGGTGTGGCTGGTGGTGGGGGTGGTGGGAGCGGGTGCTGTTGGGAAGGCAGGGTGATGGTGGGGGGTGGGGGGTGGACACTGTGCAGAGCCTGGCACTAACCCCCTTGGCGGGGTCTGGTGCCTTCGTCCTGGGGTCCTGCATGGTGGGCCATCCTGGGGAATGCTCCGAGGCGTTCCCAGGTGGAGAGGACGGGCCCCTGCCCCACTCAGCGCTGGGCACCCAGGGACTTACTTGAGGATTTTCAGGGGGATGGAGGTGTCCTTGATGGCCACGATCACGCCGCCGTGGTCCAGGTAGAGGATGTGGTGCTCCTCCTCGAACACCTGTAGCAGACCGTGGGTGGGGCTCTGAGGGCAGGACCCAGGGAGGGCTTGGAGGGCTTTCAGGGTCGGGGGTTGCTCTCCCAGGGACAGAACTGCCCACACGCTGGCTGGGGGGCTGCAGCAGAGTCCAGCTCCCTGAGACAGGGCTGGTCAGAGGGCTCCTGCTGTCCCCAGGCCATCCCCTCCCTCCCCCAACCACCCAGACTCAGTACGTGTGGGATGAATGGCACGAATGCAAGCTGATGGCAATTTCTAGACCACTGACCAGAGAGCAAAATGCAAATAAACACTGCGAGTGGTTCTGCCTCCAGGAAAACTCAGGCAGCACAAAGGCCAGCAGCGTGAGGATGAGAAAGAAACTGCAGAATTTAGGATAAGCATCCACTGGTAAAAGCAAACCTCTATTTATCATGACTCAGTTCATGTGCCACCTCCTTCAGGAAGCCCTCCCAGATGCCATGCTGGGTGGGTGTGGGGAGTCTCTGGGCCCCCTGTGCCAGGACTTACTGCATGAACTTGTCATTGTTTTCTCCAGCCAGGGAGCTCCTCAAAGGCCCAGTGTGCCTCTGAGTCCTCTCTGTGGCTCAGTACTGGCTCAGCTCACAGCTGGAGGTGCCAGGGCTCAGGAAGTGTGTGTGGGATACATGAATGAGTGAGTGAGTGAGTGAATGAATCCCCACCAAGTCCTTAGGGGACAAAATGTCGAGAGACCTGGATAGGGCTCTCACAGGAGGAAACACCTCTGGTGGCCAGGGGGGCATAGCCTCAAATGTGCTCACAACCCTCACATGTGGTCAGACTCCCCATCTTCACATCCGCCTCCCACAAGGACAAGCAGGGGGCATTTGCCCTGTCTACCCACTGGGGAGACGGGTGCCTCCCAGTCTCCCCATGGGAGCCCCACAGGCAATTCCACCCTCATTAGCAGGGACTTGGAAATCAGGCGACTCCAACCCCATGCAGCCATGAAATTAAAAGACACTTGTTCCTTGGAAAGAAAGCTATGCCCAACCTAGACAGCATATTAAAAAGCAGAAACATCACTATGCCAACAAAGGTCCATCTAGTCAAAGCCATGGTTTTTCCAGTAGTCATGTATGGATGTGAGAGTTGGACTATAAAGAAAGCTGAGCGCCGAAGAATTAATGCTTTTGAACTGTGGTGTTGGAGAAGACTCACTTTGGCCCTGATATGAAGAGCAGACTCATTGGAAAAGACCCTGATGCTGGGAAAGATTGAAGGCAGGAGGAGAAGGGGATGACAGAGGATGAGATGGTTGGATGGCATCACCGACTCGATGGACGACTTTGAGCAAATTCTGGGAGATGGTGAGGGACAGGGAAGCCTGGGGTGCTGTAATCCACGGGGGTCTCAAAGCATCAGACACGACTTAGCAACTGAATTACAAAACAACGCCCACAGGGAACCCGAGGGTCTGCACATCCGTTGCTCTGGTCTTCTGCACCTTGAACAGTCAGTGGTCCCCCAACCCCACGCCCCGTCTTTCCCACTTCCCTGACACCCTGAGCTCTAGAGGGTGCTCCTTAAATGTTCTCTGGCTATTCTGGGATCATTCCAGGGAAGTCCTGTTTTTAAAATATGTCCCTTTAACAGTGTATATGCTGTTATATGTAATATACATTCCCAGAGTTCTGTGGTAGAGACGTCTCATGGCATCCTTGACAAGCCAGCCTGAGCTCTCCAGGTCTTCCTGCCTTTGTCCCACACTGACCTCTGCCTCCTGCTTGCCCCCCACCCCAGTAAACTCCCTGTCTCTGACACATGGGCGCCCCCTACTCTGTCACCTGGGCACTCCTGCACCCTCCTGTGCCCCCCACCCCGTACCCTCCTCCCATCACCACGGCCCAGCCCTGAACCGACGTTCTCCCACTTAATTCTGACAAGTTCCCAAGTTTGAAGCCTAAGCAAACGGCTTGCCAACAGTGGCCACTGTGAAAATACCTATGGTCAGTTTCTACAAAATACATCTCTCTGTTTCATCAGGTCTATTAAATCTAATAAGCTGGGGCCAGGGTGGGGGTGGTTTCTGTAATAAATGGACAGGCCATGACCTTTAAGAGAGTTTTAGACATATCTCACTAGTTTTAGTGAAACAGAAATATTATAACACAATAAATCTCTTTTGCCCTTTTCAAAATTCCTGGTTTCTTGCATATTATTAAAAAAAAATGCCAGGACTTTAAACCAGGGTGCAGGTGAGCTCCGCACTCTGAGGATTCACGTCTTTGTCCAGGGCAGTAGCTGGGAGGAGTCTGTTAAGTGGGGGGCTCAGAGGTGCAAAAATTGACTTGAAAATAGAGCTGCTTCCATCCTCAGGAAGGGGAGACACAGACGAAAATTTAGTGCATTTTCTTAAGCACTTAAGGCAGAAATTGCCACTCCATGAAGTCAGCAGACCACGTGAGGCTTTTTTTTTTTTTTTTCTGGAAAGAAATAAACAGCAAGTGCAGGGGGTCCGAGCCTCTCCTGGGGCGAGTGCTTGGGTTTGGCTGGACGCCCCAGTGTCAGACCATCAGCCACCCTGCTCCGTTGGACGCCCTTCGGACAGCAGCCCCCACCCCTCTAGTCTGAGACTCTGAGTCGCGTGCTGGGGTAGTGCTGATGGGCCCTCGCAGTGTGACCCCCCCAGCTCAGGGGGCTGTTTCCTGCATAACTGCTGTCTCCTGATTCTTGTCATTTTCCTGTTTTTCTTTTCTCAGGCGCACTGAACATCAGATCACCACCCCGTGGATGTGCCCGAGGGACCCTGAACCACACTCACCGCGACCCCCCCAAACCTGCTCCTCCCCCATTTCTCCTTTCTCTCCCAAGTCTTTGCCATCCACCCAGCAGCTGCCCCTGCAGGACCCCGGGCCTGGTCTGTGGCCCCCACGTCCTGCTGTCGGGGAGTCTCCGTGTGCCTTCCTGCCGGGACAGCGCCTCCACCCCATCCCTGGTGGTTATTCCGTTTGGGTTGACGTTCAGGGTAGCCTGACCGTGGGGAGAGGTGTCAGACCTCGAATCCTCCAGGAGTGGCTGCTGCAAGAGCAGCAGGAGGTGGGGGCCAGCCGGGCCTGGGCCCTCTTTTCCCCGATGGTGATGTAACTCCTAAAGGGAGTGGTGTCCAGCCGCTCAGGCCGGGGCAGAAACAGCAGCGTGTCTCAGAGCTCCTCCGGGAGCGAGGGGGCGAGAACAGACACGTCTCTGGGGGCCCCGGTGCGGTGAGCCCCTCCCTGCCACCTTACCTGCCGCCAGGTGTGGCCGCAGTCCGACGTGATGTACATTTCCTCTTTATATTCCACCAGCTGGGAGCCCAGGTTACCTGGTCCGGAAGAGAAGAGATGGAGCTGCTCTTAGGACCGGCCACTCTCCCACTGACCAAGGTCTGAGCACAGCCGGGGCCCCAAACCAGGGCTGGTGGTGGATGGGCCCTGGGTCTACGCCACCAAAGCCACCAGCGGACACGCCTTCCGCCCTCCTGGGTGCCGACAGGCCTGCCGTCACCACTGCGGGTCCTAGTCTGCGCGGTAAAGGGTTAATTTTGCCCAGAGAAAGCCGGCCTCAGGCAGCTCCGGCAGAGCCCAGGTGCAGGCAGAGCGTGGGGGCCTCAGAAGACCCACAAGTGAGGATCGGGGTTCAGGAACAAGAAGCGTGGCTGGGGGCCACGTGGGCCAGGTGAGCGGTGTGTGGACCCAGCAGCCCGTGATGGGCTTTAAACTGGGGCAGGACATGGCTGGGTCTATGTTTGGAGGTAGCCCCTGGGGGATGGGTAAGGGGAGGCCAGAGGCAGGTCCGGGCAGTGTGGGGCCGTCCAGATGTGAGGCTGGGTAAGCATATAGTAGGTGCTCATTAAGCGTCCATCAAGGGGCCATTTGGAGGATGGGGAAGTGGGCGCCAAGTCAGCTGGGCAGCCAACAGGCTCCTCCTGGGTTCTGGTTCACCTGACCCTATACCAGGCTGGCAGGTGGGTCACCAGCCTTGAGGGAGCCACTCTGCGGGGCTAGGACTTAATCCAGGGGTGCTGCTGAGTGGGGGCAAAGAACCCCCGCTTAGTATCCAAGGTGACTCCAGTTTGAAGACCAGGAGGCTTGGCCGAGTGGACTCCGACAGGAAGAACTTAGGTCACCTGGAGGACACTGCTCCAGGACAGTCACGGCGGCCTTGGAGCTGGGCTGGGTGACCCCAGTCAGCCTCCTGGGAAGGGGCTCGGACAGCAGAATTTTCTGACATGTCAGATTTCACAGGCTTCTGCTCTGACCACGTGGTGATGGTCGGGGAGCCAGGGACCTGAGCTTCCTTCCAGGATGAAGGGACCTGCTTTGAGGACACGGCAGCCCTTCCGGACTCTTCCTGGAGCCCCAGAGGCCCCTGACCCGGCAACCTGAGCAGCCTTATCCACATGGTGCCCTCAGGAGCGCCTCCTCCAGAGCCAAGTGTAGATGTCACTGGAAAGTCCCAAGGGAGAGGGACCATTCTCAGAGAGACGAGGCAAAGCCAGTTCAAGCAGAGCAGCTGAGGGCTTGTGTGCCTGCCTATTTTTTTGAGGTCCAACCAACATCTAAATCATCCATCCATCCTTCATCAATTTATTATCCATCCATCCATCCTTCATCAATTTATTATCCATCCACCCTTCATTAATTTATTATCTATCCATCCATCCATCCATCCTTCATCAATTTATTATCCATATACCCTTCATTAATTTATCATCCATCCATCCCCTCGTCTCTTCTTCATCAATTCCACCCCTCCCCCTCCCCCTACACTTATCCATCAGCATCTGTTGAGTGCCTGCTCTCTCCCCAGCTTTGTGCTAAGCTGCAGGGGGTGCCAGCTGAGCAACCATGGCCCTGGCTCCCAGGGACCTCTCCTCCTAGCCAGGGAAGAAGGATGCCCTGCAACCGGGGCAGGGCCGAGGATGCCTGGGATCCCGGGGAACCATGAAAGCAGAGAAGGGAAAGCTAATGGACTCACAAAGGAGGGGAATTCAGGAGCGATTCCTGCAGGAAGCGACCTCTGCCCCTTGCCTTGAAAGACGAATGCCACTGGCCAAGCGACAGGGGCAGGTGTGCCAGGCAGTGGGCCGGGTCTTGGCGATGGCAGCGAGGTGGGAGGGGAGGTTGGTCAGGGGAGCTGGGGCAGAGGGGCAGGTGCCGAGCTGGGTTCCCTTCTACCCGCCCAGCCACCGCAAGGCTCTCAGGAAAAGCTGCTGAGCGCAGTCAGGGGGGTGACGGAATGAAGGCAACAGCTGGGGGTTGGGGGTGGGCAGAGGACGGAAGGGGCGCCCTTTATCTCCATCCCTCATCCTTCCAGACACCAACAGAGACGCCGGGACCCGTGCTTCCAACACCGAAGCCGTGCAGCAAAGGCTGCGGGGTCAGCACAGCCTCACAGGCGAGTTTGCCGTCCGTGGTTTCGGGGGGAGTGATGTCTGTCTTTTAAGTGACGTGATCTGTTTTCCTTGCTTCGTCTACCAAGGCTGTCAGGCTGCCAGTCACCCAACAGGCACTGGGGCGGGGGGCAGGACATCAGGGGACATTCAGAGGACACGTCCACAGGCCGTCAGAGCGGAGGGCTCTTCAGGAGCTCAGAGGCCGGGGCCCTCACATTAGGGAGGGGAAACTGAGGCCCAGGGGATGTCCCCGGTGCTGTGTCCCCTCCTGGCTGCTCTGGGCTCTCCTTGGGCCTCCACCCCCTACAGCCCGGCCTCTCTGCCCTGCGTCCATGCTCTCAGGGCCTGGTACACAGTAAGTACTCCCTGAATGCACGTTTCCTTTCTGGCCTTGGCCCGCAGCTTGCAGTGTGGCCAAGACCTCAGGGCCTGAACAGAGCAGAAGAGCAACAAAGATCCACCCCGTGCCCTCTTGGCCGAGGAGGAAGGCGACCTGGACCAGGAGACAGGGCTCCTACTGGGGGCCCCGGGGGCTCTTCCCAGCACAGAGAGGACGGGGGTGCTCTGAGCTCCCCGTCACGGCCCCTCAGGGTGTTCCCGGCCACAGGACTCCCCAGGCACTGTGTCCAGGAGGTGTCTGCGCCTTTGCTCTGCGTGGCCCTGAGGATTCACCCCCGGACACGGAGCTGGAAGCAGCGTGTGCTGTGTGGGGGGCCCAGGACCCGGCAGGGTGGCTCTGGGAGGCACAGCGCCCACCCTACAGAAAGAGCTCAGGAAGGGCCGAGTCCGAACCGGACTAGCGCCCTCAGTCCAGACCACGCATCTGTGTTGTGCTGCCTCCTTAGAAGCTCGTCTCCTTGACGCGGCCCAGCTGGAGGGAGAACGTTCCAGCTGGCACCCTGGCCTGCTGCGCTTATTTCTGGGTTCACCCTCTGAGGCTGCTTCTCGACCCTGGCAGTTAGAAGCCAGTGTTCCCATCTTTGCTTCTTAAATTCTCCTTTCCCGACCTCACTGGAGTCACCGCTGTGGGTCTAGCCTCTCATCCACAGTCCTGGAGGACAGGCTCCCAGCAGAAGGCACCTGGCATGGAGCCCAGCTCAAGGGCGGTGGTGCCCAGGTGCTGTCTCAGTGATAGGGAGAGCTGCGGAAACACGCCTGGCATCCGCCGAACGCCAGAGAGGTCGTTCTCTCTTTCTGCAGATGAGGGCGCTGAGGTTTGGAGGCACTAGTCACGCCCAGAGCCCAGCAGCTGGAAGCGGCAGAAGAGAGGCGTGTGGCAGCCTCTGCCTGTCCCAGGGTGAGGGGTGAGTGATGGGAGATCCGCGCAGAGGCTCCCTGTAAACAGACAGCCATCACCCCCGGCTGCCTCGGGCGGCTCAGCCCAGACGGGGCCCTCACTTGGACCCACTGCTCCTGCCACGTTGCCCAGCCCATGGGGGGCCACCAGTGGGAAGCTGGTCCCTGCTTAGCGGTGACGGCGGGGCCCGAGGGAGCCCAGCTCACTCCACCTTCCCTCTCTGGTCCTCTGTTCCCAGCAGACACCCAGGGCTGGATGGAGGATGTAAAAGAATTCACACCTTGGTTGGCCCACATTGTACGGATGGCTCCATCTCCATCTTGGGAAAGCCATGGTGAGGTTAAAAAGCCGTGGAATGAAGTATAAATGCAGCATCCTGCCCCTGGGGGGGGACAGTGAGGGGAGGGAGGGAGGGGCAGAGGGAGGCGGCCACCCACCCCCTGCGCTCCCCCTTCTGTGACTCGCACACGGTGAAGCGAAGCTCCTGCAGATCCTTGCAGCTTTCCAGGGGGCTGTAACGCTTGTCCTGAGCTTTAAATCGAGTGCTGGGAACATTTGAAACTGTGCCTTCTGCACCTTTGGTCAAGAATTTGAGGTTTCAGGGCATCACAAATGTGCATTTTAAATACACTGTTGCCTTCGGGTCCAGGGACCTGAGTCCACAAGACCGAGGGTGCCTGACACAGGTGGCCTGACCCCTCTCTGTGTGGGAGCTGGTGCCCCATGAGCGGCATTGAAATCGAGGCTGATGCGCATTTTTGTCATTGACACCCGACCGTCGTCGTGGAAGCAGGTGGACCCCGCCCCAGTGGCAGCCAATGACTAAGACCCCTGGGGCACAGATGGGCAGAAGGAGGCCCAGAAGCTGAAAGCTCTTCCTTGCTGTCATCTGTGGTTGTATCACTTGCCGCCCCCCACTGGAAGACCCCTCTCCAGGATAACGTGAGATGCCCATCCTGACCGCCAAGGTCTCCTGCCTCCTGAGGTGCACAGTGCCCACAGGGGTCTCACCTGTTGCTTGTGGGCTCTGGTTGGGTCATTCTGAGAAGCATATTCCCTCCTCTGGAAGGACGGCCCTGTCGCCTCAACATGGCCATTCACTCATTCATTGGCTCACTCACTCATTCATTCACTCTCTCATTCACTCACTCATTCACTTACTCACTCATTCATTCATTACTCATTCATCCTTCACTCCTTCACTCACTCATTCACTTATTCATTCATTGACTCATTCATTCACTCACTCATTCACTCATTCATTACCACACTCATTCATTCACTCATTAACTTACTCCTTCATTCACTCACTCATTCATTCACTTACTCATTCACTCATTCATTAGCTTACTCACTCATTCATTCACTCTCTCACACACAGCCGCCAGGCTGGGATACATCTGCTGAAGGGTCAGATGCGTCATCCAGCCCACGGTCTGGGGTCCAAATTCTCCAGGCTGCAGCTGGTGCTGGAGCAGAAAGAGGCATAGAGCCTCAGGTTCAGGCAGCCATGAGCCCTGGCCCGGGCCTTGGCAGTCCCTGCTCTGTGACGGGGCAGAGACACTGTCTCTCTGACTGCCACACGCCCCATCCACACCTGGGTGTGCCCAGCCCCAGCCTGGCCCTTCTGCCCCCGGGACCAGTGGCCGGCTGATGGGCCTGCCCCAGAGTCTTGCTCTCTGCAGTTTCAAGGGGCACAGCAGCCCTCCCAGGGCACGGACTTCCTTTCCCAGAGGAGCCTGGGGTGGGTCTCAAGCTTCAGGAGGACACCTTGCAAGTTGCGAGCAAGTCTTCCCTCTCCTCAGGTTCATTACCTCCTCTGTGAAGTGGGGGTGCTGACCTCTCAGGGTCACGGTGGTGATGAGAGGAGTTCAGGGCCTGGCAGGGGAGAAATGGCTGCCATGGCAGCTGTGGACAGAGCATCAGGGCTGAGCTGCTGAGAGCTGGTGAGGCTGTCCCCTCTCTGAAGGGTAAAAGGGAAGCCAGACGCCAGCCGCTGCCTGGCAGTGGACTTTTAAAACATGTGATTTTATTTGCAATGATTCTTCTAACTCACATAAACCTTGTTTTAGAGTTTTATTTGATCGGCACACATTTCGTGACCCCTGAGTAAGTTTCTAGTTTAATGGGGTAGACAGACACAATCACAACATATGTTTCTCTTTTCCCCCTTGTGTAAGTTGTATGTGTGTCTCTCTCTCCCAACTAGAAACTTCTTTAGGGACCAATAACTATCAACCATGATACAGATTATCCTTCCATCCACTCACCCATCCATCCTTTCATGTACTCATTCACCATTTTGTTTTCCATCCTTCCATCAGGCCGTTGGACTATTATTCTTTCAACTATTCAAGTATCCTTTGACCCATCCTGCCACCCACCCATCCATCTTTCCATTCATCCATCCATCTGTTCTTCCCTTGGTCATCCACCCATCTATCCATCTTTCCATACATCTATCCATCCGTCCATCCATCCTTCCATTAGTCATTCATCCACCACCTATATTCATGCTTCCATCCATCTATCCATCCATCCATTCATCCATCCATCCGTCTGTCCATCCATCCATCCAGTTACGTGCCCTCTCTGGACCATGCAGACATCCCTTGGGGGGAGGTGCCAAGAAACCTGGGTTCCTGGGGATGCTATGGCACTGTCCCAGTGGACACACCATGGCCCCAGGCCTGTGACCGCCAAGTCCCACCCCTGAGCCTGGAGCTCTGCGCAGGCAGCGAGGCTCCCGCGGTCTGACCGCGGAGGCAGCGTCCTACCTGCGCCCGTGACCAGGTCCCGCGGTCTGACCGCGGAGGCAGCGTCCTACCTGCGTCTGTGACCAGGCCCCGCGCTCTGACCTCGGAGGCAGCGGCCTACCTGCGCCCGTGACCGGGCCCCGCACTCTGACCGCGGAGGCAGCAGCCTACCTGCGCCCATGACCAGGCCGGGGGCGCTGTCCTTGGTGTGCACGGTACCCGACACGTAGGGGTTGTCTGCCCAGCGCAGGTGCAGGTGCAGGTGGCAGTCCGGCTGCAAGGGAGAGAGGGAGTCGTGGTCAGCGCCTGGGAGGGAGCGGTGGCCCGAGGAAAAGCAGGGCCCAGGCGGAACGCAGCCCTGTGGGGGCTGGGCGGGAAGGCAGGGCCACGGCATTTTAGAGGAGTGGGAGGAAGGTGGGGAGGAGGCTTGGAGGCTGACCCCTGGGTGAAGGTCATCTGGTCAGGGCCAGGTGGGCTTCTCCAGGGGAGGGGCCTCCTGGCCCGGGTGCTGGAGGGTGGGTGCCCCAAAGTGGCTCCTGAGTGCAGAGCTGGGCCACAGAACGGGACTCCAGGAGCCTGCACGACCCATGGCCATGTTCATCCACCCAGAACCTTCACTGGGGGCCTCTCAGGTGACCATGGGCACCAGGGGACAGCTGTGGGCAGCCCGTAAACTCCACGTCCTCTGGGAGAGGCAGGTGGTACGGTGGGTGTGTTAGAGCCCAGGTTACTCTCGAACATCAGCAGAGCACATCAGGACGCAGCCTGGGTGGTGCCCTGGCTGAAGGGGCAGAAATGCTGGCTGTTGGGAGCACTCCAGCATACCTCGAGTCGCTTGGTGGCCGCCTCTGGGCCAGCACCAAGCCACACGCTTCACAAGGCGCGTGTCACGGAACTCTCTCAGCACCCGTCCTGCCATCCCCTCTGTGCTGACGGGGAAACTGAGGCAGAGTGTGTTTAAGCAACTTCCCACAGCTGGGGCTGCCTGGTTCAAAGTCCACACTGTGAAACCTGCGGGTGGGACGGGGAGTCTGGCACTTCCAGGCAAACCAGGCTGGCTGCGCCCAGAACGAGGAAGCACCAGCTGTTTCTTGTCCAGCATTGTAAGATCCCCCATCTGTCTTTGCCCCAGCTGCCTGCCCCCTGCCCCCCCTACTCTGCTGAGATGGTAGAGGCTAAGCCAGCTCCCTGGGGCGGGACTGGGGGGCCCAGGGGAGTAGACGAGTTGAAAGGATGTATCCTCTGGACTGACCCTCCTGAGTCTCCCCAGGCCTTGGTGACTCACGAGCCCCACCAGCCCTCGGTCACATCTGCATAGAACACAAAACCACAGGACCTAGGACGAGGCCCCAGGTCTCCATGCGGCTCCCCCCAGGCCACCAGACACGACACCAGGGAGTGACCTGCCAGCCACCAGCCAGGACTGCCACCTACCCCTGCCAGGGTCATTCCACACTCTACTATCTACCGAAATCCATCTGAGAGATCTCTCTTTTCTCTACATTTAACGTTGCTTTAACACTTTCTTCTGGTCCGTGAACCGCGTACGTTTTATACAGGTTATCCAAAGTTAAAAATCAAAGCGATCAATAAATTGGATATTAATCTGGGCCAGGTGCCCAGGGCCTGATCCAGTGGGAGAGGAGCTTGATTGGTCTGTACCAGAGTTTTAAAATATATATTAGGTTCATCACACCCTGTATGATTTCATTCATCGCAAGTGTCCAGAGCAGGGAAGTCTATAGACAGGAAGTAGACTTCAGGGCAGGGCGTGGGGTGGGGAGAATGGGGTTGGTGACTAAAGGGTACAGGGTTTCTTTTTGAGTCTAAAGTGGACCGTGCTAATGGGCGCATAGCTCTGTGAAGATTCCAGAAACCACTGAATTGTCACACTTTAAATGGGTGACTTGTATGGGATGTGACCGGCATCTCAGTCAAGCTGCTAAAAAAATAAAGTAAGATGTGGCAAATGAGCTGGAAGAGCCCCACTTTTAAAGCAGACTTGGTGGGCTAGAGACCCTCCCCAGGGCAGCCTGAAGTTGGCAGGGCCCCGTGGGTGGGTAGCTTGGTCACTGAGTGCCCCCAGATGGGAGCCCCCCAGAGAAGGGGAACGCTTGGCTGAGCAGGATAAACTTGACCCGCTGTGGCAGGTTAAGCTGCAGCCTGACCTGGATTTCTCCTGGTTTCTTACAACTGAGAAGCAGGTTGGTGACCTAACATCTTCGGGGCACCTTCAGCCCCTTCTCCCTGGCAGGGAGGGTGTGTCTGGGGGAAGGGTGCCCATGACCTCTGTAAGCAGGGCCAGTCTCCAGCTGCAGAAGGAAGCTCGAGGCAGGAGGAGAAGGCACCTCAGCAGGGACATGGCCTGCCCTGCTGTGTCCAAGGACACGCTCCTGGGCTGAGAAGGTCCGGCCCAGGCACGGCCCTGTTCTGGCGCCCCAGGAGTCCCGGGTGCCAGGTCCTGGGTGGAGTGGCCATGCTCCCCAGCTTGCAGCCAGCCTTCTGCACGTCCCCTGACTCTCTGTGCTCACAGTATCACTATCTCTGGGAGTGGTGAGGCCGGACTTCCCTTCCCCATCCCCAGCCCACTGCGGCTCTGTCTTAACTGCTGGACGCTTGATGGGGGCACAGATAGAACACTCCTCAGGGGTCCCTGTGGTCACGAGTGGCCCACAGGACCCTGGCAGGGCTGTGGTCCCCTTTTGAGCCACACAGGTCCTTCCAGCAGGTCCTGGAGCTGCTGGGGGCGCTCTGCCAGGGGTCTGACTCGCTGACACAAGGCCCAGCTGAGTCTGCACTGAGTGGATGGAGGGATGGCAGGCCTGGAGAGGCCGACCCACAGGGCCCTCAGCACCTGCACATGTAATGGGAGGGGACGCACCGGGCAGCAGGCTGCTCTTGGGGCGCAGAGTTAGACACGGCGGGGTCCCCTGGGCCACCGAGGGCACAGGTGGGAAGACCTCAAGGGCGGGCTGGTGCCAGGGGAGGCGGTGCTGAGCGCCCGGTCCTGGAGAGTGGGCCTGGGTACCTGCAGGGCCTGGGTGGGTGTGACGGGCTGAGGGGGCAGCACCATGCTGCCCCAAGATACTCCTTTCTTGGCCCCTCCACACGCGGGAGCCGGCTGGTGCCCTAAAGGGGTGTCCATTGGAGACTGTCGGCTGGTTGGAAGGCCACGCTGCTGGTTGCTGTGAGCAAGGGGACCTGCTCACCTGCGCACCCCACGACTCGCTCAGCCAGTGTCTGAGAAGAGTGGCCACAGACAGCAAAACGGACCGGTTTTCATTCTAAGCCCGAAGGTCAAGAGAGGAGAACCAACTCCAAGGGCAACTGAGCATCCGAAAACAGGCCTGATCCATGCTCGCCTGTTAAAAAGTCCCCTTCAGAATTTGCTCTGTAGCTCAGGAAACTCAAACAGGGGCTTTGCATCAACCTAGAGGGGCAGGAGGAGGCAGGAGACGGGAGAGGGGTTCAAAAGGGAGGGGATATATGTACACCTATGGCTGATTCGTGATGAGGTTTGACAGAAAACAGCAAAATTCTGTAAAGCAGTTATCCTTCAGTTAAAAAAAAAAAAAAGACTCCTTCATTTTCCTGTCACTAGAAGGCGATATTCCCAGCCAGAGAGCTCGTCATACGACCCAGGAAAGTCTTTCGGACCCAGAGTCAAAAGAAAAACAGAAGACTCAGAAATCCCACGTGTCGGGATCCCCAGCCGAACTTTTTAACATGACTCTTAGCCAAAGGAAGGGGAAGAAAAATGCCTGACGCTGTCACCTCTGAGCGACGCGGTTGCAGGTCTAACTTATTCCCCTTTCTATACATTCCTGCATTTTCCAGGTATTCTGCAATAAGCAGGAATCACTTTTCCGATGAGAAGTAAAACCTCAAGTGTAGCCAGCCCTGTGCATTGAGAGTCTGCACAGCTGAGTGAAGGACACAGTCAGAGAAGAGACCCAGGAGGAGGACCGCCCCGCACGCCCCACCCACGGCCGCCAGGGCTGTACACGCAGGGGACGCCGGGGAGCCAAGGCCGCGGCTCCTGCCTTTCAGGCCCAGCTGGGCATCCCGATGCTTGTCCTCTTTCCGCTTGTCCTCTTTCCGCTGTGCCCATCGGGCTCTTGGCCTGACTGCCTGCGGCCACGCACTTACCAGCTGGCTCCCAGTTTTATTATTTTAAGGCTGGGGCATAAATCTCGAAAGGTTATCTCCTTGCTGAGCTGCTTAATTGCAGACAAGAATCTATTCTTAGCGAAAACTTGCTTTGACAGATTAATATGGCTTAACTTTGTCGACAATGATACAAAAATTAGCCCTTTCACAGCAATTCAGTTCTCAGAAGCGCTTTTACAAGTGGCAGGTAATTAATCCTCCCCGTAGGTCGACAGGTGCTGTTATCCCTTGTTGCTAGCCGGAGGGGGCTTATGCAGAGGCCGAGCGGAGCCCCCTGCTTGGTGAGGTCAGGGACCGAGGACCTGAGGCTCTGCCCGGAGGGCGCAGAGCCCCACCTGGTTCTGGGGGGTGGTCACTGGCTGGTCAGGTGGGGTGCCTACCATCTTGAGGGGCCCTGCAGAGATCCAGGCAGGTCCCAAGAGGGCAGAATTGCTTGCTGTTTTGTGTAGTGATGTATTCCCAACACCCAGAAGAGTGCCTTTCCATAATAGGTCCCGGTACATGTTTGTTGAATGAATATGCATGTAAAACAGGCACCATTGCTTTTTCTGTTTACAGAGGCACAGCAATGGACGGGGGGCCCTGACTGTGAGGAGCTTCCAGTCAAGGCCAGTGGGAAACAGAAGCATGTGTGCCCAGTGAAGGCTTCTCTGTAGAGGGGACATGCAGACAGGGTTTTCAGGTGTCAATAGGAGTTCATTGAACAAAGAGGAAAAGCCTTCCCCATCTCCAAGGCAGCCAAGACACAGGGGCAGCCTACACTCATATTCATGTAGAAAGGCACCCTTGGAAGATCAGGGTCAGCTTGGAGCTCATGAGATTTGGACTATGTCCCGGCCCCCTCACTCATCCAGCCCCCGCCCCCAATTCCACAGGCAGAGTGTGCTGCTTGGCCCTTGACATTGGCCAACAGGGCTTAGCAAGTGCAGCACAAGCAGGCTTGCAACGTTCTTGCGATGTTTCTGCTCATCCTCCTGCACCTCTGTTATTGCCCAGAGTGTGCCTGGGCTGGTCCCGGGAGGAGGATGCCAGGTCCCTTCCTAAATCATAACCCCTGGGTGTGTGAGCGAGCCCAGCCTCTCGCAGATCTGAAAGAGTGAGTGCTGTTTGGGGTGGTTTGTTACACAGCACTGTTGTGACCAGAGCTGACCGAGACACTCCCCTCTCTGACCTCTTTGTAAAGCAAGGAGTTTCTTCCTGCCTTCTCCACCACACCCAGAGAAATAGGTGGTTCAGTCTCTCAGATCCCCTTCTCAGACGTCAGCGTCTCTGACCCCTGGATCCTGCAGTCGTGTCCAGTGCCCACCCCAGGGAAGGTGTGTGCAGTGAGCGGGCACTCACAGGCTTGCAGTTGGTTGGTTTCCCGTTCATGTCCGTGCTGGGAGGCCTCAAGTAATCCCAGTCTCGGCCCTTGTTGTAGGTTATGAGTGTCACCACCTTCCCGTTGACTTTCTGGTTTGCCAGGAAGACTCCTTTCACCCCTCGGACCTGGGACAGAAGCACAAGAAGGATGGTAAACGCCTGCCCGGCCCCTTGTGAGAGCTCTGTGCGCAAGGCCTCATTTGTCCGGGACAATAGCCCTGAGCTGAGGCTGGCGTACACCCTGGAGGTTAGGGGCCTCAGGGCACAGGGAGCGGAGATGCAGTCTGAGCTCTGACTGGGAGATGGCTCTGTCTGACCCCACTTTCCAAGTGCATTTCACGACATCGAGCTGTCCTCCCAAGTCCAGCCTCTGCTGTCAGACAGCGAGCAGAGCCCTGGTCCTTGACATGCGTGCACATCTCGGTCACCCCGTCTTTAGCCGGGGCTCCTGACTCAGATCCCAGTCCCTCGCCTCCTTCCCAGGGGACCCACAGGGCCTGGACCAGTGGAGTCGCTCTGGGCTTCCCTCCAGGGACTTCGTCAGCTCAGCCCCACAGGAGGTTGCCACAGGAGGTTGAGGTAGGGGTCCATGCTGGTCCCAGCCTGCCCTGGACGAGGGTCAAAGTTCCCCATGCCCCCTTTCTCAGGATTCCTGGGGGGCCCAGGGAGGTGACCCACTCACATGCCATAGTCAGTCACTGAGTCGGCTCATAAGAAATGGTCAAGCATCAGCAATTCCCAGTTGTTCAACCTACTGATTCTACAGAGATGAGTTTTTCTGGCAAGTTCCTTGGGTGTGGAGACCTGGGACCCAGTAACTGAGGCCCACTGGTGTGGCCTGAGTTCCTTGGAGCCCCCGTGGGCCTGAAGCAGCCTTTGCTGCTCTATAAATAGCATGAACCCAGGGCAACTGAGGCACGGAGTTACAGGATTTATCTGGAGTTCCCTGACCAGAGGTGAAGCTCAGGGCAACGGTGGTAATTCACAGTAAGTGCCTTCTGCGTGGCGGTCAAGGGAGTCAGCAAGCGCCACGGCATTAAATTCTCAGACTCCACGAGGTCACCGCTGTCCTAGGCCTCCGTGGCAAGGGCCCGACAGGTGGGGAGCAGGCCGGGAGGCGCTGAAGACTCTGAGTGAATGGTGTGCGTGTTTCCTGTGGCTTCCACGACAGGTGACAGGCGGATGGACCTTAAACCACACAAGATCGTGTGACAGCTCTGGGGGCCGGAAGCCCAGCAGGAGTGGGTCCCACAGGCTGAGAGCAAGCTGTTGGGGCCCAGCGTCTACAGGCACCCGAGGTGCTTGGCTTGCAGCCCCTCCTCCATCTTCAGCCAGTCGTACAGCAGCTCCTTGGCCATTCTTCCGTGATTCTGTGTGCTTTTCTGTTCCCTTCTGCTCCTTCCACTCGTGAAGACCCCTGAGATTGCAGTGGGCCTCGTGCAAAATGCTGGAAACTCTTCCCATCTTCTGTCTGCCAACTCCATCCCCCTTTGCCTGTGTCTCTTAATAGGAGGCTGCTGTCTGGGGTGGCGATGGCGGTCTGGCCCTCACTCCACAGATGATACTTCAGGGATGGTCTTTCTTGGGGATGACCCGGGGGAGAAGGACCATGGCCCCTTCTCTCTCACTCTTGGTGACGTCACTCTGTCTCGGGCCCATCTGAGCATCACTCGGGGGCAGGCTGCTGGGTCCAGACGCCTTCCCTGGTGTCCCAGGGGCAGATTCGGTGCTGATTTGCCCGGTGATGGCTTGATGGAAAGTGCTCTTTTGTATCCCAACTGGTCTCCATGAAAACACTCAGCAGTAAATAACCCGGATCCTCCTGTCCCAGAGAGGTAGGAGCAGGCTGAGTCTCCCTAGGGTGGGTCTGGTCAGCTGAGCGCCAGGTTCCAAAGCTGACATGCCCGCTCCACGCGCCCACCCTTCTCACGGCTGTGCTCGCTTCCTGGGGCTGACGTGACAAAGTATCACAAAGTGGGAGAGGGTGGGGCTCAAACAACAGAAATTCTGTTTCCTCACAGTCGGGAAGCCGGAGGTCCACGATCAAGGCACTGGCAGGGCTGTCCTCTCTCTAAGGTTCTCAGGAGGCTCCTTCCTCGTCTCCTCCAGCTTCAGGGGTCTCCAGGTGTTCTCTGCTCTGTCTTCACAGACCCTTCTCTCTGTGTGTCCGTGTCTCCTCTTCTGATCCTTATAAGGACACTTGTCATGGGTTTAGGACCCAACACAAGCTCATCTCAAGACCCTTCACTTAGTGACGCTGCAAAGATCCTTTTCCTAAAGAAGCTCAAGGTCATGGCTTCGATGTGGTTTTACCTTTTTTTTTGAGGCGGGGGTCGCATTCAGCCCATTACAATGGCTGTCTCCTAGCTGTGGTCAGGACTTCTCAGGGTCAGGGCACAGGACTGGGGACCCCCATGAAAGTGTTAGTCACTCAGTCGTGTCCGACTCTTTGAGACTCCATGAACTGCAGCCCACCAGGCTCCTCAGTCCATGGGCTTCTCCAGGTAAGAATACTGGAGTGGGTAGCCATTCCCTTCTCCAACCTAGGGATCTTCCCAACCTAGGGATCAAATCTAGGTCTCCTGCATTGCAGGCAGTTTCTTTATCATCTTGAGCCACCAGAGAAGCCCCCATATCCCGCTTCCTAACCCAAGCTTCAACACAAGGAGGCCCCCAGAGAAGGGCTGTCATTTGGTCTAGAACCAGGACACCTCCCCCCAACCCCTGCCCACCCCGAGCAGTGGTGTGAGTTCACCGCCCTTCAAAGTCCAGGCCTCTCAGGGCAGTGGTTGCCTGTGATGTCTCGGACAAGACATTTTTCCTGGATCTGCCATTAGATGAATGATAACCACGGAGATAATGCAACTGGCACACATGTAGACTCTCCAGGCCAGGCCTTCCCCACACACGATCTTGAATCCCCAGAAAGGGCCACTGCTGTGAAAACTGTCGAGAGCTCGCTGAGTACTGGGCTGCTGTAAGTGTTCAATGGAAACAGAGGCCTCCTTCTGTGCCTCCAGTTGGCACAGAAAGCCTCTGAGGAAGGTATTACTGTCATCCTCGTTTCACTACGAGCAAACTGAAGCAGAGAGGTTAAGTAACCTCCCTGAGGTCACACAGCAAATACATATCAGAACTGGGATTTGAGCCCAGGCAGTGGGGCTCCAGAGCTGTGCTCGTAACCACTACCCATGACTCACATTAGGTGGATTTCAGAGAAGCCAAGTCACTTACGAGGAGGCCCAGCTTTGGGGCTGGCCACGTGAGCTCCCTCCAGTCCCCCTGGCCTCTCACTGCCTGGTCTTTGGCATGAATTGCTGTTCCCTGGTTCCTCAAGCCTGGCTAACTTCAGTTTCGCCTTAAATCCATCCACATCCCTTCCTCCAGGAAGCACTCCCTGACTCCCATCCCGAGCTGGCTAACTGCGCTCATGGTGCTCTCTAGATGCTGACTCACTGGGTGGGAACCACTGTCGGGGGCTGATCTTTCTGTAGAGTATGAAATTCTGGGAGAAGTGGTCTGCTCCTTCCTGCATCCTGGGGATGGGGCCTGGAGCTGGGCGTGTGCTACAGGCGGTACGGATACCCGCAGAGGGCCAGGCCATCCTGCGTGTAACTGCGGTGTCTGCGGTGCCCTCATCCTGAGTCAATGACATGCCCTTCCCGCCTGTAACTTTTAGCAAATGGCCCTAAGCCGTGGGCTGTGTCCAGCTGGGGCGGTAAACCCACAAATGGGTTCTCATTGTAAACCAATGCTTACATTCATCACTTCCTGGGAGAAGGCGGTCCGTGCTGCTGTTGACAGCTGAGAGATGGAGGCTGCAGCCCCGGCTCTGTCCGGGAGGCCTGCTCCCACCTCAGCTGACCTGCTCTGTCTGCTTAAGGCTTGGCTGGCCACCCATGGGACACTCTCCCCAGCCCGGCAGGGACAGCAGAGTCTGGCAGGCCCACCACCAGCATCTACTATGAGAACACACTGGCCAGGGGCTCCCCGAGGGAGGAGCTTAATGGTGAATGACCGAGGGAGGGAGTGCTGGCCAGGAGGGTGGACAGAGCCTGGGACGACAGACTGGGGCTGGTCCTGGTTTTCTCACTCCCTCCCCAGGTACCTGGGCAGGTTGCCTGCCCTGTCCGAGCCTCCGGTCCCTTACCTGTAAAGCGGCTGAGGGAGCCCCTCCCCGGCTCTGGTGCGGACAAGGATACAAGAGGTGGCCCTGAAAGGCCGGGTTCCAGTTGGGCCCTTGTGGGTGTGGGTGGGGCTGACATTTATGGAATGCAAGCACATGGAGCCAGGAGCCCCAGTTCAGAGCCTCTGACCTGATCAGGTCAGCCCCTCAGCATCACGCGACAAGAGCACATGGAGGCTTAAATGGGACACAGATGGGGTGGGACCCCCAGGGAGGGCACTGGGGGATCTGGGAATCTCAGGCAGGGAGGCCCCAACCCCCAGCCTCAGAGACAAGAGCTGCAGGGCCAAGGCGGAGACAGGAAGCTAGAGAGAGCCCGACAGAGTGAGATACACAGAGCGGGGAGGAGACCAGTCCTGGGTGGGGGGAGGCAGCGAGGCCAGCAATGGGACGGCCCCACCCTCTGTCCCTCAGCCTGTTTTCAAGGCACGCATGGCTCTGCAGATGATGGCTGACGAGTAAGTTGATGGTGGGGACCGCTAACCTGAACCTCAACTCAGCAACATGTCATCCCCACAAAAGAATTCCATTCTTCTCATGAGCAGTGTTACACAGTGCTCCTTGACTAGATTTTTAATTTCATCACAAACAGCGAGTTTTCTCTCTTGCACTGAAAGTACCCGCATGGTATCCTCTAGATCTGCAAAGCCTGAATTAGGGCATTTTTGTAGGGTGAGATGGGGGCCGGGGTGGGAGTGGGAGGAGTCGGGCAGGAGTGGGTGGAGCCGGGCAGAGTGGGAGGAGCCGGGGGGGAGTGGGAGGAGTCGGGGAGGGAGTGAGAGGAGTCGGGTGGTAGTGGGTGGAGCTGGGCAGAGTGGGAAGAGCCGGGGAGAGAGTGGGAGGAGTCGGGTGGGAGTGGGTGGAGCTGGGCAGGAGTGGGAGGAACTGGGGCGCAAATGGGAGGGGCAAGGTAGGGAGTGGGAGGAGCTGGGCGGGAGTGGGAGGGTTTAGGTGGGAGTGGGAGGGGCAGCAGAGGGAGTGGGAGGAGCCGGGGCGGGGTGGGAGTGGCCGGCGTTGGAGTGGGAGGGGTCGGGGTGGACGTGGGAGGAATCAGGGTGGGAGGAGCTGGGCGGGAGTGGGAGGGGCCGGGGCAGGAGTGGGAGGGGCCAGGAGGGAGTGGGCGGAGCCTGGGCTGTGGGCCCGAGACGCCCCTCAGGTCCCACCTCCAGGATGTCGATGACCACGCTCTCCTCCGCCTGCCGCGAGCTGCGCACATCCTCCAGCACCAGCGAGTAGCGCACGCCGCGCGTGTCCGACTGGTACAGGTTGTAGGTGTCGGTCTGGTACCACTCCTGCACGGCCACGAACACCTGGCTCTCGTCCGTGCTGATGACCTGCAGATCCTGGGGGCGTGGGGGAGCGGGGTCAGTGCGGGCTGGGGGCCGGTGTGGGGGAGGGAAGCTGGCCTGGGCGTGGGGGGTAGGGGGATGGGGCAGGCCTGGGGGGAGGGGTGGGGGTTGGCCACAGCCCTCTTGGCGTCAGGCTGACCTAGATTTTCATCCCGGCTCTGCCCGCAGTGCTCTGTGGCCTTAGACAAGTTCCTTTACCTCTCTGGGCCTCCGTTCTCCCAGCTTCAAAATGGGGGTCATGTTCCCACCCTCCACATTGGGTGGGGGGGCTGCCCAGGCACTGGGTGGGGCGTAGTGACACCTCCCCCCACCCCCTGCCCCTGCCATGCCGTCTGCCTGCTTGTCCGCAGTTAGGAGGAGGCCGGGACTCCTATGCACCACAGACCATCACCCCTGGGAGGCGGGGACTGGTCTCCTTAGGGCCCCTCCCCGACCCCACCCTGAGGATCAGATAAGCTACCTGTCAATTCACTCACTCAGCACGTGTTCCTTAAGTGCCTGCTGTGTGCCAGGCGCTTGGCTAGGCCCTGGGCCCCGCTGGGGACCCACACTGGTCTCTGCCCTCCGGGTTGTACACTGGGAAGGAGGGCTGGATTAATTCGCTTCAGCCTCACTCCCAGGGCCTCCTCGATGGCCTGCTACATACAGAGAGCTGCCCTTTGCCCACAGTTCCTCCAGGCCAGGACACCCCTGCCCTTGGCCCTCCTGCCGGACACACAGCCAACAAGGCCCGTGCAGGGCAGTGGGCGGCTCGGGGCCTGGCGGGAGCTGAGGGCAGGCACCTGGACAGCAGGCCGGCAGGAGGCCTGGCCTGAGAAGGTCAGCGGCCGAGGCCAAAGCCCACCTGGAGCAGGACGCCTGGCAACTCTTGAGTGGGCCAGGCACCCCCTCTCAGGATTTGTTCCAGATTTGACAATTCAGAATAAAAAAAAAAGAAAAACCCACAGTCGAATAAAAAGGAAGAAGAAACCCAGGGCTAAGCTGAATTTCTTGTTTTCCTTTTCACTCCCAGCCAGCGCCAAACGCTGCGTGGGAGCCACATGAAAAGGCATCTGAACAGGCCTGTTTCAAAGCCATAACGAGCTTTTATGCTGCAGCCTCTCCAGTTTGCCTTCTATCACTCCTAGACTTTTATTGCCCCTCTGGCGGCGGAGCTTCCAAGATCCAGGAGCCGAGGACAGATGGCAGAGGGGGCGGGGCAACGCTGGTCACGACCGCTGCTCCGCCCACCACGGCCAGTGTAGTTTGGGGGTTCTCTTCCCTTTACAGACCTTCAATCCGGTGAAGAGGCCGCCTGGGCAGGGTTTAGGCTGGTGACGGCCCCTCCTCTCCTGTCTGTTCCCACCCCCACCTTCCAGTGCTGTGCAGCCAAAAAAAAAGGGCTTTGCAAAAAAGAGGGGGGCAGTGCTGTGAAACCTGCGATGCACCTCCCTCCCAGGGACAGCCCTGCAGCGCAGCGGGGTCCTGGCCTGTGGACCCGAGCAGCTCACAGCCAGGGAGGGCTTACAGAGTCAGGGTCACAGGCCTGGCGGTTCCCTCTGTGAGACGGGACAGCAGGATGATGGGGAGTTGGGGGGCTGCGCCTGAAGCCTGGGAAGTGGGGCATCTCTGCTGCTCTCGCCCACCCCCCTCTCCCATTTCTCCATGCAAGGCCGCGGTGTCCTCCCGGGTATCGCTAATCCTGCAGCCCGGCACGAGAAAGCCCGCTATCGGCCGAGCTCACGCAGTGCCCAGCATCAGCCACACGGGGACTGATCAGTATTTACTGCTATTACCGTCATTCTGACTTTGCCTTCACCACACCCGGGTAAATGTTTACAAAACCTGAGTAAATGTTTACTAGAACTTGGGAAATAAAGGAAAATGTATAAAGGGAGTAAAAGTTGCCTGTAGTACTGCTCCTAGAGAGACCTGATATTAACATTTTAAAATGTTTACTTCTGGGTTTGTTCCCAAATGTGATTCATATACTTTCTCAAGTATGGTTTGTAGCTTGTTCTTGCCTGTTCTATGAGGAGCATGTTTCTCTGTTGTTACAATTATTTATAAACACCACTTTTGGTGACTGCATGATATTCCCTTTTGTGAATGTACCATATTTCACTGAATATTTCCCCACTGGTGAGCTTTTTAGCATCTCCAGCATGATGTGCAAAACAGTCATAAACATTCCCAGACACAGATCTCTGTGCTCTCTGTATTTCCACAACATAAATCTAAAAAGGGAAATTGCTGCATCTGAGAGAAGGAACATTTTTAAAGTTCTTGTTACATTATGTTCTTTTCCCCCAAGCAGAGCTAGAGGGCGCTGGTTTCTCTCCACGCATGGAGACCAGTCTTTTAAAAATCCTTGGTGTTTAGAGAGTGATAAATAATATAGAATTTTCCCCTTAAATTATTCATATTATTCTTCTTTTAAAAGGAAAGTTAGAAGCAGAGACATTTGTTGACTCCATTTCTAAACAAAAGACTTTAAAATATCACACATATGTGTATGTGTTTCCATGTGTGTATATACTTATATGGGCTTCCCAGGTGGCTCAGTGGTAAAGGGTTTGTCTGCCAATGCCGAGATGCAAGAGAGCCCTGGGTGGGGAAGATCCCCTGGAAGAGTAAATGGCAACCCACTCCAGTATTCTTGCCTGGAAAATCCCATAGACAGAGGAGCCTGGCCAGGTACAGTCCATGGAGTCACAAAGGACATGACTGAGAGACTGAGCGTGCACGCATGCGCGCGTGCACACACACACACACACACACACATATCTATATGTCTGAGAAATATGTGGAAACATCAGAGTTGCCAATGTTTGTTATCAGGTAGAATTAGGTTTGATTATAAGTAATATAAACTGCAAAAAAAGTGACTCAAATGAGATAGAAACTCATTTTTCCCCAAATGTAAAAGGATTCCAGAGGTAGAGATCCCAGTGTAGAAGCTGGAATCACCAGGGACAGAGTCACCAGGAACAGAGGCTCCTTCGGAGTCACCATCCCACTGCCCAATTCTGCCCCATCTACTGATGGTCTGAGATGATTGCTAGAGCTCCAGCCAGCCATCTTGTCAATGTGCAAGGCAAAAGGAGGGAGAGGGGAAAGAGGAGGGAAAGGCTAGTCTTTAAAATAGGGGCCTGAGAAGTCTCCCAGACCTGATGATTCCACTTAATCTCATTGGCCAGATTTCAGCAATGACCACATGTAGCGGCAAGGGAAGCTGTAAAATTTAGTCCCAGCTGGGAAGCAAGGCACCAGCTAAGATTTAGGCTTTGTTAAACTAAGATGAAGAATAAATATACAATGAACAAAGTTAGTGGAGGTGATGGAGTTCCAGCTGAGCTATTTAAGATCCTAAAAGATGATGCTGTTAAAGTGCTGCACTCAACATGTCAGCAAATTTGGAAAACTCAGCAGTGGCTACAGGACTGCAAAAGGTCAGTCTTCATTCCAATCCCAAAGAAAGGCAATGCCAAAGAATGTTCAAATAACCATACAGTTGCGCTCATTTCACATACTAGTAAGGTAATGCTCAAAACCCTTCAAGCTAGGCTTCAGCAGTATGTGAACTGAGAACTTCCAGATGTACAAGCTGGATTTAGAAAAAGCAGAGGAACCAGAGATAAAATTGCCAACATCCATTGGATCAGAAAGAAAGCAAGGGAATTCCAGAAAAATATTTACTTCTGCTTCATTGACGACACTAAAGCCTTTGACTGTGTGGATCACAACAAACTGTGGAAAGTTCTTAAAGAGATGGGAATACCAGACCACCTTACCTGTCTCCTGAGAAACCTGTTTGTGGGTCAAGAAGCAATGTTAGAACCAGACATGGAACAACATACTGGTTAAAAATTGGGAAAGGAGTATATCAAAGCTGTATACTGTCACCTGTTTATTTAATTTCTATGCAGAGTACATCATGTGAAATGCCAGGCTGGATGAATCACAAGCTGGAATCAAGACTGCTGGGAGAAATATCAACAACCTTAAATATGGAGATGATACTGCTCTAATGGCAGAAAGTGAAGAGGAACTAAAGAGCCTCTTGATGAAGGTAAAAGAGGAGAGTGAAAAAGTTGACTTAAAACTCAACATTCAAAAAACCAATATCATGGCATCCGGTCTCATTACTTCCTGGCAAATAGATGGGGGGAAAAGTGGAAGCAGTGACAGATTTTATTTTCTTGGGCTCCAAAATCACTGTGGATGGTGACTTCAGCCATGAAATTAAAAGATGCTTGCTCCTTGGAAGGAAAGGTATGAAAAAACTAGACAACATCTTAAAAAGCAGAGACATCCCTTTGCCAACAAAGGTCTGTGTAGTCAAGGCTATGGTTTTCCCAGTAGTCATATACTGATGTGACAGCTGGACCCCAAAGGAGGCTGAGCATGAAAGAATTAATGCTTTCAAACTGTGGTGCTGGAGAAGACTCTTGAGAGTCCCTTGGACAGTAAGGAGATCCAACCAGTCAATTCTAAAGGAAGTCAGTCCTGAATATTCACTGGAAGGACCGATGCTGAAGCTGAAGCTCCAATACTTTGGCCACCTGATGTGAAGAGCTGACGTTTGAAAAGACCCTGATGCTGGGAAAGATTGAGTGCAGGAGGAGAAGGGGTGACAGAGGATAAGGCTGTTGCATAGCATCACTGACTCAGTGGACATGAGTGTGAGCAAATTCCAGGACACAGTGGAGGACAGGGAAGCCTGGTGGCTGCAGCCCATGGGGTTGCAAGGAGTTGGACACAAATGAGCGAGTGAACAACAGGAGTCCCTACAACAGTTGCCTTGAGGAATGAAGTGAGGTGGTCATGGAAAGGAGGGATGGAGTGGTAAACAGGTGGAGATGGTGTATATATTTGCATTATTCCATTAGTTGTAGTGAAACCATTTTAAAGAAGTACTTTTGGAAAGCTTAAAGACATTTTAGTAAGAATGATAGGGGAAATGTCCTCATAGATTTTTACGTAAAATTTAAGGAACAGCTGAATGAACCAACATCTTCACCAAATTCTTTCAGCACTTTGAATATTGCAACTCACTGCCTTCTGGCCTCCAAGGTTTCTGGTAACAAATCTGCCTATAATCTTACTGATGACCCCTGTATGTGATGAGTGACTTGTCTCTTGCTGCTTTCAGGATTCTTTGTGTTTCCACAGCTTGAGTATAATGTCTTGGTGTGGAACTCTTCGTGTTTATGCTACTTGGAGCTCACCAAGCTTTTAAAGGTCTGATATTATGTTTTTCATCAGTTTTAAGGAAGTTTCGGGCTTTCGAATAATTCCTCTGCCCCTTTCTCTCTTTCTTCTTCCTCTGGGACTTTCATAGTTCGTACATTGGCTCACTTGATGATGGCCCACAGGTCTCTTGGATGGTCTTCACTTTTCTTCAATTTTTTTTCTTTCTGTCCCTCAGGTTTTATTATTTCAATTGTCCCATCTTCAAAGTTCTCTGGTTCTATTTGCTCAAATCTGTTTTTGAATGTCTCTAGTGGATTTTCCATTTCAATTATTGTTCCTTTCAGCTTCAGGATTTATTTTTGGTTCCACGTGTTCTGTCTTTTTTTTGGTACAGGAACACTTTAGAGATACTGTGGGTTCAGTTCCAGACCACCCCATAAATCAAACATCACGATAAAGTGAGTCACACAGATTTCTCTGGTTTCTCAGTGTATAAAAAAGTTACAGTCACACTATTCTGTAATCTCTAAGTGCACAATAGCATTATGTCTTACAAAATGTATATACCTTAACTAAAAAGTAGTTTATTGTTAAAAAATGGGTAACCACCATCTTAGATTTCAGTGAGTCCTAATCTTTTTGCTGGTGGAGGGTCTGAACTAGATGTTGACAGCTGCTGTGTGACCAGTGTGGTGGTTGCGGCAATTTCTTAGAATAAGACAACAATGAACAATGCCGCATCTATCCACTCTTCCCTTTTTGAATAATTTCTCTATAGAATGCAATGCTGTTTGATAGCGTTTACCCACAGTAGACTTCTTTCAAAATTGGTATCAATCCTCTCTAACTCTGCCATTGCCCCATCAACTAAGCTAGTGTAACATCTAAATCCTTTGCTGTAATTTCAGCAATCTTCACAGCATCTTCACCAGGAGTAAATTCCATCCAAGAAATCCCTTTCTTTGCTCGTCCATAAGGAGCACCTCCTCATCCCTTGAAGTTTTATCATGAGCTTGCAGAAATTCAGTCACATCTTCCAGCTCCACTTCTAATTCTGGTTCTCTTGCTGGTTCTACCACATCTGTAGTTACTTCCTCCTTTGAAGTCTTAACCCTTTCAAAGTCATCCATGAGGGTTGGACTCCACTTCTTCCAAACTCCTGTTGATGTTGACACTTTGACCTCTTCTCATGAATCACAAATGTTCTTAATGGCATCTAGAATGGCAGATCCTTCCTAGAAGGTCTTCGATGGACTTTGCCCAGATCCATCAGAGGAATCACTGTCTTTAGCAGTTACAGCCTTGTGAGCTGTATTTATTAGATATTCAGACTTGAAAGTTGAAATCCCTCCTGGATGCACGAGTTGCAGAATGCGCACACTTGTCAGAAGGTGTGAAACCAGCATGCTGACATTAATCTCACTGTATTCCCCATCAGAGCTCGTGGGGGCCAGGTGCACTGTCAAATGAGCAGTGATATTTTGAAAGGAATCTTTCTCTGAGCACTAGGTCTCAAGAGTGGGGCTAAAACAGGCAGTGAACCATATTGTAAGTAGATACACTGTCACTCAGGCTTTGTTTCACTTACAGAACACAGGCAGAGTAGATTGATCATGATTCCTAAGGGCCCTAACATTTTCAGAATGATAAATGAGCACTGGCTTCAACTTCAAGTCCTCAGCTGCATTAGCCCCTCCTAACAAGAGAGTCAGTCAGTCCTTGGAAGCTTTGCTGCCAGGCCTTGACTTCTCCTCTCTACCTATGAAAGTCCTAGTGGCATCTTCTTCCAACAGAGGCTGCATGTCTACAATGAAAATCCGTTGTTCAGTGTAGCCACCTTCATTAATAACCTTAGTTGTATCTGGATAACTTGTGGCAGCTTCTATTAGCACATCACCACTTGCTTTGTCACTTTGCACTATGATGTTATGGAGACGGCTTCTTTCCTTGAACCTCATGAACCAATCTCTGCCAGCTTCAGACTTTTCTTCCGCAGCTTCCTCACCTCTCAGCCTTCATAGAATTGAGGAGAGTTAGCGCTTTCCTTGGGCTCCCCTGCTGGCTCAGATGGTAAAATGATCCGCCGACAATGTGGGAGGCCTGGGTTCGACCCCTGGGTTGGGAAGATCCCCTGGAGGAGGGCGTAGCAATCCACCTTGGTATTCTTGCCTGGAGAATCCCCGTGGACAGAGGAACCTGGGGTTGCAAAGAGTCTGACATGACTGAGCTACTTAGCACAGCACAGCGCTTTGTTCTGGGTTTGAAAGTGAAAGTGAAGTCGCTCAGTCATGTCCGACTCTTTGCGACCTCATGGGCAGTAGCCTGCACCAGGCTCCTCCGTCCATGGGATTTTTCTAGGCAAGAGTACTGGAGTGGGTTGCCATTTCCTTCTCCAGGGAATCTTCCCGACCCAGGGATCGAACCCAGGTCTCCTGCATTGTAGACAGACGCCTTACCATCTGAGCCACCAGGGAAGTGGTGGGTTTAGGCTTTGTTTAATGGAATGTTGTGGTTGGTGTGATCTTCTACACAGATGATTCAGACTTTCTCCATATCATTGATAAGGCTGTTTGGTTTTCTCCATATCAGTGATAAGGCTGTTTGTTCACGTGTTCATAGGAGTAGCACTTTTAATTTCCTTCAAGAACTTTTCCTTTCAATTCACAACCTGCTGTTTGCTGTAAAAGTCCTGACTTTCAGCCTGTCTTGGATTTCAACAAGTCTTCCTCACTAAGTGTAATCATTTCTAGGTTTTAATTTAAAGTGAAAGAAGTGTGACTCTTCCTTTCACTGGAACACTTAGAGGCCATTGTAATGTCAATTTTGTATGTCTGAGGGAACAGGGAGGTCAGAGGAGAAGGACAAAGATGGGGGAATGGCTGCTCAGTGGAGCAGTCAAAACGCACATAATGTTTATCAATTAAGTTGGCTCCAAGCAATTATAGCAGTCACATCAAAAGTCACTGATCATAATGAATATGGTAAGAATGAAAAGGTTTGAAATATTGTGAGATTTACCAAAATACGATGCAAAGACAAAAAGCAAATGCTGTTGGAAAAATGGCCCAATAAACTGGCTCCACGCAGGGTTGCCACAAACTTATAACTTGTTAAAAAGAATGCAGTATCTGCTAGGTGCAATAAAACGAGGTATGCTTGTACTTCTAATTCATGAGCACACTGCTTTCCTGACTGTCTCCCCGTGTCTTTTACTTCTTTGAGCATCTTGAAGGCAGTTATATTAAAGTCTTTGTCTAGTAGGTCTGGCGTCTGGCCTTTCTCAGAGGCTGCTTCTGCTGGTGTTCTCCCCTTGGAATGGATGGCCCCTGCTTTGCTTGCCTTGTAGTCTCCTTGCTGTTGAAAACTGGATATTCCAATCTAATAATGCAGGAAATCCGATTCCCGCCCCCCCCCCCCCAGGGTTTGCTGGCTTTTTTGTTTGTTTTTTATTTTGATTTTATTGCTGCAGGCTGTGTGTGTCTTGGGAATCAGCCTGAGGTGTAAACTGAAGTTCTCCTCAAGTCTTGTCTGAGCGTGAGCTTTTTCCTGGGCATGCTTCATGACTTTCTACATCCCTCCATATGGCTGTTGCTTCTGAATGTCCTCATCCTTAAACGGTTGTTCAGTTGTTGAGTCATGTATGAATCTTTGTGACCCCATGGACTGCAGTATGCCAGCCTCCCCTGTCCTTCACTATCTCCTGGAGCTTGCTCAAATTCATGTCCACTGAGTTGGTGATGCCATCTGATCATCTCATCCTCTGTCCTTAAATGTTGGCTCCCAAAAGGGAAAAGAAGAAAAATAAATGTGGGGATGAAGGTGGAAACAGGCTCTGGCTGTAAGACCAGCAGGACCCTATGGGGCCTTCCCAGGACAGACCCTTCCCCCATATCCTCTGCTTTAGGTCCTCTCTGAAGGGCCTAGATAATAGTGTCTGATGTACAACTCCTGAGTTGTTTTATAGATGCTGAAACAACCACCAAGTGCAAGAAATTAAGTGCTTCATGATCAGGAGCATATAGTCCCAGACCTACTGGTGCCCAGGGATTAGCATCATGAATCCTGCAAGCGGTGTGTCCACGGCTCCAGGAACATGTGCACGGATGCTATTCTGTGGCTGAGGGGGAGGTCGGGAGAGACGTTTAGCTGCTACCTTGGGAAGAGCCAAAACTGTGGAAATTAATGACTTACCTTCCAAGCCTTCCCCTGGAAGCTGCAAGCCTTGGAACAGACCAGGAGTTCCAAAATCATTACATCAGGAGGGTTCTGCCAGTGTGGTTGTTGGCCTAAGTGAGAAGACGGACTCCGTGCTTCCACCCCACCCTCTTCCCTGACGTCACTTTCTCCTTTATTCCTACACTTTATGGATTTTATTTTATGTGAACATATTACAGATAAAAGACTATTTCACTTTAAAGTACATTTGCATTCACTTTATGCTTCTGAATGTTTTTATAGAATCAGTAGTTATTTGGATTTTTCCTCTCTTTTGTCTGTTTATAGCCTTTGCCTGCTTTTTTTTTCTTTCTCTTTTTTCTCTATTTTTTTCTCTTGAGTATTTTTTTAGAATCTCTACAAGTAAACAATTTAAGCAAATAATGCTGACAAATATAATAAAAACTGTTTACCCATTTTAGTTTTCAGAGATAGGTGAATTAAAACGACAGAATGAGGCCATTTATACCTTTTTAAGTAGAAGGAAGACAGAACTGATACAACACAAAATCTGGCAAAGCCATGTTAAAACAGGCCTATTCTAACTTTGCTGGTGGCAAGGTGGAACCCTTTTAGAAAGCAACTAAGCTCCACAAATATTTATATCCTTGGTCCAGAAATTCTTCTTAGACTAACTTGTGAAAATAAAAAAATAAATACCTGTGGGTGCAAATATATTCCTAGCAGCACAGTTTATAACTACGAAATATGGAAACAACCCAAATGCCTACATTTGGCTTAGCTGAACAAGGCACAGTCTCCTGAGTTGAAAGTTTTGCCGTTATTTAAAAGGGGCTATCATGTATCATTCGGGAAAAATTCTCCCAAGACGTTGTCATGTGAAAGCCAGGCTGCAGACAGAGTGACTGCGATGACGCAGCTGCAGAAAAGCCGCTTTGGCTTGGGGCCAGGGACCAGAGGCAGTCAAACAGGGCTGGGGGAGGGCAGGGAGGGAAGGAGGTGGGGAGGCCGTGGTGAGTTCCCCTCGGCTCTAATTTCTGTTGTTTTCATGGGCCATTGGGCCAACTTGGGCCATTAATGAAAGAAAAAAAAAAAAGATGGGAATGGTTTGAGCGGAGGAAAGAGGCAAGAGTCACAAATTCACCGTATAACAACAAAATCTGATTAGGAAATTCAGTTAGGTAGCTCTCCACGTTATTGGTGGGAACACGGGATCTGGCTGCTCTCCTGAATTTGGTGGAGAGGAAGCAGCCTGCTGCCTGGATGGCAGTGTGCTCCACAAGACCATATGTGGTCTTGGGACACCCCACCCTGGGCTCAGGGTTGGGGGATGATCCCTGAAAGCAGCCTGGCTTGTGCATCACCCCCAACCCCCGGCCCATCACGGGTCCTGGGCAGGACTCCTGAGTGAGCTTAGGGACACTTAGTGCCAATACGAATGCCACCCCTATGAGGAGGTCCTCAGTCATCCTTTGAAGCTGGGTCATAGGAAGGACTGCCTCCTCTCACCTGGCCCCCACCCTCTGCCCTCCAGCCAGGTCTCTCGGGCCCCAGGGCCTTTGCATCTGCACCATCCTACCCATGAACAGCTTTCCCCCAGCCTTCAGGCTTCAGAGCAAACACCCCACTCAGGGAAGCTTCCCCCGTCCTCTGTCATTCTCTGGCTTGGCCTCTTATCCCGTTTCAGCACACACCACAGCCGGCAATTATACCACACATTTGTCTGCCTGACTTTCTGCCTGTTTCCTCTGAAAACCCAGCCAGGGAAGGAATTTGAGGTGTCTGACTCACAGCTGTAGAGTTAGTTCCCAGCTTATATGCGATGCTCAGTAAGCGTGTGGGTGAGGAAAGGCTGCTTCTATCTGTGTTTCTGAATTATGTACAGGGAGTGAAAACATCCTCCGGAGGGGGATGTGGCCGGAGGCTGGTCTCAGACCCCTGCACCCTCGACTTCAGTGTGAAACGTGCTTCGGCTTCTTACCAGCTGTGTGACTTCAGACAGGATACTTAGCCTCTCTGATCTTCAGTCACTTCCTTTGTAAAATTGGAATGCCATACCAGCAGGGAGGGGACTGTGGAGTTCACTCTGAAACAGGGCGGGGGCAGTGTCTGGGCAGCCTCCACGTCCCCTCTTCTTTGCTTTGCCAGGACTTGCCTGGTGGCTCAGATGATAAAGAATCTGTCTGCAATGCAGGAGACCCAGGTTCGATCCCTGGGTCAGGGAGATCCCCTGGAGAAGGGAATGGCAACCTAGTCTAGTATTCTTGTCTGGAGAATCCCATGGACAGAGGAGTATGGCGGGCTACAGTCCATGGGGTCACAAAAAGTCAGACACGACTGACCAACTCATACACACATACACACAAGGGGAAGGAAGTAGCATTAATTGAGCACCTACTACATACTAGGCACCATAGTAGATAGCTGGAATGCAGTGGTGAATAAAACAGAAACTGTGCCCCAGCCCCAGAAACTCCAGATGAAAGCAGGAAATGGACACAGGGTCTTCCTCACACCCTGAGTGCCAGGAAAGAGAAGCGTAAGGTGTGAGCAGGACCAGCCTGGAGGCTCAATAGGAGGAGATACTGCTCTGAAACATCACATGTGCGGGAGTCTGGGGAAAAGGAAGAACAGGCAGAGGAAGGAGCATGGTGGAGGCCCTAGGACAGGATGCAGCTGGGCACATGCAAGGGTGGAGTGGAGGCGGAGGGGAGTCATTGCAGGAAGCAAGGCCGCCTCGCTCTTGTCCATCCTGAGCTGGCCATCACCAGGCACCTGCAGGCCCCCAAGTCAGTGCAGGCTCAGGACACAGCTCAGGGCCAGGTGGAACAGGGAACCCACTCTTACCTTTGGCAATGCATACTTTGGCAGTTTCATCAGGACAAATTCATTGCGACGGTAAGAGATGTAGTATTTGGTCTGGTTTGCTGTGGTTGCCTAACAGGAGGGGAAAAAATACTTTTTTAAGGGGCTAGGTTTCCAGTTAAGCCAGATCTTCATGAATGAAAAACTACACATTGTATTTCAGCTGGTGAAAATGCCCTTTTATATTGTTTACATGTGCTTTGCCTGAACTAGACAGACTCCTATTCATCCTTCAGAGCCCCATACCAAATGCCCCACCTCTGGGAAGTCTTCCTCCACCTCCCTCGGTTAGAACTAATTTCCTTCCCTTGTGCTCTTTCAGCACTTTGCTTCCCTGTATCTGAGTTACAGAACAAGGGAAAGAAAATTCTGTTCCCCAGAACTTCTCTTAGTGAGAGTACTTGGTAAGCTGCTGAGTGGAGGAAGAGACAGGACAGAGGTAAGCTCAAGTCACACAAGATGCCACCAGAACACAAGGCAAGAGAGGCGACACGACAGGCAGGGCTCCTGGGACGCTGCGTGTGTGACACAAGGCAGGCCATCGGCATCAAGCCCAGCAGCTCCACGCGCTGTGGTGACCTCCACTGTACAGACGAGCAGAGTGAGGTCCAGAGCTGGAGTGACTTGTCTCCCATGGGAGAGAATGGAAGAGCCAGGAAAAGAGCGGCGTTTGCTTCTTTGGGGGAAGGCGTAAGTGGGGAGGAGGGAGAGGGGAAGAGGAGCAAGGGGGCAAACAGGCGATGGGAGACGGATTGGGCCAAGAGCTGGACAGAGCCCTGTGGCCCCTGACCTCAGCCTTTAGCCAGGCATGCACGTCTCCCGTCTGACGCAGACAGTGTCACCAGCGGCAGACCAGGCTGCTGTGACAGAGCTGAGAGTGGTCACGATCACGCCTGAGCACCGCCAAGGCTGAGCACAGGGGTGGCTCCTTCACCCACCGCAACTCAGCTTCTTGAGCCCCCACTTCTAGACCTGACCCCTGAGCTGTCCGATCACAGTGCCCCCTGCTTCCTTACAGCACCCCAGTCCTCCCTGAGCCCCCTCCCATGGCCCACCCTCGGCCTGGCCAGGCTTCCCAGCACCTCTAACCAAGCCCCCACCCCCACCCAGGGCCCCCTGCTGCACAAGGACCAGCCCAGCCCGTTCAGCCACAGCTGTGCCCCCAGGGTCTCAGGCTGGGGTGCTGGCGGACCAAGCAAAGTGTTTCGAAAACACTCCGTGTGGGATTGATCGTCAAAGAAGCTGCGGCCACTGTTGCTCCAACACTCAGCAGATGTTTGAGAAACGCAGGGGGCGGTGCTGAGTACAGACGTGGAGCACACCTCCCCGCAGACTGCAGGCTCTACAGTAAATAGTAAAGCATGCCAGCGTGGCCTGGGCTGCAGTGAAGGACGGGAGAGAGAGCTGGGGGCACTCCAAGGAGGCGACCAGCAGGCCTGAAGTAGGCGGAAGCCAAGGAAGGCTTCCTGGAGGAGGGGGTACATGACACAGAATGGGAAGAGAAGGTGGAAGAGGGGCTGTGAGCACTCCAAGCCCAGGGAAGAGCACGTGCAAAGAGACAGAAGGTATGGGAGGCCGAGGGGCTTCATCAGCGGGTGAAGGAGAATGAGAGCAGGGCTGGTGGTGGCAGGAGCCTCTTACTGACTGCCCTAATGGGGACCATGACCCACCCTGCCAGTTCCGGCCCCTGCTCCACAGGAGGTGTGGGTCCACTCTGTGGGGTGATGAAGTGTCTCCAAGATGGGGGAGCCTTCAGTGGAGAGAGCGCCCAGCCAGTGCCCTTAGGGACCATCTCCTTTAGAGCCTGTGGTATTATCCCCTGGGATCCGAGCGGGCAGAACAGGGGCCAGTGGACGAGAGTAGAGCAAACACTTTATCTCACTGCTGTAAGGACATTTCCAAAGATTTGGGTTGTCTCGGAGGGGATGGGCTGTTTTGAAAGGAGCGAGTTCCTCATCAGTGGAAGTAATCAAGAAGTGGTATGACCAGCTGCTCCCTGGAGTTTCTGAACAGTCAGATCACACGGTTTTGGAGGGTGGTCCCAACTGTGATCTGAGTACCAGGCCGCAGGGCTTGGTCCCTGGGCTGTGGACTGCTGATGAGGTAGCCAAGAACAATGACCAGAGACAACCCATATCAACTCAGAGCCACCAGAACCAGATGCAGCAGCACGGGTTCAGGCTTGGGGGCCCTGAGCTGTGGGAGGGTCCTGGGGGGCAGAAGGGAGAAGGAGCGGATGGCAGCCCATTTCCAGTGCTCTGGGTTTGTGGGGTTCTGGGGGCGGCGGCGCCTCGCCACAGGGGCAGTAGGAACTGAAGCAAGTAGCACTTGAAGGTAAAGTAGCCGTTTTATGGCTTCCTGTTGGGGTGATTCCATCTCCCCCAGAGTGGCTTCTATTCCACATCACCTCCTGCCCATTTCCAGGAGCCCCGGAAGCAAGCGCACCTTCACGAAGACGTAGTCGTCCTGCACAGTCAGAGAGCCGCGGTCGATGGGGCCCGCGAAGGGCGTCGTCCGCGTGTTATCGGAGCAGTTGTGGATCTGGCAGGTGACGTAGCGAAAACCTGCAGGAGATAAGAGGCAGCCACGCGGGGCGTGAAATCTCAAAACACCCAGACGCCAGCGGACGGAGTCAGACGCAGCCCCAGACATGATGAATGCTGAGCCTTCTCGCTCCATCTGTGTTCCGATACCACCGCCGCGGATGTTGTTTGTGGGTCTGAATTTTAAAGGGTTGGCCCTGCGAGTACTACACCTGCCGCTGAGTGGGGGTGGGGGCGGCTCTGTGCCCGGCGCTCTCCTGGGAGGAGCTCTTTCAATCCTCAGGACCATACTGGGGGGGGAGGGTGGGCCAATCTTCCAGATGCAGAAACTGAGGCTGAGCGAGGTTAGAGACTTGTCTACTCAGGGCCACCCGGCCGGCCTCCAGGCTTTTCCCAAAGAAAGGCTCCATGAAACACAGCTATGTCTGCGTGTTTACGCATCACACACAGCGCTTTCACACTACCATGGCGGTCACGGGCAGCAGAGGCCACACGGCCGGCCAAGCTGAAACGTTTACCAGCTGGCCTTGATGGGAAGCGTTTGCTGACCCTGGGCTCAAGTCGTGCAGGAGAGCACAGCTGTGTGAGTGCAGGACTAGGCCCATGTTCTGCCCCGTCCACCCTCTGCTCCTGGCTTAGGCTACCCGCAGACACAACACCTATACATCCCTGGACACCTGGATCCCCTCTCTGGGGGAGGGGCCGCAGAGCAACCCCCAGAGACGTGGGCAGGAGATCCCCACACAACCCCCAGCCACTGGCCTTCCCTGGGCCCAGTGGGTGTGTGGTCACCCAGGGAAGGGAGAGTCCAGGGCTACAGCGCCTGTCACGGCTAGGACCCCTCCCGCCCTCCAGACGTCTCTCCACTCACACCCAATCAACAGGTGGGTGTGAGCAAGGACTCAGGGGTTCTTTCCCCACTAGATTTAGGCAAACCCTTTCATCCTTTTTGAAATATCTATGGTTGAGCAAATTGAACACCAGCTTTGCCTGGAGATTCCCATTTCCATCAGGCCCTCTGTCTCTGGGATGGGGGACCCCTGGGGAGTTGCCTGGAGCCTCTGCCCTGGGGACTCATCTCTCCCACGTGTGGGCAGGAGCAGAATTAACCACAGGGGCCAAATGGAGCCCAGCCAGGCGCTCAGAGACATCAGCACCTTTGGGGGCATATCCTGCCCACAGCCTGGGGTAGCTGGGCAGCACAGAGAGTGCCAGGGGGCCGGGCTGGGGGCTGGAAGGCCTGCCCTAACTCACTGGCAGGGTCCCCTGAAACAGTGCGCACAGTAGGCTTGCAATCAGCCATGGCTGTGCCACAGCCTGATTCCTCTAGAACCACATCCTTCTCCCCTCTAAATAGGCCAGTCACTCCCTGTGGTCAACACTGAATATCCTGTCGTGGGCTTGCCTGGCTGGGCACGCTGTGGAGTTGAACCCAGGCCAGACTCAGTGGACGGTCTGCTCACTCACCCACTCACTCATTCGTTCACTCACTCGCCCACTCATTCAGCCATGCATTCGTCCGCTCACTCGCTCACTCATGCCACGATGGTCAGGTCCTCCCTGCTCTAGCTCTACTGTCAGCAAGACAGACAAAGACCACCTCTCACGGTGCTGACGGTCTGTGCAGCGGGAGAAGGGCTGATCCATAGTCCTTGCTAATCTCTGTGGTGTAAACCACTCTCTGGAGCCACTCTGAGGCTGCCGAGGTGAAGTTTCTGACCACGGGGCTGAGAAGGGAGGTGGGCGCTTGGCTCTCGTGAACAAGCCCCAGTGTGACAGGAGTGACCGTCCTCCTGTCCACAGCCTGCACTGTCACCCCAGGGTCCTTCCGGGGACAGGGGCCCAGCCTTCCCGCAGGGGCAATGGCAGGGGGCAGGGTGACCTTGGGGAATGGTCAGTAGCTCAGGCTGGCTGGAGGGTAGGTGGGGGTGGCCAGCGCAGTGGGTCCTAAAGGCCGGGATTCTGTGCCACCAAGCTTGGCTGGATGGGGTTCTGGTGGAACTCCCAGGCCGGGGTGGCTGGGAGCAGGGGGTGATTTGGGATTTTTGTATGGAGGGTGGCAGGGCTGGGGTCTGCACTGGCTCCAGACCCCATGACTGAGCTCAAGAAGTGAAGCAGAAACAACAGTAACACTGCCCTGCTCCCTGCAGGACAGGGGCTGGGGGCGTCCAGGGAAGAGCCGAGGGCTTGGACGTGGTCAGGGGACCCTCCCTGCCACTTGATGACCCATGCCACCCCAGGCTGAGCACTACGCGTGGGACCCATTCCACAGAGAAGGATGCTGAGGGCGGGGAGCTGAGGTCACTTCCAGGGTCACCTGGCTGCCACATAGAGGGCTGGGAGTTCCCTCCAGAGCTTCGGTCACCAGCCAGGACTCCGGTGCCTGGCACTGAACCCGCCCTCCATGTACTACGTCCCCCCCGGGACAGCAGCTTGCACTTGTCGGCACCCACTGTAGCTGAAGGGTGGCCCTGCCCAGGTCTGCATGCCAGTAGAAACCAAGGAGGTCCTGCCAGGCAAGGGGCAGGGCTGGGCCTTGTCCACCTGTGGGTCCTCAGCAGGGTCAGCCCTGGGCCTGGTCCACAGGGGGCTCAGCCAGTGTTTGTTGAGTGAAAACACAACCTATAGGTCCTACTGGCTGTGATGTTCTAGAACCTTCCGTGGTTCTGTCGGCAGTGAGCACAGAGGACCTTCCTCATAACAGGCATGGCCTCTGGGCTCATCTGCCAGGAAGGCTCCTGCCCCCTGGAGGCGGGGGGAGCCATCAGAGTCCCTGCCTCACCTTGACACCCAGCAAGTGCAGGGCGGGGATTGGGGCTGAGAGATGGGGAAGCACTCAGTGCTCAGAGGCCAGAACAAATCGCCCTCCTAATAGACTTTTCCACTGGAGCGGAGCTCCTTGACTTCGATTTATCCCTGGCTGGAAAACAAGCACATTTAAAAATTATGCCACATCGTAACACAGCGAGGTCAGCTGTTCAGGCCAGTCGCCAAGGACAGGGCGGCCGAGCCTGCCATGGGGTGAGCACTCGGGGGCCCCGGCTCCTACGTCCTCCCTGCTTACCTCCTCCGAGGTCCTGGGCCTCCAGGTGGACCAAGTCAGGGTCAGCGTCCACCCCAGACACAGCCCTGGAAAAGAACGGCAAAGGTTGGCTTTGGAAACGAAGCCCCCAAGCCCTTCCTCCCGGGCCTGTCTGCTGCCAGAACCCCTGGGAGCCTCGTGGCCTCCCGGGTCTGAGGCTCAGAGGGCACGGCCCTCCCCCAGAGCCCAGCTGCTCCTGGGACGCCGACGGAGCCCCCACCTCTGCCTTGCTGGGCATTCTTCCGTTTACAGTGGTTTAGAGAAGACTTGTGCATCCGTGTCTGTACATGTGTGTATGCATGTGCGTGTGCACACGTGTGTTAGTGATCGAAATGATCTTAGGAGGCAGGAGAGGCCTGGGAATATCACCCTAGTTTCGGGGCTTCCCTGATAGCTCAGTTGGTAAAGAATCCGCCTGCAATGCAGGAGACCCTGGTTTGATTCCTGGGTCGGGAAGATCCGCTGGAGAAGGGATAGGATACCCACTCCAGTATTCTTGGGCTTCCCTGGTGGTTCAGCTGGTAAAGAATCCGCCTGCAATGCGAGAGACCTGGGTTCAATCCCTGGGTTGGGAAGATGCCCTGGAGAAGGGAAAGGCGACCCACTCCAGTATTCTGGCCTGGAGAATTCCAAGGCCTATACAGTCCATGGGGTTGCAAAGAGTCAGACACAGCTGGACCGGGGGTTCAGGCAGCACAGCGGGGACCGTGGCTGGTGACAACGAGGGCTCAACGAGAGTGCTCAACGAGGGCTGAGAACGGGAGGAAGACGCGTCACAGGGCCTGGGCTACGTCCTCCATGGTGGACAAGGCCAGTGCCGACCCCTGCCTGCCCCGCACGGGCACCCAGGAGGTGAGGTGCAGGTCTTCCACCTGAAAGGACACTTCGGGGTGACGTGCTGCGGTTCAGTGTTTCCCAGACTTTACTGGTTTCCCGTGTCAACCGGATGGTCACCTTCTGCCTGTCCACCCCCTTTAGAACCTTCTGTCTACTTCAGCCATCTCTTAGGTGAGAACACCCAGGAGGTCGTGGGTGTGATGAGCTGACTGCATCTGTTATAATGTGCATTCCAGATGATATGACCATTCCAAAGGTGTCCCCTGGCTGACCCTCTCACGGACACCGACCTGGTTGGTGCAGCACATTTACTTTGCCGAAGGGCAGGCTGAGAATCTGACGCAGAGTCTCACTGCATCAGAGTGTCATAGCGGTGCCACTCAGCGCTGTGGACAGGCACCCCCACGGCCCCTCCAGGCCAATGAGACGTCCCCGCAGAGCACTCAGCTCCCACTGCTGGCAGCCCCTGGCCTCAAGCTGGCCCCTCAGTTCTCAACCCAATGCCCAGCAGGCTTGGCGCCGGGGTCCCTGTGCACTCCGTCTCCTCCGGGGCCAGGTGGTCCCCGCTGGACATGCGAAATCCACAGATGCTCTGGGTGGTGGGAAGTGCAGTCAGAGTGTTTCAGTGTGGGAGCCAGCATCAATCACGCCGACCCTCCGGACAGTCTCGAGTGCAAGGCGAAGTGTTGATTTAGGCTTGCTGAACAGGCCATCTGTAAGCTCCTTGGAAGGAGGTCTCCTGCCTGACATTTTCCTCTCTTTTCTGAATAAAGTTAGACATTGTTCCCTACCAGGAGCGCTGACAGGTCCTCGGCTCAGCAGAGGAAGTTTAGTTTGACCATCCGTCATCTGTGAATGGGGTAATGACACCCGGCCTGTGGCTTGCTCACTCATTCACTCACTCATTCACTTTCTCATGCACTCATTCATTTATCTCACTTTTCATTCATCCATTCATTCCCTCTCTTATTCCCTCTCTCTCCCCACCGGAGTCTCTCCCCTGCCACTTCCCAGCGGGCCCACACACCAGGCCCAGCAACAGGCTGGGAGCACGATGAGCCTGAGGTCCCTGCCCCTAGAAACCCTCAACCGTGGGTCTTGAAAGACCACGTGAACCTCTGCACTTACACAGCTCAGATGGAGCCTGGCTCCCTGTGGGAAGGGACAAGCGTTGCCCCCTAGACCTTCTAGTTTGTCATGGTCCCCAAAGCTGGTGTCTGGGGAAGGCCCTCGGTCTGCTGTTTGGAAACAGCAGTTGCTTGAGAAGACCTGTGGCTGAGCAAGCTGTTGGAAAAGTCCATAGCTCTGGGAGCCTGGGGAGTTGACAGTTACTAAGGAAAGCTCTGATGCAAACAATTCCGCTGAACCCTCAAGATGCCCACCACCCGCCTCCAGGGCTGCAGTGGTCACCCCCTCACCTCCTCTCAGGATAGAGGCCCTGCCTCTTGCCGCCCACCTGGCAGGCACTGGAGCTCACGGAAGAGGAAGGCTGAGGCTTTATGGGTGGACCCAGGCTGGAGTGCCAAGGCCAACTTGGAAATGTCTGGGGAATGCAGGAGAGCAGACTGCTTGGCAGAGCAGCCAGTGGCTTGGCCACCGGCCACAAGCAGAAGCAGTCATGGCCTGGGGCTGCTGCTTCCGGGCGGTGTGACTGAGGACACATGCCCTGGCCTCTCTCCACTTTGCCCTCTGTAACATGAAGGAGGGACAGTCGGGGCTGTTGTGTGGATTTCATAAGATGATGCGCTTGGACCCATGGTCGGTGCCTGGTGGATGGTCAGTGTTCACAACGTGGCTGCTGCTGGGAGGCCCTCACGATTCTGTCCCAGTGCCATTTAGAGACTAGCAGGGAGGTGATGAGCCAGAGTCATCACGGTCCCAAAACACAGTAGGTCTCCCAGTCCCTGGCCATGGCCCCAGGAGGTCAGTCTAATGAGCTCACTTGCTTAAGAGTCTCAAAACATGAAGGTCTTAGAACATGGGGCTTTGGCAATTCCTGCTGTCAGGTCAAAGACAGAAACCTGGGGAAGAAATCATTTGATTTGCCAGAGATAACAACGTGTCCGAATGAGCACAAACTCTGCTTTCAGTGTCTGTGGGCCGCTTCTCTCGGTGATCCCAGAGGTCTCCCTGGGACTGGACGCATCAGGGGAGCTGCCAGCTCTGCTATCTCCCAGGCCACCAGCTCAGGGACCGCCCCTCCCTGACCCCTCCCCCTCCTAGCCCCTGCCCTTCTCCTGACCCCTCCCACCTCCTAGCCCCTCACCTCCTCCTGATCCCTCCCAGCTTCTGATCCCTCCCTCCTCCTGGCCTCTCCCCCTCCTCATGACCCCTCCCTCCTCCTGACCCCTCCCACCTACTAGCCCCTCCCCTCTCCTAACCCCTCCTACCTCCTAGCCCCTCCCCTCCTCCTGACCCCTCCCCTCCTGACCCCTCCAACCTCCTGACCCCTCCTCTCCCCCCAGCTTTTCCCCACCTCCTGACCCCTCCCCACTTCCTTGAGCCCGTGTTGACAGGAATAACAAGGCCTGACACTGGTGCCCTAGTTTCTGAGGAAGACCCGAGTTCTCGCGAGGGCAGCCATGTGGTGGAAGGCGCACCGACAGGCCATTGCTCCAGGGGAGAGACCAAGGCTTCCCTTCTGCGGCCTGTGGCCCTATGTCAGCCAGCTAGTTCCTGGTCCTGATTGGCATGAAGACACTGAAGAGGCAGAGGGGATGGGCAGGGAGTTGTTTCCACGTGTTTGTCCCGAGGAAACAGGATTGTGGCCTGGCAGGGAGTCCATGTGTTAGTGTGTGGCCCAAATGACATGCGAAGCAGAGAACACGAGTGTATGTGTGCGAACACATCCACACTCAGGAATCACACCTTGGTAGAAAGAGCTTGTCTCTCTGTGCACCTCTAGAGGCCGCGGGAACCCCGTGCTCAGCTCCCCTTCCCTCTGCCCGTGGACCTCGGCCAAGTCTCATCCTCCGTGGGCCTCACTCACTCTCTCATCCAACAAGCATTTCCTGAGCACCGGAGCCCCATTGCTGGGGCAGTGAGACCGGAGAGCTACCTACGCAGACCGATTTTGATCAGCTCCCAAGAGATGACAGAAATGGGGAGGGGGCCGGGGCGCTGGCTGGGGCTGCACAGCCCGGCAGTTAGTCAGGGGCTGAGTCAGGACCAGGCCAGGGGGAGGGAGGGGGCAAGAGAGGAGGGAGGGTGCAGGGGAGGCAGTGGAGGGAGGCAGAGGAGAGGAGGGAGGAGGCAGAGGGGATGAGGGAGGGGGCATGGGAGGAGGGAGGGGGCAGAGAAGAGGAGGGAGGGGGCAGTGGGGTGGAGGCAGGGAGCAGAGGGGAGGAGGGAGGGGCAGAGAAGAGGAGGGAGGGGGCACGGGAGGAGGGAGGGGCGGTGGGGAGGAGGGAGGGGGCAGGACAGACCTGCCGAGGGGCAGGAGGCCTGCCGAGCGTGGGTACTGTGCCCGGGTCATGGGCATTAGCGCCCCCATCTACTGTCGAGGAAGCGGAGGCCCAGAGAGGGAGACTCACGTGTAAACAAACACACATGTGGCCTGGGAACACCGAGCCCCAGCCCTCGGCTTTCTGACACCGCCCAGCAGAGCAGAGAGGGTGCCCTGGAGGCCCCCCCCCGGGGGGAGGAGGGCAGGGCTGGGGGCCCCCGGGTCCCGTGGGGCGCGCTCACCAGAACACGTGGTCTTTGGTCGCTCGCTCCTGCAGAAGGGTCCACTTCCTCCCCAGGTCAGACGACACGTAGAGCTTTAGGGCAGAAGGAGCAGAGAGGGAGGTCTGGTTATGACCGAGGAGCGAGCCTCTTCCCAGAGGCCCGTGTGCCCTGGACGTGGAGCACCCCGTGGAGGCGGGTCAGGGGAGTGGGGAGGGCAGGCCCTGCAGACCAGTCTCCAAGAGGCAGAAGGTCTGGTGGGAACTCCACACCCGGCCGTTCTTGACCCCAGGCCGCTGGGAGGACCCTAGAGACGGCGGGTGTGGCGTGTGGCAGAGGTCCTGGGCACGGTGTGTCTGGGTGCAGGCACGTGGGAGGGACCTGAACGTCCCTTAAGGTCTCCTGGTGGGTGGGCGCTGGGGAGGAGGGGCAGGAAGGGAGGGCTGGTCAGTGCAGCAACAGCAGCGCCCCCTCTGCAGGCTGGCTTGGGCCTTGACTGCCGCAGTGACCCAGGGCCTGCGCTTAGGGTTCATGTTCTGCAATCACTGACTCCAAAGACCCAATCCTTTCAACTTTGAACTTGAGGTTTCGTGAGTGAAGCCAGGTGGAACAATGAGCTGACGTGGGGCTCGGGGTCCCTGGGGGGAGTGTCGAGCCCACCATTCTCCTGGACAGAGCTGCCCGGGGCGAGGCGGAGACCACAGGAGCCAGCACCCCATGCCCGCCTGGTGCCTCGATCCTGATCCGTCCTGGGTCCACCCACACTGTCAGTCTGGGTGCCTGGACCTCTTTGCCCCCTTGCCAACAGTGGCCCTGAACGCTGCAGATCCCATGACTGCCTGGGAGAGAAACTTCTGGAAAACGTCCCTTCTGTCTTTCCCACAGCCGCAGAAAAGCAGACAAGCTCCTGCACGAGTGCTTCCTCCTTGCCAAGAGCATCTCCAAACCTCCTAACCCCGGGGACTCGTGAGAAAACGCCCCACTTCAGGGTGGCTGTCCCCGCCGTGAACATCCCCAAGAGCCTCCAGAGAGTCACTCTGAATGGTCGTCTGAGGGACACGCTGTGACCTTGGCAACAATCGTGAACACTTGTTCCTTTTTTTTTTTTTTAATTGATTACTCCAGTTATTTTTCAAGTGTCTTGAAGTTTGGGTACATTTTAAAAAATAATTTTATTTATTTGTTTTTGGCTGTGCTGGGCCTTCATTGCTGCCTGGGCTTTTATTTAGTTGCGGCAAGCAGGGGCCACTGTCCCGCTGTGACACGGGGGCTTCTCATTGCCGGGGCTTCTCTTGCTGCAGAGTGCGGGTTCTGGTGTGCAGGGGCTTCAGGAGTTGTGGCATTGAGCTCCGTAGTCTTGGTTCCTGGTCTCTAGAGCACAAGTTCAACAGGTGTGGTGCACAGGCTTAGTCCTCACAGCACGTGGGGTCTTTCCCCGACCGGGGATCGAACCTGCATCTCCTGCATTGGCAAGTGGCTTCTTTACCATGGAGCCACCAGGGAAGCCTGGTCCTTTTTCATAAACAAAACTTGGAGTTGCTCAGCATCTCCTGTATTGGCAAGTGGCTTCTTTACCATGGAGCCACCAGGGAAGCCTGGTCCTCTTTCATAAACAAAACTTGGAGTTGCTCAGCTTCTCTCCTCTGCTCTCACCTGCAGGGAGAGAACGCCCGGTCTGCGAGGTTTTCTTCCCGGAAGAGGCTGAGAGTCTGCGTCTTAGGCGGTCTCCCGCTCAGTGCCGGTCGCCCCCACCAGCTACCCCTCCAGGGCTTCCCAGCCCTGGGCTACTTAGAACCAGAGGCCCTCCACCTTCCTCAGCAGGCTCCCATTGTATTGAACCCTCGCTCTTTTCTGGGTCCATCTCTTTCCTCTCTCTTGCCTCTTGGCCTTCACACATGCTGTCCCCTCCACCTGGAACAGCCCTCCTCTCCTCTCCCACCCCCAGGCTGACTCCTCTCCCTGAGGGCAGTCTCCCTTTACCCATCTGCAAATTGAGAGAGCATGGCTCAGATCCTCAGGCAGTCTAAGTGAATGAAAAAGGAGATGGTAGCTGTCAGTTTCCGGCTGCAGGTTATGAAACCCCCAGCTTAATGGATGGTGGGCTTTTTTCCATTGCTGCCGACGCTTCTGTGTTTATGACACCTGCCCGGAACTTTATGAAGCCTTTCCAATTTGCTCTCGTGGGAGGTGATTTCATAGTGCACTACAGTCGCTGCAGAAATAGAATGTTTCTGCTGAGTAAAAGACCAATACCAGTGAATACACAAGAATAAACACGCCAGGGAGGTCCTGGTTACCACAGCTAAAACCCGCGTGGCAGCATCCTGGGGACAGGCGGGCTTGCTCTCGACGGATGCTTCAAGAAACAGAGTGGAATGGTAGCACGTGCTGCTCTGACGTAAAGATGAAACCAAGCGGGAGTCGAGGGAGAAATAAAGGAGAGGGAGGGGGAGGAGGGCAGAGGGAAGGTGCGTTCGCAGACACATGTGCCGGGGGTTTCACGCAATTCTCAGAAGCACGGCAATTCCACCCGGCGTTCAGCAGCAGGTTGGACGTGTGGTTGGAACAAAGCATCCTTTTCTCCCTTCCTGTAGGGTACCTGGTCATGCCGCAAAGGCTGCAAAGCTGAAATCCAACGTTGCTCGGACTCCCTCGAAGCTAGACTTCTGGGTCAGACAGACGCACTCGTGCAACGCAGACGCACCCTGGCCTTTTGCCATGGAATCAGTTCCCTGCGGCCTTAGCCATCTATTTATTGAAATACACTTTTGATATTCATGTCAGCTGTACAGCGCAGTAATTTATATATATATATATATAATTTGTTTATAAATAATGTATATAATTTTTATATACATTCCCTTTCCCTTCTCCAGGGGAGCTTCCCAACCCAGGGAATCGAACCCAGGTCTCCCGCATTGCAGGCAGATTCATTACCAGCTGAGCCACCAGGGAAGCCCAATGTATATAATAATATATAGTAAATCATATATATATATGCTTTATATATATATGTTCTTTGCTTTTCAGATTCTTTTCCTTATGAGTTATTACCACATGCGAGGCTGGCCCCCTGCACTGTGTGGTAGCTTCTTGTTTATTTTATATGTAGTATATTTTGTATGTAGTAATGTGCATATATGTTAGGCTTCCCAGGTGGTACCAGTGGTAGAGAGCCTGCCTGCCAATGCAGGAAGCGTAAGAGGTGTGGGTTTGATCCCGGGGTAAGGAAGATCCCACGGCGATGGGCATGGCAAGCCACTCCAGTATTCTTGCCTGGAGAATTCCATGGACAGAGGCCCTGCTGGGCTACAGTCTATAGGGTCGCAAAGAGTCGGACACGACTGAAGCGACTTTGCACGCACGCATGCAGAGTCTGTGTGCTAATCCCAACCTCCTAATTTACTCTTCCTCCTTCAGTAACCATAAGTTCCTTTTCTATGTCTGTGGGTCTATTTCTGCTTTGTAAATAGATTTATCCGCACCTTTATTTTTAGATTCCACATGTCCGTGCTGTCATATGGTATCTGTCTTTCTCTGTCAGGCTTACTTCGTATGATAATCTCTAGATCCATCCATGTTTTTGCAAATGGTATTATGTCATTCTCTCTTACTGCTGAGTAATATTCCATTGTGCGTATGGACCGCCTCTTCTTCATCCACTCCTCTGCTGATGGACAGTCAGGCTGTTTCTATGTCCTGGCTCCTGCAAACTGTGCTGTAGTGAGCACTGGGATGCACGTGTCTTTTCAAATTATGGTGTTCTCTGGATATATGCCGGGGAGTGGGATTGCTGGATCACGTGGTGACTGTTTTGCTGGCCAACAAGGTCATGGGGACGTGGTTCTGGGGGCTGGAGGGGCCTTTGTGGTGGAGGCAGCCGCAGGACCAATCACTGGCTCTGTGGACGTTCCCAGGCAGTGTAGGCTGCAGCAGTGATGACTTCCGATGCCTGGACCCCAGCATCAGCTGCTTGTTCTTGACCTTGGTGATCCCAGCAGAGCTCCTGGTACCCCGCCTTCCCCTAATGGTCCAGATCCTCAGGCTTCTGGGAGGATCCTTGGGAATCTGGTCTGAAGCCCCCCTTCCAGAGTCCCGGCAGTTTAGAGAGGACCCAATTGCCCTAAATCTTAAATCCTTTTTCTACTAAAATATCCAGAGTGAGGTCTCTTTCCTGCCTGAGCCCCGTCAGACACAAAGGTCAGAGCAAAAACAAACACACTCAGAGCTATAAGATTCTCACTGCTTACAAAGCTGTTCTCCTGACCACAGAGCCCCCTCATCCCTTCTCAGGAGAGTTCTTGTCTGCCCCACCACCAACCCCTGGAGGATTACTGGGGCTCATTTTCCTTTCTTTTCTTGTGCGATTATCTTTGTTGCTCGGAAGTTCTATTAAAAAGTAAACTTACATCCTGATTCATTCTCTAAGCACCTGTTCAACCCCTCCTCCAGGCAGGCTTCCCTGATTGGCCAAGGTGTCTTTTCTCCTCTACTAAGTTGTCAATCCTAAAGGAAATCAGTCATGAATATTCATTAGAAGGACTGATGTTGAAGCTGAAACTCCAATACTTTGGCCACCTGATACGAAGAGCTGACTCATTTGAAAAGACCCTGATGCTGGGAAAGATTGAAGGTGGGAGGAGAAGGGGACAACAGAGGATGAGATGGTTGGATAGCATCACCATATGAATGAATGGTGAGTTTGAACAAGCTCTGGGAGTTGGTGATGGACAGGGAGGCCTGGTGTGCTGCAGTCCATGGGGTTGCAAAGAGTTGGACACGACTGAACTGAACTGAACTGAAGTTTCTGGAAGGCAGTCTCATGCTCAGACCAATTTCTCACAGTGCTGGGAAGTGAGGAGGTTCTTGACAAGGAGCAGAATAAAACATAAGAGTGGGTCTATTGATGTTTTAGAGGTTAAGTGCCCAGGGCTCTGTCTTCGAGTGCATCTGAGGCTCAAGTGGAAGGAAACAGATTGGTCAGTGTCATACCAGGGGTCCTTAGCAAGCTGACATGGGGGTCAGGCTGTCCAGCTCTGATATCCTTTTGATCCCAGGAGCCTAATGCAATTTGCTGAGCCTTGAAAGAAAAACCACTGCCTTTGGATCTCACCCAGGGAGCCTGTCCAGGATCCAAATAGGGTAGCCTCAGTGAAACAGTAAAGGAGGGAACTAGAAATAGGGAGTTAGGGCAGTCTGAGCAGGGGAAGAGGGTCTGTCTGCTAGAGGAGGCGGCAGGCATCTGAGCGGGGAGGGACGGGGAGAAAGCAGAGGAAGGCATTTGATTTTGTAGACATTTGTAAGCCCCATGTGAGCCGGATACTGATGTCCAGCCTGCAGTCCACGTGCCTTTGGCACGTGACTTGCTTTGCCCATGGGAGGGGATGTGATGTTTTCCAGGTATAAGCAGACACATGAAGGTCCCCGTGCGGCTTCCTCTGCTCCTCTGTCATGAGACTAGCATGTCCACAAGTAACCACTGATTCCTGAACTAGAGACCCGAACCCTGCCCAGGAGCCACGGCTAGCCAGTCCCAGCCAAGCCCGCCAGGACCCCCGCTGACTAAGACCCGGGAATGAGAAAGAATGCTTGCTGCTGGAGCCGTGGAGCTCTGGGGCTGTGTGTTACTCAGCACTAGAGCAGCAGACACCTGCCTTCCACACCAGGTCTGTGGGCATCAAAATCAACGTTGTCCGCCCACGCCATCCGGCTTCTGGGGAGTTAGCGAGATTCCTAACCCCTGAAGCCTAAAAAGCCGAAAGCCCTGCTGTCACTGTTATTGATGTCCTCAAATTCCTCATTCCCTTTACAACCACAATGAAGCCTGTCTTCTCCCCCTATTCTTTCCTGATAGTCACAAAAAGAACCAAAGAAAATAACTGAGATTTCAGCTCCATTAATTTTTCAGGGCACCATAAATTAAAGACCAATTGCAATGCAGTGGATTTCTGCAGGAAAATAAGTCCCTGTGATTGTGCTTTAGTCTAATTACATGGAAAGCTAAGTAGCGCTATTAATACCCCAGAGCACATGCTGTCCCAAAGGAGAGCACCTGGAGCAGAGGCAGCCCGCCAGGCCAGGGAATTTCAGGGACATCCCGAACTTCAGGCAGTCAGTGAGGACCAGGTCTTGGCACGAGACTTGCTTTGCCCAGTGGTGTGTGAGTGGGTGTGATATATTCCAGGCCAAAGCAGACACACTAAATTGAGGACCACCGAGGAGGCCAGGTCCTGTAGACAGCCATGGCTCAGGCCAGACCGGAAGCTTCATTTGGAGGTCCCTGACCACGGTGGTCCCTACTGGTAGAAATCCATTCATTCATTTGTCCAGCTGCCATCGATGCATCTATATCATCCATCCACCCCATGCATCCATCCTTCCATCCATCCACCATCCATCCTCCCACCGACCTATCCATCCACCCATCCATCCACCCACCCACCATCCATCCACCCCCATGCATCCATCCTTCCATCCATCCACCATCCATCCTCCCACCCACCTATCCATCCACCCATCCATCCACCCACCCACCCACCATCCACCTCCATGCATCCATCCTTCCATCCAACCACTTATCCATCCTCCCATCCATCCCTCCACCTACCACCATCCATCCATCCCTATGCACCCATCCTTCCATCCATCCACCTATCCATCCACCTTCCATCTACCCACACACCCACCCATCTAGCCACCCATCCACCCACCGATCCATCCATCCATCCACCCATCCACCCATCCATCCAGTCATCTGCCCACTGATCTATCCACTGATCCACCCCCATCCATCCATCCACCATCCATCCTCCCACCCACCTATCCATTCACCCATCCATCCATCCACCCACCCACCATCCATCCACCCCCATGCATCCATCCTTCCATCCATCCACCATCCATCCTCCCACCCACCTATCCATTCACCCATCCATCCATCCACCCACCACCATCCATCCACCCCCATGCATCCATCCTTCCATCCATCCACCATCCATCCTCCCACCCACCTATCCATTCACCCATCTATCCACCCACCCACCATCCATCCACCCCCATGCATCCATCCTTCCATCCAACCACTTATCCATCCTCCCATCCATCCCTCCACCTACCACCATCCATCCATCCCTATGCACCCATCCTTCCATCCATCCACCTATCCATCCACCTTCCATCTACCCACACACCCACCCATCTAGCCACCCATCCACCCATCCATCTACCCATCTGCCCACTGAGGCATCCACCCATCCACCCATCCATCTATCCACCCATCCATCCACCCATCCACCCACCAATCCATCCCCCTTCCTTCTATTCTTCATTCAATATTTCCAGCCAGGAACTTGAGATAAAATTGTGAAAGAAATGGCCAGGCATAGCCCCACCCTCAAAGAGCTTACCTCAAGTGTGTGTGTAAGGTACAGACAATAATCAAATAATGACACAAGTATTTAATTGTGCATTGTGACCCATCCTTGGAAAGAGAGTCAGTCACTGGAATCTGGAAGAGTGTGGAATGGTGAGTCCCAGGCAGGTCTGGGGGCACCCAAGGAAGCTTCTGACCCAGATAGCTTCCATCTGCTCCAGACCCGGGCTCTGCCTTTTCCACCCTTTTCCAACCCTGGGAGCTGGCCTGTGTAGGCGGCATCCACAGGCCCCCTTCTCCCTGGCTTCTGGTGGGATTCAGCTCACAGGAAACTGAGGACAGGAGGAGAGGGATGGGTACCAGGACTCCTGTTCTCTAATTGCCCACACACACAATTTCTCGGGGCTGAGTGACTCTCCCCGGGGCCAGCCTCCTCCTCAGCCCTTTTGCCACAATGGGGCACCAGGCCTCCTATCGGGCAAGGTGGTTGGCTGAAAAGTGAAAGTGAAAGTCTCTCAGTCGTGTCCGACTCTTTAGTCCATGCGACCCCATGGACTATACGGTCCATGGGATTCTCCAGGCCAGAATACTGGAGTGGGTAGCCTATCCCTTCTCCAGGGGATCTTCCTAACTCAGGGATGGAACCAGGGTCTCCTGCATTGTAGGCAGATTCTTTACCAACTGAGCAATCAGGGAAGGCTGAAAAGGTCCCCCTCAAAATATCTGTCAGAATCCCTGGAAGCTGTGAAAGGGACCTGATGGACCGAAAAAGGACTTTGCGGTCAATTCACTGAAGATGCTTAGATGGGAAGGGTGGTCTGGATTATCCAGGTGGGGCAGAGGGAACTCACACACACACTCACACACGGCAACGTGAAGACGGAACAGGAAGAGTTGAAGACGCTGCCTTTGAAGCTCAGCGTGACTCGCCACCAGCCACAGAATTCCAGAAGCTGGTGGAGGCGAGGGAGCCTCCAGGGGGAGAGTCACCCCACAGACCCCGTGGCTGTGGCCTCATGAAACTGATTTGGGGCCTTTGGCCGATACACTTTTGTTGTTTTAAGCTGTCAGGTTTGTGGTCATTCCTTACGGTGTCTGTAGGAACCCAACCCAGGCCTTTCCTCCAGGTGGGCGGCCCCTCCTCCAGGGGCCCTCAGCCCGCCCCTCCCAGCCCCGGAGTCTCCCACCGCACCCAGGCTTGCCCTGGAGAGAGCCCCTCACCGTGTACTCCTCAGTCACCCGTGAAGGTGCCCTGGACTGCCCGCAGAGGAGAGGATGCTGGTTTGGGGTCAGAAAGACAATTCCCTCTCCTGGTGAAGGTGGAAGAGGCTTCCAGGAGGAGGGAAGGGCCTGGGGTGGGAGGGTATGTGGAATGTTCTGGAAGTGGAGGGAGGCCCCACGGCTGGAGTGTGCTGGGGGGCAGAGTGGAGGGTCCTCATAATTATCCACTGTCCATCAACCATCTTGTGAGCCTGTTGTACCTCACCTCCATCCCACTGGCTCTCACTTGAACCCATGAGCTTCTGAGGGGCACCTGACCACTCGGCCCCAGGGAGCAGGGGCTGAGGGGGTCCCCGACCCCAGCCCCGGGGAGCAGGGGGTGATGGGGTCCCCGACCCTAGCCCCGGGGAGCAGGGGGTGAGGGAGTCCCCGACCCCAGCCCCGGGGAGCAGGGGGTGAGGGGTCCCCGACCCCAGCCCCGGGGAGCAGGGGCTGAGGGGGTCCCCGACCCCAGCCCCGGGGAGCAGGGGGTGATGGGGTCCCCGACCCCAGCCCCGGGGAGCAGGAGGTGAGGGAGTCCCCGACCCCAGCCCCGGGGAGCAGGGGGTGAGGGGTCCCCGACCCCAGCCCCGGGAGCGGGGGTGATGGGGTCCCGGCCCCAGCCCCGCGGAGCCCTCCTGCCGCCCAGGGCTCCCGGGGCCCGGGTGATGGGGAGGCTCCCTGCCCTCCGGGCTGCCCGGGCGGCTCACCTTGCCCTCCTTTGCGTAGGCCAGCACCTTGTCCTCCTCCCGGGGGTGGAAGATGAGCGTCTCCACGGAGAAGGGGACGAGCTGCTTTTGGAAGGTGGCACCCTCGTCCGCGCTGAGGAACAGGCTCTGGTCCCGGTCGCTGAGCGAGGAGCTCACGAGGATGATCTGAAAGACACAGGTCAGGAGAGGCATCTGCACTCTGGGGAGCCACTGCCTGCAGCGGGCTCCCCGCAGCCCCAAGAGGCAACCGGCCCAGGCGACACCTGACTCCAGACTTCCCGCCTGCAGAGCCCGGATGGCAGATTCCTGAGGTTCGGAGCCCTGTTTGTGTACGGCCGCCCCAGGACACTGACTTGTCCAGTGAGAGCTCTGCAAGGGCTGGGGCAAGGGGTGGGGCGGGCCCGGAGGAGGCTTATTGTGAAGAGCACCGGGAGCAGGGGCCGTGTGGGAGGCTGCCTCGTCCTAGCTGGAGGCTTCGGGGTGGAGTCGGAGCCCACCTTCTGTATTCTCTCCCTGACCTCAAGCCCAGCATTGGATCACGCTGGAGATGACGGGAGATGCATACATCTTAGAGTGGCCTCGACTCCACTCCAACGTGAAACTGATGGCAAGGCGCCCCCCAGAAAGGACGAGGGGCACCTCCACCATGCGCACCCCCCTGCCCCCACCCCGGGAGGTCCCTTCACATTTGCCTTCCTTCCAGGTTCCTCTTCTCACAGGTACAAGCCCTGCCGGGCTGTGTGTGAGGATTGTCCCCCCGTCACAGAAAGGTCAGGACAGGCCAGCCAAGGGTCAGAACAGGGCGGCCCTGGGGCCACTCGGCAGAATGACAGGGCCCTGCGGAGGGACTCACACGTGCCTGGTGCCAGAGAAGGTCGACCAGCCGAGGCTGAGTCAGGAGCACCGGAACACAGGGTGGAGGGGCTGGGAGCCAGGTGGTCCTGCCCCCGCCCCCCAGCACTGTGGCCCCGCCTCCTGCTCCATCAGAAGAGCCATTCCTATGCACGGACCTTGTAGAAACTTCATGGCTCTTCACAGCCCCAGGAGATGCCAACACCTGTATGGGGGTCCTAGGACCCTCCCGACTGCCTCCCTCCCAGCCTCACGTGCGGCCTGGCCTTGCCTGGCAAGGTCCACGCCCCTGCCCATGTCCCTGTCCACCTCGGTGCACACCTGGGATGGCCTTCCTCCCCAGGCTGGTTGGTGCTCCTGCTGCAAGGCTGCTGGGGGCCCGGGACTTGTCCTCAACACGCTCACCCCATTTCATGGAAGAGGCCTCCTGCACGGGGACTGGGGCCCTGTCAGGTCTGGGGTACATCTGTGGAGGTCACTACTGATGCCCTCCCCTCCGCATCCCTGCAGGGCCTGGGCGTTCCACACGCAGCATGAATGAGTGAGTGAATGAATGAGGGAGGGAATGAATGAGGGAATGGATGAATGAATGAGGGAAGGAATGAATGAATGAGGGAAGGAATGAATGAGGGGAGGAATGAGTGAACTATGTGTCGGTGGAGCAGGGGGCTGGGCACACACACTCTGTCTTTGGATCAGTTCAGTTCAGTTCAGTTCAGTCACTCAGTCGTGTCCGACTCTTTGCGACCCCATGAATCGCAGCACGCCAGGCCTCCCTGTCCATCACCAACTCCTGGAGTTCACTCAAACTCATGTCCATCGAGTCAGTGATGCCATCCAGCCATCTCATCCTCTGTCATCCCCTTCTCCTCCTGCCCCCAATCCCTCCCAGCATCAGGGTCTTTTCCAATGAGTCAACTCTTCGCATGAGGTGGCCAAAGTACTGGAGTTTCAGCTTTAGCATCACTCCTTCCAAAGAACACCCAAGACTGATCTCCTTTAGAATGGACTGGTTGGATCTCCTTGCAGTCCAAGGGACTCTCAAGAGTCTTCTCCAACACCACAGTTCAAAAGCATCAATTCTTCATCACTCAGCTTTCTTCACAGTCCAACTCTCACATCCATACATGACCACTGGAAAAACCATAGCCTTGACTAGACAGACCTTTGATAACCCAGCTCAAATTCCATGCCTGTGTGACCAGTACCCTCTGTGGCTCAGTCTCCTTGTCTGCAAAATGGGAAATGACGGGTGCCCGACACCGTGAGCCCACCATGGAGGTCTAATATGAACGCGACCAGCCGGCCTGTATTACCATTCCACGTGGCGACTGTCATTGGGTCGCTGTCCCCTCTGCTTGGCAGGTGGGAAGACTGAGGGGAGGCGGGCTCCTGTGGTCACAGAGCCATGCTGGGTAGGGCCAGGGTCAGTGGTGATTCCACACAGGGTGGAGTTTTAGCTGGGATGCAGCCGGCAGCCTGGGTGGGACTAGCCTGGCCCAAGATGAGCTCAGCTTTCCCTGGGAGGGAAAGTACAATGAGACGCCCCCAGAATACTTTCCCAAACCCCGACATGCCTCTGGAAGACAACGAAGCACGTGGAGCATAAATCAATGAGCTGCACAAAACTCCTGTTTCTTGTGAACAAAGGATACATCAGTATGTTCTTTCTTTCCAAGGAAGCCTTACTGGGCTCCTGGGTGAGGTCATTCACCTTCAGCAGAAAGCCTTCTATCCCCCAGCAAGCAGAGGCACATGGAGCCTGATTCCTTGGTGACTCTGATCCCTGAGAGGTGGACACACGTGCTCTGAGATGTTCTTCATGGTGTGGTTTACATGCAGGAAAAATAGGAGGTGGTGGCAGAATGGTTGGGGGAGCCAGAGAGCGTGCACAGATATGTCCATGGTGTTTAGTGACAAGAGAACTAATGCACTCACACACGAAAAAGCAGGACATTATAAGCAAGTTCAGCTTCTGTACATTTCCCGTTGACAAAATTGTAAGGAAGTATATAATAGCTTTGTCATGGTAGGTATAGAAAAGTAAGTGTAATTTTGTCAGTGGAAAATGCGTAGAAAGCAGGGCGGAAGGAGTATTATTCAGCCATAAAAAAGAATGAAACTTGCCATTTGTGACAACATGGATGAACTTGGAGGGCATTATGCTAAGTGCAGTAAGGCGGACGGAGAAGCAAATATCGTGTGATCTCACTTATATGTGGAATCTACAAAGAAAAACAACCAAGCTCATAGATACAGAGAAGAGACTGTGGTAGCAGAGGTAGGGAACTGGGGATAGGCAAAATGGGTGGAAGGGGTCGAAAGGTACACATGTCCTATTATAAGACGAAGAAGCCCTGGGGAGGGACTGCAGCATGCTGAGAATAACCAACAAAACCCTACTGCACATTTGAAAGTTGCTAAGAGAGTAGATCTTAAAAGTTTCATCACACAGAAGAATTCTGTAACCGTGTGTGGTGTCCAACGTCGCCTAGAATTGCTGTGGTTATCATTCCACAGTGTGAACACATTTTATTATGTTGCACACCCGAAACTAACATTGCTTGTCAGTTACAGCTCTGTTTTTAAAAAAGAGAAAGAAACACGGGGGTTATTAATAGTGGTTAGTCTTAAGCGGTGGGGTGAAGATTTTTTTTAATTTGAAATAAACTTTTTAGTTTAGAATAGTTTGATATTTTTGAAGTTTTTTTTTTTTTTGATGTGGACCATTTTTAAAGTCTGTGTTGAACTTGTTACAATATCGCTCCTGTTTTAGGCATGCGGGATCATCTTAGCTCCCCAACCAGGGATTGAACTGCGGCCCCTACATTGGAAGGCAAAGTCTCAGCCACTGGACTGCCAGGGAAGTCCCAAACAGTTTTAGATTGACGGAAAAGTTGTAAAGATAGTACAGGACATTCCCACACAACGCATGCCCCGCTTCCTATTATTAACAGCCGGCATCAACATTATAGGTTTGTCACAATAAGGACCCAACATAGATACATCGGTCGTGTCTAAACCGCACACTGCATTTCATCCGTTTTCCCGCTGATGTCTTTCTCTGTCCCTATGCCAGGTTCCCACGTGACACTCAGTTGCCACTTCTCCTCGGGCTCCTCTAAGCTGTGACGTTTTCTCAGACTTCCCTTGCTGTTGATGACCTTGGCGGTTTTGAGGAGGACTGGCTGGATATTTTGTAATTGTGTCTCCATTTGGGTTTGTCTGCTGTTTTTCTCTTGCTGATGCTGGGGTTCTGGGTTTGAGGGAAAAAGAGCCGGGGGGTGGGGGAGGTTCTGTGTTCCCTGATCACAGGGGTAGGGACCTAACTCCTTTTGCTCCCTCCAGCATTCAGCACATGCCTGACCCCGAGCTGTGGGTCAACCCAGGCCTGCGGGATGAAGGCGCTCACACATGCCTGCTTGAATGAGCAATTCCGGCTCACTCTGTGACTCCTCAGGGAACTGTTTGCTTGCTCTTCTCCTCTGGGTGGAAAACATCCCTGGGGATATTTAAGTTGCCTGGGGAGCAGAAATCATAAATAATCTCATTCACTTATTCCTGCTCACCACTCAAAATTTCACACATCAGTGAAGGCTCATTCATTCATTCATTCCTCCATGGTTAAAAGCCGCAGGGTTTTAACCTAAATCATGCAAGAATTTAGCTTGCCCAGGGTTTACGGGAGCAGAGCAGGGAAGGTCAGATCCAAGCGCAGAACAAAAGCAGGGCTTCGGGAGGAGGCGACGCCCAGATGAACTTTGAAGAATGAACGGAAATTTGATCCAGACCTGGGGAAGGGGGTTCTCAGACAGAGAGGCCAGCAGGACCGAAGACAAGCAGATGGGGGTCCCTGCTGAGACCGTTCATGTCCTCCTCCCACCTCTGTACGGTTCCCTCTGGCTGGAACGCACAGCAGGACTGAGACCCCCCACCCTCTCGACCTCACCACTGGCAATGAAGAATCAGATTTCCAGATTTTTTAAATGTCACAAAATCCATGTGTGATAAAATGAAAAGTTTTGAAATTTTCTGAGCCCGGAATTCTGGGCAACTTCAACAAAGCTGAATGTTTCTCGTTTATTTTTCATGTCCCTGCTTTGCGGGTGCCCCCAGCATGAGTTTAGCCTGTTTTTATGATGGGACATCCTCCTTCTTTTCCAGTGCTTCTCCAATACCTCTTCATCTGGCACAGCTAATTTCGAAGGTCACCTCCTCCAGGAAGATGTCCATGATATACACCCTCCAACAGAGTTTTTCTCATCCCTCCTCTGCCCCTTGCCCAGCATCTCATGTGTTCATTTGCTCCAGTCTAACATTCCTAGGGTTCTCTCTGTGAGTCTGCCTTTCCCTCCAGGAGGGGAGGCTGTGCAGCCTGGCAGGGCCCAGTCCTCATCCTTGCCATTCAGCCCAGAGGATGGGTGTTGGCATTCCCACACAGAATGAGGTCTCTGGGCCCAGGATCGCCTCTCCATGACAGCCCTCAGTTACAGCTAAGGCCCTGTTCATGGTGTCACCCAGGCAGAAGGAAAAGGAACCTGAGGAAGTGATTCTGGCCAGAGTCCCAGCAATCTGGATCACGGGCTATTTTTGGCCTCAGAGTGGGACAAGCCAGGAAAGACGGGGGAAGAAGAAAGTGCTGACAAGGAAAGGATTATTGGAGCAAAGAAAACAAATCAATTAGCATCGTGCAGAGAGGAGGCTGGCAGATTGTTCCTCCAAATTGGGAACCAGACTATTTTCAATGGTGTATTTTCACTGGTTACTATTCTGGGGAAACATATGGTACCCGAGCGAGGTTCTGGGGGCCCACAAGGCTGGATGCCTCAAAATCAGAGGCAACTCAGTTAAAGGGAATTATCTGATAGATTCACTGGACTAACAGCCAGCCCATATGAAGCCTGAGTTTCAGGGTCTAATTTGCCAGGCCACGTACACGGTGCAAGCATGGAGCTCCTTGTTCAAAGAGAATCAGGAATTTCAAGATGGGACCGGTAGATCATCAGACCAAGCATGGATTCTCCTGTGATGGCTTGGGTCACATACCCACAGAGTGGACTCTTCCCAAAGCTATTCGGTTAGTAAGTGCCAGGAGCAGTGGTAGCAGCGTCCTTAGAGACTGTCAGACTCGTGGTGCCTTGGCCCCACTGGGACCTGCGTGTTCATGGCCCCTGGTGAGTCCCAGCTGCCCTCCCTTGGGTGGGGGGTGGGGTGGGGTGCTGCCTTAGGCTGCAGCTCCTGCTCGCTTCGGCCCTGTGCCCAACTCCAAGCACGCTGGCGGACCTGGCCTCTGCTCCCCACCAAGTGACAAGGAAACAACCAGGTGCCCTAGAGCCCTGCTCTCAGCCACTCCGATGCCCCGCAGGATGGAGGCACCCACGACAGCCCCGGAGTCCAGGGAGGCCACACCGCGCATGGAACATGGAGGCCACAGCTGAGGCCTGCCAGCACAGGGGCAGTGTAGGCTCTGGAGGCCTCACCCCTCCAGAGCTGGAGGTGAGGAGCTGGCCTCACCCCTCCTTTGCTCCTGCGAGCTGTGCAACCTTGGGCAAATCACTTCACGTCTCTGAGCCTGTTTCCTCCTCTGTAAAATGAAGATAGGGTTCCCATGGCAGAGGTGACTGGAAGAAATGAAGCAAAGTGCATAACAGACTGAGATGACAGCGGGTTTATTCTCATGGCATTTTATTCTAAAGAAGCTTGGTTCACCAAGCACCTCCTTGGGTCAAGGCCCTGGAGCTGAGGCAGCTCACAGGCGGTGGTGAGAAGGACAGTACAGGAAGCACATGGCTCCCTCCCATCAGGAAACTCCAGGACAGATGAGGACAAAGGCCAGCAAGCTGTCCCCAGGGCGACGAGCACTTCCTCTAAGGGGTGGGAGTTAGGCCAGGGCATGTGGGTTTGACTGCCTCCCTAACTGTGTACCCTGAGCTGCCCTTGCCCCAGCCCAGGCCTGGCCTGGGTCGAGGGCTTCCTGGAGGTGGCGTCACCTGAGCTGGGTCTTGAAGGATGAATAGGAGTTCGCCAGGGGAGGCAGTGATGGTGGAGCTCGGGGGGACAGCACACTGATGCTGAGCGGGAATGACAGGGCCCTTCTTTTGAAGAGAGTCTCCTGCTTGGGGATTTGGTTTTCGGTTACATTATTGACACGTGCTTCATTGGATATGCTGCAAGTAGGCTAGACCTCGGCGGGTCGGTCGACCAGATTTGCTCCCCTGCATAGGATTTGTGGTAGAAATGGGGTGGGGGGAGGCCTGACACTGGGCAGTGGGCACAGAGGAGGGCCAGTCCAGTGCAGGACAAACACAAGCCACTGTGACGTGGAGTGACAGGGGCTGCCACGAAGCTGCCTGCAGCACGGGTGTGGGGCGGAGAGAGCTCCCTGTGATCCGCTGCAGGCGAGGGGGGCGTGGGGCTGGGGTACTTGTCTCCCTAAGTTCCCCAGGCCTGCAGCCTCTGTGCCTCCCCCAGAGCCCCTGTCTGTGTTAAAACAGATAGATTAGCTCTCTCCGCCAGGATGTTCTGGGTGGGAAGCCTGCAAAGCGACCTGGCCTCAGAGGCCTGAAAATTAACAACCCTTCCGTTATTTCCCTGCCAAGCCCGGCAGGTGTCCCCAGGGTCCCACTCGCGTCTGGTTGGAGAGACGCAGGAAGTACTAAGCAGGGCAGCTCTGGGCGGTGCAGAGATGAGCAGCAGGGGCAGGTGGGGGTGGTGTGAATCGCTGACTGCACTTAGCAGTCACCGCAGACCTGCTAAGCTGAGGTGTGATCATCCCCATTTCTCAGGTGGGGAAGCTGCGGCCAGAGAGGCCTTGCGGAAGATTGTACTGTCAGCCGGGTTTGCACCCAGCACTTCCCTGCATCATTCATCCACACCACCTCATGACCAGTGATGTGACTGCATCAGCCCGGAACGTGGAAGCGACACGAGGCAATGGGCTTGGGAGGGTCTAGACAGATTCGCTCCCCCATCCCCCACCGCTGCTCCAAAGACTATTAGGCATGGCTTCCAGACTGCAGGTCGCTCCTGAATTTGGGGGATTTCTGATCCCACAGGCAGCAGAGGAAGGCTGGGATGGTGGGGGAGGCAGGCTTTCTGTTCATCTTCATCTTTGTTTCCCCTGCTTGGTCCATCATTCTATTCTCTGAGGCCATTCACGCACCCATTCAGCTGTGTGCCAGACCCCAGGCTGGGAGATGAATCTCACAGAAGCCTGGCCCCCAGGGAGCCCACAGCAGGCGAGGGAAGCTGTTGAATGATGTGAGCCGTGCACTGGAACCGGCAACCCTGAGAAGGGGCTGGAATGGAGGCTGTCTGGAAAGTGTCCATGGAGGCAAGCTGTGTGCTCCCGGCAGGAGTGGGTCAGCGTCGGCCAAGTGTAGAGAGGTCCTCCAGGAAGGGCAGGATGTGCGAGACGCCGATGTGGGCCCCGCACGGCCAGGTCAGGAGGTTTGCCTGAACCTGGCACCCTGGACGCCCTTCTGGGACCCTTCGACATGGGCCTGCCCCTCCCTGCCTGCCCGGATCGTGTCCACCTGGCCTCCTGCTCAGACCTGCCCTGCCTGAGTCACCCCTGCATGATCCACATGTGGTCCCACCTGCCAAGTCGCCTCCTCTAGTGCCCTGCTGGGCTTCCATTCCCCCATCTCCTCCAAAAGGTGGTGCCAACATCCCAGTCTGCCTTGCAGTGTAAACCCTAGCTCTGAAACCTTGAGTTAAAAAAGGAAAACAAACAGCACCCAGCAACTGGTTCTCACCTCTGCCAGAGTTCTGGCTGGGTACGCCACTGATCTTGGGTTTCCCTTCAGACTCTTTATCAAGGAGAAGACTTGTTTTTCATCTTCTTTTTACCAAGTGGAGCCCTCAGAGGCTTCCCTCCGCATCCCCGGGGATGGGGGTCCTCAGGAAATTACCTTCCTATTTAAAACGCAATCGTTCAATACATTCCTTGCCAGACAGTCGTGCCCAGCTGGGGACACAGGAAACTGGGCTTTGACGCCCGGAGAGGCAGACAGAGGAGACAATCAGATACAGCAGCATCCACCCCCTGGGTCTCAAATTAGAATCTGTGCAGAGCATCTTACATACGCTGGTGTGAGTCATCATGAGCGAGAAGAACTCTGCTACCCGGCAAGGAGAATGCGCGGATGAATGCCTCTCGCTGGGCTATTCAGCACACACTCGGATTGCTACCCAGGGTGTTAGCAGAAAGTCACTCCACATGACAGCTTTCAGTCTGGGGGGCGCCGAGAGAATGCAGAGCCTGGCAGAGATGCCGCTCTGCTCGGTAACCTGGGGCTCATCTCTCTCCTCACCTTCAACTCAGAAATAATCGTCTGTTCTGGGCTGAGGTCCTAAATTAGGCACCACGTGTGAAACTGTGGCAGAAATAGAAGGGCTCTTCGTGGCTTTTGTGCTTTCTTAAGCCAGAAAGTAGGAAGTGACAGGCAACCTGCTCCAGTATCCTTGGCTGGAGAATTCCCTGGACAGAGGAACCTGGCTGGCTACAGTCCACGGGGTCGCAAAGAGTCAAATACGAGGGAGCACGCAGGCAAACTAAAAGATCTATTCTTGAAGAAGTCACAGATCATTGGAATTTGTGCAAATATAAGTCTACGGTGCTGTGTCCCTGCTTGAAACCCTCAGGGCCTCTCCTGCCGGGGCTCCTGGGTCTGCTGTTTACGACTTGCCCCGGTGACCTCACCTGGATGACTTTACTCTCCCTCCCCGGCCCAGGTCCAGCCATCAGACCACGTCCACATCCCCAGATGTCCGCTGCACCTTCACACTCCTTTTCCCTGGGAAGCCCTGGCTGTCTTCTCTCTGACCGCAGTGAGGAGGCGGGCCTGGAGGGGGCAGGCCAGAGGCTGAATAGGAGGACTTGGGGGTTATCAGCTGAGATAAGCTGGTGGCCTGGGCTGGGGCAGATGTCATGCAACTGGAGGGGAGAGGGCGGGTGACCATGACATTTTATGGTCAGAGTTCAGCGGGTTTGGTGAAGGAAATAGATGGAGAAATAACGGAACCCTAAGCACGTGGCTCGGGCGGGCGTGTGGACGTGAGGACCAGCCGGTGGTGGGGAGGGCTGGCTTTGGGGATGAAGAGGAGCCCAGGGTGAGCCTCATGCTGGGGCTGAGCTTCCTGAGGGTCACCCCAGATGGATAGAGGAGCTCGGGGTTGGAACTCTGGGTGAGTTCAGCAGAGAAACCTGCCCTGGGGTAGGCCTTTGGAAGGTCCGCGCTCAGACGTGTGACTGGGGGTCCTGGGAGTGGAGGACCCTCCCAAGGAGTGAGAAATGAACTGGCCAAGGATAGCGACCAGAGAGACCCCCGCAGAGGGGAGCCTACAGGGAGAGCCCTTCCCCTGGGTCTTACGGCTGAGGGGGAGAGACAGGGAGTAAAACAAACGCAGGAACACAATGATTCAGGTAGTGAGACGCACCATGAGAAAAGTAAAATCAGGTGTGTCCATGTGTATACACACACATGAGCTTGTATGTATATATGACACACAGGCAATCATGTACGTATGTATAAAGAGATACATACACATGAATATGGGCTTCCCCAGAGGCGCAGACGGTAAAGATCTGCCTGCGATGCAGGAGACCCGGGTTTGATCCCTGAGTTAGGAAGATCTCCTGGAGAAGGGAATGGCAACCCACTCCAGTACTATCGCCTGGAGAATTCCATGGACAGAGGAGCCTGGTGGGCTACAGCCCATGGGGTCGCACAGAGTCGGATGCGACTAAGGGACTAACACACGTGAATGAACATCTGTGGAAAGGTGAACGAAGCAGTCCAGAAGGGCAAAAGCGCTGCTTCCGCTGAGACTACGGGCGTTAAGTTCTTTCTGTCTTACTCTGCTTCTACTTCCGTTCTTACCATGTCATGGTTACCTAAGATGGGAGAGGTACTCAGTACATATCTGTGGGATCAACAGAAACATTTTCATAAATTAATATTTTAAGATGAAAGTGTGCTAAGTGTGCAATCAGAAAAGAACAATATATACTTTACGAAAAGAAGAATTGGCTTGTGGGCAAAGGCCTAAGAATGTATGTTCAGTTCTTCATCGAGTAAACAAGACAGGAAGATAATTTTTTTAAATGAAGATTTACTTCTAGAAAATCATGAACAGTTACTAATATGTTAAATTCAGTTGTATTTCCTTCTCTCTCTCTGCCTAGCATCCAACCATCATCCATCCATCCATCCATCCATCCATCTATCCATCTATCATCCATCCATCCACCATCCGTGCATCCATCCAACCATCATCCATCCATCTATCCATCCATCACCCAACTATCCACCCACCCACCCACCCACCCATCCATCATCTACCCATCCTTCTATCCATCCATCATTCATCCATCTATTCACAATGGTGAATCCATCCACCATTCAATCTTCCTTCCTTCCTTCCCTCCCTCCCACCCTCCCTTTCTGCCTCCTTCCCTCTTCCAATTCACTATTCATCCTCCATCCATCAACCCATTACAAATGGCTTTGGGGAGGGAGTGCCACACACTTTGAGCCCTGTGCACTCTTTAGCCACTGGCTGTAACCATCATCATGCAGCCCAACCCTCAACCCGCCCTTCTTGACGTGGGCACCAGTGGCTTCTGCCTCCCAGTCTTGTCTCTGCATAAAGTTGAACTCCATCAAGTAGGGGTGGAAAAGCAAAAGGGAGATAACGTTTACTGAACATGTACTCTGTGCTGCCCCGGCTCCCCTGGTGGCTCAGCTGGTAAAGAATGTGCCTGCAATGCAGAATACCTGGGTTCGATCCCTGGAGTTGGGAAGAGTCCCCGGAGAAGGGAATGGCTACTCACTCCAGTATTCTGGCCTGGAGAATTCTGTGGACTGTATGGTCCGTGGGGTCACAAAGAGTCGGGCACGACGGAGCGACTTTCACTTCACTTTGCTCCAGGCCCTGCACTCGGCACCAGCCTTTTATCATCTTATTTTCACAACAGCCACGAGGCGGGAGGGGTTTTTGTTTCTGTTTTAAAGACAGAAATAGGAGCCCAGAGGGGTGAAATGAGCCGCTCCAGCCCGCACCGTCTGCCTGCCTCTGCCCTGGCGCCGAGCCGACTCTGGTGCTGAGAACCCTTGTCCTGCTTCTGTGTCGAGATCGACAATTATCTAGCACAATTTAGTAAAGCATCCGCTCAAACACAATTACAGAATTGATTGTCAGGAAAGGATTGGTTCAGTTTTAATTACCAGCCTGACAATCACTGAAATGCCAAGAAACATCCCCAAGAACATCTGTAAATTGAATGGAGGGGCAGACCTTTTCCCTTTGGCTGGACGCTGACTTGGAAAATCTCGTGTCTGATCGATAATAACCAGATAAGGTGAACCTATCGCAGGACCTATAACAACAACTCATTGCCAATATTTTAGAGCCGTGGCTTATATATACAATCTTGTCTGTAGCATTCGGGAAATATGAGGCCCCCATCTCCCCCCGTAATTATTGATGATCTGAGTTCTCTAAAGGGGCTGATGCTGAGGCTCTGGAGTGAGTAGGGTGTAATTGTTCTGTTTGGCTGGCTGAAGATGTTTTGCAGACAAAGCTAAAAAGCCTGCCTGCTGGGCGGAGGGTGGCGGACGGTTAATTCTCTGGAGTGACTGTGTTTGGGAAAATTGTCTTTTATCAGGACAGTTGTATTAACAATGCATGGTTAGATCTGAGAACAATTTGCTCATTCATCTGCCCCTAACTGAACAGCAGAATGCGAGGGAATGATCTCCGTACCTTCTCGGGGTACGTTTTCCACGCTGGCTTGGGCAGCCTCCAGGGTACAGATGATAGCATTTGACTATGGAGTGACTGTGGAATCTCCAAAGGCTCTCTCTTCCAGTATTTGTGATTAGAGACCAAGATTATTACTGCCATGCTTGTTGGGGAAAGCACAGCCAAAGCCATGTCCATCAGTGCAGGGACTACTGATGTTCTGTGCTCGTAGAAGCCAGTAAGGACAGAGCAGAAAGGAGCAGTATCGTAGCTTCCTCGTATCTGTGGGAGGAAATTGACTACCAGGGAAGCCCCAGTCAATGGCCTGGAGCAGAAATCACCTGGATCATGGTTTTCCTGAATGAAACACTCCTGCCTCATATGGAGTGGATAACAGCGTTGGCAATAATCCTCAGTCAGTTCAGTCGCTCAGTCGTGTCCAGCTCTTTGCGACCCCATGGACTGCAGCACGCCAGGCCTCCCTGTCCTTCACCAACTCCCGGAGCTTGCTCAAACTCACGTCCATCGAGTCGGTGATTCCCAATCATCTCATCCTCTGTCGTCCCCTTCTCCTCCTGCCTTTAATCTTTCCCAGCATCAGGGTCTTTTCCAATGAGTCAGTTCTTCTCATCAGGTGGCCAAATTATTGGAGTTTCAGCTTCAGGATCAGTCCTTCCAATGAATATTTAGGGCTGATTTCCTATAGGATGGACTGGTTGGATCTCCTTGCAGTCCAAGGGACTCTCAAGCGTCTTCTCCAACACCACAGTTCAAAAGCATCAATTCTTCGGCACTCAGCTTTCTTTATGGTCTGATTCTCACATCCATATACGACCACTGGATAAACCACAGCTTTGACTGGATGGACTTTTGTCCACAAAGTAGTGAGCCATGCCGTGTAGGGCCACCCAAGACAGATGGATCATGGTGGAGAGTTCTGACAAAATGTGGTCCACCGGAGAAGGGAATGGCAAGCCACTTCAGTATTCTTGCCTTCAGAGCCCCATGAACAGTGTGAAAAGGCGAAAAGTAATCCTACGTGGCATTTGTCAAGCACTTACTGTGTGCCAGGCGATGTACTGAATACTTGACTCACATTTTCAACAATCCTCTGATGAGGTGGGTGCTGTTATTATCCCTGTTTGCCGGATGAAGTGAATCCCAGAGAGGGCAGTGACCTCTCAGGTCACATGGTGGGAGCTGACCCAAGATGCAACCCAGGCAGCTTCCTTCCCACACACTGCAAAGATGGGGGGGGGAGCATGTTGCCGACGTTAGGGGGTACAGGCTACAGAGATGAGGGGTGCACGCTGCAGAGATGGTGGGGGCGCTCATGGCCCTTCCCTTGGTCTTTGCTTGTGCATCACAGAACCCATGTCGGCCAGTGATGAGGACAGAGGAAGCACAGCCGAGATGTCCTTGCCTTCATGGAGCACACCATCCAGTGATGAGGTGGTGACCAAAGAAGCCCGTAAATGAGCGGTCATGGACTCTGAGCAGGGCCCCAGCACCGGATGACAGGGTGCGGGTGGGGAGAGGGCCTGGCAAGAACACAGACCCCAGCACTGGACGACAGGGTGGGGGTGGGGAGAGGGCCTGGCAAGAACACAGAGAGAGAGAGTCGGCCACGTCCAGCAGGAAGGGATGGGGAGGCGGGAGAAGGGGGAGAGGGGACCACAGGAAACGTGGAGAAGGGAGACTTGGGGGCTGGATGCCCACTGCGTGGGGCAACAGGGAGCCTCCTGCCGGGGGTGCTGGGAAGAAGCAGTGAGCCATGTAGACCTGGGTCTGCCCTGGTGGCACTGACGGTCTCTAAAGGAGAAAGCCTGGGGAGGAGACTGAGAAGAAGTGGGCACAGAGGTGAGATGAGAGCAGAGAGCACAGGGCCAGGGGGGCCTGGGCCCGAGGGGGCGGGCATGGGGGCAGCTCAGACAGGACAGGGTGGAGCAAGCACCATGACTGTCGCAGGTGGGGTGTCCCTGTCACAGGTGGGTGTCCTTGGGCACCGCCGACTGTCACAGGTGGGTGTCCCTGTCACAGGTGTGTGTGTCCCTGGTTACGCCGACTGTCACAGGTGGGGTGTCCCGGTCACAGGTGTGTGTGTCCCTGGGTACCACTGGCTGTCACACGTGGGGTGTCCCTGGGCACCATGACTGTCACAGACAGGGTCCTGGGGGCACTGGTGTCCTTGGGGGAGGGGTGATGCAGAGACGGTGCCATCTGACACCCCTTCTTTCCGTCTCTTGACCATGTGCCATCAGGCATCAGTGAATCTTTCTGCCCCTTCAGGACAAGGAGTGGCCCTAGGGGCTGGCCCACAGCCCCTCTCAGAACAGACGCCTCGTGAGCGGTGGGTGAATTGAGGAAACTCTCGGCGATGATGGGAGACACAAGTCATCCGTCTTGTCACTTTCTTCTCCTCCTCCATCCGCAGATGAATGATGATTTAATTAAAGTTCCCAGGGCAGCAGCCCTGCACCAGCAGACTCCCGAGGGCTTGGGATCACGTGGAGACCGAGGTGAACCCAGGCTCTGATCTCCCGTAGGAGCCACCAGTGTCGATGTTTCTGGATGGAGACGTGTGGACGTCCATCCTGCACGAAGGCTCCCAGAACCCTCCCCATGGCCCTCAAGGTGGAGGCCTGGCTGTACCTGTCCCATAGGCACAGACCAGAGACAGTTGGGGTGGGGGGGCAGATCCAGCCCTTCCTGTTGCTCAAGACACAGAGATACCCAGAAATAGGTGGCCCAGGCCGAATCACAGAGCCTCAGAGCTGACTGCATCCCCAGCTGAACTGGCATAGTCTCTAATGATGGAAATGCTGTGACTAGCCCGTCCCTCTGCTGGACACCACGTGACAAGGTGGGGGGTCCCAGGGGGTCCCACCTCATTCACTGGACCAGCATGCTTTCTGATGCTGCAATCGCCACAGTAACACCCCTTCCCCCTTTCTTGGTTACCTCTGGTGACGACAGGCTCCCTACCTCACTGACTGTGCATTTGTTTTTAAAACAAGCTCAACCCTACAGACACACAACAAAGAGCTCGGGAGTCCGGCAGAGCTGCACTGACTTCTGGCCATGCACGTACGGCAGCGTGACCTCAATCAGTTCAGCGGCCCTGGGGTCCCAGAGCCCACCCTTCAAGAAGGAGTGGCACCCCCTCCATCCTTGCTCCCCTGTCTGGTCTGGTCCTTCCACTCGAGCCTCGGGATGAGAAGGGAGGGTGGGTGATGGGAGGAGGCCTTGGAAGGAGCATGGTGGTCCCGACCTTCCCCTGTAGCTGCTCTGTGGGCATCTCTCGCTTGAGAGTTGACCTGGGTGAGGGGCTGCACTCAGGGGAGGGGGTGAGTATTTCCTACTCAGGTCAGAATGTCATTAAAATGCCACAGCATCCCTGATCACGGACTCGCTGTCACAATGTGCAGCTGTGACAATGTACAGACCTCACGAAGCCAGGCAGCACTTGAGGCGATAACAGTCATCACAGCAATAACAGTAAGAGTAGCAGCCCCGTGGACACCCGGTCCGGGCAGACGCTGCTCTGAGTGCTTCATCTGTGATCATTCGCTGGTCACCCCCCCCCTCCCCGAGAAGCTGCTCTGTCATTGCCTCAGTTTCCCCTGAGGTTAACCCCTCGCCCTGAGGTCTCCCAGCTCACGTGAGGCCGAGCTGGTGACAGGGATGTTCCAGGCCACGAGGCCGAGCTGCCTTCTCTGATCTGATCTATTGATAGGATTTCTGTATAAGATTTTGTTCAGCAAAAAGTATTGATGTTTAAAAAAGAGACATATTTCCCCATGCTTGGTTCTGTCCAATCACCACCGTGCAACACACACACACACACACACCACCTTATAAACCAGGGGAAGGAGCATTTAAGGAAAGCTTCTTGGGGAGAACTGAGGAGAAGATTGCTCTACTCCGTGTAGGGAGCACTGCCCATGGGTGGGTTCTGGGCTGGGCAGACTGCCCTCATCTCTGCTGGACTGGCCACCCCACCCAGGGCAGACACAACCGCCCCCTGCCACTGGGGAGGCGCTTGAGGTTCAGAGGACCTGGGGGTCCCTTCCGCACATTGGTCAGAGCTGATGGGACCCAGATCTGTGTGTCTGTCCCATCCACAGCCAGTTACCTCCCTCTCTGCTGGCCACTGCCCATCAGGGTCTCCGGCTGATGGATTAACTACAGGGGTGGCAGACAGGAGAAGGACAGGGGGACAGGGATCACTCAGGGTGGCCTGGAATCCTCGGAGCATCCTCCTGGGTGAGAAGCAGGTGAGCCGGCGATGACCTGTGCCAGGACCTTCAGTCCCGGCCAGCTCCTGGTCAACCCCCAGGCCTGGACTTCAGCGTCTCGTCTGTAGAAGAGGGCAGAGGCCTCTCGCCCTGCCAACCTCAGGCCGGCCTATGGGAACCGAGACAAAGCCAGCTGTGTCACAGCATCAAGCTTGTAACACTCGCCTGTTCAGATGGCGCCTTGAGCCTCATGCTGATGATGTGTTGAGTCCCAGACCCGGTGTTGGCCGCCAACAGCTCACAGCTCAGCCCTTTCCGAGAAAACTGCCCGCAGTCTATGGGGGCCTGAGCCTGGAGATTTACACCCTCCGCTGGAGGACCCCAGACAGTGTCCCATGGTCAGGGGAAGGCTGTCTCCACCTCAAGGAGGAGCACCTCTGAGCTGACCATGGACCCGGCCTGGCCAGGCTTGGCCTGAGGGCACTTCCCTCCTCGTCCACTTCTTCCTTCGGCCCCTGCTCAGGGTCATGTGCACCCAATCCCTGCCTCAGGCTCTGCTTCTGGGAACCTGATCTAAGGCTGCTGCCTTCTCTCCAAGCCGTGGGCTCTGGAGGCGGGGCCAGATCCGGGAGAGTAGGGACCAGCCACGCTGTCCCTGTGGGTCTGGCACACAGCAGGAAGGACTCCTTGGACATGGGTTGCAGGAAGCAATCAGGACCCGTTGTGAAAATTTGGGTTCATAAGAGGCTGAAAAGCGCCAGAGACCAGTGTCTATGGCGTGGGATCTGGAAAATCTTTGCTGTCAGCAAAAGTCTAGGTGAAATGCCTCACATTCTTAACACTGTGTGTGTGTGTGTGTGTGTTAGCTACTCAGTCGTGTCTGACTCTAGCTTGCCAGGCCCCCTCTGTCCATGGGATTTCCTGGGCAGGAATACTGGAGTGGGTTGCCATCCCTTCACCAGGGGATCTTCCCTACCCAGGGATCAAACCTAGGTCTCCCACATCACAGGCAGATTCTTCACCATCTGAGTCACCACCAAGGAAAACAGCAAACAGTGGTAGTGTGAGAGGGGCTGGTCTGGGAAAGGTCTTCTCCAACCAACTCCATCCTTCCAGCAGCTGAAGTGGTTTCGGGGTTGGGAAGGGCCCCATGTTTCCCAGCACTGGGGCAGGGGAGCACTCCCCATCCGTGGAGAGTCAGGATCAGGGGAAGTGGAGGAGGCACTGACAGTCTGCTGAGACCACTTTTATTTTTCTCGGTGTGACATCCTGATGTGGCTGTAAAATCACACACACACATAAACACGTGAATGCGCACACACGCAAGTATGTTCCTAAAAGCGGCCCCTGACATGGATGCATGATGACATCTGAGCACCAGCTGGACACTTGCTCTTGGCAGAGCCCCCGGACTCCCTTGGGACAGTGGCAGGGAAATCTCACTAGCTGGTTTCACACGGGGACTTGGGACCCAGAGGGCACATCACCGAATCCAAATGCCTCACTTTACAGTCAGTGACACTAGCGTCCGAGGAGCGGGGACCACCTCCCCACGGTCCACAGGGCTGAGCCGAGATGCTGGCTGCCTGATGCTGAGTCCAGGACAGGAGACTCCGCCCCATCTCTGAGCATGGACTCCGGAGGTGCCTGGTCAGAGTGAGGTCCTGCTGGCCCAAAGCTTCCAGTCTATTCTAAGAGAAATGCCTGCTGGAGGCATGAGGGTGGCTTGGGCTGGAGTGCCCACCTTGGGATGGGACTTGGACGGGGCAGTGTGGTTTGGACGCATCAACATAGAACTTGATATGGGTGGTGAGGCAGAGGGGTCAAGAGTGACCCCAAAGCTTTTGGCCCAACTAGGGGTGGCCCCTTGTTCTGGATGCTTACTCCTTAGAAGAAAAGCTATGACCAACCTAGACAGCATATTAAAAAGCAGAGACATTACTTTGCCAACAAAGGTCTGTCTAGTCAAGGCTATGGTTTTTCCAATAGTCATGTATGGATGTGAGAGTTGGACTATAAAGAAAGCTGAGCGCCGAAGAATTGATGCTTTTCAACTGTGGTGTTGAAGACTTTTGAGAGTCCTTTGGACTGCAAGATCAAACCAGTCCATCCTAAAGAAAATAAGTCCTGAATATTCACTGGAAGGACTGGTGTTAAAGCTGAAACTCCAATACTTTGGCCACCTGATGTAAAGAGCTGACTCACTGGAAAAGACCCTGATGCTGGGAAAGATTGAAGGCAGGAGGAGAAGGGGACGACAGGATGAGATGGTTGGATGTCATCACCGACTCAATGGACATGAGTTTGAGAAACTCCAGGAAATAGTGAAGGACAGGGAATCCTGGCGTGCTGCAGTCCATGGGGTCGCAAAGTCGGACACAACTGAGTAACTGAACTGAAATGAACTTCTTCTGGAGAGGCAAAGGGTGGTGTTCTGACCACAGCTGATGGCTTGGAGATGCCTGTTAGTGATGCCCGGCAGGAGTCGTGTAGGCCGCAGGAGACATGAGTGTGGAATCTGCAGGAGACGCCAGGGTGGTGGTATGTAGGGGGTAAGTATGGTATGTGAAGTCGTAAGACCAGGTGGGATTGGGAAGAGAGAGGGAAGAGACTTGGCATTGGGGAACATCCCGCCCCACTGCTGTAAATTCCAGAGGGAAGGTGAGCTGAGAAGGTGAGCAGAGCTGCTCGGGAAGCCAGTAGGAGGTGAGTCTCCCCTTTGACAGGTGAGGATACTGAGACTCAGCCCCAGAAACACAGGTGGGACAGCAGAGCCAGATTGTGAATGCAGAGTCCTTGATCATGAACTTCAGAATGTTTAAGCGTTCCTTAGAATGCCCTACCCTCTTCTGGGTGGTCAACACCTATACATCCTTCAAGGGCCAACTTAAAAATCCCCTCGTCTATGAAACACTCCTTGCTCCATTCCACAGAAGTTTAGTCACACCTCCACTTTAGAACTTAGTCCACCTCAGGATCATGGTTCATGAGCCCCCTGGGCCATGAGCTCCTTGAGGTCAAGGAATGGGCTGTGTTTTCACCTTCTTCCCTCGACTTGCCCAGAAACTCAGCATTTGAGGGGTTCTCTGAAAGCTTGAGGGCTTGCTGAATGGATGGATGTATAGAGGGATGAATGAGTGAGTGAGTGGGTAGGTGGATGTGTGGATAGGTGTTCAGGTGGATAAAAGGGTGGATTTAATAGTAGATAAACATATGGGGAAGGAAATGGCAACCCACTCCAGTGTTCTTGCCTGGAGAATCCCAGGGACGGGGGAGCCTGGTGGGCTGCCGTCTATGGGGTCACACAGAGTCGGACACGACTGAAGCAACTTAGCAGCAGTAGCAGCAGCAAACATATGGGTAAGTGGCTAGTTGAATGGATGGGTGAGTGGATGACAGATACATGGATGGATGGATGGATGACTATAGAGACAAATGGCCCATGGATGGGTGGATGGATGGATATATGGATGGGTGGGTAGGTGTATGGGTAGGTGATGAATGGGACCATGAATGGACAGATAAATATACAGGTAAGTGGCACTTGGATCGGCGGTTGGATGGACGAGTGGATGGATGAATGCAGGCATGATATAAAGACAACAAAATTTGTAGTCGAGATGTTTAAAATCCTGTCCTAGCCTCACTCTTCTGAGCTGCCTGGCGAGAATCACACATTTCCTATTGCTGGTCCCTTGGCTCCTCACCTTTCACACGGAGAGGGGTGACCAGTTGTCTATCTGCTGGGACTCCATGAGGCTCACAGTGGCCGGGAGAGTGGCTCAGGGATGGCACTGGGCCATGTACATGTGAGGCGGCCCCCAGGAACCTGGCAGAGTATGCACCACCGTGGAGTTCTCTTTGCCAGAAATCACCTCCAAAACGTACATTGAGGGAACATAATTTCCACATGGCTGGTTTTAAAACCAAGTAATTAAGTGGTTTTACAGTCAGTTTTTAAAACAAGCTCTTTAAGTTATGAGTATAAAGCATGTCCCTATAATAGCCAAGTTGTTCTGTTTTGTGATTTCTATTGCAATGGATTTTATAATTAGCAGGAAAAAAAATCTATCCAGGCTGAGGCCACTCCACTGAACTTGATTTTTGGCTTCATGTAATCTAGCCAACACACAGAGGTGGGGCTCCCTCGGGTCTTGGCCCATGTGGAGGCCTGTGGGGGTGTGAGGTGTAGAGGGTGACTGACACAGATATAGGACCGCCCACCTAGGATGGAGGGAAGCCAGGGTTATGGCTGTGTGCATGTGTGTGTTCTTGTAGGTGTGAGTGGGAGGTGCTCAGAGGAGGGGGAGTGCAAGGAAGCCTCCTAAAGAAGGTTATATCCCCAGAAGCTACAGTAGTGCCAGGTAAGCCTCTGAAAAATCGTATTGAGAGGGAGGGGGAGTAGATGGATGGATGGGTGGATGGATGGGCGAGTGAATGGGTGGTTGGTTGGGTGGGTGAATGGATGGATGCATGGATGGATGGGTGGATGGATGAGTGGATAGATGGATGGGTTGGTGGATGAATGAATAGGTGAGTGGATGAATGTGTGAATGGATGAATGGTTGGATGGGTAAATGGATGGATGGAGGGATGGATGGGTAAATGGATGGGTGGATGGATGGGTAGATAAATGGATGGGTGGATGGGTGGGTGGGTGGGTGGAGGGATGAGCAGATGAATTGCAAGTTTCAGGATGGCAAGGCCCAGATCCACCATCTAAGGCCTCCTACCTGAGCAGTGAATAGCAGTTTGTACTAAGAAATCAGTGAGAATGTACAGAATTGGAGGAATTCCTAATTTGCCAGTTCCTGAGATATTTCTGCAAGCAGTGTTCCCAAGGATCTTTTCTGGAAAACGGGGTTGCATTGCTCATTTGGTCCTAAACACCCCTCTTCTGTGATGCTAACCTCAGAGGCATCCTTCCACTGGGGCCAGTGTCCCTTAGTTCCTGAACGTGTCTTGCACACTCCTGTGAGCGGGGCTGAGCTGCCTCTCTGACTGGGTGGCCTGGGCTTGTCTTGCTGCACAACCATGACCAGCTGGGTCCAAAAAAATAGTCTCTCATGGTTTGCACTGTTTCCTTGATGGAGAGGTGCGTGTTAGCACACACAGGGAATCAATAAGTACGTTTTAAATCCTGTTGTATTTTCAAGGCAGCTGACACAGCCTGAGATCCCTGATGTTTGTCTATTCTTTCAGCAAACAGTCCCTCTGCCCCAAATGCTAGGTTCCCCTTCAGCGCCTAAGTGGCCCCAGTGTCTGTGGGCCCGGCCAGGCCCGGACCCTGAGTGCCCGGTAGGCAGCGTCTGCGGCATCTTGGCAGGAGCGGGGGCGGGGAGGGAGGCTCCGCCTCGGGAGAAGGAGCGCTGGCCCAGGAGCAGTGCCGTTGGCCTCGACCCGGCTCGCTTGAAGAAGGGCTCCTCCCTCCGCCTCCTCCCTCTCTCTTCCTCCCCTCCTCCCTTCCCCTCCCTCCTCTCCCCTCCTCTCCCCGCTCCGAGAGTTACAGCTTTCATTATTTCAGGTGCCTACTGTGGGGGCAGGCCCGTACCAGGGCTTAACTTGTATTATCTCCTCGTCTTGGCAGCTACCCGCAGGGTGGGATTAAAGGCATCATGGATGGGAAGGTACACGGCAAATTGGAAATTGCTGTAGTGATGTGACGGGTTATTACCGATATTGCTTTCTGCCAACAGAACAGGCCTTGATGGAGAGGTGAGGTGTGGGGTGGGCGGAGTGGGGGGGTACCCTGCCGAGATCTGAACATGCTCGCCCAGCCACTTCTTTGCAGGATTCAGGGGAGGATGGGGACCCCAGAGCAGGTCTGGTTCTTGGGAGATTCAGGTGAAAGCTTGGGGGCTGTGACCACACACTCCCCTCCCCAGCCCGGCATGTGAGGGGATGCACAGTCACTCTGCAGGGGACATCAAGGTGACTCAGGTTGAAGCCTGTCCCCGAGGAGATGGAGAAAGCCCTGTCTGCTCTCCCAGTACTGGCCATGGACCGGGCAGGGGGCAGCAGGAAGGCATGGCTGGCAGAAGCCCTAGGAGTGTGAACGAGGGGGCATCTCTGCCCCACCCCCAGGCTCCACACCCACTCTTCCCTCCCAGGCCTTCTCCCTGCAACCTCCACGAAACCGTCTCGGGTTCCTGTTCTGTCCCATCTGGACGAGCTCTTTATTTCATAACAAAACTCCAACATCCTGGCTGCAACCACTCACATGGGCCTCCAGCCCAGCCTTCTCCTGGGCAGCCCCAGGAGTTAGGAGCCCGGGACCAGGCTTGGCGACCCTGCTCTGAAAGGACCAGAGAGTCACCCTTTTGGCCTGCAGGCCACACAGCCTCCATCCTTGCTTCTCATGGACGGACATGGCCTGGGAGCAGCCGTGGCAGCAGATGGACAGATGCGGAAAATCCCACAGCTGCATGGAACAGAACATCTGTTCACACGTCGAGAAAGATGAGCACTCTTTAAAATGTTAAAACCATTTAAATTGTTGTCAAACCATTTGGAGAAATAACCGGGCACGTCCTGATTTCCAGGGGCCATCCCTCTGGAGGGATGCCGACGGGCAGGGCAGTGATGCCCTCTGCTCCAAGCATGCATGTGGACGAATGAAAGCCCTGCAGACAGAAAGCACTGCCATTCTGTGGGCCCAGCTGGGCTCCCAAGGGGACTGGAGGGTGAGGGGGACCCCACGAACAGGAGGTCCCGGGCTTGTCCGAGTGCCCTGCCCCCGCCCACCCCAGCCCAGACTTGGCCCCAGTCACCCTGGCTCCGTGGTCCTCGTTCCTCTGGATTTTGCTGATCTCCAAGCTCCCAGCTTCAACGCTCCCACCTCCCCATAGGGCTAGGACCCACTGGACCCAGGCAGCTCCACACAGGGTGCCAGGTGGCCACCCTCTCTGGTCCTGAGACGTGGCGCCCTTTGGAGAGAACCATCACCCAGTCTCAAGGTGTCTGTTTTCCCTGGCACGAGCAGCGGGGGGAGCAGGGCGCTTACATGGGCCGGGCGCTGAGCTCCTTGGGGCCTCTGGCCCTCCCGCACCCACATGTGTGCACACATGTGTGTGGCCAGGTGCCCAGTGACGAGAAGTCCTTCCAAACCACCGGGAACGGAAGGACGGCCTGAATCGGCAGCTCGGAAAGCCCACTCTGAGGCCGGCATCCCTGGGCACCAGGAGCTCTGCGTCCCTCCCATGCCTCCCCACCCGAGACAGCGCCCGTCAGGGCCCGCCCCGCCCCGCTGGTGGGAACGCAAGCGTCTCCTCACCCGGGCGGGGCCCGTGCGGGCAGGGATCCCGGACCTCCACGGCTGAGACCCCGAGGGGGCCTGATGGGGTGCTGGACGGGCTGCCGGGCAGTGAGCACCGAGTGTGCTCCTACACACACACACACGTTACACATGACACACCCTTGCACACACACCACACACCACACACCACACACACACACATTACATGTAACGCACACCTGCACACACACCACACACCACACACACACACACCACACACACATTACACATAACACACACCTGCACACACACCACACACTACACACACATTACACATAACACACACCTGCACACACACCACACACTACACACACATGGACACACACCATACACCACACACAGTGCACGCACACACACCACACACACATTACACATAAACACACACACATTACACACATACACACACACATCACACACACACACACACACTACACACACATGCACACCACACACCTCATATGCACACAAACATCACACACATCCACACCACACACATCATATATACACATTACACCACACACACACATCACACTAGACACACACACACACACACACAGTCCCTTTGGTCTGCAATTTTACGGCACTCGGGAACCTTAGGGACCCTGCAGTCACCCATCCACAGAAGAAAGGACCTCAGTTGTGGCCTGAGTGCTTCCCAGACAAGAACAGGCTGCTGATCAGCTTCAACTCTGCAAACAAGTCAGGAAACACAGCCCGTGAGCCTCATTCCGAGCGCCAGCCGAGCAGAGGGGAGGAGGGTGCAGAGGGGCGCAGACAGTGCCAAGGCAGGAAGAAGCCCCATGCCCTCAGCCCCTGCCCTCACGCCCTCACATAGGGGGCGTCTCAGCACCACCCACCCAATGTCTGGGGGGTACCCAGGGGGGCCTGGGTGGTGGGGCGGGCTGGGAACCCGACTCCCAAAATTTTCTTCTCCAACAAGTCCCCACTTGACAACAGCTAATCGCATCTTTTGAATGCACTAGCACTCAGTCCTTTCAGAGCTGGTAAGATTTCCAAAAAAAGTCCCTGACACCATGAACTTGACTTAGCATGTCTTGCGCTAATTAGTCTGGGGGCCCCACGGAGGCGGTCCGGGGAGAGGGCATTAGCGGGCTGATCATCAGCTTCATGATTGGAAAACGGGCCCGGGGATGATTATGGTCAAAAATTCATTGGACTATTCGCCCGGAGCACAATTGCCAAGTAATGAAGGAAATCAGATGCCAGGTTGCATTAGCCAAAAATGAAACACAAAGCGAGAGGCAGACAGCATTTGTGCTCGGAGACTGATGGACCCCATCCAAACAGGGTGCGGGGAGAAGATGCTGACCAGTGAGGCTCCAAAGACATGTCACCAAGAGCTCACCCTCCTGGCTCGGCTCATCTCACCTCCCAAGCTTATCCTCAGTTGATGGGGGTTGGGGGGTGGAACATAAACAGTCCCTGACCCTTCCTCAGGCCCGTGTCCAGGCTCAGGGCCGCTCTGGCCCTGAGGCTTCCATTCTGATCATTTACCTGCCAGGCCCCGGGCCAAGGGCACAGAGCAGGACATGGTCCTGCCTCCAGAAGCCGTTATAACCCAGAGCAGGGGGTGGGGGGAGGAGGAGGAAAGGAAGCCCAGAGGTCTAGGGAAAAGCTAGAAGGGAGGCATCTGAGTCTGTGGGGTTATCAGGGAGGCTTCCCGGAAGTGGTGACAGCCGAGGTAGGTGCTGAAGACTAAGACTTCACTGAGGGGAACAGAGGATGGGGTGAGCAGGGCGGCCCCGCCAGGATGACCAGGCGGTGGGAAGGCATGCATGGCGCATAGTGGTTGCCCGGGCAGGTCTGCAGGCTGGAGGGGCCCTGTGTCTAGACTTTCAGCTTCCATCACAATCTGTGAGAACAGAAGCTTTGTGTAGGAAGCACTGGAGTGGCGTGTTTGGGGAGGGCCATGAATGGAGAGGCTGCGAATGGGTGGGGCCGGTGGCTTTGAAGCAGGGCGGGGACGTGGTCAGATCTGGTTCTGGAGCAGGCCTGGCATCTAGAGGGTGGCTTATGGGCAGCTGCCAGCCCAGGATGCAAGACCTCCCATCTCATCCTCCCTGCCTGCCTCCCCAAGTGGTCCCTGGCAGGCTCCAGCCTTGACCTTCTAATCAACAGAGTAAGCATGGGGATCAATGCTGCCTTGAGATCCCAACTGCTCTGTGATCCTAGTGATGCAGGGTGGCCCAGTGGAGAGAGCCAGAGAGACTTTGCTGGAATCTCAGACCCACCTGCAATTGGATAGAGCTGCCTTGAGAAATGGAGAAGGCAATGGCACCCCACCCCAGTACTCTTGCCTGGAAAATCCCATGGACGGAGGAGCCTGATAGGCTGCAGTCCCTGGGGTCATGAAGAGTCGGACACAACTGAGCGACTTCCCTTTCATTTTTCACTTTCATGCACTGGAGAAGGAAATGGCAACCCACTCCAGTGTTCTTGCCTGGAGAATCCCAGGGATGGGGGAGCCTGGTGGGCTGCCGTCTATGGGGTCACACAGAGTCGGACACGACTGAAGCAACTTAGCAGCAGCAGCAGCCTTGAGAAAAAGTCCCTTCCTTCTCCGACCCCCAGTTTTGTCTGTGAGGCCAGGGTCTAAATTCCGGGCACCTAGGACTGTTGTTGGAGTTGTGGTGTTGGAGAGGACTCCAAATGTGGTGTTGGAGAAGACTCTTGAGAGTCCCTTGGACTGCAAGGAGATCCAACCAGTCCATTCTAAAGAAATCAGCCCTGAATATTCATTGGAAGGACTGATGTTTAAACTGAAGCTCCAATCCTTTGGCCACCTGATGTGAAGAACTGACTCATTGGAAAAGACCCTGATGCTGGGGAAGATTGAAGGTGGGAGGAGAAGGGGACGATAGAGGGTGAGATGGCTGGATGGCATCACTGACTCAATGGATATGAGTTTGAGTAGTCTCCAAGAGTTGGTGATGGACAAGGAGGCGTGGCGTGCTGCAGTCCACGGGGTTGCAAAGAGTCAGAAACGATTGAGTGACTGAACTGAACTGAACTGAGGACTGTCGTTAAAGAGGAGATGAGGCCATCCCTGCAACACCAAGCATCCAGGAGTGCTTGGAGCCAAAGAAGGAGGGGCAGGAGAATGGAGGGCTTCCTGGAGGAAGTGACACAGGCTGAACTGGGAGGAGGGGACAGTCCATAACACAAGACTTCTCCCAGGTGACCTCTCCACCTTGCCCTGAGGACTCCAGAGCAGAGCGCGTCTCCCAAAATGAACTCATTTAAATGCTGGACACAAATTTCTTTTCTTTGCTGAAAGGTCAATGAAAGATACAAATGAACTCCAGAAACTCAGAGACAGCGCTTTTGAGGATGGCAACCCAAGTCTTTCTAAGTGCAAATCTGTGGCCAGACCACACAGTCAATCAAAATACTGAAGTCAAAAGCTATCAGCAGGGCTTTTCATCAGCAAACAGGTGACAGGGAGATGGGATCCTGGTCTTGGGGCTCGTGGGCACTAAAGTGGACGCTCATATTTGGATAGCTTCAAAGGAAAACTCGGGGGCTTCCCTGGCGTACAGTGGATAAGACTCTGCCTGCCAATGCAGGGGGATGCGGGTTCAATCCAGGTCTGGGAAGACTACATGCCATGGAGCCACCGGAGACCATGGGCCACAACTGCTGAAGCCCCCACAGCTCTAAAGCTTGTGCTCTGCAACGTGAGAAGCCGTGGCCATGAGGAGCCTGCTCACCGCAACTAGAGAAAGCCTGGCATAGCAGCAAAGGCCCAGTGCAGCCAGAGATTAATCCATTTAAAAAATATATCTAATATATATATATATTTAATTTATGAATGGGCTTCTCTTGTGGCCCAGATGGTAAAGGATCTGCCTGCAATGTGGGAAATCCTGTGTTCGATCCCTGAGTTGGGAAGATCCCCTGGAGGAAGGCATGGCAACCCACTCTAGTAGTCTTGCCTGGAGAATCCCATGAATAGAGAGCCTGGTGGGCTATAGTTCATGGGGTCGCAAAGAGTCAGACACGACTATGTGAGTAAGCGCACGATTTATATATATTTAGTTTATTTATACATATAAAGGAAAGCTCACTGTGGAGAATGACTCAGCAGTGGCAGCCCCAGCCTTATCCCGTTTATTCAGAGATGCAGTCAAGGGGTCCCCAGCAGCCCTGGGGCCCCCACAACATTTTGATGGAGGGTGTGACTACAGATGTTAATATACGCAGTGGATGCTACGCTTGGGGTCATGATCAACAGCTCAGCCCTCCCATCCTGGCAGCACTGCTGCGTGCTGTGCCCACTCTGCAGAAGGCAGGATGAAGTGGGCACAAATGGGGCAGGGCCAGTGCCCAAAGAGACAGCCCCAAGGACACACGTGTCCCTGTACCGGGGAAGGTGCAGAAGCTACGCCCTGTTAGAAGTCCGCCACCAGAAAGGCACCCTGGAAAATTCTGAGAGGAGTGAGTGAATCTTACAAAGCAATCGCTCCGAGCAAAAAGCCAAGAGTCAGACCAAGATGCAGGCATGCCAGGGAACCGTCTCAGCTTGAGTGACAACCGCTGGGGCCTTGAGGCCACAGGGACAATCCTTTAATAAATACTAGAGAAATGCAATCCACAGTCAAATGGGTTTGAATGGATATCATCCATGGCTAGAAAGACCCAAGCACTCTTCTCCAAAAGGCCATAAAGTGCAAATTGTTCTGTGATTTAAAGCGGCTCCTCATTGGAATAACTCAACTGCTGCTCAGCTTAGAGTCATAAGATCTTTATATCCAAGCCACTGAAACTCAGCTTTAAAGAGTAAATTATTATGGAGACGGGCTGGTCCGTGGGGATGGAAATGGACTGGTCCAAGTTCAAGGGCTTGAGATTAAAGGAGCACTTGCATAGCTGGTGCCCCCTCTCTGGCCTGAGGGGACACCATGCTCCTCGCCCTGGCACCCTATGTGTGTCCCATCTGTGACTTGCTTGATGTAGGTCCCCGGACCATCTCTGCCAAGATCACCTCCTGGAGGACTGTCTGTGGGCTTTTGAGGTTGTTCTGCTGCCTGACCACCCACTAGGGGCAGCCTCCTGGCCTTGTGGGGGGAGTCTATGTGACCCAACTGTGCGTTCCCCGCCCCCACCCCAACTTTGGCCCCCCAGGATAGACACGGAGAGGCGCACGTGTTTTACAAACATGTGACGAATGGAACTGAACAGAGAGCAGAGGCTCGTGTGAAGTAGCAGGTTTTCCTGAAAAGTCCACCTGGGGAGACATCATTTGACTGGCGGGATGGCGCACTGAATGACGTCGAATTCCTCACTACGTGAACAACAGCCAAGCTTAATGCAATGCACCTTAAAGGATTTTAAAGGGCATCACCGAGCTGGCAAGGACGTAGGGAGTTTTAGAGGTCAAAATGCAAAGCGTTCATGGAGTGGCTTAGAGCCAGCCTTCCTTAGTGGATCTGCCACATCCTGGAGGGACAGGTTCCAGAGCTGTAGTCATCCTCCTCTTCTTTCTAATGATAAAACCCTCAACCTTCAGCTGGACATAGGACCACACTTCTTAGACTCTCCTGAAGCTTGGGGTGACTATATGACCATGTTTGACCCTAGAACATGAGTAGAAGTGCTGCGTGAAGCACTGGAAAGTGTCCTTAAAATGACAGCATGTTGTTCTTCACTCCCTTTCTCCTCCCCAATAATTGCAATATGGACACAATGGCTGGCATTGCAGCAGCCACTCTGGACTGTGAGGGACCTTGAAGCATGAAGCATGAAGATGAAACCTGAATCCCTTATGCTGAGGATCATCAGACCAGCCCTGCAATGACCACCGCCAGATTTATTGGTCATGAGAGAGAAACAGACTAGTAAACACCTATCCTAGTTAAGTCATGCTGCTTTGAGTTTGTATGGTAGTATTTATGCCTGAAATGAATTCTAGCACAATGGGAGACCTTGGGTGTCTGTTTTGATGGCTGCATGAGAGGAGGCAGTCAGGAGACAAAGCCCAGAAAGGGAATCCAGTGAGAAGCCCTCTGCCCAAAGCTGGGACCCCAGAGGGCTACGTCTTTGGTGTAAGGGTGAAGTAGAGAGAAAATGATGATGTAGAAAAAAAATCTGGCCCATCTTTATCTTGTCCCTGGGAAGAAGAGTCAAGTGCATACAAACACACACACATGAGAGACACACACCCATCTCAGGCAAGATCATGGCTAGACAGATGAAAGTTCACTAATTTAGTGATAAAAGTTTCAATTTACAAGAAAGATAAAACAATATGTAATATTCTAATCTCAGAATATAGCCTGAAAATAAATAAAACTTGAGAGGACTACAAGCAAAAAAGTCACAAATCTACATTCACTGTGGAAATTTTAGCACATCTCTCTCAACAATCAGTAGGTAAGTAGACAAAAAAAAATCAGTAAGTCTATAGGAGATTCAAAGGACAGTTTAAACAAGCTTGATCCAAGTATATGTTCGGGGTGCTCTAACCAACTGGGGAACACCATTCTTTGGGGGAATTTAGGGAACGTTCAGCAGAATACACCACACACTGTGTCAAAAAGCAAGTTTCTACTGACTTAAAGGACTCATGCAGGCCACATGCTCTGTGGGGCCGCCTGGGTGGCTGGCAGAACAACGGCTGCCCAGAGACGGCCGGGCTGTAATCCTTGGAACCAGTAAGGACGTTGCCTTTCACGGACAAAGGGACTTCGCACGTGAGATTACATGGAAGAGCTTGAGATGGGAAAATATCCTGGATTATCTGGATGGGCCTCATACAATCACAAGTGTCCTTACGAGAAGGAGGCTGGAGGGTCAGAGTGTCCGTGGAAGCGGAGGGTCTGAATCAGGTTGGAGATGCCCTGTTCCTGGCTTTGAAGATGAGGAAGCAGCCACAAGCCAAGGAATGCAGCTAGAGGCTGGAGAGGGCCAGGAACAGAGTCTCCACTAGAGTCCGTGCAAGGGGCGCGGCCCCATAAACGCCACGATATTAGCTCACCGAAACCCATTTTGGATGTTTGGCCTCGAGACTGTGAAAGAATAGATTCCTACTGTTTCAGCCACCACCTTTGCATCGAGGTGCCGTGGCTGCTATGGGAAACGCATGCCATCACGTTAGCCACCGACGAAAGAAGGACGGTTACAGGGACTTCCCCGGCGGTCCAGTGGTTAAGACTCCGTGCTCCCACTGCAGAGGATGCAGGATGGATCTCTGGGCGGGGAACTAGGACCCTGCATGTCAGCAACGCGGCCAAAAAAGAAAGAAAGGTTGCACAAAACCCTCATACCTGTAAACACGCAGGAAGCCCTCCCTGGCTCTCACTGACGATCTTAGAACGGTGTCTAAGCTCTAGAGCGAGCGCCCGGCTCTCCCCACAACCTGGCCCCTGTCCATCCCGCCCCCTCGCGAATCTCCCCGCTGTTCCCCATCAACACTCAGAGGGAGCAGGGAGCAGCCCTGGGCAGTACCGGAGTCACAGGCAGTGTTGCCAGAGGGAACCGTGCCCGTATGAGGTGGGTGCAATTTGCGGGGCCGCCTGGGGACAGACAAGCTAGAGCAGTAAAGGAATCTACCACCTGGGCAATCTTTGGGGTGTGCAGCTTGGGGTCTGGGGTGACTCAGTGTTGAAGGCTCCAATGTCACACCTGACTCCACCTGGTGCCTGCCACACCTCCAGCCCGTGGACATGTCCTCCGAGATCCACGTGCGAGGGCAGGCGGGCCGGCTGGGGTGAGGACGGGCATCCCCAAGGCTGCTGAGGGAACCACTCGTGCCAAGTGCAGACAGCCTGGCTCGGTGCCTGGCGCTGGGACAGCAGTCACTTTCATGGTCACATGTGCTGCTCGGAGGCCACGCCGACCCCCTCCCAGCCCTGGCTGGCTAGGTTAGCAGCAGCTGAAGGGCTACGGCGGGCATTCTGGAGTCAGGATGATTCTACTCAGCAACTCACATGCCCCGAGGGCCTGGGGGTTGGTGCTAGGCCTGGGCTACCAGGCCAGCATGGGGCCCACTCTGCAGAAGGAAGCTTCATCCCCTTTTGACTAAGCCTGTTCCCCACGGAAGACAGGTCTCAGCGAGGCTTCTCCCAGCTAGCTGCCTTCCTCGCGCTGTGCTTCAGTCCAGGCATCTGCAAGAGCATCCGTGTGGGGCCACAGCAAAGCCAGGGCGGCCCAGGCCCCGCGGGGGCAGGGTTTCCACGCGGGGCCAGCCATGACTGGACTTCTTTTCCGTCTGACAGAGGAAGCCAGCCCCCAGGCCCAGCCCAGTGTGACAGTTCCCCATGACACTTTGTCATCACTCCTTGGGGGCTCCTCCTGGGGTTCTCCAAATGCAAAGAGCTGTGCCTCTTACTCTGAACCCCCAGAGTCCTGTGAGCCCCTCACCACTTGAATAGAGTGGCTTATGGAGTCTCTCCACTCAGCGAGTGAGCCCCTGCATTCCGCCACATGCGGGATTAGACTGGCCCCGGGGGTCCCCCGACACCTGTCTCAGCTGTACCCCCCAGGGGTACATGGCGCCTGGTGTCAGGACGTCTCCTGTAACTCTGGGTGGCGAGGGTGTGGACGAGAGAGAGCCCAGCATGGCGCCAAATGCCCGTGGAGGCGGGGATGACTGAGCTGAGACACATCCACTCCCGGGATCCCGGAGCTCCTGGAGCAGGCCCTGCTCTCAACGGTTCCCCAAAGGCAGGCAGGCTTCCTCCTGGAACATCCTTTTAAGATTACATTAAAAAAAAGTTAACAAGCTTGTCTGGGTGGGTGGGGCTGGAAATGGGTTAGCGCACAAAAGAAGAGAAAATTTGAAAGAACGGGTTCTTCCAGGCCAATTTACCCATAATTGGGTATCTTTTTGAGCCTGCTAATTAAACAGTGTTTTTCCTCGAGTCAAAGGGTAGAGTCTTGGCACAGAAGAGGACTTTGAAGATGGAATGGGCAAGTCCCTACAAAGAGCCACCTGAGCCGAGAGCACCGTCTAGGGCAACAGATAAAAGACGCTGCCCTCCGGAGGCACAGTCGTAAGCCACACCCGCTGCCTTCAGCATCTTCCCGGGTCCCTCTGCACCCTCTTCTCTCCCAGGAAACGGTCCTTGAACACCCCCCACTGCAGGGCTCACAAACCCACTCTTTAATGTACTTGATTTCTGCTAATCCAGCGTGGAGTTGTACGTTTTCTGAAAGCAGCAGAACTGATGAAAAGGTGCCACGTGCTCCGAAGTCAGATCCGAGAGTAGGGACTCTGTGCGTGCCAATGAACAGTCTCATTTGCAGCCTTACAGCCTGAATGAGTGCCTGCCACTTCCTGCAGCAGTAACGCACGATGGGGAGAGGTGGAAAGGGCAGCTGCTGGGCACTTGTGCGTCCCCCCAGACCCAGGGAGGGCAGTGCAGACTCTAGACCGCGACCCCCGAGGGCAGACACTGGCCTCTGCACCCGGTGCACCAAGAAATATCCAAGGGTAGCCTGGCACCCGGCATCTATAAGTGTTTAGTGCGCACCTGTGAGCGTGCAGATTAAACAGACACACCGTCCACCCGTATCCGGCAGTGTAGACATGAGGAAGCCGCTGAATCCTGGTGTCCAGGTACTGAGGCAGACTAAGTCTTAATCCGTCTTCCTCCCAGTTTCCTGGTGCACACACAGGTCCTAAGATCTGGGAAATCTCCAGGATGATGAGAGTGTCTTTTGTATGCTGATGACACCGTGGGTGGCTGGTGGCCCCTGGATAGCTTCAGGATGGAGGCTCACCAGCAAACAGGCGAGATTGGAAGGTCCAAACTGACAGCCTCCCCCAACCCTTGTCTTCAGCAAAGGAAGAGCTAGAGCTTCAGTTCAATAACCAAGGGTCAGTGATGGAAGCCATCAGACCATGTAATGAAACCTCCACACAACCCCTAGAGTGGGTCTCCAAAGCTTCCTGGCTGGCGAATCAGCATCTCCCATGCAGATGCTAGGAGGGTGATGCTCCCAGAGAGGGCGTGGAGGCCCCCCATGCGCCCCCACCCCACCTTGCCCCGCGCAGCTCTTCCCCTGCCTGTCCTGAACAGCATCCTGTATAACAAACCAGCAGGAATAAGTGAAGTCCAGTCTAGCTCTGTGATTTGTTCTAGCACATCCTCGGCCCTGGGTGGGGGAGGTGGGAACCCCCCAGAATTCATAGCAGATCCATCAGAAGCACAGGCCTGGAGGGTTGGGGGCCGCTTCCTGGGACTGAGCCCTTAACCTCTGGTCTCTGCTGACTCCAGGTAACCATGCAGAACTGAACTGGAGAGTCGAGAGGAGGGGTTGGGGCGGGGTCGTGCATTAGGAGACGCGTTGATCTGGTACATTTGTGTCTCGTTCCCTTTAGTCTTCAAAACAGGTACAGGAAGCTGCCACTGTCATCGTCCTGGTTTTGCAGAGGAGGAAACTGAGGCACCTGGACAACGCATCCTTAGATGACAGACCACTGATGAGGGAGAATCAGACCCCAGGGCACGCCTCTTAGATGCTCAGAACTCCACCTGGAACGCCCGTGCGGGGCCGGTACTGAAGAGGCAGGCCCCCAACATCCCAGATCAGCGCCTCTTCCGTGACCCCCCAGAGAGACGAGCAGGGCTCTGTTTATTCTGTAATTGATGAAAGTGCATTCACTTCACTGCCCACTCGAGGCCACGTGCAGATCCTGTTGCAGGTGATGATTATTTGTGTTCGTGAATCCCACAGCCACCAAGCTGAACAACTGAACCTGTTTGGCCAACAGGGAAACTGAGGCACAGGGGGACTGAAGCTCGGGGCCAAAGTGTTTCCTCAAGGCGCATGGCTGACAGCGTCCACACTGGGACGGGGGCCCAGAGCCCTTGATCTGGACAATCCATCCAGCCCTCTCTCTCCTCGTTTTATTTCCCTGGAGACTGGGGACATTTGAAGGCAGGAACTGAGTGTCTTTATTTTGGTATCATCTGGTCTTTCCCGGTGGTGCTAGTGGTAAAGAACCCGCCTGCCAATGGAGGAGACATAAGAGATGGTGAGTTCAATCCCTGGATCGGGACAATCCCCTGGAGAAGGAAATGGCAACCCATTCCAGTATCATTGCCTGGAAAATGCCCATGGACAGAGCAGCCTGGTGGACTATAGTCCATGGGTCACGAAGACTCGGATATGCCTGAAGCAACTTAGCATACTGAAGCACGATCTTTCCAGCTCCAAGCAGATGAGTGTGCTCAAGACGGGCCTAATAACTGAACGAATTAAAAACCACCTCCAAGTGGAGAATGTCTGGATTGTTCCAGTTTGGGCTGCATTTCATTATGAGCAGTGTTCCTCTGAACGGTATCTTCTCCGCACAGGCTCCCAAGAGGGCAGAGGAGTCACTGCCGTCGACGGGGCTACCCGTCATGACAGCATTATTCATGTGAAATTGGGGAATTTCTGCACAGTAGGTTACAATGGCTCAGCTGCAGGCTCCTGTGCTAATTGGTGAATGGCTCTCCCGCCTGTTTCCGCAGTCTGCTCTGGTTTCTGTGGTCCACCTGGGGCCGCCCCCGCTCACAGGCGCCCTCGGTGTGGCCCGGTTTCTGCATGGCTCTGAGCACCAGCATCGCCTGGAACTGAGCTGCTCTTTAAAGGACCACGGAGGCCGCCAGGGGCGAAGGTGGCAGAGCCGATCCTCGGAGGCCGAGAGGCTGGGGGCCAGAGAGAGCACTGGACAGCTGGTGCACTTATTGCCCTGATGAGTCCATTTGCAGAGACGTCAGCCGGTGTTTTTGCCCCTTGATTACGGGCACCTGAAGCAGACGGCGTTTTCCCACAACCTGCAGGGACATTGCCCATCTCACCCGATCCTGTGCAGCAGGACCAATCATAAGAAGCCTTGCGTGTCTATCTGGGCCTCTTGGGAAGCTCAGAAATGTTCCCTCTCAAAACACAGCCACCAGGACACCCAGGCCAACGCAGAGGTCACATGTACGTGTGTCTGCGCTCCTGCAGAAGTCCGGCTGAGCTCTCAGCCAACTGCCAGCATCAACGGAGGAACCAACCTGGACGTCCAGCCCAGGACATTGAGCCTTCAGGTGAGAGCAGCCCAGCCAGCATCCACCCTAAACCACACTGGAGACTCAAGTAAGAGCCTCGCAGCTGAGCCTAGGCAATGCACAGAACCCTGGGAGATAAGGATAAATGAGTGTTTAAGCCTGAGTTCTGGGGGACTTTGTTATGCAGTGGTACAGAACCAGAGCAACCCCTGGAAACTGGCATTACTTTCAAGTGGGGAAAATTCTAACATTTACTGTACACTCACCAGGGTGGCTCAGATGGTAGAGTCTGCCTGCTATGCAGGAGACTCGAGTTCAGTCCCTGGGTCAGGAAGATCCCCTGGAGAAGGGAATGGCTATCCACTCTAGTATACTTGCCAGGAGCATCCCAGGGACAGAGGAGCCTGGCTGGCTATAGTCTATGGGGTCACAAAGAGTTGGACACGATTGAGTAACTAACACACTTCACGAGGAGCCAGACATTCTGTTTGGTGGTTTATGTCATTCATTCACTCCCTCATTCAACAAATCCTCACAATATCATGAAATCGGCGTTATGTTTTAGAAACGACAGGTAGGTTTTGCGGCAAATTCAGGCTGAAGTCCCAGCGGCCTGACGCATTGAAGGTTTATGTCTCTGGGGTGCGGTATCAGTCCAGACTCCGCTCCACACAGCCATGCCGGGATCCGGGCTCTGGAGCCCTCGGCCTTCTCAGCTGTCAGACAGGGAGGGAGGCTGGAGATTTGCACGTGGGCTTCTCACGGCGCATCACTTGCCCTGCCTCCCACAAGGCCACGCCTGCTCTGTGGGTCTGGAGAGTGCCCATGCCCACAGCCTAAGGAAAGGTGAGGTGGAGGTAATCTACCCCTGATTTTCTTCGGCTTTATGTGGGGACGGGAGGGACACCCAGGCTGGGGAGACCAAGTTCATGGCTGCGGTCAAGGCGTTAGTGAATCGGTGGTAGAACAGACTTATTTGGCTCCAGATACACCACCAGGGCCTCTGGGTACAGCTGGAGTTTTTCTTTTTTTTAAAAAGATGATCATTATAGTAGCAACAGAGGGATGAAAGCCGCCAGTTGGTGGAGCCCACAAAAATAATGACCAGGCCCGGCTGCTGTAAACACCAGAGCCCAGAGGGAATGAAAGGGGCTTTGTTAAGAGGTCTAAGCCAGATGCTGGTCCTTTGAAACCGTCAAGAGGAGCTCAAGGCTGCGTGCTATGCTTAAAAGCCTCGAGCAGGACAGCCCGGCAGCTTCCCGGGTACTCGGCCAATTTAAAGGAGGTTTTTTTTTCCCCCCTCACCCGTGGCCTACTGGGGTTTTCCGTTTGTCCGCTGAAATGGCCCCATAGAAACCTTTGAGGAGGTCTCGAATGCCTTTTGGAGGCTGACACAGAGGCACAGGGAAGTGCAACCACTGTTCCAAGTGACCCAGATAAGTGCAGGCCGGGCTGGAGGAGGGCAGCGGGCATAGGTAGGAGACCCATCCCCCCCGTCCACGTGGTCAGAGGCCGCGGGGCTGCAGGCCTGCACCCGAACTCCGGGGCTTTAGGGCGGCTCCAGAAAGCCCTCTGGGGTGGGGCGGGGTGTGGGGCTGGGATCGGCTTTGCTTCAAAGCTAACACTTCCTCCCCCAACGACATCTTCAGTCCTCGTGAGCCAGCTGCCCAAGGGAGCGGCTGAGCGTTGACCAGGCTGGACGCTCAGGCCCACAGAGGCTCCCAAAGTCAGTACGGGGGTCTGCTTCTCCCCGGTCCAGGGCCAGGAATGTCCTGTATTAATGGCTGAGCTTGGGCCTCGCGAGCTGTGCTAACGGCTCCCCGACCCCAAGCCTTCCAGTGGCTCCTCCTGAGACTCCCCCTGGACCAGATGGAGCTGAGGTTCTGCCAGCCTTGGAGGAAGAGAACTGCCCCCCGCCGCCACCCAGCTCAGGGACTCCGGACAGCTCCAGGCTGGGCTGCAAGATGGGGTGACAGCTGTACGTGTGGGTTGGAGAGAAGCCTTAGGCTGTGGACACACACCACACACACAGGAAGTGGGAGCAGGAAGGAGAAGGGGAGGGAGAGACTCCAGATGGTTTGGAAGGGGGAGGAGGCAGGAAGCGGAGGTCGGAGGGGAGAGCCAGATGGAAGGATGGAGGCAGGAAGGACAGACAGGGTGGGTCCAGTCCTGGCTTCCCGGCTGTGTGCCTGGGGGCTCCCTGAACCTGCCCCCCGGCAGAGAGTGGGCCTGGGCGTGACGCATCAGCAAGTGTGCTGCGGGGTCAGATAATGTGGCTATCTGCACCAGCCCTGCATGACCCCTATTTGGTTTAAACCACTGGCAAGCTGCAAAGACATTTTCGACATTTTAAAGACAACGAACTTTTGGTTGCTGGGGGAAGGCATAGTTAGGGACTTTGGGAAGGTTATGCACACACTGCTGTATTTAAAATGGGTAACCAGCAAGGACCTATTGCATAGCACAGGGACTGTAGCCCACCAGGCTCCTCTGTCCATGGGATTCTCCAGTCAAGAATACTGGAGTGGGTTGCCATGCCCTTCTCCAGGGGATCTTCCCCACCCAGGGATCAAACCCAGGTCTCCCGCACTGAGGGCAGATTCTTTACCATTTGAGCTTCCCCAGGAAGCCCATTGCACAGGGAACTCTGCTAATGTTGCGTGCTAGCCTGGATGCGAGGGCGCTGGGGGAGAATGATACATGTATATTCATGGCTGAGTCCCTTTGCTGCTCACCAGAAACTACCAGAACATTCTTAATGGGCTAACCCCAACACAAAATAAAAGGATTAAAGTTTGGGGAAAAATAAAGATGAGAAAGTTAAATCGTATAAACAGAGAGATGCCTTAGTGCCCTAACGCTTCCATAACAAATGGTCACAAGCGAAGAGGCTTAAGACCAGACACATTTATCATTTTACGGGTCCAGTGGTCAGAGGTTGAACACAGGGCTCACGTAAGTAACGTCAAGCTGCGCGCAGGGCTGGTTCCTGCTGGAAGCTCTGGGGAGCTTTCTTGCCTTTTCCAGCTCCCAGGGGTGCCTGCATTCCTTGGCTCATGGCCCCTTCCTCCGTCTTCAAATCCAGCCACTCTTCCAAGTCACTTCTCCCCACACCAGGCTCAGAAAGCATTTCTGCTTTTAAGGGCCAGTGTGATGGGATGGGGTCACCAGGATCCTCTGGGACCGCCCTTCTGCTAGGTCAGGTGGCTCAGGCACAGGCTCCAGGGGAGAGAGGCCTTGACTCTGCCTTTCAAGGTGGGCTCTACAAACAGTGTGTAAAGATGAAGCCAAAGGCTAAGCAGCTGTGCTCAAGCCGAGGCTGGTTTTCTGCTCATAAACCTTCGGGTGGGAAGGGGGCGTGGGACCCGATTCAGCTGGGCTAACCTCTCCCGTGCGCAGGGCATGAGGCTTGGAGCCCAAGTGAAATCCACCAACTCCTTTCTATGGGCATTTGCGGCGAGCCTTTCCTGCGCCAGGACACAGTTAGGCAACCGTCGTCCTGTGCCCCTGCTGGAGCTTGGTGACCTCCATGCATCTGACAAGTGAAGGGAGGTCTCCAGGGCAGGGCCGGGGTCTCAGGATGAGGTGGCTCTGAGCCCACGCCATTCCTTAGCAGCAGCGTGACCTTGCCAATTTGTCTCCCTCCTCAGTTGCCACATCTCAAAAGTGGGTACCTTTATCTACCTCCTTCATTCACCCATTTGGAGGTGACAAGGCATACGGCGATGATCCAGTGTACCCAGGGCCCCACGCCCCAGGGCCTGCGAGGAGAGTCAAGTCCCTGGACTCCCGGGTCAGCAGAGTGTGTTCATAAACCCTTTCCTCCTTGGAGTCAGCAAATAACAAGGAGAATCCAGTTGGCAAGATTGAAAGCACAGCCATGAATATGCATGACTCATTGAGTAATCAAACACCCGGAATCCTTTCCAGAAGAAGGGATCGCAGCTTAATTTTCCACGACAGACTTAAATTCAAATTAGTCATTATTTAATGTTGGGACAAATCACAGGAGAAGGACATATTTTCAGTTTAATGTTTCTTTGTTAACAAGCGTGGCCAATTCCCAGACAGGATGTATATACCCTGGTAACACTGGCTTTCTTTTTCTCCTTCTACTTGTGCTGAAGAGCTGTGCCCTTGAAACAGCGGTGGAAGGCCACTCCCATTCTTGGCTTCCTTGTACAGACATCCTGCCAATGTCAGGATGTGTCTCCTCTCTCCTCCAGAGGCATCATCGCTTCCCACCCACCCCGGTGCCGAATCTCCTTGTTTGTCTCCAGACACACCCAGACTGTCTGGGTTCAGGTCCTGCCCTGCCATTTCTCAGCCGTGTGACTTTAGCTGTATTACTTAACCTCTCTGAGTCTCAGTTTCCTCATCTGTAGAAGGGGGATGATGGTAGTTCCTACTGCCCAGGTCACCGTGAGGATTGCAACATGCAAGATGCTTAGAAAGGTGCTCATCCAAAGGTCACACCCACGGTGGTTCAGTCGCTAAGTCGTGTCCGACTCATCACGAGCCCATGGACTGTAGCCCGCCAGGCTCCTCTGTCCATGAGATTTTCCAGGCAAGAATACTGGAGTGAGTTGCCATTTCCTTCTCCAGGGGATCTTTCCCACCCAGGGATTGAAGCTGGGTGTCCTGCTTTGCGGGTGGATTCTTTACCAACTGAGCCACCAGGGAAGCCCATGTCACACCTATAAATGTCACCTATTAACATCATGCTGCTATTGTTATTATCATTAATACAGCCAGCCGCCAAGATCACATATTTTATGCCCAAGGCTCTCTCAGCCTCTCCACACTCATTGTCAATTTCCCTGGGCTATTGCACTGGCCCAGATGGCCTCTCAGATGGAAAATGTGGGCTCACCAGGAGGAGCTAAGACTCCGCAATGGGCTTTCAGGGCCCTCACAGCCTCACCCTGCCCTGAGGAAGGGCTCACCCCCCACCCTCTGTGCACTAGACTCACTGGAAAGTCCACCATCTCCCAAACAGGCTATGCTCTTTCAGTTCTCTAAGGCTTTGCACACACTGTTCCCTGGGCTCTCAATGCTTATCCACTTATGTCTGAATTATGAGTGACCCCTAGAGAAGCAATTCTGGGTCCTCTGTGAAGTGTCCCAACCCTGGCTGAGTTAGTTGCCAGCCCCTCTGGGCATGGAGAGAAAAAGAACAGAACAAAGTGAAAGCAGAATAATACAGAAATCTTGCCCACACCACTGTCTGAGCATTCACTACACTGTGTTATAGATGGATGGATGGGTAGATGGATGGGTGGATGGATGGATGGATGGGTGGATGGGTGGATGGATGGGTGGATGGGTGGGTGGGTGGGTGGATGGGTGGATGGATGGATGGATGGATGGGTGGGTGGGTGGGTGGATGGATGGATGGATGGGTGGATGGATGGATGGGTGGGTGGATGGGTGGATGGGTGGATGGATGGATGGATGGATGGGTGGATGGATGGATGGGTGGGTGGATGGGTGGGTGGGTGGATGGGTGGGTGGCTGGATGGGTGAGTGGATGGATGGATGGGTGGGTGGGGAATGTATAGATGAGTGGATGGATGAATGGGTGGATGGATGAGTGGGTGAATGGATGGATGGGTGGGTGGAAAATGGATAGATGGGTGGGTGGATGGATGGATGGATGGGTGGGTGGATGGATGGATGGGTGGATGGATGGGTGGGTAGATGGATGGATGGATGGATGGGTGGATAGATGGATGGATGGATGGGTGGATGGGTGGATGGATGGGTGGATGGGTGGATGGATGGGTGGATGGATGGGTAGATGGATGGATGGGTGGGTGGATGGATGGATGGACAGATGGGTGGATGGATGGATGGATGGGTGAATGGATGGATGGATGGATGGATGGGTGGATGGGTGGATGGATGGGTGGATGGATGGGTAGATGGATGGGTGGATGGATGGGTGGATGGATGGGTGGATGCATGGGTGGATGGATGGGTAGATGGATGGGTGGATGGATGGATGGGTGGGTGGATGGGTGGGTGGACGGGTGGATGGATGGATGGATGGATGGGTAGATGGATGGGTGGATGGATGGGTGGATGGATGGATGGATGGATGCATGGATGGGTGGATGGATGGGTGGATGGATGGGTGGATGGATGGACATGTAAACATCTTCTCTACCAGGTACTTCTCCAAGGCAAGAGCCTTAAGTAGTTTCTCCGTGAAGTCACGTCTGATACCAATTTTCCAAGGTGGAAAACAAATGCCTTTACAATAATTTTTATACACAGCTACTGTTGAGTGTCTGTGGGTAAGACAAGCCCTGGCAAGTCCCCTGAAATGCAGTCAGAAGTGGGTCCATACCACAGAGGAAACCTCAGTCCTCGGGGTAGCATTCAGCAGATCCCCAAGCTGGGAACCCAGGTGTTGTTTCCTTAGTACCAGCTTGACCCTAAAATCTCTGGGAAGCTGGTTCCTGGGGTACCTAAATGTGCAGGGGCCACAGTGGACCCCAAGACCTACTCCCAGAGCCCAGTGACCCTGGTAGACATGGAGAGATTTCCACATAAAAGAGGCCACATATTCAGAGTCCAAGTTAAAACACAGCCTTCCAGTTCAGTTCAGTTCAGTTCAGTTGCTCAGTCGTGTCTGACTCTTCATAACCCTATGGACTGCAGCACGCCAGGCCTCCCTGTCCATCACCAACTCCTGGAGCTTACTCAAACTCATGTCCATCGATTCAGTGATGCCATCCAACCATCGCACCCTCTGTCGTCCCCTTCTTCTCCTGCCCTCAATCTTTCTCAGCATCAGGGTCTTTTCCAGTGAGTCAGTTCTTCGCATCAGGTGGCCAAAGTATTGGAGTTTCAACTTCAACATCAGTCCTTCCAATGAATGTTCAAGACTGATTTTCTTTAGGATGGACTGGCTGGATCTCCTTGCAGTCCAAGGGACTCTCTAGAGTCTTCTCCAACACCACAGTTCAAAAGCATCAATTCTTTGGCGCTCAGCTTTCTTTACAGCCCAACTTTCACATCCATACATGACTACTGGAAAAACCATAGCTTTGACTAGACAGACCTTTGTTGGCAAAGTAATGTCTCTGCTTTTTAATATGCTATCTAGGTTGGTCATAGCTTTTCTTCCAAGGAGCAAGAGTCTTTTAATTTCATGGCTGCAGTCACCATCTGCAGTGATTTTGGAGCCTCCCCAAAATAAAGTCCCTCAGTGTTTCCACTGTTTCCCCATCTATTTCCCATGAAGTGATGGGAACAGATGCCATGATCTTAGTTTTCTGAATGATGAGTTTTAAGCCAACTTTTTCACTCTCTTCTTTCACTTTCATCAAGAGGCTCTTTAGTTCTTCACTTTCTGCCATAAGGGTGGTGTCACACACAGTCTTTCCTTCTAATAAAAAACAAACCGGCAGCCACACGTTTCATCAACCTATAGAAACTCGAGGCCAGCTTCACTTGAGACATTTCACAGCCCCAAGCCGCGTCCGGCAGGACACTTGAAAAATGGGCCATCAGTGCAGCATGGCCGTCCACCCAGGAGGATGCTTTCACCCATCAGCCCGGTCCTTATGCAGGGAGACCAGATGGGCGGGCATGCTCACGTTCCTGCCCATTTGCTCCTCTCTCTGGCGACCCTGAACGGAGGACAGAGGACACTGTAGGCTGTCAGACAGACAGAAAAACTCTGTCCCTGGGGGCTGTGACAAATCTTTTGGGGCCGCTTCTTACAGTTAAAGAAATTGGTTTTAAAGGCCTGATAAAGTGCATTCTGTTGTTACAGAAAAGCAATCCATCTTCGTGCGTTGTTGCGACTGAGATGACAAATTGATTCTTTTAAAAAATGCCTGCCCTGTCTCCCCGAGGACAGTCCAGCTCATCAGAACACGGTCCTCGGGAGATGGGGACAAGTGTTCCCAGCCAGCTCTGCTCTGAGGACTCCTGACCCAGGCGAGGTGGGGTCTTCTGAGCCAAAGAGGTCATCCTGAGAGCCCGTGGGGCAGAGTGTCCCAGACAGGCCACTTCTTGGTTTCAGAGTGATGGGGAGACAGGGAAGAGAGTGAAGCCCAGCCTGCAGGGGCACCCACCTTCTGCGAGTGCCAGATGGGGTGCCGGGTGGTGGTGACTCCAAGCAGTTACAGCAGAGTGGGTCTCTACGGAAACCCTTCAGGCAACCTCCTGGGGCCTCACCAACCCACCACCCCATGGACCAAGTTCCAGCTTGAGCCAGCCATCTGTCAGTCTTACCCTAAGCCCGGCAGTGGTCCTCTAGCCAGCAAGGTCCCCACTGTCAGAAGAGGGGACCAGGCTCAGCCCGAGGTCACAGAGCAGCTGAGCAGGTGGCAGTGACCTACAACCTGTAAACCCTTGGCCTGCCTCCTCTTCCAACCCTGACCCCCACCATGATCCAGAAACCCCACGTCAGAGAGCAGAGTCTATCCAGCCACCATCCAAGGCCAGACACACGTCTACATTATCCTTCCGAGGGGTTGCCCGGCCTCAGCTTGTACATCTCTTGGGACAGGGCATTCACTCCCTGCTGGCCCCGCCATCCTATCTCTGAACACCTGTAGCTGCTCAGGGACTGTTCCTCTTTTCTGGTTGAGTTCTGCTTCTCTGTTGCACCCAGGCATCTTCCCCTAGTTCAAAACAGAGTGGCCTTCAGAAGGAGAGCTTGGACCCTGAATGCCTCATGCTGGGTTCAAAGCCCTCCGCTACCATTTATTTCTGGAGAAGACTCTTGAGAGTCCCTTGGATGGCAAGGAGATCAAACCAGTCAATCCTGAAGGAAATCAATTCTGAATATTCATTGGAAGGACTGATCCTGAAGCTGAAACTCCAATACTTTGGCCACCTGATGTGAAGAGCCGACTTATTGGAAGAGACCCTGATGCTGGGAAAGATTGAAGGTGGGAGGAGAAGGGGATGACAGAGGATGAGATGGTTGGATGGCATCACTGACTCGATGGACATGAGTTGAGCAAACTCCAGGAAATGGTGAAGGACAGGGAAGCCTGGCATGCTGCAGTCCATGGAGTCGCAAAGAGTCAGACACGACTGAGCAACTGAACAGTAGGTACTGCTATTCATCACAGAGGCCTCTGTCATCACACTGAGCTTCAAAGGCCTTTGGCATTTTTTGAGAATAATGTATATCTGAGATATAAATCCCCAAATAATTAAAAACAAGCAAATGTTCAAAGCATTTAGGGTAGCACAGTTCATGAAAGCCAGAAGGAGAAAGAGCCCATGTGTCCATCAATGGATAAGTGGACACACAAAATGCAGCACATTGGTGCCAGTGGGATATTACTCGGTCCTCACAAGAAATGAAGCTGTGACCCTCGCTACGATACATGCTCAGTCGCTCAGTCGTGTCCAACTCTTTGCGACCCCATGGACTGTGACCTGCCAGGCTCCTCTATCCATGGGGTTCTCCAGGCAAGAATACTGGAGGGGGCTGCCATGCCCTTCTCCAGGGCATCTTCCTGATCCAGGGATCGAACCCACCCTCTCGTGCCTTCTGCATTGGCAGGTGGTGTCTTATCCACGAAGCCACCGGGGGAGCCTTGCTACAGTACAGAGAGGCTCAAAAGCCTGCCGCTAAATGAAAGAAGCCAGATGCCATAGGCCACATACTCCATGACTCCATTGCTCCATGAGGTCTAGAACAGGCAGATAGATCCAGAGACACAGAAAGCCAATGACTGGCTGCTGGTGGTCGGAGGGGGTGCTTCCAGAGTGCCTATCCGTCTGGGGAGACGAACGTTTCTTGGAACTAAATACAGATGGTGACTGCCCAACACCGGGAAAGTATGAAATGCCACAGAATTATTCACCTGAAAGGGTTAATTGTACGTTATGTGAATTTCATCTCAATTTTAAAAAATGTTATAACAAGAGTGATAGCAGGAGATCTAGTCCTTTCTTTCCAGTTAGAAGAAACACATGTCAGTTACTGATGAGATAGGAAAAATATAAAGTGGAAAATAAAAACAAGCAGAATATGTTCATATGTTTAGGCATTTCCCTTTTGCCTGTTTGCTTTGTACACGTATTTTACTTTTGGTAAATTAGGAGATGGACATACACACGTTTGGTGGCTCAGATGGTAAAGAATCTGCCTGCAGTGTGGGAGACCCAGGTTCGATTCCTTGGTCAGGAAGATCGCCTGGAGAAGGAAATGGCAAACCACTCCAATATTCTGGCCTGGAAAATCCCATGGACGGAGGAGCCTGGCAGTCTACAGCCCATGGGGTCCCAAAGGGTTGGACGCGACTGAGCGACTTCACTTCCATACACACATTTGGTTTCAACGTTTTCACTTGGGTACCTCCCTGGGGTCTCAAATATTCTTCAAAACGTGCTTCTAAGCAACTGGACACTTGGCCCTGGTGTGGACGCTGAGTAAACTATTTAACTCAGCCTGTGTTTGTCCTCAGAGGGGCTGTGATGAGCCGGCATCACCTTCTCAGGGCAGTGCCCGTGCCAGGGCCTTTGCCATCTGCACGGGACGCAGGCCACTTTGTCACCTGCCGGTGACCTGCACGGGGGTGGCGGGGGATGGGGGGTGGGGGGAGCAGCAGAAGCAGGGCTGGAGTCAGCCGGAACGGACCCCGGTCTGTGGCGCTACCCCTCTTCACAGTCAAGGAGGCTTTTCTGAGAAGGGGACCTCAGACTGGCTCACTCGAGACTCTAGACAAACCACTCACCTGCGTTTCACTGCATCGCTCACCCCTCCCGAGACCTGGGGCCAGGGGAGGGTCTGAGTCTCTGAGCACTTCCTGCTTGTCTCCAAGGGCTGAGTGTCACTTGCCATTTTGATAATTTTTTTTATCTCTAAGTGTGGCCTGGCCAGCTTTGGCGACGTCAGCTGAGCAGCCAGGGGGTGCGGTGGGCCTTGTCGCTTTCCCTCTGGGAGAACGGCGGAGGCCTGGAGGGTGGGGTGAGGGGAACATACCGTGTGCCCTGCAGAGCTGGGGACCAGATTCCCGCCCTTGCTTTGGGTTGCAAGAGAAGATTTCTCCTAACCACTCTGTATTTTATACATGAAATACAGGAGGTGTTTGAGCTTTGTTCTAAGGCGTGGCCCAGTAGAGTCCCTCACATCCCTGAGAAGCAGCAAGCGTCCTTGTCCTCATTATACACGTGAGGCAACGGGTGCAGAGAGGTGAAGGGACTGGCCCGCGGTCACACGGCAGAGCCAGAGCTCACAGGAGCCCGTGGCTGCACAGCTCCTTCCTTAACCTTGCGGGGCCCGGGCTTCCTGAATCCAGCCGTCCCCCACCCCACCCTGGAGTTCTGACAGCCGCCAGGGGACTCGCGGCAGACGTGCACAGCACATGAGCAAGGCGTCGCGTTTTGCACACCGCCTGCGCTCAGATGCTGCCTTTGTAAGCTTCCTGGCTGTCAGGGGGAGCCCCCGCCCTGCAGCTTCCCCGTCCTCGTCCTCACTGTTGTGACGGGGACCATAATGTTATGCAGAAAGGAAAGCTTGGGGACTTTTTAATTGCCTGCAATTAATTATCTGTGGAACGGCGTGAAACAACAGGCAGAGTGAGGCAGATGGGGAGATGCTGGCCGCATTTTTTCCTTCTTTTTTTGGCAGGGAACAGAACCGGGACTGAGAGTCAGGGCTCTGGGCTCCCAGCCCCTGGCTGGCCCCTTCTGTGGGCGTGACCGTCTCAGAGACCCCATCTCTTTCTGGAGAAATGGGGTCAAGAAGCCTGCTCTCCAGCCCAGCGCCGAGCTCCCAGTATTACCGTAGGCATCGGGGCTCAGCTGTAGTGCTCTGTGGGCGGATCTCAGAGCCTGGGCACAGACGGGGCCTGGGGACCTTCCCAGACTTTCCGATTCAGCCCCGTCAGGAATGGCAGGGCCACTTGGCTACAGTTTTGCCTCATCCTGAGCATGGAGCCACACCCTCTCATCAGACTCTCTCGTGCTAAGTCTCCAGGTGACAGAAGCCCCCTGGGAGCAGGTGACCACAGCCAGATGAGGTGGGGGGGCTCTGATAAGGGGGTCCGCTGCCACTTGACAACAGGAAGATGTTACCACAGGGGCAGGGCACGCGGCATTCATGACTTCTTGTGAATTCTCCAAGACCAGAGAGGAAGACACACGTCGAGGAGAGGTGACCCCACTGGTGGAGCTGTGGGCACCACGGAACAGGGCTTCCAAGGCTGAGACCGCCCTGCCAGGGCCCCGAGGACCGGGGCTCCTCAGACCCAAGTGGACAGCGGGTGAGGCTGGGCAAGCCCACGCCTCCCTTCTGCCCGGGGGAGACGTTCTCCTCCGTCAAAGCTGGGGGAATAGAAAAATAGGAGGAAAAACCCAGCATGGTGCTTGTGAAAGAAAGCCATGGCTGAGTTCAAGAAATACTATCCCGAAAAGTCAGAAAAAGACCTTCTCTCTGAAGAGGACTTGCTTCCAAACCCTGAGTAAAAATGGGAGGAAAGTTCTGCTGGCATCCTCGGGAGGATGTGGGAACAAAGAGGGGACTGAAAGGAAGCTCTCAGGGCAAGAGTGGGATTAAAATTGTCGGAGTGGGGGTGGGGGTGGGGGGTGGTGAATGGGCAGCAGGGAAAGCGCATGTCAGAAAAGAATCGGGGACATTCAGAGATGCTCGTGAAACCCCCCGGACGGTGGCAGAAAAAGGCACACAGAAAATTAACAGGAGAGGAAAACGGCCTTAACGATCAGAGCCGTCGGAGGTGGGGGCAGGCGGGGGACTTCTCTGGCGGTCCAGTGACTAAGACTCCGTGCTTTCGCTGCAGGCCGCCCGAGTTCCACCCCTGGTCAGTGGACCCCACATGCCGCAGCGAAGGTTCCCATGCTGCAACCACAGATCCCGTGTACTGCAACCGAGTTCAAAGAGCGCACGTGCCACAGCTAAGGCCCGGCGCAGCCAAGTCAGTAAATACATTTTTAAAAAGGTTAGAGCCCAGGATCTACCCTTAGAATTGTAAGAGTTCCCGAGGAAGCAGTCAGAACAAGTGTAAAAGAGCAATCGCCCAAGTGTGTTAGTTACTCAGAGTCCGACTCTTTGTGACCCGATGGACTGCAGCCCTCCAGGCTCCTCTGTCCATGAGATTCTCCAGGCAGGAATACTGGGGTGGGCTTCCATTTCCTTCTCCAATCACTGAGGACAAAGACAAAATCTTACGGTTGGAGTGGCTCAGCTCGGCCAGGACCAGGTGTTGAGAGGATGCCAACGTCAGACCCATCCTTGTGAATGAAGACATTTAACCGTATGCAGAGTGAACAACAGGCCAAATAAATGAACAATCAGATAGGGATAAGGCACCCCTGTAGTGCTAAGTATCAAGCAAGCCGAGTACCCCCTTCCGATGCTTGAGACAAAAGGGCTGACTCAAAAATCTATATTCACAAGCTGTCATTCAGTAGAATCACGAAAAGAAACTCCCAGAATGCATGGCCAACACCCAAAGTCAGAACAACCTGATTTTGTTGTTCTGGGAATAGCCCACTGCTATGCTTGTGGGCTTCCCTGGTGGCTCAGTAGTAGGCTGCCTGCTGATGCAGGAGACTTGAGTTTGATCCCCAGGTCTGGAAGATCCCCTGGAGAAGGAAATGGCAGCCCACTCCAGTATTCTGACCTGGAGAATTACAGAGGTGCCTGGCGGGCTACAGTCTATGGGGTCACGAAGAGTCGGACACTGCTGAGTGCACGCACGCACACATGCACACACTGTCCTGTGCCTTATCAGCACGACCCCCACACTCATCCTGACACAGTCTTCAGGGTGCTTTCCTGACGACCCAGAGATGAAGGAGCGGGAGGGACTGGTATTGGAATCGCTGTGAAAGCCATGCACCTATGTGGCTGTCTTCACCACTGCAGCAAATACGATGACAGAACATCGGACGTGCTGCCAGGGATTCTTGAATGCAAAGACATCTGGTGAGAAAGGCATAACTCAACGGCCACCATCTGCATGCTGTGTCTACCATCCCCGGGGTCCCCTGAGAGTCTGTTCTGGAGTTTCAGCCTTGCCTGGGGCATGGACAGATGAGAGAAGGGCTTTGCCTGATGCAGGGAGGAGGCCGTCCTGTGAGAGTCCCCCTTCTCTGGCCACTACAACCAGTGCTCTGCTTCCACGAGCTGGCCCAGACCCCTCCTCTGAAGCCCGATGGCTTTGTGGTGCTGCTGCCGGAATGCGACCCCACTAGGGGTGACCATTCAGCAAAACCCTCCATCTTCCTGAGAGGCCCCACAACCCCACCTCAGGGAGATGCAAGAGGCTCCACAGCCCATTATGTCCATTTTCTGCTGCCAAAAAAATTGTGGCCCGAAAAGGAAGAAATTACATTTTTTCAGTTTTGTGCTCTCAGATCTTTGCATTCCTCCTCCCGATGCTCTTGCCCATCAGAGAAAGCCATCTTTGAGGACCTGTGATGTATCGGAAAAGAATGTCGCCATTTCTTTCCCTTTTGGCGTGGGCACGTGGAGAGGCAAAGGGGTTCAGAGAAACCCAACAAGATACTGGCGACAAGGGCACCTCCCTCTGTTTTACCACGTGCGTTCCTTATTTTGACACCGCCCTCCCCACCCCGGCACTGGCATCAGAGGCTATAAACAGAAACCACATCATGAGGCATGATGTCAAGTGATATTGACATTCTCAGCTCCACTGGGTGACGGCAGCGTTTACTTCACTCTGGAAACCTCACGCGCGTCTGTTGGGGCCGCGCGTCTGTGATGCTCTCAGAACTCTGGCGGCCAGCCTTCCTGGGCACGGATTTCCTCCCTCCAGTGAAGCTCGGCCGTGGTTCTGTGGTTTCGGCCTTGGGTTGGGGAGGGGAGGCAGGCACACGCTCTCGATGGCACTCTGTTTCTACTGGGGAGGCGGCCTCGTTCCTTGGCTTAGGAGCGGCAGAGAGACTGAAAGGGCCCGAGTTGTCCTCACTTACGTCACTCCACGACCTTGGGCAAGTCCTCTGTGTTCTCCAGACCCCAGCATGCCTCCTGTAAGATGAGGGCTGACGCTTGGGGGTGTGTCTAAGTTTCCGGTCCAGGACCCAGTGTTGATGAAGCATCTCTTTCAGCCCACCATGGCAGGTACGCTTCTTTTGCTGACATGTTACTCTCTCAGTTTCCAGAGTTTGGTGTGTGATGGACACAGACCCTGGCTGTAGGGTCAGGAGATGGTGCCTCCTGATTTCTAACTCCACTTTATCTGTGTTCTCTTCCTGCCCAGCTCAGAGGCCGTGGGAATGCCCATTTTCTTGTCACTGATAAGAAGGAATTCCCACTCCTGATCAGCAACAGTGACTTGTTACTATTAACAGTTTATTCCGCTGGCATCACTGGAACACCTGCCATGTGATAGACACCATGTTAGGAGCCAGCGTATGGATTGCGAATGAAGATGAAGATGCTGCTGCTACACCAACATTTGTGTGTTAGAGTCAGCAAAGCACATCCAAAGACACTGTCTCAGTCCTCACGACATCCATGTCTGGAGCAGGTCTTATGAATCCTACTTCACAAATGAAGATGTGAGGAAACAGAGACGTCAGGGATGCTCAGAAGACACTGGATATCAGAGGCAGAATCCAGGGCTTCTGGCCCCAGACCCCGTCCTCTCTGCACTGTATCTAGGCTGGGGATGACACTGGCCACATACGAGCCTCAAGTGGGCAAGGACTCCTGATCTGAGGGTGAAGCCCAGGGCATATCTCTGCTTTGCTTGTGTATGGTGAGTGACATATGTCAAATTGAGCCCATGTTTTTATTTATTTATTTTTAACTGAAGGATAATTGCTTTACCATATTGTGTTGGTTTCTGCCATTCATCAATATGAATTAGCCATAGGTGTACATCTGTCCCCTCCCTCTTGAACACCCCTCACACCCCGCACCCCACCCCAGCCCTCTAGGTTGTCACAGAGCCCCAGTTTGAGTTCCCTAAGTCGTGGAGCACATTCCCACTGGCTCTCTATTTTATACATGGTAGTGTACATGTTTGGGCTGCCCCAGTGCCTCAGATGGTGAAGAATCTGCCTGCAATGCAGGAGATGCAGGTTCCATCCTTGGGTCGGGAAGATCCCCTGGAGGAGCGTATGCAACCACTCCAGTATTCTCGCCTGGAGAATCCCATGGATGGAGGAGCCTCGTGGGCTACAGTCCTTGGGATTGCAAAGAATTGCACACGCCTGAAGTGACTTAGCACGCATGCACACACACAGTGTAAATGTTTCCACGCTATTTTCTCCGTCTGTCTCACCTTCTCCCTCCTCCTCCTCTCGACCCCGTGTCCTAACCTTTTACGTTCTCTAGAGCCTGGAGAGAAGGGCTGGGATTCATAATAGTGTCTTATCCAGAGCAGACCACCGTGATGCCTGCCCACTCCCGAAGGCGAGCTCTCCCGTGGCGCCCCTCACACACTCAGGAAAGGAAGGTTCGACGCTCGGGGATCATTTCAGACATTTGGACCCACCTGAGGTGTGTCACGGGGTCAGGATGGTGAGGGGCAGCTGTACTGGGCCTTTCCACAACCCCCTCATCTTCCCACTGGGCAGCTGCCATCCCAGGCTGATCTGTCATTGATCTTCCTGCTGTCCCGGGCAGAGGTGTTTCTGGGCAGTTCTCTGGAGCCTGGTTACATTTGCCAAGGTCATGAACACAGAGCCAGCTGTCATCACAGTAAATGTGTATCGAGCATCTGCTACGTGACCGAGGCCACACGATTGATGGATGAGCCCAGAGTGGGCAGGAGCCTGCCCTGAGGGCAACACCTTGTGTAGGGAGGGCAGTGAAGTGGGGCCTGGATGATGGTGTTCAGCAGGACCACTCAGACTGCATCTAGACTAAAGCCACAGCTATGATTGCTGATGGAACTGACTCACCCAGGCAGCAGGTTTCAGTGTGGCCAGGGGTGGGCAGGGTGTGGGTTCAAGCAGAGGCTGCACACCCTCTTGCTGGACGCGGCATACCCATAGAGGGGGAAGCGAAAAGACATCAACTTTGTCTCGGGGGTCTTCCAGTCTCAATCTTCTGTGATCCTTTCATCTCTAACAACACTCTATGCAGCAACACAAAACCACCTAGATGCCCAGATGCCTGGTGATGGGCAAGTGAACCACGGTGTATGCATGGTTTATTTAGCCGTTTTGTGTAAGGGACTGTGGAAAGCAGTGTGGTGCAATTATAAGACCATGGCCTTTGCCATCAGACATCTATGATTCAAAACCACCTCTGCCCCTGAATGAGCTGTGTGATCTAGGGCAATTCACTGACTCTCTCTGAACTCCAGTTTCAAGATCTGTAAAATTGGGAATAATAACATTTTCATGTCAAAGTTCTTTTGTGCATCAGAATCAATGTTTATAAATACCTGATATCATGTTCAGCACATGTCTCCAATAAACGGCTGTAAAAATGGCTATGTCATCATTATCTAAATCACAGGCTATTCTGAAGAATTTAAAATGATGCTTACAAAGCATTCTTAATAATGTGGAGAAAAATTACAAGATGAAAATTCAGAGTATAAAAGTGTCTCAGCAACCTACTAAAGATTCCTAGAAGAAAGACAAGAAGGAAATATATCAAGGTATTGCAAGAAGATACCTCCGGGGGTGGGTTTATAGGTAGGATGCTACTTTCAGTATTTGAGTTGTCCTTGGTGAACAAGCATTACTGCAGAGGTGACGCAAGAGACTCAGATTCAGGATGGGTTTCGGGCAGTGAGAATCAATGTTCAGTGTAGGAGGACTTGACTGGGTCTCTGAGAGCACCAACCAAGTGTCACAGAGGCTTGGCTGGGTCAGCACCATGGAGAGCGGCCAGGGCAGCCCAGACACTGCTTGGCTTGGGGCTCCTGGCTCGGGGATGTTTGTTGAATCTCCGGTGACCAGGTGCAACCACCGTTAGGCGGGCTCTCTGCTCCTAGCAGGGGCTTCTGCGCCCCCAATGTCATACCAGCCAAGAAGGAGACAGATGACTTGTTTCCTCTTTAGGACAGAGTCGGCTACGGTCTTTGATAGAAAGATCACTGCCTTTGGTTTAACATTCTGTTTTACACATAACCATAAGGTGAGGAGAAGCACATACTGCCAGAAATCCTATTTCCTCACATCCTGATCAAAAGGGATATCATCACTGGTGCTGCCTTAGCTTTTTCCTATGGAAGAACTAAAAAGGGCATCAATTATTTAAGTCTGCTTTTCATTAAAAGACTGAACACCTTTTCATAGGTTTATTAAAATTTGTTATTTTTTTGTACATTGCCTTATAAATATCTTTTTCCTTAAAATATCTTATTGTGACTTTATTAAAAATTTAAGGACATGTGAAGGCCAAAACGCTTTGGTGCTGACGGATCTGGGTTCAAGCCTCAGGTTCACCCTCTCTCACTGGATAAATCCCTTCTCTGGGTCTCAGTTTCCTCACCTGTAAAGAGGTGACATATTTTTCCTCGTAGGCCGTTGTAAGGATTCGAGTATAAAACAAAGATCATACAAGGCTTTCCTAGTGGCGAAGTAGTAAAGAATTCCCCTGCTAATTCAGGAGACTTGGGTCCAACCATCCCTGGGTCAGGAAGTTGCCCTGGAGAAAGAAATGGCAACCCATCCCTGTATTCTTGCCTGGGAAATCCCACAGACAGAGGAGCCTGGCGGGCTACAGTCCATGAGGTCGCAAAAGAGCTGGACACGACTTAGTGACTGAACAGCCACAACATACAACTCAGTGCATCAGTGTTAACGACACTCGGGCGTGGCCTCCCCGTGTCCTGACCCCCTAACACCGGCCCGTAGCTCTCCAACACATGCGAGAAATTCTCCTCCTCCGGAGTTTGGAATTTATGCTTTTGCCACACTTGACTCCTACCCCAAATGAGTAGACTTTAGAGACAGTCAGTCCCTCCCATAAGACTTTCTATGGGAGAAATTTAGAAGGTCAAGAATTTTGTAAAGAAGTAGGGAAATACGCAAAGCAACTTCTATCCGCTGGGGAAAAAAATACTACTTGTTGAGTTGTATAGAAAATGACAAGTTAGACCTACCTGCCCTGAATTGGAAGGGTTTGCATTAAGCCTGGGTTTTGGAAACACGGCTGACAGGGTGAACCAGTTTAACCAAACCTTCATTTACACACCTTCATAAGCACACACATCTAACTGCACAAACAAGTCATACCCAGAAACGTGAGGTTTAAGTCACTACCATCTTCCAGGAAGTATGAAATTGAGTAGGATTCCAGGACTGGGGGAAGCTTTGAGACCAAATACCACACTTCTTCCACTTTATAGGTGATGAATGTCAGGCCCAGAGAGGTTGCCTGCCTTGGCCAAGGTCACCTGCCTGTCGCCGAGCTGGAGCCGGCACCCAGCTTGTCTGCTAGGTCTGAGGCCCCCGGCATGCACTCACGTCTCTGCTTGCCTTTAGACGCACTTCAGATGTAGGGGAACTAAACACTCCCTTGAGCATATGATAAAAATTAAGAAAACTCATCAACCAACTCGAGCTGAGCGGACAAATTAACTGGAAGTAATTGTGATAGATAATTTGGTTGTAATTCACAGGCGCAGACGTGAGCTGCTGGCTGCTCACTGAGAACCCTTCAAAGTGCTTTCTATAAGGTGCCCCTTCATCGGCTTGCCACCTGACTCACCTGTCGGTTCCTCCTGCCTCATCCATATGCCCACCTGAGCTTATCTTATGCCACCTGTATGTCACCTAAGTGTATCTAGATGCCCACTTGACTTCACCTGTCTGTTCATCTGAGCTCATCTCTATCTTTACCTAACTTCACCTGTCTGCCTACCTGACTTCACCTGCCTGCCCACTTCAAGCTGGTACCAGGAGATGCAAGGTGCCCATCTTTAAGGCACTCAGTCCTCCTTCCTTACACCTGTCACCTTCCTTCACCCCTTTCTGCTCTGGGAAAATGCTGCGAGCTCCTACCTGAACCCACTTGTAGCTTACCACCTCCCCCTGAGCCTTCTTGCATCAGAGCCGGGGTCTCTCCAGAGCAGGAGCCCGATTCCGCCAGGCCTCTGCCTGCACCTTTCGTTCCTGAAACCTAACACACACCGCAGATGGGCGGCCGGAGGACCACTTCTGTCCTCACGGGGCTTCAACAGTGGTGACGTTTTGTGTGAATGTCCACAATGCTGATTTCTCTTGTAACCTCAGAAGACTATGGCGACCAGATGCATTCCCTGGTCAAGACTGAATGGAGCTGAGTAGCTGCAGCCTCTCAGGAGGGGCACGCACAAGGTCACAGTCCCCGCTGGCGCCACGAGCCAGGCCGACTCCATTTAGCAGCCCCACAGCCTCTGGAGCTGGCAGCATCCAGCTCCCAGGACCGAGCCTCAACTCCTTGCCTTGCTGTTCAAGGCCCTTCCTCTCTGATGCTTGCTCCGTTTTGCAGATGTCGCTCTCCCTCTCCACCCCTCCGTGGCTACACCTTACAAATGTGTCCCTCTGGCCCTACTTCTCAAATAAGCAAGCCTTTGTACACAAGCTCTTCGGATCATTGTCTGCCCAACTCCTACTCATCCCTCAATGCCCAGCACAAATGTCACCTCTGTGGTAGGATGCATGCCAGGTGGGATCTCACCTCTTTTCCATCACATGGTGCTTGGCACCCAGGAGGCACTCAACTGATTGGCCCTTTCCTAACGCTTTTTTTTGATGAATCCAAGGAGAAGCTAATATTACTTGATGAAGTTTACTCATTTTCTGAAAAGAGCTCCCCAGAAATGGTTGCTGAAAGGAAGCTCATAATTTAGAAGGAAATTTCTTATTAATAGAGCCCTACTGACTTATTACTACGTGTAGGCAACCGACTCCTCCCAGTGACTCACAGAGCCTGGAAGCGTGGTTTCTCTTCGCTGCTCCGGTGCTTCAGCTGAGCTCACGGTTCAACCTTGCCCTTCCAAAGTCACCACAGCCTAATACACAGCTGTGCACCAGTCATTAAAATCTTGTCTCTTCATTGAGATGTAACTCCCCAACCCCAGAAAGGTGACAGTCCCAACTTCATCAATTCACAAGCCAATGGAGCTTTTCAAAAACCTAATTTCTCAGTTATGAGCTCAGATCATTCATTTGTCAAATTGCTGGACAGAAACAGAAATATCAGACAGTTTACCTTTCTCACCACACAGCAAACAGTAGGCCATCAACACGTCAGCAGTCAGACACGGCTGCCGGCTTGATTCAGCTCAGAAAACAAGGCGGGCATGAGCTCACCTTCCCAGAGACGATGTGTAAACACCCCGGTTAATTCACGGGATAAACAAGAGCGAGGTCAGTGCTGTCCAATCCAGACGTGCCCGTGTGGCTGAACAATCATGGTCTCGATTTAACTTAACTGTAATTAATCTAAACTTAATTTTAAAAACTGACACTTGCTTCAGCTACTGGAAAACTCAAGTATCTTTGGAGCAACTCAGGCAGGCAAATCCACCTTTTCAACTGCAAATTTTATGATCTCTAAATATAGATCAAGTCTTTCCAATGAAAATTTAGAGGTTGAATTGAGATGCACTGTCAGAATAAAATAAAAACTGGATTCCAAAGAGTTAGCATGAGGAAAAGAGTGTCAAGGATCTCCTTGGTTACTTTACATCAGTTATTCATTGACATGATAATACTGCCTTAAATAAAATAGACTATTAAAATCAACTTCACTCTTTCTCCTTACTTTTCAAGTGTAGCTATTAGAAAATCTGAAATTTTGTATGTGGCTGGTGTGACATATCTATGGACTGAGCTCCTTGGAACTGGGATAGGGAGTGGACAGACACCTTCCTTTAACAAGAGAGCGGCTACAGCGGGCTCTGAGGACTGGCTCCCTCACCCAGGGTCTCCAGTGGAGGCTCAGGCTCCCTGCTCCAGCTCCAGGACCTGGGGGTGGGGCATCTCCCCAGGACCCCTCTGACTTCCGACTCTGTCTTGCCTCCTCGACTTGAAGGTCAGACAGCAGGACTCTCAAACATCAGAAATGTGCATGGCTGTTCAGCCCAGGCCTGGGAAGAGCCACACACAGACACGAGACGGCCTTGATTCCATCTTTATGAGATGAGCGAGCCGACGAGAAAGCCTTGCAGGACAGGAGTGCATACTCTGGGCGCCCTGGAGGGCAGCGGGCAGCAGCGTGGCCCAAAGCATTTTTCACATGAACACGACCATCTCCTGAACTCAGGCAATGAAGCTAGAGGTCCTCCTGCTGATGGGGACCGACCTTTCAGAGTCCTGAGCTGGGGGAAAGGGCCACTTTGCCTCCTCAGTAAGTCGCCCCCCATGTCTGTCTCTCCTTTAATGGGACGCAGTCCAGCCGCTGCCCCGCCCCGGCTTCTGCATCTCACATGTGGGTCAGGGCTGTTGGGAACCATGATGACCAGCTTGCGGCTGGGGCAAGGGAGCCGGAGAATTTCATCTCACTCCTTAAGACCTGATTATAAACGACTTCCTGCTCTCCAAGTGAAGACATGTGTTTGGCTCTAAACATCCAAGCTCATGATACCATTCCCGATGAGGCCCCCTCCTCCCTCAGTCCATCCCTGAGAGGGGTAGAAAGGTCACCAAGGTCATCTGTGGGGAGAAGGGTGGAAAAGCCACCAGGTACATCCTGTCACAGGAGCCGTGAAGGGACAGAGCCCTCCCGAGCTTGGATCGTACCCAAGCTTTCCTCACTCCCAAGCTTTGGGGAAAATGGGCTGAGAACAAGGAAACACACAGATAAGATCCAGTTAGCCCTGTGCAGCCGTGAATGCTGAGCCAGTGGAACAGAATTTGCAGATACATGACCCGAGGATACAGAGGGCCAGCATCCGCACGTGGTTCTGGAACCAATTCCCCACGGATGCCGAGGGACGACTGTAATTTCCAAACTCAAAGGGCACTTTGAAGAAAATGCAGCCATGCAAAAATACTGGAAAGAAATGGGAGGAGAGGTCGGGGGCCATTTTAGACAGTTTTCTGCAAAAGTAAGACTTGGGAAGAGACAGAAAAGGGGCTGAGGAGGGTCTGTGAGAACCTTGGAGACGATAGGCCCTGAGCAGAGGGAGTGAGTTGCAGTGAGCCAAGCCTGTGCTTCCCAGGCACAGCCAGGAGGTCACGGGACCCTGGTGAGCATGGAACACAGGGCCCTGGGGACCAGGACAGCAGTGTGACTTTCATCCGGTATGTGTCAGTTAAGGGTTCAGAAGCCTGAAGCCACTGGGGCACCGGGCAGCTGGCAGCCTGGCTGGGGCGCTTACGTGTAGCTTCCAATCAGATGCTTTGCAGGAAGATTTCCCTTTGGGAACTTCTCTGGTGGTCCAGTGGTTAAGAGCCTGCCTGCCAAAGCAGGGGACACAGGTTCGGTCCCTGGTCTGGCAAGATCCCACATGCCACAGGCCAACTAAGCCCGTGTGCCACAACCACTGAGCCTGTGCACCTTAGAGCCTGTACTCTGCAACGAGAGAAGCTGCCATGATGAGAAGGCCACACGTCACACCTAGAGAGAAGTCCCACTCGCTGCAGGTAGAGAAAGCCCGTGTGCAGCACCAAACACCCAGTACAGCCAATATTTATAAATAAATAAAAATAAATTAATAATAAATACAAATACAAATAAGTAAAAATAAGACCTTGCCTTGGTCCTTGTAACTTCTTGAGGCTGGGGATGGGTGTACAAGAAACTAATAGAACTCTGCTTATGCTCATTTGATCTGAAGAGTCAAGAAGAAATTGGCTTTTCTAACCAGGTTGACAATGTCACTGCCATTCTACCTGCCTTGACACCCGCAGTGACCAAGGTCTTACCTCTGTGACCTGTTGACATTGACTTGCTGAGAGGTGTCCCAGAACTTGACTTTATAAAGACAGCACCCTTCACTAAGGGTGTAACAGGATGGGCACACATGTGATCTTGCTGAAGTCAGATGAGTATTTCACAAACAAGGGGCTTTCAAGAGCCGTTGAACTTGAAGATGAATTCTGAGTTTGTCTTTTACCGAAAGACGCAAGTTCCAGATGAGGACTGCAGGCAGGCTGTTATCACGCCTGGGCTTACTTAGCTCGTGTTTTCAAAAGGGAATCAACGCAGGCAACTTACTCCCTCAAATCAAGAGTAGCTTGAATAATAAGGGAGAAAATATCTCCTTTCTGAAGAGACTGGGGCTGAAGGGGGAGCACTTTGGAAATGGATGTTTGGCAGTATTTCCAGTCTTATAAAATGACGTGCATTGCTTACGAAATCTCTCAAAGGTGCAGAGCTTACATTCTCAGAAATGAAAGCATCTAGCCTGTGTGGAAACCTTCCAAAGGCGTTCAGCATGTGTTTCAGCCCATTTGTTAAAAACGTGAAAAATCCAACATTTCTCAGTGGGCTTGCTGTACAGAAGGGAGGGCCGGAAGGCTGCCCCCTTCCTGGTGGAGGGGCGGGTGTTCCCTCACTCTGGGGAGGAGCCCTCGCCCCACTCCTGGCCCTGCGGGAGGACGCTGCTTCCCTGGGCCATCCATCCATTCAGCCCGCAGTCACTGGGAGGACAGCTGGATGGCCACACGGGCCCCAGGCCTGGCAGGGATGGCACCCACTGTGAACCAGACCAACACGGCAGCCATGAGCTCAGGGAGCAGATGGGCTGGAGGGAGACACAGAGGGAGCCTCACTGTCCTTTCAAGAGACGGAACAGGAGCACACAAGGCCCCGCAGAGGGACCAATCCGGGTCAGGCTCCGGAAGGCTGCCCGGAGGAGGTGGTTTCTTCTGAGAGGACAGCTGAGGGTGTGCAGAGAGGGCTGAGAGGGGAAGGTGCAGGGATCGCGACCCCCAGGCTGGCCTGAAGCGGTCAAGGCCCTGACTTAAAGGCAGAGGCTGGAGCTCAGAGCGGGATGGTGGCAGGAAGCTCAGAGAGGGTGGAGCTCAAGATTGGTTCTGGGCAGAAATGCTCCAGCCCGGGGGGTGACAATCAGACCTGCATGGGAACCTGTGGACACACTCTGCCAGGTCCTCCTGTGGTGGCCAGACTACGCCCAGCGCCCGGCGGTCCGGGCTCATAGGCAGCCTCACTGCACTGGTGAAGGTGGCTGAGAGACCCCCTGAAGAGCGGTGAAGGCATGGTCCATCGCTGGTGGGACCCAGGAGGCCAGCTGGCTGCGCTCGGTCATAGGATAAGCTTCCACCACTGATGAGATTCACCATTATTAACACTGCCTGCAGGCTCTGGCGTGTCCGACTCTTGGCGATTCCACAGACAGCAGCCCTCCAGGCTCCTCTGTCTGTGGGATTTTCCCAGCAAGAATACTGGAGTGGGTTGCCATTTCCTTCTCCAAACTAACGCTCGGTGAGCATAACTTTGTGCTGGGCCGCGTTTGGGGATAAGGCTTTGAAGCGGTCTCCCTGGTGGGGGGGCATCCTCCCCACAATGAGTCCCGCTGGCTGGCACAGACCCCCACCCCCGCCCCCAACTCTCAGCCCAGGTCTCTTCTGTAGCCCCGCCCCACCCCCATCACTCTGACCATCTTCTGCCGCTCCTTTCTCCTTCCATCTCACCCTGGGCTGCTGTGACTGGTCCCCCGGTGTCCCCCACTTCGTTCATCTCAGATCCATCCCAACCACCTGCAGGGGCCCGGCCCAGAGCTACCATCAGCAGTCCCGGGGTGACCGGAAGTTCCCGACCCAGGCTGGTCCAGGGATCCGCTCTGCACCTTTGCCCTGGCCATGCTGACCCCTGGGATCCCTTCCCGACTCCCCGCCTGGCCCGAGTCTCCTCTGTCATGGTCTAGCTTCAAGGCTATCTTTCAAAGCTACCAAAGACCTCTTCCCATGTCTGCCTCTCTCAAGCCTGGGTCTGCATCTGCTCCGTCTCCGTGTTTGCAGAACCCAGCTCTAGGCACAGAGGTGATGCACAGAGAGCATTTGCTGAAAAAAAAAACTAAAAGAACAAATAATGCAAAAGCTCTTTGCCATTCTCTCTGCTTCCTGAGCAAACAGGATACATCCTTTTCATAAATACGGGATGCTCCGGCTTGGGTGATGGGAATCGCTTGGCAAGATGCTCATTAAAGCCACGAGCACGGATTTCCAGGGAAAGCAGCCTCCAGCCTCGCCTCTGAGGTCTCCCTGATGCTGCCTTGGAATGCAAGGGGGGGGCGGCCGGCACCCGGGACTCAGCCCTTCCTCCCAGCCAGGCTGCACAGGTGGCCAGTAAACTCACCGCCTTGCTTGCTCAAACAAATCCCCTCAGGAATGTTGGCCTCATTACCACTGCTCCCCCACCCTGCCCACCTTTGGAGGCTGGCTTCCTGCACCCGAGAAAACCTCGCCTTCCGGAAGAACGCAGGAGCTTCCGGGGGACCAGAGGTACCGGTGTCAAAGCACAGCCGACGTCGTGCAGACTGAAGGGCAGGACAGAAGGAGTGACAGGAAGGCACCTCCAAGTCGCAGTGCCTCTGTGCACGCCCCTCCCTGCCACCCACATCCCCAGGGACCCCACAGCCCTCCCCGTCTTCAGGAAAGGCACCTCCAAGTCGCAGTGCCTCTCTGCACGCCCCTGCCTGCCACCCACATCCCCAGGGACCCCACAGCCCTCCCCGTCTTCAGGAAAGCAGGTGGGCCCACAGAGTGGTGTGGGGGGCTCAGAGATCAGGTCCCCTCCCCCCAAGAACAGGGAAGAGTAGGGACTGGCTTTCTGGGGGTGCCTCCCCAGCCCGCACAGGAGGAAGACCAGGGTGGGCGTAGAGTGGTGACGGGCAGCCCCCGCAGAGTGTGTTGGACGGTCTGAGTTCTTGGAGCCCCTGCAGAGCCTGGCGATGGCCCAGGGCTCCCCGCTTTGCGGACACGCACGTTTGCTGCCCACCTGTCCCAGGCTCCACTGGCCACTGCTTTACGAGCCCATAAATCGGGACCCCACTGGAGGCAGGCCGCTTCTCATCCATTACTTACTGACATCCCCTCCACAGCCATCGAAACCAAATTAATGAACTTCGCCGCTCCCTCTGGCTGGCTTTATCAATCACACCTTAGACCAGGCAATGAGCATTAGAACCGGGGTGGGATCTGGCGGGTGCGTGGGGGGCTGCTTGCACCCCTGTAGCAGCAAGCACACCCCGCCCTCCTGGAAACAGGCTGCTTGCTCCCGTGCCCACCGGCAGAGCTGGAGAACAAAGCACCTTGTCCCCCCCGCCGGCTAACAGATCACCCCCATTGTCGTTAAAAGCCACATCCATCAGGGTGGGGACAAGGAGGTCCCGGAGTGGCTGCATCCATCCTGGGGCTCAGAAAGGACAATTACTTGGCCGGGAGCTGTTAGGCAGTGCCTCACTGCTTGTGTAACGTATCACTCCGTCCACCCTGGACCACTGCCCAGGGGTAGAGGGGAGTGCCTTGTCCCCCCCACGAGGTGGGCTTGAGAAAGTCAAAATGACCTTGAGGAGCCTGGTAGAGTCTCCACAAAGGAAGGAGCATCCTGTTGTGTGAGCAAGACATGCACATCTCACAAACGGAGCATTCCCTCTGTTGACAGCATGTCTGTGTGTCCGTGTGCTATGGACACGTGTAACACTGTGTGTGTGTACACTCATCCCGGTGTACAAAGCAGGTAGTGACGGACGGGATGAAAGGTAGATTCTTTTGCCACCCAGAATCTTACAGCATCAGTTCATTAAGCTCCAGCCTCACGCTCAGCAGGTGGGGGCTCCCTGTGTGACCATCACCCTGGGGGGGGCTCTGAGGGCAGAGAGTCTGGGTGGAGCCCCTCACCACACCTGGGCACTGGTTCCCTGGGGCAGTGTCGGGCAGAAACCGCGAAGCGCCTGACCTGCTCTCTAATTTAAATAGTTAGGGGAAACAATTACTAATTAATTCATTAAATTTAAATAGTCAGGGATAAATTCTACACAATTTATGCAGACATTCCGCCCTCAAGGGGAGGGGCCCCTTAGGTACGGGCTTCCCTTCCGAATGTGGGGAACTATCCTCAGCATTTTGTGATAACCTATAAGGGAGAAGAGTCTGAAGAGGGATGTGTGTATGTGGCTGAATCGTTGTGCTCTACCCCTGAACCAACACCACACTGCAAATCAGCCACGTGCTGCTGGTGTTGCTGTTGCTGTTGCTGTTAGTCGCTTCAGTCGTGTTCAACTCTTTGCTACGCTATGGACTGTGGCCCTTCAGGCTCCTCTGTCCGTGGGACTCTCCAGGCAAGAATACTGGAGTGGGTTGCCATGCCCTCCTCCAGGGGATCTTCCTGACCCAGGGATGGAACCTGGGTCTCCTGCATTACAGGCAGATTTTTTACTGTCTGAGCCACCAGTTGGGACATAGCCACCCAACTATACTTCAATTTAAAAAACTGAAATGATAGTGAAAGTGTATCACCTACATAAAAAAGACAGGATAGAAAGACAGCACAAAATAGAGAGAAACTAAAACAAGAAACAAGCGTAAAGAGGAAGTTTACAGCCTGAAACCTGAGAACAGCACCTGGGCCAGCTGATTAGGGTGAACGTCCACGGTGACAGGCCGTGCTGGCAATATCTACCTCGACACGACGTGGTGAGAAGGACCCTTTACTTGTGGGCTTCCTCCCCCAAACCTGTAACCCAAGTCTAATATTAAAAAAAACAAACCAAACAGTCCCTATTGAGGCACATTTAAAAAAAAGACCCGCTCAGTACTCTTCAGAAATGTCAAGATCATTAGAAACAAAGCAAGTCCAAGAACCTGTCGCTCTCCAGAAGAATGCAAGGAGACCTGACAACTGAATGCAACGTGATTCCACGCGGGATCCTGCACAGAATAAGTGAGCGGGAGAGCTCAGTCGCTCAGCCGTGGCCGACTCTTTGCAACCCCATGGACTGGAGCCCACCAAGCTGCCCTGTCCATGGGATTCTCCAGGGAAGAACACTGGAGTGGGTTGCCATGCCCTCCTCCAGGGCATCTTCCCAACCCGGGAATTGAACCCGGATCTCCTGCACTGGCAGGTGGACCCTTTACCAATGTGCCGCCTGGGAAACCCCAGGTAGAATAAAAGCACTGGGTAAAAACCAAGGAAACCTGAATGCAGTGTCGAGTTTTGTTAACAACACACCAGTACTGGTTCTTTATTTGTGGCAGATGTACAGTACCAACCAAAGATATTAATAACAGAGGAAACTCTATATTGTCTATACAAATTTCCTGTAAGTTTAAAACTGCTACAAAAATTTAAAAAATGCACTGAAAAATAACAGTGGGTGCTGAAGACAGCAGTGCTGGGTCTGAATCTCAGCTCAGGTGCTTCCTATCTGGGGTGAGGAGTGGGGGTGACCGAGAAAGTCAGCACCCACCAGCCATTCATGGACCTATAGCTCCCAAAGCTCCCACAGGGCACGCTGGACCAGGTGATAGGGTTCCCTGGCAGCTCAGATGGTAAAGAGTCTGCCTGCCATGTGGGAGACTGGGATTTGATCTCTTGGTCGGGAAGATCCCCTGGAGAAGGAAATGGCAACCCATTCCAGTGTTCTTGCCTGCAAAATCCCATGGATGGAGGAGCCTGGTGGGCTACAGTCCAGCAGGGTCACAGAGAGTCGGACACGACTGAGCAACTAATGCAGACGATTGACTGAGCAACAGCACCCAGAGCTAAGAACCGAGGGGCTTTAGACTTTCTGAGTGGGGAACGGATTTGTGTTGAATGACTGAGATTTGTGGGTTGCTGGTCTGCACAGCAGCTGGTGTGAATTACTCCAAGCTCACCCGCCTATGCAACCTCTGCTGGGCATTTCCCTCTGCATTAAATGGTGGTGAAGACAGGAATGTTGGGTGGCACTCTAGGCTCAGTAAATGATAAGGGTTACCATCTTCACCACCATCACCATCATCATATCTTCACCACCACTACCACCATCACCATCATCATATCTTCACCATCTTCATCATCACCAGTCCCTCATCATCACCATCGTCACTTTCTGAAGAAGACGCAGCCCACGGCCTTTGTCTCCAGCACAGGGCAAGCCTCTCACCTTTCCATTAGCCTCCGAGCAGGGTGGGCGCTCCCGTCTTGGGGGCAGGCCAGGAAGCTGTTGCGAAGCTGTTCTTCTTCTTCAGCTGTTCTTCTTGGTGGGCTAGCTGTTCATTTTTAAAATCGTGTCTCATCGATCCTCCGTCAGAGGAAACAAATGTGGCCTGAGCAGGCAGGGCCCCCACAGGACCCAGAAGCGTCGGGCAGCCCCCACTCCGCCCTCCCTCTGAACTCACGGCAGCAAACAAACAAGCCGTCAGGGGGACGTGACTCCAGAGCCTGCCGGGGCACTGCGTGGTGACGGAAGGAGGGGTGGGCCACTCCCCAAAGTCAGCTCCTGTGATTAAGAGTGGGGAGGCTGCCGGGAAGTTGGAGTGTCCTCTCTTAATTATAGGGACCATTTGCTTCTTCTTTCTAGAACGCTTACTGTAACAGTTGCCGTGGTCCTGGGTTCCCTTCTACAAAGAGTTCCGTGCAGCCTGATGCTACAGAGACCAGCGCAGGAGGAAGGCCTCGGGGGGGCGTGTTCCCTTCTCAGCAGGTAGCTCAGGCAGCCCCCTCCCCTCCAGGGCCATGTTGTCCTCATTTGTGAAATGGGAACACTGCCACCCATGACCAACTACACTGTGAGTAACATGCCCAAACTCCTGCGTCAGAGTCCTAACCCCCAGCACCCCAGGACTGGGCCTGATACACAGACAGGGTCTTTACGGAGGGAGCCAAGGGGACAAGAAGTCATTACGGTGGGCCCGGACCCAACACAACTGGTGTCCTTATACTCAGAGGCAATCTGAACACAGATGGGCCCACAGGGAGGAGGCCGTGTGAAGACAGAGGTGGAGATCAGGGTGATGTTTCTAGGCACCAAGGAATGAGAGCTTGCCAGCAGACCCCCAGAAGCTGGGACACGTGGGTGGGACCCTCCCCTGTAGCCTCGGAGTGAAAGTGTTAGTGAAACTGTTAGTCGCTCAGTCGTGTCCGACTCTTTGAGACCCCGTGGATTGCAGCCCACAGGCTCCACTGTCCATGGGATTCTCCAGGCAAGAATACTGGAGTGGGTTGCCATGCCCTCCTCCAGGGAATCTTCCCAACCCAGGGATTGAACCTGGGTCTCCTGCATTGCAGGTGGATTCTTTACCCTCTGAGCCACCAGGGAAGCCCAAGGAATGGCAGAGATTACCAGCAGACCCCCAGAAGCTGGGAGAGGCAGGAAGAACCCTCCCCTGGAGCCTTGAGGGAGCAGAGAGCCCTGCCCACACCTTGATTTTGGATTTCTGACCTCAAGACCGTGAGAGAAGACATTTCTGCTGCTTATACCCCAATCCGTGGTGGTTCCTTACAGCAGCCCCAGGACGTGAACAGAGTATCCTGGCAAAAAACAGCCCCTCTGTGCAGGCAGGCAGGCTCCTGCCTCTGCCTCCCACTCTCCTGCCCCTCCCAGCCCTTCTCCTTTTCCCTCCCCGCTATGACTTTTCGTGCGTGCCAGCTGTCCTGCAGGGGCAGGCACCTCAGCCACTGTGACAGACACAGGGATGTAATAGATGCCCATTCACTGCCTGGCCCTGGCTTCCTCATCTGGACGACGAGCAGATGAGGGGCTGTGGGGAGCACGGGTCCACGTACTTGTGGGCATCCCTTCTCAGGAGGACTTCAGAGAGGGCTCTGTGCAAGGCAGCTGCCTCATTCTCATGGAACCATCAGCTCAGAGACAGGGAAACGGGACAGGGCTTCTTGGAGGAGGACACAGCCATCCGTGGTCTCCCCCCATGTCAGAGCCCCTCCACAGACAGCTGCCCCTGACAGGGCTATGAGGGTCCAGTCACTCCGAGGATGCTTGGCCGAGTGAGGGCTCTACAAATGGGCCTCCTCGTTTCTGAGCACCCTGCATTTTTCAGAATACTCTGATGGATAAGGCTGTGTTCATTCATCAGGTATTTGTTATGTGCCTTCTTTCTGCTAAAGACAATCTCCCGTTCCAGGGACACAGGAATGAAAAACCCCTTGTACTCACCATTGAAAAGTGACAGTCTGCTAAAACAAGTGTTTTTAAGGAGAGCATTTGCTGAGCGCCAACTCTTTAGTGAGACAAAGCACAGTTTCACATAATCATCTCTTTTCATCCTCGAGTGAAAGTCGCTCAGTCGTGTCCAACTCTTTGCGACCCCACACAGTCCACAGGATTCTCCAGGCCAGAATACTGAAGTGGGTAGCCTTTCCCTTCTCCAGGGGATCTCCCCAGACCAGGGACTGAAACCAGGTCCCTCGCATTTACACTTGTCAGTAAGGCTCAAAAGCTTGGATCTCCCCGCTTCATCCTCGAACCATCAACCAAGGGAAGAGACAGAAAAATCTCCCATTCATGGATGGCAAACGGCCTCAGTCATGAGGCTTGCCCGACTCCCCTGCCCCAAGCTGGACAGAGGATGGCGGAGATTTGAGGCCAAGTCCGCAGCCCCACAGCCGTCCGTGCGCAGGACACCGCCGGCCAACAAGTTCTCGGCAAAGCAGAGATGAAGATTTCCCCGGGCCCACCAAGAAGTACCCTAAGAGCTTTAAGCTAATACCTTATGCGGTTTCTCTGGCAGGTTTCTTTCTACTAAAGCAAAAACATCAACTTGCGGGGTAGGGGGGTGGGAAGCAAAGAAGAAACATTATCAAATAAATTAAGCTAACACTTTATCTTTCACAAAGTAATTTCTAACAAGCACCATTTCACTGGAATTAGGATGTTTACATTTTAGCCAAATTGTTCCCACTTGCGTTGCTTAGCGATAGTCAAAAGCAACAAGGTGTTTCTGTATTGACAACAGTTTAAAAAACGAGCAGACAGCTTTGGATTCAAGAACACTGTCAGCGAACCTCAGATAAACAAGCCTGGATCTGTGCTGGTTTCGGGAGAGAGAAGAAGCTCATTCTGCTTAGACCAGAAACTGCAGGACTGAGCTTCTAGCCGAGCTGTGTGTTAGAGGCAGTGAGCACCCCGTCAGTGGAAGTATGTCTGCTGGGCTCCTCTGTCCATGGGATTCTCCAGGCAAGAATACCGGAATGGGTTGCCATTGCCTTCTCCAGGGGATCTTCTTGACCCAAGGATTGAACCTGTGTCTCTTGCATCTCCTGCATTGGCAGACAGGTTCTTTACCACTAGCATCAGCTGGGAAGCCCACACTGGAGCAGGCTGAGCCCTAAATCCAGTGGCCATGACCTCACAGGAGGGGGCGGGTTGAGATACAGACACGCACAGGAAGAGAAGCCATGTGACGACAGCAGAGATTGGAGAGTTGTGGCCACAAGCCAAGGTTTGCTGGTGCCACCAGAAGCTGGAAGAGGTGAAGAAGTCTTTCTCCCCAGAGAGTCTGGAGGGCGCATGGCCCTACCAACACCTCAGTTCCAGGCTTCTGGCCTCCAGAGCTGTGCAAGAACACATTTCTGTTGTTTTTAAGCCACCCAGTTGTGGTACTTGGCTACAGTAGTCATGGGAAACAGGTACTGGTTATATATTAAAACAATACAAATCAAAACAAAGAGAGTGAGAGAAATATGCAGTGGAGACCATGTGTGCCCCACAAAGCCATCACTATGCAATCTTTCATAGAAGAAGTTTGCCCACCTCTGTTCTTGAGTAAAACCAAGCTCGCTATCCGCACCACAGCCTCAGGGCTCGCTGGCCTCCCAGCCCCATCCTGGGCTATCTCCTCCTCTCTGCCCCCGTCCCTCTGGCCCCAGGGCCCTTGCACAGGCAACTGATCACAGCTGACACACCACTTTCCCAGAGCAGCCGTCTCTTATCAGGTGCTCCCAAAGTGGGCCAAGTGATTTGCTATGTGGTCACAGGGGTAATTAAGTACAAGTAACAGTGAGTGATGAGTTAAAATTGATGACTAATTGTAATTAATCAGGCAATTGTGGAGTCAGTGCTTCTACACTAGGCTGTCAACTCCATGAGGCAGGAGCTAAGCCATCAGTTCCCACCATAGTGCTCTGGGCAGGTTAAATAAGCCCTTTAGATACAGTTGTGGGAGGGAGGGAAGGAGAGGGGGGAGGGGGGAGGAAGGAGGAGGGAGGGGGAGAAGAAGGAGGAGGGAAGGGGAGGGGGGAGGAGAAGGAGGGAGGTGGCAGGGGAGAGAGGGAGGGAGTTAGAGAAAGTTGCTCAGTTGTGTCCGACTCTTTGCCACCCTGTGGACTATACAGTCCATGGGATTCTCCAGGCCAGAACACTGGAGTGGGTAGCCATTCCCTTCTCCAGGGGATCTTCCCAACCCAGGAATCAAATGGGGGTCTCCTGCATGGCAGCCAGATTCTTTACCAGCTGAGCTACCAGGGAAGCCACAGAGAGGGAGAGATACGGAGGAACCTAATTTCAGAAGCTCCGAGTCTTGAAGCTGAAGCTCCAATCCTTTGGTCACCTGATGCGAAGATCTGACTCATTGGAAAAGACCCTGATGCTGGGAAAGATTGAAGGCAGGAGGAGAAGGGGACGACAGAGGATGAGATGGTTGGATGGCATCACCAACTCGATGGACATGAGTTTGAGCAAGCTCCTTGAGTTGGTGAAGGACAGGGAGGCCTGGTGTGCTGCAGTCCATGGGGTCGCAAAGCGTCAGACGCGACTGAGTCACTGAACAACTACAGCAACAACAGCCACAGCTGCGGGCCTGACCCTGGCTTCCTACCTGGCTGGAGACTCACGTGAACCTCGGATTCGAGAGCTACACGGAGCTCTAGTTCCCAGGTCTTGATGGCTCTGTGGGACTGTATACAAGATGGAGCAAATTTGAACCAAGTGGCAGGAGGCGCCCACTCTGGTCCAGGCTCCCACGGGGCCCCCACATTTACCACACACCAGCTGTTGTTTTGGGAGACAGGTTTTAAGTCACCCTGACTTGGGCAAGGAAGGTGGAGGGGATGCAGCTAAAACAAACAAAAAAAGTATGCCTGAGGCAATCTGGGAGAGCTTCAGAGGGGAAGTGACATTCAAATTGTTCACCGGGTGGGCTGGGAAAAAAAAGCTAGACAAGAAGCAGAGTCTGAGGTCCTGTCCAAACACCCACCCCTGCCAACCATTAACTGCTGTCTTGGAAAACGGCAGCCAAATCCACCTGGCTTCTCCCAGCCACTAACTAGGAGGGCTCGCTTCCATCTTGCTTGGCAAACCTCCCTCTCTCTAACGGCCAAGGCTGCATTTTTAACCCACTACGAGTCTCCGTCGATAAGGAAACAAGGGTCTGACTCTGAGAGATGGTCAACACGCTCGCAGGGACTCATGACCAAGAGGACTAACATCAAAAGGAGACTGAGATACTCCCGCCCCTCGGCAGCAGGCTTGCGGAAGAGCCAGAAGGAGATACCAGCTCGAGGGCCTTGGCCAGCCACAGGGCTGCACGTGCCCCAGCCCTCACAGCTTCCTTCCTCCCTCTGAATCTGGCTGTGCTGGGGTGGGCGCAGGAAGAGCCCCGTGATATTTGGGGTGCACGCTGCGCACCGGGCACTGCCTGGGGGGCTGTACATGGTGAATTCTTTCCTCCACCCTCCCAGTGGCTCACGGATTGAGCGCTGGGATCCCCTCTTTAAAGGTGGGGACCAAGCCACCAGCCACCAGGGAGTGGACACACAGCCTCCGTCTGCCTGATCGCGGGTCCACTGCCTTTCTTCCCACAACCACCCTCCCTCCAGCCAAATGAGTTACCTTTCAGGTGAAGACCAACCCATCACTCTCCTGTCCCCCCCACCCCCACCCTCAGCTGTTATGTTCTTCATGGCTCTGTGGCCAGTGGAGTAAATAAAGACAACCAGATCCAGACAGTCTGCCTGGAGCTCCCCAGTCCTGGCCGTCCAGACAGGGATGAGTGAGACAGGACAAACAGATCGATAAAGGTAATTACAAGCCCTTTTGGTGGGCTCAGCCGCCAGCATCTTTCCTGCAGTGCTCAGCTGCCAGGATGGGAGCGTTTGTCAGACCATCACACATCCCTGGAATCCCGGCCAGCCTTCCACAGAGGCCTTCAGTCCCACTGGCCTGTCACCAGCATACATCAAAAGGATAGTCAGCCCCGCGCCTGCTTCCTAACCAGAGGGGCTGGGAACGAACCCCCGCTCAACAGCATCTACGGTGCAGCCACAAGTTGCATCTCCTGACCACAGGTGACGGCGGTTGTAGATGTTTGTTAAGGTTACTGGGTACCAGCCACTGGGCTAAGCCCGTGTGGGGCAGCTCGTTGCTCTCCTACAACCATCGGGGGGAGGGCACTGCTGTCAGCCCCATTTTACAGATGAGGAGACTGAGGCACAGAGTGGATGGGAACTCCTCCGAGATGGCACTATGGGTTCCAACCCAGGCCCTTTGTCCTGTGCCACCTCCCGAGGCCTCAAGGCCCCAGGGTTCAGGTGGAGATCACATACCTGGGCATTCCCCATGCCGTCCTCGGGCCTCTGCCTGTTAGAGACTGCCTATCCCCCCACCCCCGGGTGTTCCCTGGGCTCTAGAGTCTCCTGGGCACACCCTGCCCTCTGTTGGTCATGACAGTGGCTTGGGGTATCCACCAGGCTGGTGGCAGCTTCATTCCACTTCAATCCAGCTTCGCAGAGCTAGACCATCTCACCGGAGTCAGAGACGAACGAGGCCTGCCTAGGTCCGTGCAGAGCTCACAGTGGCTGCAAGAGGAGCTCAGAGGACACTGGTGGGTTCAGGGACCACCAGCCTTCGTGGAGGAGGGGTCCGCAGGCTGGGCTTTGAGGACAGAGCAGAGTTCAGCGGGGAGGAGGGGAGACTGAGGGCAGAGAGCCCCAGAGACCCACCTTTCCGCCTGGCAGCTGGGACGGCAAGACACAGAGGAGAGATGGCTTTGAATGTGCAGAACCTGGGGAAACTGGTGTCAAGGCCAGGGGAGGTGTGAGCCTTGGCTGATCAAAGGGTGAGGGCAGGGCGGTGCAGAGGAGGACAGGGAAGGACCCTGAGGTTGAGTCCTGTGGGGGCTGGAGGACATCAGCCTGGAATCTCGGGGACGGGCTGGGGTGGGAGGTGATGAGCTATGTGTGGGGCCAGCGAACTCCCCTCTGGAGTCTGTGAGCCAGTCCCAGAGCTGCCTGGTCAGTCAGTTCAGTCACTCAGTCATGTCCACCTCTTTGCGACCCCATGGACTGCAGCACGCCAGGCCTCCCTGTCCATCACCAACTCCTGGAGTTCACTCAAACTCCTGTCCATTGAGTCGGTGATGCCATCCAGCCATCTCATCCTCTGTCGTCCCCTTATCCTCCCACCTTCAATCTCTCCCAGCATCAGGGTCTTTTCAAATGAGTCAGCTCTTTGCATCAGGTGGCCAAAGTATTGGAGTTTCAGCTTCAGCATCAGTCCTTCCAATGATTATTCAGGACTGGTTTCCTTTAGGATGGACTTGCAGTCCAAGGGACTCTCAAGATTCTTCTCCAGCTGCTGCTGCTACTGCTAAGTTGCTTCAGTAGTGTCCGACTCTGTGCGACCCCATAGACAGCTGCCCACAAGGCTCCCCCGTCCCTGGGATTCTCAAGGCAAGAACACTGGAGTGGGTTGCCATTTCCTTCTCCAATGTGTGAAAGTGAAAAGTGAAAGTGAAGTTGCTCAGTCGTGTCCGACCCTCAGCGACCCCATGGACTACAGCCCACCAGGCTCCTCCGTCCATGGGATTTTCCAGGCAAGAGTACTGGAGTGGGGTGCCATTGTCTTCTCCAGCACCACAGTTCAAAAGCATCAATTCTTCGGCGCTCAGCTTTCTTCACAGTCCAACTCTCACATCCATACATGACCACTGGAGAAACCATAGCCTTGACTAGATGGATCTTTGTTGGCAAAGTAATGTCTCTGCTTTTGAATATGCTATCTAGGTTGGTCATAACTTTCCTTCCAAGGAGTAAGCGTCTTTTAATTTCGTGGCTGTAGTCACCATCTGCAGTGATTTTGGAGCCCAAGAAAATAAGTCTGTCACTGTTTCCATTGTTTCCCCATCTATTTGCCATGAAGTGATGGGACCAGATGCCAAGATCTTAATTTTCTGAATGTTGAGCTTTAAGCCAACTTTTTCACTCTCCTCTTTCACTTTCACCAAGAGGTTCTTTGGTTCTTCTTTACTTTCTGCCATAAGGGTGCTGCCTGGGGAAGATGCCAAATGTCCCTGCAGACCCTGTGACAGGCAGGCGGGGCCACACTCACGTGAGCTCGTGCCCAAGTCATGCTACCAAATGTCCAAGGTCACAGCCCCGCTCAGGGAGCTGGATACCCTTGCAGCTCTGCTCTGAGAGCTGGGTTCTTCCCCGTAGCCTGGGAGAGGGGTCCCCTCTCTGCGAGCGGCCAGTTCATCTGGTTTCCCTCAGTCTGAAGTTCTAGCTGCGGGCTTGTGCCCAAGGCCACTTGGCGACCTTTGGAGACATGTTCGGCCAACACCCAGGGCAGCAGTGCTGCTGGCATCGAGTGGGCAGAGCCCAGGAATGCTCCTAAGCACCTCGCAGTGCACAGGACGGCGCCCTGCCCGCATCCCAGAATCATCAGCCCATGTCAACAGTGCCAAGGCTGAGAGAGCCAGTCCAAGGAAATGTCTCCAAAAGGGCTTGTTTATCCCTCTGGCTCCCGTTTGAGCATCTCTGGTCACCTTGGCCAGCCAGAGAGAGAGTGTTCCAGCAGCCCAAGGAAGTCTTGGGGAGGTGGGGCCCGTGGTCAGGTGCCGGGGCCCCTCCTTCCTCCACACCCACCATCTGCTCTGCTGCTGCAGGAAACCAGAGGCTTTTCCAGGGCCCCATCTGGCTGGACCCCGGTTCCATTGCTTATCTTCTCTGGGTCTGTAAGCAAGTCATCACCTTCCTGAGCCTCTCTTTCCTTGTCTGGTTGTAGAATGAAATGTGCTAATGATACAAAGTGCTTAGAATGTGGCCAACGGGAGCTACAAAGTAATGCTCAAAATTCTCCAAGCCAGGCCTCAACAGTAGGTGAACTGTGAACTTCCAGATGTTCAAGCTGGATTTAGAAAAGGCAGAGCAACCAGAGATCAAATCACCAACATCCGTTGGATCATCAAAAAAGCGAGAGAGTTCCAGAAAAAATCGACTTCTGCTTTATTGACTATGCCAAAGCCTTTGACTGTGTGGATCACAACAAATTGTGGAAAATTCTTCAAGAGATAGGAATGCCAGACCACCTGACCTGCCTCCTGAGAAATCTGTATACAGGTCAAGAAGCAACAGTGAGAACTGGACATGGAACAACAGACTGGTTCCAAATCGGGAAAGGAGTACATCAAGGCTGTATATTGTCACCCTGCTTATTTAACTTATATGCAGAGTACATCATGTGAAATGCTGGGCTGGAGGAAGCACAAGCTGGAATCAAGATTGCTGGGAGAAATATCAATAACCTCCGATATGCAGATGACACCACTCTTATGGCAGAAAGTGAAGAGGAACCAAAGATCCTCTTGATGAAAGTGAAAGAGGAGAGTGAAAAAATTGGCTTAAAACTCAACATTCAGAAAACTAAGGTCATGGCATCTGGTCCCATCACTTCATGGCAAATAGATGGGGAAACAATAGAAACAGTGTCAGACTTTATTTTTCTGGGCTCCAAAATCACTGCAGATGGTGACTGCAGCCACGAAATTAAAAAACGCTTGCTCCTTGGAAGAAAAGCTATGACCAACCTAGACAGCATATTAAAAAGCAGAGACATTAATTTGCCAACAAAGGTCCATCTAGTCAAAGCTATGGTTTTTCCAGTAGTCATGTATGGATGTGAGAGATGGACCATAAAGACCATAAAGAACCATCTGAGCACCAAAGAACTGATGCTTTTGAACTGTGGTGTTGGAGAAGACTCTTAAGAGTCCCTTGGACTGCAAGGAGAGCCAACCAGTCCATCTAATGGAAATCAGTCCTGAACATACATTGGAAGGACTGATGCTGAAACTGAGGCTCCAATATTTTGGGCACCTGGTGCAAAGAACTGACTCATTTGAAAACACCCTGATGCTGGGAATCATTGAAGGCGGGAGGAGAGGGGACTACAGAGGATGAGATGGTTGGATGGCATCACTGACTCGATGGACATGAGTTTGTGTAAGCTCTGGGAGTTGGTGATGGACAGGGAGGCCTGGCGTGCTGCAGTCATGGGGTCACAGAGTTGGATACAACTGAGTGACTGAACTGAACTGAACCAAATGGGAGCTACTCCTCATCCAATACCAGCCACTGTGCTTCCAGCTCCAGTCCTTCCCCAAACAAGGCATCACCGGGACTGGGGAGGGGAGGGCGGCATCACACAGACCAGGGCTCAGCGTCCACCACCACTTCCTCCAGAGGAGCCTCAGGACCCCCTGTGCCTTTCCCAGAGGCATCTGCAAAGCACGGGGCTTTGAACGGCTCATCCGGCTCATCCACAGGAGGACGGGCCCTTTCTAAACGTGCTTGACATGGGAAAAGCACTCGGTAAATATTCACTGGGTGAACAAATGATTATCATTATGATAATAGAATCTAGCCCAGAGCAGTTAATCCAATTCTCAGCCTTCATGCTTGGCTATTAATCTCTATCTACTTAATCAGTGTGATGAAGAGTCCTCACATTGCCAGGACGCTCTACAGTCTGTAAAGCACAGACAGTCTTCAAAACCTTTTCTGGTCTTTATGTCATTTGTATCTAACAACAGGCAGAAGCCAGAACAATGTCACCCACCCCAATTTACAGATGAATTAATTGAGGCTCAGATACGAGAAAAGATCTGCATCCTCCACATCCCCACCGTCTGTGTAGTTGGGTGATGCATCTGAGGTCAGTGTAAGAGGAAGAAAGATGGAAAAGACCTCAAACCCTCTCTGGGACAATGACTAATGGAGTGATTGATTGATTGATTCGCTGATTGAACTAAATGAGTGAATTCCGTGACTGTAAGGATATCAATGGTAAGTTTCATATACAGATAGTTTCGAGTCCCTGCAAACACTTAGGAGCACCAGTTTATTCATGCATCTTTGATAAACTAATGCAGTCTGTTCTTATCTACTCCTTGTCAAGCCCCACCCCCAAGGTGAGCCAGACCCAAGGTAGGCATTTTGCCCTCTGAGCCGTCACACAGGCACTTCTCTCCAGGATGCTGAGTACCCTTTCTCCTTTTCAGTCTCTGAGTGACCCTTCAAAATCCTCATGAGTTGTCCCTTCTCTGGGAAGTCTCTCACTCAATCCCTGACCCCTACAGATAAGGCAGATTAAACGGCCCCTCCTCTGTGTCCCCATGGGAGGACTTCATTGTGACAACTGTCCCCCCCCCCTGCCCCCCGCATGCCACGTTTGCACACTTGTCTCTCCATTGAGCGTAGAGTGTCTCAGTGGTATGCCTGGCACAGGTGAAGTGGGAGAAATGGGGGATGGATAGAATGGATGGATGGAAACAAAGAAGGAAGAGGTGGAGGGAGGGAGGGAAGATATCTGGGTGGATGGAAGGCTAGAAGGATAGATGGGTGGATGAACAGATGGATGGGTGGGTGGGTAGGTGGGTGGTGAATGGATGGATGGATGAAAGGATGGATGGGTGGATGGGTGGGTGGATGGATGGAAAATCCAAGGAATGTATGGGTGAGTGGATGGGTGGCTGGATGTGTGGGCAAATGGATGGTTGGATGTTGGGTGGATAGGTGGATGGATGGATGGTGGTTGGATGGGTGGATGGATGGGTGGATGGAAAAATCAATAGATGGATGGATGTGTGGATGGTGGATGGGTGCATGGATGGTTGGATGGGTGGGTGGATGGATGTTGGGTGGATGAGTGGATGGATGAGTGGCTGGCTGGATGGATGGGTGTCTGGATAGATGGAAAACCCAAAGAATGTATGGGTTTTTGGATGGGTGGATGGATGGGTGGGCAAATGGATGAATGGTGTTGGGTGGTTAGGTGGATAGATGGATGGATGGATGGATGGTGTTTGGATGGGTGGGTGGATGGATGTTGAGTGGATGAGTGGATGGATGGGTGGATGGATGGATGAATGGATGGATAGATGGGTGGATGGATGGATGGATGGATGGGTGGGTAGATAGATGGAAAACCCAAAAAATGCATAGGTGATTGGATGGGCGGATGGATGGGTGGGCAAATGGATGGATGGTGTTGGGTGGTTAGGTGGATGGGTGGATGGATGGTGGATGGATGGATGGATGGTGGTTGGATGGGTGGATGGATGGATGTTGGGTGGATGAATGGATGGATGGGTGGATGGATGGATGAGTGGATGGATAGATGGATGGATGGATGGAAAAGTCAATAGATGGATGGATGTGTGGATAGATGGATGTGTGCATGGATGGTTGGGTGGGTGGGTGGATGGATGTTGGGTGGATGAATGGATGGATGGATGAGTGGATGGATGGATGGATGGATGGATGGATGGATGGAAAAGTCAGTAGATGGATGGATGTGTGGATAGATGGATGGGTGCATGGATGGTTGGGTGGGTGGGTGAATGAACAGCAAACTCTGGAGCCTAATTTTGTGACTGTATGTTCTTGAACTCTTCTTCTTGTGAAGACTGGACTTGTGTAGATTTGCAGTCAGCCTAGGACCAGGTCTTGGTCTCCTCTCTCTTTGCACAGTGTCTAGCTCAATCCATCAGTTACAGACAAGGCATCTTCCTCTTTTGGCTCTCCACATCCCCTCTGGGAGAATTCATCTGTGCCCAAGTTCTAGCTGACACTTTCTACACGAGGGTCTCCAGCCCAACCCTTCCTCCAAGCTTCTCACTCACACACCCAAACGCCTGCTTCTCACTTGGACTTCTCAAGGTTCTCCAAAATCAACATGCCCTGGAGAAAATTCATTATTTTCACCACAAACCCACTCCTACTCCTGCATTTTCCCCTCCTGAGGGGTGACCCCATTGTCCCCATTGCTGAAGGCTGAAGACCACAGTATAGACCTCCATCACCCTTCACCTGGACAAAGGCAGTGGCCTCCACCTGGGCCTCCTTCCTATCCCACCAGAGCCGACTTTTCAGATAGAATCTCAGTGTTGGCACCCTCTATTTGGCACAGACTGTCCCCAGAAGCTGTAGCCAATTCAGATGCACTCTTCACTAGTGGGCAATTACATGTGTGTGCATGCTCAGGCGCTCAGTCATGTTCAACTCTTTACGACCCTGTGAACTGTAGCCAGCCAGGCTCCTCTGTCCATGGAATTCTCCAGGCAAGAATACTGAGTGGGTTGCCACTTCCTCATCCAGGGGATCTTTCCAACCCAGGGATCAAACTCTTGTCTCCTGAGTTTCCCTCATTGGCAGGCGCAGTCCTTATCACTGTGACACCTCAGAAGCCCATGCTAATTACAAGCCATCTCATCTATTCTTTTTGAACATTTTCCCCAGATAACTCTGCCTCTGCTGCCTTCCACCATGCTGGCCTTTCTCCAGCTCTCTTAGCCTCAGAACCTTTGCACCTGCTATTTCCTTCCAATTTCCACGTGCTTAACTCCTGCTTTGGATCTTGACTCAAGTGCCACTTTTGCAGGGAGGACTCCCCAGGACCCTCTACCAGAGAGACTTCTCTTTGTTTATTTTTTAAATGTACTTATTTGTCTGCAGTGGGTCTTAGTTGCAGCACACTGGATCCTTTTGATGTGCGGGCTCAGCAGATGTAGCACAAGGGCTCCAGAGCACAGGGGCTCAGTAGTTCCGCCACATGTGGGATCGTAGTTCCCTGATCAGGGATCAAGGCCAAGTCCCCTGCATTGCAAGGTGGGTTCTTTACCACTGGGCCACCAGGGAAGTCCCTACCAGAGCGACTTTGAAAGTGATGTGTTCTAACACTGTGCATTTCCTCCACTAACAGTTCATTTGAGTCACTGTCTCTATGCCTCAGGGGAAGGAGACCGTGGATGGTGTCTCTTTTGTTCCCTTTCTGATCTCCAGCGGTAACTACCTGATGGATGGGTGAGAACTGTGTGTGTGTGTGTGTGTGTGTGTGTGTGTGTGTTTGACTCACCCAGTCGTGTCCGACTCTTTGCAACCCCATGGACTGTAGCCCACCAGGCTCCTCTTCCATGGGATTCTCCAGGCAAGAACACTGGAGTGGGTTGCCATTCCCTTCTCCAGGGGACCTTCCCAACCCAGGAATCGAACCCAGGTCTCCTGCACTGCAGGCGGATTCTTTACCATCTGAGCCAACAGGGAAGCCTGAGAACTGGGTGCTTTCTCCAAATGTTGGCTTTGGCTGGCTTTGGGCACCAGTGAATGGACCCCTCCCTCACCCCAGATCCTCCCCGCCACCTGCCTGGCCAGGGTGGTGGGCATGCCACTGTCTTCCTCTGGGTCCTGCCAGCCCATGCAGGTGTGTGGGGAGTCCCCTGGGGCGTCTGCTAGCGAGCGCCATCAGAACCCTGCCTGGTGTAAACCATTCCCAGACAATTTCAAAGAGGATTATACCTAACTGCTCCTTGGGAAAGTGGCCATTAAAACAAGACAGGTTAATAGTGATCCACTCACACAGCCAGAGGTTCTGGAATGATCTGTCTCAGGCAATTACCATCACTTTAATGCCCAGGATGGGTTTATCCTGAAGGGGTCCTGGGCAGGTCATCTGCGTGTTTTCGATCTCAATTCCTGCTTCCAGGAGAGGCCTAAACAGGACCCGCACCTGGACAATACTTCTCCATCCTCCTTGTGTGATGAGCTTGGTGACGGGCCAGGCCGAGCAGAACATTCCAGGCAGAGTCACAGCTGTGATGGCGTCTCTGCAATGTCCCCTGAGTCTTAGCACCTCGGCAAGTCTTAGCTTGCATTCTTCACACCTGTCCCCACACACCTGTCCCCACACACCTGTCTCCACACACCTATCCCTACACACCTGTCTCCACACACCTGTCCCCACACACCTGTCCTCACACACCTGTCTCCACACACCTGTCCCCACATATCTGTCTCCACACACCTGTCTCTACACACTTGTCCCCACATACCCGTCCCCACACACCCGTCTCTACACACTTGTCCCTACACACCTATCCCCACACACCTGTCTCCACACACTTGTTTCTACATACCCGTCCCCACACACCTATCCCTACACACCTGTCCCTACACACCTGTCCCCACACACCTGTCCCCACACACCTGTCCCCACACACCTGTCCTCACATACCAGTGCATTTACGTCATGACGCCTTTCTCGAGTGCCCCAGCCCTTCCTTCTCTCCCTGTGTGGCCAGCTCAGCCCGCATGGTATTTCTCTCAGGGACCTGGCCTGCCTTGGGTCTCCCATACTCTCTGCAAACCTCTATGTTGGCACTTAACTCTGTGTCTCTGCCAGGTATCCAAATGCCCTGCTGTCTCCACCAGCATGTGCAAGCACTCGAGTTTTCCATCTCCTCCTTCAAGATTTGATCTTCGTCTTGGAGAAAATCCTTCCTCATAACCGGGTCAGGAAAACATTCTCCTGCTTTATCTTCTAGGTGTTTTCTGGGTTTGCCTTCTCTGTACAGTGCCTAAACCACTAGGAATGAATGATCTGTAGTGGGCATGGGGGTTCAGTCTCATTTCTTGTCAAGGGCATCCCCAACTTCCCTGCCACCATTTAAAACATGCCACCCCTTCCCTTGCCAACCACGGGCCTGAGGTTTCTGTACGTTATTTGCATCTGTCTCCAGGCACTGGTTCAGCCACATCGGTCAACTTGTCTTTCCAAAATGCCAATCACTGTGATAATTCTGGGTATTTCCAGAGAAGCAAGGCACCCGCTTTGCCCTTCAGGGTTGCTGAGCCTTCTTCGGCTGTTCTTGGTCCTTTGGCTGCTCCTTGATTTGTTGTTCAGTTGCTCAGTCATGTCTGACTCTGCAACTGCAGCACGTGTTCATTTCCACATCGGCTGGTTAAGTTCAAACAAAACAAAACAACCCCGAACCTATTGGTGTTTAATGCAGAAGTGCCTTGTCTCCAGATGTATTTGAAAAGAATTGGCTTCTTTGCTAAACTGATTTTTCCCCCATCAACACAGTATAGTCTTCCTTCACTGGCATCTTCTTAAGTGTGTTTCAATAACATTCAATAATTTGTCCATAAACAACATGTCCTGAGGACAAGGCAGACATCTTTTTCATCTTCCTATTTCCACATATTCTAAATTGTGTACCTCTAACTACTTCAAGGGGGGTTGTTAAGTTAATTTGGGGACTTAAAACCTTAATGGCAGAATGTCTAGCAAGAGAAAGTAGGCTGAAGCTGAGGTTGAAAGGGTTTGATGGGGATTCCTTCTCCTAGCCCCTCTAATAATATCATAATGTCATTCACTGGTGTCATCTACCCATTCACGGTAACAAACATCTTTCACACTTTACAGCTTGCAAAGCATCTCCAAGCTCACAGTATTCAGCCCTCCAACATCAGAACCCATCAGGTGAGACCCCAGGAGTATTTTAAAGCAGGTGTGCTTCCCCCTTGACATCTTCTGTCCATGGTCCATCCCTCCCAGGAGGCCGAGTGCTCCCCTTGGAAGATCAGGGGCTTCATGGTCACGAGGGACGTGTGTTCATATTTGCCGTCTTGCCCTACGCAGCTCTTTGCTGTGTCATGCGCTTATATCTTTTGCCACATGGTGGTTCTACTTCATTTCCCTTCTCCAGCAAAGTGGGCAATAAACTTCCTGATCTTTGAAAGCTTTGAAACTTTAAAGAAAGATTCTTTTAAGTTTCTAAAAAATATTCTTCAACTTACATTTTCCAAACTACCAAAATAAGGAATGAGGCATGGCTTTGGCTTCTGTCAATGTCCGGACAGGAGTCCAGAAGCTTCTTTTCCACTTTCATCTTCCTCCCGACTTTCCCAACAGAAGGCGTGTGTGCTGAGTGTCTTAAGTCATGTCCGACTCTTTTCAACCCCACAGACTGTAGCCCGCCAGGCTCCTCTGCCCGTGGGATTCTCCAGGCAAGAATACTGGAGTGGGTAGCCGTGCCCTCCTCCAGGGGATCTTCCTGACCCAGGGATCGAACCCGTGTCTCATGTCTCCTGCATTGGCAGGCGGTTCTTTACGTCTAGCACCACCTGGCAGGCCCAACATTCATCATAGTCCTTATTAATATTAACCAGATTTTGGATGATAGCTTTTTCTTTCCAAAAAATATATTTTTGACATGTGCGCGTGGCTTCCATCCAGTGTCACGGCATCTATTGAAGCTGAACCTGCTGTTTACCTGCCTCAGTCCTGCTCCTGGGTTTCTGTGCCAGACCTTCTCTGCCTTCAACACCCCTGAGCGTAACGCAACCCTCTGCTGCCGGAATACCTTTTCTGGTGTTTTCCTTTCAAGACAGATGCCTGGCCCTCTAAGCTAGATGCCTCCGTATTCCCTAAAGCTACAAATGACAGCTGAGGTGCTGATAAAATCCTGAGGTCACAGCTTTTCTGTCCTTATCTGCAGACCCTGAAATCCATTCTATTATTTTGAAATGTAATATTAGAAAGCATGTCTGTAATGGCCGGCTTCTTATTCTTTCATAAAGAGCTTTTCTTTCTTGAGAAAAATGACATTTTACCCTCATAATTAAAAAAAAAAACAAGGCAGAATGGGAGGTAGGCTTAACAAGCACTTTTTAAAAAATTTCATTCAAGAATTCGCCCTCTCCACCCACCCCAGCCTCATCTATGATCACTGCTTCCGGTCCTGTTGCTCTGAATTTTTATTTGAAAACACCTGCGGCTCTCAGGCTGGCCCTCTCTCCCCTCCCCTGTCTGGCATCTTCCTTCTTTTCTTTCTTAAAGCCTCTTCCTTCTTATGACCCTTTTGTCTCGAGCCTCCTCATTGGTGAGAACCCCCTGAGTCGGTTTCCCTGCTCTTTCAGGCCTCTGAAACACCCTTCGCCGGTCATTGAAATTTTGGGATCTCACAAGTGTTCCTCAACACCCTCACGCCCATCCTACTTCTTCCTCCTTTCCGGGAGCTGCATCTCATCACGGTCCTTTGTCCTAAGTGTCCCGCTTCCATCCACAGTGGCCGCTCTACAGGGACTGCGCACTGCAGGAAGTCAACGCCCCACAATGGCCCCCACACCCCTTCCTGCCTTATAGGTTGTGTGAGCACGGGGGTTCGGGGGGTCGGAGTGGCCTTGGCCGAGATGCCCCCCCAGCAGGGCTTCTGATGAGGGATTTCCCAACCACTTGCTGGTGGGCAGGACTGCTCTGGTTCCTGAACTTGCTGCTGAGTGGGAGCTCACAGGTCCTAGCTTACTCTCCGTCTCTGGCACTTTATCTATGCTCCGTCTTCCTAGTCAGTTTAGTGAGAACTTGAGAAAGCTGGGGCAGAGACAGATGCTGCTTTGTCTGGGAAATCAGTGCCGTGGTCTAGAGATGCCCCTGCCCTGGTTTTATTTTTATTAAATAAAATAACTTTTATTTGACTAAAACCCCAACCAGGTTTGATCTTTTTGGCCACACAGTGCGGGATGTGGGATCTTAGTTCCTTGACCAGGAATCGAACCTGCGCCCTTTGTGTCTAAGCATGGAATCTTAACCACCAGGGAAGTCCCAACCACCCAGGTTTTAGCACAAGATCACCCTCCTCGCCTTGGTGAAAGTGCCGGTGCCTGGGGGAGCAAGGACGCCTTCCTGGAATCTTCATCTTCCACACAGACTCCAGAAAAAGGACAGGTCAACTCAGAGGCCAGAAACCCCAGTAATATCACACACGCTGCTGAAGACCCTTAGAAATGACTGCTGGACTCACGTGGGCCCTCGCTCTAGGGGAGAAAAACGTGTATTTCTTTTCCCGACAACCACGTTTTATTAAAAGTATTGCAGGACTTTGGAGGACACATAATGGCTGATTTATGTGGGACAAATAACTATCTAATTGCTGTCTAATTACATGACAATTAGAATTCCTATCACAGCCGTGTCCTTAGGTATCTATTTATGGGCTGCGTGAGGCCTCCACAGCGCCCGCAGCCATTAAGAACACCAGGAACGGCGGAGCAGGCAGGGCTGCCGGCTACAGAGTATAATTACCCATGTACTGATTCTCCTATACCCGAGTAATTACAGGCTGGTATTATTTGTGTATTACCATTTATTCACACACCTAATCACAGTCTCCTTTCACTAACTGGGACCTGGCCCAGGAAGCGCTGATCAATTTTTAAAAAATAACATAAAAGTCATCTGATGAGAAGCTTGGCTATCGGGCTCCCTCGTGTTCACAAGGAGGAGGCCAACATCTGCAGGAGGAAGCTGGGAATCCACACCTGACACCAAGTTCACGGTGGCAAAGCCCACCCAGTCCGACCATGACCCGAGACAAGGACACTGCCCGGGGCATGCTGTCTCCTTGGGTGGGCTCTTTGCTGCTGCGTGGGGCCGTGGCCTCTGCCTGGTGCCTCTCTGCAGGTCATGGCCCTCGTCACCCTCTGGCCCAGCACATACGACTCACCCTGTGTTAGGACTGCCCACTTCCACGTCTGTTGGCTCTCCTGGGCTTTGAGACTCACCTTGGCCCGGGCCTAGAGGGGCTTTATTCTTTTCAACAGTGCCTGGTATTGAATTCTGAGCCAGACTTGGGGGTCTGTGTACCCACCAAACCAGGATGGAGGGACAGGCCTCACAGAGCTCTGGCCCAAAATCCCATTTATAAAAGCAGTCATTTCTCAGGGTGGGAAGGGGGGGATGTTCTGAGAGATGCAGACGAGCAAGATCAAATGTATTTCCCCTTGAGAATTTCAATCCCTTTTTTTACAGCTCTATCCAGCATCTCTTAAATGGCCAGCTTAAAGCAACCGAGGGGGTGACCCAAAAACCTCAGGAATAGGGTAGCCAGAAAGAGGGGCCGAGTCCTTGGCAGTCACTACACCTGTTAGTGCAATTAACAGAGCTCAACTTTGAATCAGGCATCCCAGGCTGCCTCCCATACTGTGAGGAAGAGTTGCTGTCTCCCACCACCACCAGCCCCATGCCCCAGCCCTGCTCACCAGCAGATTCATGTTGGTGCTACATTCAACTCACCCCAGGCTTTGCGAACCAACCCTGGAACTCACTCTCTCTGTCCATCTCATCCCGCCTTTCATAGCCAGCTTCCCTGTGCCCCTGGCGCTGGAGCTGATGTGTACATTCTAGTCAGTCCCCAGGGGCCTGTGACGTGGTTGTCCTGGGCAGGCCTGGGGGCAAAGATGGGTAAGACATGGTGTGGGCCTGGAGGAGCCTTTGCCCATCTGGGGAAGATGGATGAGACGCACCCCGACGAAGAGCTCTGTGCAGGCAGTGGGCTGTGTGCGTAGGAAGGAACAGGCGTTAACTGAGCACCTACTATGCACGTGGCTGGGTGCTGGGCCCTTCCCAAGCTTTACCATAGTCTTCCCTTCCTGTGCAGAGAACAACGAGCCCCATTGAGGACACAGGGTCTTGAGAGGCCAGTGGCTGCCAAAATTCACCCCACAGCAGTGAGAGCAGGGGAGGGGACCAGTGACAGGTAGATTATCAATGCCCTCAGTTCTGGCCTGGGTTCAGGGCCTGCTGACATGGGGATCCTCCCCAGCTCCTCACCCAAAGCCCCCCAGCTCCACTGGGGTCCACATCTGGAACACGGCAGGCAGGGCTCTTCCACAGGATGGCAAGCTGGCTGAAAAGTCTAGCTGTGAGGTCTTTCTTTCAAGCTAAAAATATATACTTACTGCTGTGTTTAAAGAGACAGGAAGAGAGAGTTTGAGGCTTGAAAGAAAAAATCCTCAAAAAAGGAATGACTTTTTAAATAGTATAGTTAGAAGTGACTCAACAGGAGCAATGTCAGTAAATTCTGGTGGACACGGGCACAAGACTGTTCTAGCTTCTACCTGCTCTTAAAAAACCTCACTTACCTGACTGGAGACTCATCTTTTCCTCACTGTATTCCATCCTGGGTGGGCTGACCCCGCCTCTCAGAGAACACATGACCAGACCTGGCCAATCAGAGCACAAGCTCCCTCTGGCCACACCCACTGCTTCAGGAACAGGTCACACGATCCCAGCCCAGCCAATGAGAGTCTTCCCTGGGATCTGTGCGGAAACTACTTGGAAACGGACCCTTGCTCCTTCTGAGATCATGGTGCTACAGATGATATGTGTCTGGGGTGGCCAGAGATCATTTGTCTGCCAAACAGCCGAATGGTGCCTAGGACTGAAGTTTGGCTCCAGGAGAGCAGAGTTAAGAAGTGGGGAGACAGACACTGAGTCCTAATGTCACTATTAAAGGTCCTGGATCAAACTGTGCCTGAAGGAAGATCTACCCTGGTCTTCACAGTTACGTAAGCCAAAGTGTTGCTCTTCCTGTCTGAGTGACTTCATATTCAGTTCAGTTCAGTCGCTCAGTCGTGTCTGACTCTTTGTGACCCCACGTATTGCAGCACGCCAGGCCTCCCTGTCCGTCACCAACTCCCAGAGTTCACCCAAACTCACGTCCATCAAGTCAGTGATGCCATCCAGCCATCTCATCCTCTGTCGTCCCCTTCTCCTCCTGCCCCCAATCCCTCCCAGTATCAGGGTCTTTTCCAACGAGTCAACTCTTCACATGAGGTGGCCAAAGTACTGGAGTTTCAGCTTTAGCATCATTTCTTCCAAAGAAATCCCAGGGCTGATCTCCTTCAGAATGGACTGGTTGGATCTCCCTGCAGTCCAAGGGACTCTCAAGAGTCTTCTCCAACACCACAGTTCAAAAGCATCAATTCTTCAGCGCTCAGCTTTCTTCACAGTCCAACTCTCACATCCATACATGACTACTGGAAAAACCATAGCCTTGACTAGACAGACCTTTGTTGACAAAGTAAAGTCTCTGCTTTTTAATATGCCATGTAGGTTGGTCATAACTTTTCTTCCAAGGAGTAAACGTCTTTTAATTTCATGGCTGCAGTCACCATCTGCAGTGATTTTTGAGCCCTGAAAAATAAAGTCTGACACTGTTTCCACTGTTTACCCATCTATTTCCCATGAAGTGATAGGACCAGATGCATGACCTTAATTTTCTGAATGTTGAGTTTTAAGCCAACTTTTTCACTCTCATCTTTAACTTTGATCAAGAGGCTTTTTAGTTCCTCTTCACTTTCTGCCATAAGGGTGGTGTCATCTGCATATCTGAGGTTATTGATATTTCTCTGGGCAATCTTGATTCCAGCTTGTGCTTCTTCCAGCCCAGCACTTCTCATGATGTACTCTGCATAGAAGTTAAATAAGCAGGGTGACAATATACAGCCTTGACGTACTCCTTTTTCTATTTGGAACCAGTCTGTTGTTCCATGTCCAGTTCTAACTGTTGCTTCCTGACCTGCATATAGGTTTCTCAAGAGGAAGGTCAGGTGGCCTGGTATTCCCATCTCTTGAATAATTTTCCACAGTTTATCGTGATCCACACAGTCAAAGGCTCTGGCATAGTCAATAAAGCAGAAATAGATGTTTTTTTGGAACTCTCTTGCTTTTTTGATGATCCAGCGGATGTTGGCAATTTGATCTCTGGTTCCTCTGCCTTTTCTAAAACCAGCTTGAACATCTGGAAGTTCACAGTTCACATATTGCTGAAGCCTGGCTTGGAGAATTTTGAGCATGTGAAATGAGTGCAATTGTGTGGTAGTTTGAGCATTCTTTGGCATTGCCTTTCTTTGGGATTGGAATGAAAACTGACCTTTTCTGGTCCTGTGGCCACTGCTGAGTTTTCCAAATTTGCTGGCATATTGAGTGCAGCACTTTCACAGCATCATCTTTCAGGATTAATATATTTTTATTATTAACATTTTTTTCCATTTTTAAATTTTTTAATTTTTAAGTCCTTTATTGCTCCTTTAATTTTCATTTTTATAACTTACTGTTACCTTGAAAGAAAAAACCGAGTTTTAAAGCAAATTTCATATATTTTTTATAATTTTTGTGATTTTTTTTTATTATTGTATTTTTGAGAATCTAACCTCTATGCGATGAGTTGATTCATTGGAAAAGACTCTGATGCTGGGAGGGATTGGGGGCAGGAGGAGAAGGGGACGACAGAGGATAAGATGGCTGGATGGCATCACTGACTCAATGGACGTGAGTTTGAGTGAACTCTGGGAGTTGGTGATGGACAGGGAGGCCTGGCGTGCTGCGATTCATGGGGTCGCAAAGAGTCAGACACGACTGAGCCACTGAACTGAACTGAACCTCTACTCTAGATTTTTAATCTTTGCTTTTTGTTATTTTTTGTCCAAGAAGCAGTGGCTGCGTGGGCGCAGGAGGGCCTAGAAGAGCTACTCCACGTTCAAGATCAGGAGGGGCAGCAGTGAAGAGATACCCCTCGTCCAAGGTAAGGAGCAGCGGCTGTGCTTTGCTGGAGCAGCCGTGAAGAGATACCCCATGTCCAAGGTAAGAGAAACCCAAGTAAGACAGTAGGTGTTGCAAGAAGGCATCAGAGGGCAGACACACTGAAACCATAATCACAGAAAACCAATCAATCTAATCACACTAGGACCACAGCCTTGTCTAACTCAGTGAAACTAAGCCGTGCCCTGTGGGGCCACCCAAGATGGGCAGGTCATGGTGGAGAGGTCTGATGTGGTCCACTGGAGAAGGGAATGGCAAACCACTTCAGTATTCTTGCCTTGAGAACCCCATGAATAGTATGAAAAGGCAAAATGATAGGATACTGGAAGAGGAACTCCCCAGGTCGGTAGCTGGCCAATATGCTACTGGAGATCAGTGGAGAAATAACTCCGGAAAGAATGAAGGGATGGAGCCAAAGCAAAAACAATACCCACTTGTGGATGTGATTGGTGATAGAAGCAAGGTCCGATGCTGTAAAGAGCAATATTGCATAGGAACCTGGACTGTCAAGTCCATGAATCAAGGCAAATTGGAAGTGGTCAAACAAGACATGGCAAGAGTGAACAGTAACATTCTAGGAATCAGCAAACTAAAATGGACTGGAATGGGTGAATTTAACTCAGATGACCATTATATCTACTACTGTGGGCAGGAATCCCTTAGAAGAAATGGAGTAGCCATCATGGTCAACAAAAGAGTCCAAAATGCAGTACTTGGATGCAATCTCAAAAACGACAGAATGATCTCTGTTCGTTTCCAAGGCAAACCATTCAATATCACAGTAATCCAAGTCTATGCCCCAACCAGTAATGCTGAAGAAGCTGAAGTTGAACAGTTCTATGAAGACCTCCAAGACCTTTTAGAACTAACACCCAAAAAAGATGTCCTTTTCATTATAGGGGACTGGAATGCAAAAGTAGGAAGTCAAGAAACATCTGGAGTAACAGGCAAATTTGGCCTTGGAATACGGAATGAAGCAGGGCAAAGGCTAATAGAGTTTTGCCAAGAGAACACACTGGTCATAGCAAACACCCTCTTCCAACAACACAAGAGAAGACTCTACACATGGATATCACCAGATGGTCAACACTGAAATCAGATTGATTATACTCTTTGCAGCCAAAGATGGAGAAGCTCTATACAGTCAGCAAAAACAAGACCAGGAGCTGACTGTGGCTCAGACCATGAACTCCTTATTGCCAAATTCAGACTGAAATTGAAGAAAGTAGGGAAAAACACTAGACCATTCAGGTATGACCTAAATCAAATCCCTTATGATTATACAGTGGAAGTGAGAAATAGATTTAAGGGACTAGATCTGATAGAGTGCCTGATGAACTATGGGCTGAGGTTCATGACATTGTACAGGAGACAGGGATCAAGACCATCCCCATGGAAAAGAAATGCAAAAAAGCAAAATGCCTGTCTGGGGAGGCCTTACAAATAGCTGTGAAAAGAAGAGAAGTGAAAAGCAAAGGAGAAAAGGAAAGATATAAGCATCTGAATGCAGAGTTCCAAAGAACAGCAAGAAGAGATAAGAAAGCCTTCTTCAGCAATCAATGCAAAGAAATAGAGGAAAACAACAGAATGGGAAAGACTAGAGATCTCTTCAAGAAAATTAGAGATACCAAGGGAACATTTCATGCAAAGATGGGCTCGTTAAAGGACGGAAATGGTATGGACCTAACAGAAGCAGAAGATATTAAGAAGAGGTGGCAAGAATACACAGAAGAACTGTACAAAAAAGATCTTCACGACCCAGATAATCACGATGGTGTGATCACTGACCTAGAGCCAGACATCCTGGAATGTGAAGTCAAGTGGGCCTTAGAAAGCATCATTATGAACAAAGGTAATGGAGGTGATAGAATTCCAGTTGAGCTATTTCAAATCCTGAAAGACTTCATATTACTTGGAATCAAATTAGTCCTGACTAATACAGCATGGGGGGAGGGGGGGAGGGCAGGTATTTATTTGGTGGCTGATTTGTCAAAGGAAGACAAGTAGAACAGAAAACACTAGAAATGGAAGGCCCCTCAAGGGTCATATAGAAACAGCTGCCCTGCGACATGGGAGCTGCCACTCCATCACTCTGGCACCCAAGCCTGACACCACGGACCGGTCAGGCCTCCTTCCTGCCGCACGAATGTGGCCCCAAGTCCTTCCCATAAAGACTTCCAGGGAGTGATGTAGGTAGGGGGTGATGTCCTAACTCACGTCTAGTTCAGAGGGAGGTGAAGCGGCTTGTCCCATTCTCCCTGCTAATCTAATCCCTGAAAGTACAGGAGACACTTCATTCCTTTGGTTGAAATCTTCCCTTGTGTCTAATGATTTCTCAGCCACACCTCTTGGATAAGCCACATGACTTGCCGGATTCTGGAAACCGGAGTATTTGTATATAAGCGGAGGAAGGGCATGCCTGTAAATCACAGAACACAACTGACAAAGCTGGGTGACAGGCAGGTACTGAAGACATGCCTACAAAGCACGTGCCCTGGCTCCCCCCTGCTGGTCCCCCCTACAGAGCCAGGAGCAGGGGGGACACGGTAAGAACCCCTGCCCGGGTGGGGTCCAGCCGTGCCATGCCTCCTCACTACCCTGACCCTGAAGAACCACTCCATCTCTCTGAGCTGCCGGCTGCTCACCTGTCCGTGGACACCTGTGGCTCAGCCCCCGTGTGGCTTCAGTGGATAACAGTCAGTGTCACCAAAACTGCTCCTGGGGTTGCCAACGGGATCGGTGCCACACCTCATGCCCAGCACCCCAGACAGCACCTTGTGAATCTTCGCAGAAGCCCCCTGATGACAGCACCCACTTCACCAGCCGTGCTCAGAGGGGCTCAGGAAAATTTCCCAAGCCCCAGTTCTGCCTGGACCACCTGTGTCTCCACTGCCAGGACGTCAGGGGGCCTCACCTTCCTCTCCCCAGGGCTGCTGTAAATGCCCGCTGCCTGAGGCAGCACCACCACGCCCATCATCACCACCAGCGTCCCCACAGACACACGCCTGCCCACGGTCCTCTGTCCGGTTCCCATTCTGAGAAGCCCTTGAACCCTCACCCCAATGTCAATGGGACTAAAAGGACGTGGAGCAGCCTGGGGCCCCACGGAACCCCATGGTATTGGCTCTCCAGAAGCACAGACACAGTGGTGTTCCTGGCCCCCACCAACTCAGGGGCCTCGAGACCCCAGGGCCCTGGAACTCTAAGGCCTGAGTTCCCTGCGGTTGCTGTGGCCAATTACTGCAGCCTCATGACTTAAAATAACACAGGTGTATTGTCTTCAGTTCTGGAGGTCTGAGTCCAGGTGTGAGCAGGGCTGGTTCCTTTCTGGAGGCTCCAGGGGAGAACCCACTCCCAGCCTTTCCCAGCTCCTAGAGGAGCCTGCGGTCCTTGGCTCACGGCCCCTCCCATCTTCAAAGCCAGCAGCATAACATCTTCCAGTCTCCTGGCTCCCTTCTCTCCTGACTACCCCAGTCTTCCCACTCTATGACCATCTGCTTCCCTTGTTACTTCTCCTCCTCTGATCCTCCTGCCTCCTCTTATAAGGATTAGTGTGACAACAGGGATTATCCAGGATAATCTCCCAACCTCAATTCTTAGCTTAATCACCTCTGCACAGTCCTCTTGGCCGTGAGAGGTAAGGTATTCACAGGTCCGGAGGATTAGGGCTTGAACATCTTTGGGGGTCATGTTTTGACCCTAGAAAGGGGATGGAGAGGTTTGGGGGTCATGTTTTGACCCTAGAAAGGGGATGGAGAGGTGCCGTCTGTCCTAACCACTTTAGGAGAGGTGGGACTCAGGAACATGTGTGCTGAGCAAGAGGAACATGGGGAAGGGCCTGAGTTGGAAGGGAGTGCCCCTTCTGATGGCCAGTTGGTCAGCAGGCAGGAGCCTCTGGGCATGAGATGAGGCTGGGAGGCAGACAGCCTGGGTTTCACACGAAGAACGATAGGTCAGGTGCCCCGGCAGAGCTGAGCTCAGGAAGCTGAGGGACAAAGGTCGGAGGGGACTGGAGTTATGAGGCAGCCGCTGGGGTGAACCAGGCAAGAGGAAGGGTAGCTCGGGCGGGGGTGGCAGAGGAGGTGGAGAGAGGCCCAGGGCACTCACGAGCGTCCTCGATGGGCGGGGTGTAGAGGGTAAGGAAGATGGCAGTGCTAACAACCACTCTCGGGGTTCTGCTTACGTGCCCGAGCTGACGCGTTACAGCAGGAGCCGATCTTGTAGCCTTGGGGTGGAGCCACAGCAGTGGTTTGGGGAGGTGGGGACCCAGTACCGGTGCTAAATAAATGAATAAATAAAAGATAGCAGAAGCTGATGCTCTTGTTTACCAAGGACCTCCTTGTTGGGATTGGATTTCCCTCCCCCAGAAATCACATTCAATTTTAAGCCACTTTTACCAGGCTATGGCCCATCAAGCTTCCTAAGAGCCCACACCCCACAAGGACAAACTCTTCGCCTGTGTCTCTTTTCTGAGCATTTGTCTTTGAAGAGGAGAGAGACGAAATTCAGGCTGCGGCCAACAGCTGATCAGAAACAGTTTTCTTAAGCGCTGATTCTTAATGGGGAAGCTGATTGGGGCACCAAGGGGAGCTAGGATGGGGTCTGTGCTCTTCAGAAGGCTCATGCCAGTGCCCTCAGCCTGGGGGCAGCATCTCCTCCTCCACCAGACACAGGACACAGCACCTGACCTTTAGTGCCATGCGGTGTGCGTGGGTCCCCTCGGCAGCCCTGGGGCACGAGAGAAGTAAACCATCGCCTCCTCTCCCACCCAAAGGACAGCACTGTCCATCATGTCCTGCGTCTTGAGCCAGCCAGGGCTTCTGTCACCGCAATGGAGGCCACATTCAATACAGAGATGCAGGACCACAGTGGGCTGGTGAGGGGGGGTGTCTATACGACCCACGAAGAGAAAGGAGCTTTCTCATTCCAGGGCTCCCTCTGGGCAGGCTGGAGGTGCAGCTGAGCAATGCCCCCTCTTTCTGGCATCCGAGATGGGGGAGAAACAGCAGGGCCAAGGGGGAGGCAGGCACTGGATTGAGCGTCCACTCCCTGTTGGCCGACCCGGAGGCCAAGACTCTCAAGGCGTCTGAGCTCCACGGGATGGTGATCAGCTGCCTCCCAGGGGCTCTGAGATGTGGCAACGCTGGTTCTGGGCCAGCCAAAGGTGCGCACCCTGGTTTGCCCTGAAGGCGGAGCCACCCGAAGGCTTTAATTTATCAAGGAAAGCTGGCAGGTCCAGCAAACACCAGGGCCTCCCAGGGCCTGCAGCAATGAGAGAGTAGACTCATGCAATGTGGGCCCCCGAGAGACGTGTCCAAACCCTGCTCAGCACCCCATCACCTTGCCTGTGGGCCCCTGTTTTCTCATCTCTAACAGTGGCCACAATCACTGCTTTGGGGATGCTGCTGTGCCCTCGGGTGACCCACCGTGGCTCCCAGCCCAGCCTTTCTTCCCCTCACTCCACCAGCCTGGAAGGACAGACACGTGAGCGTGGGGAACATTGAGCAGAGCACCGCAGGTGTGCATCAGGAGGTCCCTGGAACCTGCGAACCCAGATGGAGTCCCTGACACACAGGTGGCCAGCCGCCAAGATGCACCCAGATGGCCTTTTTGATACACTCGAGTTGAGCTGTGGCTGTGGCTTTTGGGGTCTTAGACGCTACATCACCTGCAGGAGAGAGAATAAATCCAGGTTCCCTTTCCTTCTCTGTTTATTAGCTCCAGAGGCCAGAGCCCAGGAGGCATGTTTTCTGAGAAGGCTTTTTTCCTTTTCTCTCTTCTCTTCTGGCAATAATCTACTGGTTTCAGGAGGGCATCATTTTCCACACATTAGCTGGAGATTTGAGGGCTTCACTCCATGTCTGAGATGGAAGCTCAGTGCACCGTCAGGCCCAATTGAGCTATTTTTCTTCTGGACGGGATGGGATGCCTGATGCTCCAGGGAAATGGAGACCATCGCTGAGTGGAAGCGAAGGCCTGTTTACCTCCAGGTCTACTTCCCCCTGCTCTGCAGGCCCTAAAAGCTGGCTTGTTTTCCCACCAGGCAGGGGCTCCTACTCCTGGTAACTGACCTCTGGGGTGTGGCATCAAGCTGCAGCAGGGGGTGACGCCTGGGGACCACAGGGGGTTTCCAGGAGCCTTGACTTTGTTCTCAGAGAGCCGAGGGGGGTGGGGATGAATACGCCACCCCGCTGGCCTCATCTTGTAAGCTGAGGCTGATCAGAGAACTCTGGAACAGGAAGGAGGGCTGGGAGGCCTGCCCAGGCTGAGGGGGGCCCCCTGAGAGATACCCCCCAGAATCAGAACCACAGGGGGCACACGTGACTATTCTGTACCACGAGCCCTGATCACTGCCTCCCACTCCGGCCTGGCCAACCTGAGGGCATCCTGCGTATCACCTCTGGATGCCATGGGCCGATGGATTCATCCTTCTCATCCTGGCTCTTCATATGCCCCCTAAGGCCTGCCACCTCTCCAGGGCCCTCCCGTGTCCCTGTTAACCCACTGACCAGAAGGCTGGGGCATCTTCTAAACACAACACATCTCCTGACTATGTCCTTGTTTTCCCTGTGAACCTGCCCACCTAGGTTCAGCCTCTTTATCACTCAGCTGGACCCCACCAGTGTTGGAGCCACACAGATGCCCATCAGATGGCTGGATGAGTGAGTGGATGGGTGGGTGGATGGATGGGGAATGGATGGGTGGGTGGGGGAATGGATGGATGGGTGCCTGGATGAATGCATGGATGGGTGGATGAATGGGTGAGTGGGTGAATGGACAGATGGGTGCCTGAATGAATGGATAGATGGATGGGTGAATGGACGGGTGGATGGATGGATGGATGGATGGGTGGATGGATGGATGGGTGGGTGGATGGGTGGGTGGCTGGAAGGGTGGGTGGATGGATGGGTGAGTGGATGGATGGATGAGTGAATGGATGGATGGGTGGGTGGGGAATGGATAGATGGGTGGATGGATGGGTGGATGGATGGGTGGGTAAATGGATGGGTGGGTGGCTGGATGAATGCATGGATGGGTGGGTGGCTAGGCAGGTAGATGGGTGGAGAGTGGCTCTCCCTCAGTCCACTCCAGTCTCCCCACCACAGCAAAAGAGCTTTCTTAAAAAACAGGCAAGCCAGCGCATCTGATCTCATCCTGAGGACTCCTCCAGTCTCGCCCTTGAGAACAGCCCACTCAGATGGTCCTGGGGGGCCTGGTCCCCCAGCGGGTGGCCTGCAGGCATTCTGCCTGGAGAGCGCTCTCTGGACATGACTCACTTTGCAAGTAAGCAGGAGCACAGGGCACCATGAACACTCCCTGGGCGGCAAGCATCTCCAGGAGACCTGCCCACCTCCCACCCCAGAGAACCGATGCCGCCGGCATCCAGCTCCGCAGCCCCCCGCTCCCCCAACCACTGGTGGAGCACACTCACTCCAAGGGAGCACCTGGTGGTTGCCGAGGGGTTTCTCATGGAGGTGGCAGCCCCCCGGCCTGGCTCAGGTCCAGAGAGACAGCCTGAGTGTAAGCACTGCACGCAAGGGTGCCACACTGAGGTGCCCACGTCCCTGCACTGCGGCAGGCCGCAGACACGGGTGTGGCCAGCTCTGCAGCTGCCCAGGACAGGCGCGGACACCCCTGAGCTTGCCGCCTGAAGCTCAGTGTGCATCTCAAGCCCGTTTCCTGACAACAAGGAGATGGCAGGTCCTCCCAGGTTGATGGGAGGACAGAGCAGGGGTCCAGGCTCAGGCCTGACAGCGCCGTCAGAGAGATGCAGAGTGACGCTGTTGGTCCTCCCACAGTCCCCGTGGCGCGGGCACTGTGCCCGCAGGCCACGCACTGGCCTGGCTCGGTGGAGGGGCACTAGCCCCTGGCGCTGTCCAACACAGACGCAGCATTCTTGCCACAGGGGCCAGCACTGTGCTACCCTTGAGTTTCCTGTGACCCCCAATTACACCCCAGAGAGCCAGGTGGGGAGATGCTGGCAAGCGAACCCCCTCAAGCCGGGTCCCCCCCAACTCTGTGCCTCAGCCCTTTCTGGTCAGATGCTTCTGCGGAACAGGGAGATGCTGGTCAACATTCCGGAAGAAGATTTCAAAACAACAGCCACACGACCCATCTCAGTGAGAGGAGGAACAAAATGAAGGCCTGATGCTTAGCACAGTCTTTAAAACACCGGAGCATACCTGGGCTTCCAAGCTCCCAGGAAACAACCTCTGATTGACCATCTGGCATGGAGGTGGGGGTCTGGGCGGGGGTGCAGCAGGCATGCCTTGGGTCTGCTGCTCTTAATGTGGGCAGGTCAGACAGAGATCGCCCCACCTCGGAGTCCTCTGAGTGACAGCAGGAGGGTCTGCGAACGGCCAAGGCCATGGGACGGGGCTAACCTCGGCTCCCTCCTGAGGGCAGACCCCCACCGTGTACCGCGGAGGCCACAATGAAGAAGCAAGACAAGGGAGCTGAGCCAGGAGGTCAGCTGTGAGAAGGGGGCAGGGTTCATGCCAGAAAAGGGTGGAGCCTCCACAGCAGGGAGGGGGCGGGGCCTCTGCGCTAGAGGGGCGGGGCCTCCAGGTAAGTCGGCGGGGTGTGCATTCCAGGATGGGGCGGGGTCTCTGCAGCGGGAAGGGTCTCTATATCAGCAAGGGGGCTCAGAGTTGGAGACCAGGTTTAGGACAAAACCCCAAGTATTTGAGGAGAGATAGAGACAGAGGCTGGAGAAGGACCTGGCAACCCACTCCAGTATTCTTGCCTGGGAAACCCCATGGGCAGAGAAGCCTGGCCGTCTACGGTCTTGGGGTCGCAAAGAGTGGGACATGACCGAAGCCACAAAACAACTGTTAACAAGAGACAGAGGCGGAGATGGAGAGACAGAGCGTGCCTATTACCTGTCCTACACGTGTGGCCTTAGAGGAGACCCTGGACCTGTTGGTTCCTTCGCCTGTGAGATGATGTACAAGCCCTTACTTTACAGGAGGTTGCAGGGATCAGAGGTAGCCTACATAAAACTCCTAATAGGAGGCCTGCTACATCAGGGGCCTTCGGAACTCATGCAGTTCATCAGGATGACCAGTCTCTTCCCAGCCATGGTTTGTACTCTGCGACATCAAGTTTCTTGAGAGAGAGATTTGTGGCCTGATTCATTTCCATCCTGAGTGCCTGGCCCGTGGCAGTTTCTCAGGACGTCTCGGGTGAGTGAGCAGAATGAACAAGTAGATGAATTGATGGAGATCTTGTCCTGGCCCCGTGCTTCCCAAAGGAGGAGCCACGGCCCCAGGAGGGCACCTGCTGGTGGCTGGACCAGGGGTCCTGAGGCTTAAAACCAGAGCCTTCTCCTGGGTCATCAGGTTAACAGGGATTTTTTTGTTGAAAGTGTGTGTGTCTCTGTGTGTGATTTTAGCATTCAAACCAGCGCTGATACATCATGAAGTAAAGTGAAAATTCACATGAATTTTTAATATAAACCATGACACTTGAAAGCAATTCCATGTCCCAGCCAGCTCCCCCTGGGCTGTGACTGCACACCCTCTCGCCCTGACAAGGGGTTCTCCAGGCTGAGTCAGAAACACGCTGCTAGTCCAAAGCTAAATCAGGAATTCAGACAGCACAGAAGGCATACGGGAACACTGAGGGATCCTCAGGGCCCCCGGGGTCTCAGGTCATGCCATGACAATGGTAGAATGTCGTGCCCATGGGCATCAAGGCGGGAGCTCTGGTTATACTACAGGCAAGACAAAAATGAAAGGATATTCATTTTGTAAGACAGCTTGCAAAGTGGTCTCTTAAGGAGCTATAAAGTGCTGCTTAGTCTGTAATTGTTGCTAAATGGACTCCTAATAGCATTCACATCTTCCTGCAAAACCTATCCATTGCCGGTAACTGCAGAGGTAGCCCCTCCACGCACGCTCACGCAGGCGCCCCTGCAAATAAAGGACCCGATCTTTTCCCAGATCAGACTCACACTGGGGTAACCTCTTGCACTGGAAGGGCTCACTTTGGGCCCTGTTCTTATTCCTCCCACAGAAATGCAGCAGCAAGAGAGGTTCGGTCTCCCAGGGCTCCACCAGAGCCTCAAAGCTTCAAGAAGGTTTGCACTGTCTGTTCAGCTTGCCTCCGTATCCCAGGGCCCAGCAAGGTGTTTAATCTGCATCTGATATCTGCAGCAGGTACTTAAACTACATCTGGTATCTGTACCACATAGTAGGTGCTTCATCTGAATCTGATATCTATATGATTGGACCAAGGGTTCTCACTCTCCAGCACCAAGCTTGTCGCCTGGCGCATAGTAGGACCTCAACCCACATCTGCTGAATGGATGGGGCTTGGTGTTGAGATGGAGCATGGAGACCTGGTGGAACTTGCCCCCTGTGGAGGAGAAGCCAGCACAGGCGGTGGACAGAGCAGAGTCTGGGCTCTGCCCACGGGGATCTCACTCCCCACCTGCTGCTCCTCCACGGGGAGGAGCCCAGGAGAGTCCAGAATGCTGGAGCTGGGAGGGGCTTTGGAGAACCCCTAGTGCAACCTTCTCATCTTACAGAAGGGGAAACTGACGCCTGAAGGAGAAATGGGATCTTCCAGAGTCACTCAGCTCAGCTGTGGTCAGATGGGGTCTGGTCCAGCCACCACACATTATTGACACCCCCACCTCCAGCAAAGCGGGCTGGGCTGGGCTGGTCTGGGCTGGGCTTGCACCAACATGGGGACCCCTATCTGCTCCCGGGAACTTTGCTGCAGGGTGCCCGGTGAGCTCGAGGGTGTGATAGAGCGTGCTCTGGCATCCAGCAGAACTGGATTCGAACCTTGCTCAATGCCAAGTACAGACACAATATGTTTACTGCATTGGTGACAGCTGAGCTACCCCACCAGCTGGGTGACCTGGACAGCTCGCCCAGCTTCCCGCGAGTCTCTGTTTTCTCATCTGAGCAGTACAGGTGATGATGCAAACCCCCAAGTCATGCCCCACATCCACACAAATAAATGACGACTATTGACATCCGGTTCTGGACCAGGGCCTGGCGTGCTCTGCACGATCGCCGGGGCGTGGCTGAGGAGCAGGGAAGCTGCAGAGCGAATGCATGAATGCAATGGCAAGAGGACGTTTCCGCTTTTCCTGACGGGGCCCCACCCCAGCCCCAGTCCAGCCCATTGCTCCCATGTTTCCTGAGAATGGGCTGAGCTCTAAGGGCGGTGTGCAGTGTGCCTGGGCTGCTCCCCGACCCCTAGGACCACCCTTCAGAAGTTCGCAGACCAGCACGTGGCCCCCCCGTCTCTCCCCCACCCTCAGCGATCCCTGTGGCTTCCGGCTCTTCATCTGACGTGGTCTCACATCAGCCTTTTCTGTAACAGCGACTGCGGTTTTCTGCTTCCCGATTTCTTGAGAATGAGCTGAGCGCTAAGGCTGTGCACTTCACACACAGCAACATCACCGGTGGCAGACACTGGGGAGGGGACGCCTCCGGGAGCTGGCCGCCAGTGTGCACCGCGACGGGCAGTGAAATGAGCGAGGTGCTTTCTGCACTCGCTTGGCGTGTCTTCCCTTGATCATCACCCCATTAAGAGATGAGACACCTGGGGACGGACCTCCCTGATGTCCCCTGGCTGGGGGGTCATGTCAGAGCTGGAATGAGGACAGAGGTCCCCAGTCTAGGTGCTGCTCCCTGGACCCCCTCAAATTCAGGGGGCCCCAGGCAACCCCAGGAAGGAGCCCCAGGCCTCACACACACAGGCCCCTTCCGGGTGGCTGGGGGCTGTCGCCCAGCACACCACGGGCCCTCCACACCTGCTCTCCCAGGTGTAGGGGGAATCCGGGGATCAGAAAAGACCACGAGGCAATGGCATCCGTTCAGCAGGACCAGCTGCTGCTTGTGACGCTCACTCACTCATTCATTCGTTCCTTCAACATCAGCCGAGTGCTTGCGCAGGGCACAGGTCTACCCCCAGCCGTATTTCCAGGCTAAATTCTCAAATACCCTCTCAAGGGCATCACTGATGAGTGTTCTCCTTTTCTCTAAAGATGCAGACTTCTCCCTGCCTGCACCTGTCCAGATGTTGTCTGCAGAAGAGACTCTGCTTTGTGCCCCAGTTGGAGCCCTCCCCCCACCCTCCATCTGCCCGAGCCCCCAGGGGGTCAGCATGGATGCCTCACTCCGGGTGTCCTTGGCCTGCTCAGATGCCCTATCTGAAGCCCCCTTGCTGAGTTCCTGCCCATCATCTCATTAACGCCCACCCCACCGCCTTTGCCCTGGCGGCTGCTGCACGCAGGGCCAGGGTCTGTCTGTCCTTCCTGCTGTAGGCCTGGCTCTACACGAAGCCTCCCCTGATCTCCCAGCCTCAGAGACACCCTGCTGCATGCCTGCACAGTTGCCTCTGCCTGTCTCGTTTCCAAAGGTGGACACCGCCTTTGGGGCCAGCCCTGGAGCCACGGTCACACCCCAGCTGGCGAGGGGTCCCCTCTCACAGGGACCATGAACAGCAGCTTGGGGATGGCTTCAGGGCCAGGCTGGCCAGACAGACGGAACTTTGGGGATGCAAAGGGGATGAGTGGCGTGACCTTCTGTGTCCACTGTTGCCTAGAGTCTAAAGGTGGACGGGGCTCTCTGGCGTGGGTCAGCACCAGCCCCCAGGAGCCCTCCTTGGCCTCACCTCCGAATCAGTGACCCCAGGAAGAAAGAAGACAGCAGGCAGGAGGCAGGGTGTCTGTTCTTGCCCGTCCCAGCACTCCGCTCTCGTGAGCGATGAAGGGCCTCCTCGCTCCACACGCTGTTGTGCCCAGGCCTAGCCTGGGGTGCTGCCTGGGCGTATCCCTCGCTGACCACCCCCCAAGAGAGCCCTGCGGCTCAGAGGGCAGGGGCAGCCCTCAGGAAAGGCGAGCTGCTCACAGCAGAATGAGGGTTCGATTCCAGCTGTCTTCTTTCCGAGCTGGGCTGGAGTCGGACACAGGATGAAGACCGCTTGGGGGCAGGTGAGGCTGAGCTGTGGATGCTGTGAGTGTGGTGGTGGTAGTGGGTGGGGGTCACTCCCTCCCACTCACTGTCATTTCTCCACAAAGGAAACTCCCAGCTTTGGAGCCGGGTGAGGCTGGGGTCAAACCCAGGTCTCCCACCACCAGCTGTGTGATGATCGGGTGGTAGCCTCACTTTCCTAGGCCTTAGTTTTCTGCCCTGGAAAATGGGATATTAACCCCTCCTTTCCAGGAACAGAGTGAGACCATGCATGTGAGGACCCCAGGCAGGGTCTAGGGAGACTCAGGCACTGGTGAAAGCAACCCCCTGCCTTTCTCTCTTCAGTCCCGAGTCCCCTCCAGGTGCCAGTGTCCCCATGGACATGCCCCCTCCCCCCAGCAGCCCTCCCCACCTCCGCATTCCAGTTCTGTCCATCAAGAAACCTTTACAGCAGTAAAAGTCAAGGAAAGGGGAGGGGGGACGACCTGCAGAAAGCTGACATCACATTAAAATGTGCCACCAAGATGACCTGGACATCCCCCAGCAAATGGCCACACACTCCAGTTCTCATGTTCCGTAAAACCCTGCAAGGGGGCTTTGGTCCCTGCAGAACCTGCCAAGTGCACGCACACACCGACTCCTCTGGGCCCAGTAACCCACCACGAGTTTAGCCATCACACCCTCCAGTGCCCTCCGCATGGAGCCCTCTGGCATCTATGACTCCCTTCCTGGGATGTCCTCAGCCTACACAGGCCTTCCCAGGCTTTACGCTGCTCCACGCTGTCCATGAAAGTCATCATCAGAGCATCTGTCCGTGCCGTGGGCCGCCCTCATGTGAGCAAGTGTCAGGCTCTGTGTTCTAATCCCCAGTGCGGGGTTACACTGCATTCCCCAGGAGGTGCCTGGCCCGTCCAGGCCCCTCTCTGTGACACGGATCTGTTTCTCTGGAGGGAGTCAAGCATGCAGAACAGCTGGGGCACACCCGCACTGCTTCCTCTGACTCATTCTGGGGTCCCCAGGGGGCCAGGAGGCAACCCTGGCTTTGCAAAAGCCCAAGTTCTCTTAGAACTTAGCATGAGTGCCAGTACCTGGAAATGGCCGAGTTCCCTGACCCGCACCTAGGCAGAGAGCAGAGTCAGGAGACTCTCAGACCAAGAAAACAGAAAGTAAAGTTCAGATGAAAAACCAAATCAACAACGACAACAAAAGGCAGGAGATCAGACAGTTTTTCGCTGCTTTGCCAGGACTCCAGACCAGAAGACTCTTTCTCCCTCTAGAGCAGCCACTACACCCCCCAACCCCCACTCTGCCTGGATGGAGGCTGGCCCAGGGCAGGGGCAGACACAGACATCAGGACAACCTTCCCTGCCCCCAGGCACAGCCGCTGTTTTAAACCCCTTTGTCCAAATGAACGCAGGTGGAAGAGCGAAGGGAGACACAGAGAGCTGGGAGGTAGACACCTCACCTGCCTTCAGGGCCCCAGAGGAGCAAGGTGGCACCAGTCCCCCACCGCCTGCCATGCCCAGAGAGGTGGCGGGCGCGGCACCTACCTTCCTCTTGTTGGTCGGGCAGATGTAGAAGTTGTCGATGACAGTGGTGACGCCAGGCTGGAGGGTGAGCTTGGTGTAGGATGTCCCAAAGTCCGACGACCTGTGGAGGGCAGGATGACAACTGTCAGCAATGGGTCCCCGCCACGCCTGTGTGTACTGATGGTGTCTGGCACAGGCTGTGTGCCAGGGGTCTCTGGGGACACCCAGGACTCGCCCAGCTCTGTCTTCCAGCGAGCCACCTGCCCCAGGCATTCCACAGTGTCCCACCCTGTCCACGGTCTGTGCGAGTTCTACCATAGCTGCATCACTCTCGTTAGGAGGGGTCTCGCAGGTCCTGGCCATGTTATTTTGACTCCTCAGAAAACCCTGACAGATTATGTCCCTATGTCCATCTTGCAGAGGGCCAGAGGGGATCTGTTCCTGCCCGAAATCACTCAGCTAACAGGTGGCCGACTCAGGACGTGCATAGTAGCCCGCCCAAACAGCTGGCGTTCTGTTTGTTCTACGGAAGGTCCCTGCCACCCTGAGTCCTGTCTGCTCGTCCTTTTCCCTTTCCGGGCCGTGAGTTCCTCCAGGGAGCTGCACCCTCCTCCCTGACCACGTGTGCCCCCAGGGCCCCTGGGAATCAGACCCCTGTCTTCGAGCCAGCTCGTGGGCGTCAGCACCTGCTCTACTCAGCAGGGCCTGGGGGCCAGTCCCTCCTGTCCAGGGGCCCATGTTCCTGTCTGTGAGGCAAGGGCTGCAGGAAGGAACCTCCGAGCTCTAACCTCCGCCCAGAGCAGCCACAGCAGTGGAAGAGATACACCCATCAAGGGCAATTTCACAGCAGCCAGCACATCTGGATGCGGAATTAATCCTATGTCAAAACTCAGCATCCTCAGCTGAGCTCAGCTCAGGGACCCTGGGCCCAGCGCTCCTTGGAACCAGCCGGTTAAAACGTGTAGTGACCACAGAGCCAGAGGCACAGTCCAACCCAGGTGGCACTTTCCACCCCACCCCCCAAAACTGACATGTGGAGTCCCAGAGGCCTCAGTTTCTCCCAGAGTATCCAGTCTTCTGACCGGTCAGGAAGCTCACCCCGAGGTGGGGACAATGACAGGAGCGGGCGCCCAGGGCTGCTGGGGACTGCTGAGGCCCGCTGGGCTGCCGCCCCTTGGATCTGTCCATCTGATCGCCACTGAGACAGGTTTGGATGGAGCTGAGCTCCAGGGCTGAGGGTGGCCGATCCCAGCTATTGACGGGGCCTGTGTGGGGCCTGGGCTGCAGGTAGCCAGGGCAGCCCTTTGCCCTCTCTGGACTCATCGAAGGGCTGGGTCGGGCTGTGAGTCTCAGGCTCCCCCAGTGTGGCCGGGGTCCAGGGGGAGGCCTGGAGCTGCCCAGGGTAAGTGCCCCACCCCACCTGCAGTGCTGTAGCTCCATCCCATCATAGTACATCCTCACCTTTCTACAGGGATGTGCCTCCTCCCTGCCTCTTCCCTAAGCCTGCCCTTTCCCTGAGGCTCCAGAAAGATGGGTCATGTTTATGGCCCTGGTGCTCAGTGGCCCCTTGTCCCCAAAGGCCTGAGGTCACAAGGTCCTTCCCCAGGCTAGGACAGAAAGCAGCCCCTGTGCCCCCTGACTCCCGGGAACTCCAGCAGGGGCTGCCCTCTCCCCAGTCTCCTTCCCTCAACAGGATCCTCTGACTCTCTACCCACTCCCCTCCCCAGGTATCATTAGGGAAGCACTTACTCTCAACACCTTGGAGAACTGATTTTCTTCGGGAAGGAGGAAGCTGGAGGCCCATTATGGGAGGAATCGATTTAAAGACCCAGGAAATTCCAGAATCCCCAGGGAAACAAACAGCTGTGCTTGGAAGCCTGTGCCTGGCAACCTCCAGCCTCTTGATCCCCTTCCCTCTCCCTCCCACCCCCAACAAGCCACCTCTAAGACCTGTGAAAGGCTCTGCCTTCCAGACACTTGGCTGTCTACCCTTCCCTCTGTCCAGACACCCCAGCCCAGCTGCCTCCCTTCCCCCATCTGTGGCCACAGCAGCCTGTTCACACCTGCTCACTCAAGGGTGCCTGCTGGTGTGAGCCCTCAGCAGGGAGAGTGGGACCCAGGCCCTGCAGCCTGGAATCTATATTCTATCAGGGCCCGGGGAGGTGGCTGATAAAAAAGCAAAAACACAACTCTGTCAAAGGAGACAGGGACTGGGAAGAAGCATAAACAGGGTGGGGGACAGAAGGAGCGGTAGAGTGCTGTCTCAGAGCGTGGCAGGGAAGGCCCCTCAGACACTGGGTTGAGATGGGAAGGAAGGAAGAGAGGGTGCTCCGTGCCAGCTACAGACACCAAGGACTGCCAGCCACCCCCAGGAGCTCAGAGAGAGAGGCAAGGAACAGATTTCCCCTAGATCCTCCAGGAGGACCCAACACTTGCAACCCCCAGAACCCAGGCTTCCAGTCTCCAGACCGTGGATAACAGTTGCCATTGTCTAAAGGCAGTATGGTACTTAATATGACAACCCCAGGAGCTAGCACTGTTCCAGGTAGACGGAGGCGCAGGTTCAAAGGCCCAAGGATAGGGCCCCCCTCCCCTCTCCTGCTGGACAGGGACGGAGGGGCCTGCTCAGAGCAGAGTCCAGCTGTGGAGCATCAGGAATGCCTCAGCCTACAGGAATGCAATCCAATTCCTCCAATGGCCACTTGCCAGGGACTGGGGACATCAGTTCATTCATTCATTCACTCTTTCATTTAACTCTTTTCTTTTATTTTGTTCAGTTCTTTTATGCTGTAAGCTTCACACTAGGACTGCGAATTGAAATTTCTGTATTCAAGTCCATTCCCACCACACAGGTTTATTGCAGATCTACTATGTGCTAGTCACTTCATCCCCTGGTGAGTAGGACAGACACTGCCCTGCCCTGTGGGGATGGCAAGCTGGCTGGTGAGACGGAGAGAGCAGACAGATGGACACATCCAGAGAACCTTGGGAGACTCTAAGGGGGGACGTCACCCCCGCTCAAGGCCAGGAGCCATGCTCATTCCCATCTCAGGGCCAGGGGGCATGCTCAGCTCCCATGCCACCCTCAGTCCAGTTCAGTTCCGTCACTCAGTCATGTCTGACTCTTTGCGAACCGTGGACTGCAGCACACCAGGCTTCCCTGTCCATCACCAATTCCCAGAGCTTACTCAAACTCATGTCCATCGAGTCAGTGATGCCATCCAACCATCTCATCCTCTGAGACCCCCTTCTCCTCCCACCTTCAATCTTTCCCAGCATTAGAGTCTTTTCAAATGAGTCAGTTATTTGCATCAAGTGGCCAAAGTATTGGAGTTTCAGCTTTAGCATCAGTTCTTCCAATGAATATTCAGGACTGATTTCCTTTAGGATGGACTAGTTGGATCTCTTTGCACTTCAAGGGACTCTCAGTCTTCTCCAACACCACAGTTCAAAAGCAACAATTCTTCAGCGCTCAGCTTTCTTTACAGTTCAACTCTCACATCCATACATGACCACTGGAAAAACCATAGCTTTGACTAGATGGACCTTTGTTGGCAAAGTAATGGCTCTGCTTTTTAATATGCTGTCTAGGTTGGTCATAGCTTTTCTTCCAAGGAGCAAGCGTCTTAATTTCATGGGTGCAGTCACCATCTGCAGTGATTTTGAAGCCCCCAAAGCATAAAGCCTGTCACTGTTTCCATTGTTTCCCCATCTATTTGCCATGAAGTGCTGGGACCAGATGCCATGATCTTAGTTTTCTAAATGTTGAGTTCTAAGCCAACTTTTACACTCTCCTCTTTCACTTTCATCAAGAGGCTCTTTAGTTCTTTTTCACTTTCTGCCATAAGGGTGGTGTCATCTGCATATCTGAGGTTATTGATATTTCTCCCAGCAATCTTCACTGCCCAGCCAATCCACAGATCTCCCATCTTGTCAACTCTTCCTCCTGAATTATTTACATTTCACCCCAACACCACCAGCACTCCACCCAGGCCCTCTTCATCTCCTATTGTCCTTGAGGGGGTCCCAGTGGATAATGGGATCAGAGGAGGAGGTGGCCAGTGCTGACTGGGTGGCTGGTGATCCCCAAGGTGGGGGCGGTGAATGAATTTCCAGTAGCTGCTGTAACAAATTACCAGAAAGTTAGAGACTTACAACAAGACACATCGATTATTATGCAGCTCAGGAGATCAAAAGTCCAAAATGGTTTTCTGGGCTAAAATCAAGGCATCTTGATGCCTTGGAACACCTGCTGGAAGGTTCGGGGTGGGGGCAATCCATTTCTTTGTCTTTTCCAGCTTCCAGAGGCCTCCTGCACTCCTGGGCTCATGGCCCCACCTCCATCTTCAAAATAGATGCCTCCAGTCTCCGCTTCCATAGTCAAATTGCCTTCAACTACAGTACAAGTTCTCTCTTACTCCTATGATGAAGACCCTTGGGATTACACAGGGCTCACACAGATCATCCAGGATAATCTCCCCACATTCTTTTTTTGTCCAAGCCACTTGGCTTGTGGGATCTTTGTTTTTGGGTCAGAGGTTGAACCTGGGCCCCTGGCGGTGAAAGTGGCCTAACCACTGGACCACCAGGGAACTCCCTGCTGTCTGTCCATCTTAGCACACCTGCAAAGTCCCCCTTGCCATGTGACGTATCCACAGGCTTCAAGGATTAGGATGTGGTATCTTTGAGGGTTCCTGGAGGAGGAAATGGCAACCCACTCCAGTATTCTTGCCTGGGAAATCCCATGGACAGAGGAGCCCGGTGGGCCTCAGTCCATGGGATGGCCAAGAGTCAGACATGACTGAGCACACACAGAAACAGCAACAGTCTTTGGGAGGTGTTACTTCTCCTTCCCCGAGTGGGCATTTGAGCCAGGTCTGGGGTACCATGAAAAGCAGGGTGAGTAGCCAGAGGGGCTACCATGGATCACGAGACAGATGACAGGGCCAGGGACTGAAGAGGTGGACGGACCAGGCGTGAATGGCCCCAGACGCCACAGAGAGCCTGGACCTGCCCTGCATTACAGACACCATTTAGTAGATCGAAAGAATGCAAAAGATTTCATTATAATGTCATATTGGTTTCTGTACCAAGTCGCTTCAGTCGTGTCCGACTCTTTGCAACCCTATGGACTGTGGCCCGCCAGGCTCCTCCATCCGTGGGATTTCCCAGGCAAGAATACTGCAGTGAGTCGCTGTGCCCTTGTCCAGGGGATCTTCCCGGCCCAGGGATCAAACCCACGTCTCCTGCGGCTCCTGCATTGTAGGCGGATTCTTCACCGCTGAGCCACTGGGGAAGCCCCATATTGCTTGCCTGTTGACATAGTATTTTGGATATACCGAACTAAATAAAATCTATTACTAAGATGCATCACACCCGTTTCTTTCATGAATAATTTTTTAAGAGGACTTTTAGGTTCAGAGCTAAATGGAGAGGAAGGTACCGAGGTTCCCCGGGTCTTCGGGCCCCATGCGTGCGTAATCTCCACTCCCTGCCAGAGCAGCACGTGTGTTCAGCTGCTGCGCCCACTCTGACGACAGCATTGTCACCCAGAGTCTACAGCTCACACAGGGGCCGCTCTTGGCTGGTACGTTCTATGGACAAATGTGCGGCGACAAGGACCCACCACCGTAGTGTCACAGAGAGCAGCGTCACCGCCTAAATTACCCTGGGCCCACCTGGGCACCCTCCCTCCCTGTCCCAGCCCCGTAACCACTGATCCTTTCACTGTCTCCATAGTTCTGCCTTTCCCAGAATATCACGTACGGTATTGGGATCATGCCGTCTGTAGCCTTTTCAGACTAGCTTCTCTGCCTTAGAAATATACCTTCCAGGTGCCTCCAGGGCTTTTCAAGTCACCCGTTTCTACTTTTTCATGACAATCCACAGGTGACTTGCCTCCTATTTCTACCGGGCTCGCTGGTCTGGACACATACTGAGGCTGTGGCGGGCTCTGCAGGGTGTGAGCGGGGCTCTGTGGTCAGGTCAGCGTCCCCGTCTGGAACGTGCCGTCTCAGGGGGATGAGCAGAATGACCAGGTGAAGCATGTTAGACAGTGTCTCGAAGCAGCCGGGAGGAGCTCGTCATCACTGCTCTTTTAGGAGGACTGGAGTGACTGAGGGACGGGGGAGGAGCAGAAAGGAAGGCAGGATGTGTGCCCAGGGGGGTGGAATTGCTTGAGCAGGGGCAGGTGAAGCGTTAGATGGTGGGAGGCGGTGGAGGGTGACCTGCGTGGCATGGGAGATACTGCTCAGATCAGGTATGGCCCCCGGGGTGGCTTAGGACTGGACTGGGAGTCAGGACAAACCTGAGGCTTGCTCACCAGCACCCGACCAAGCCTGCAGGATGCAGTGGGGCTGGAAGATGGGAGAGTTCAGAGAAGCACATTTTCCCTGTGCCCACAGCCTGGGCCACCCCTCACCTGGCACCAGCTGGGGCGTCCTGAGACCCCTGAGGTCGAGAGGTACTGTGGTATTGGGCTAACTGGGAATGAGGGGTCTAGTGGTCGGGGTCTGGGCTGTGCCCCCTTGCTGCTACTGGGTGTGAGCTTCAGGCACACCCTCAGGGTTGGGCATCGGTTTCCCCTTCAGGCACCAGAGGGATGCAATCAGAGTCCCTGGGGCCCCTGTGAATGGAAAAGGCCGTGGTCACGTGCCCTTCTCCTGAAGCAACGCTGCCTGTTATCTGCCTCCTGGCCTGCCTGCCCTGAGGCCGGTTTCCTTGAGGAAACCCTCACCCAGGCAGACCTTGTTTCCTGGGGGCCACACGAGTGTCCAGATTTCACTTCATTCTTTCCTCAGACCACCTGCTTCTCAAAGAAATACAAGAAGAACAAGTCCAGCAGGGATGGTGTCCGTGTTGAGAAGATTTATCCCAAGAAAGGAAAGTGGAAAGTGAAGTGCTGCGTGGTCCCTGCCTCTTCCTGTGGGTCCAGGTGCTGCCAGAAATAAGCATCGCTCAGTATGCAAACCAGAGATGGAAATCAGAACTGCCTGGGGTCACCCCAGACACCGGATGATGCACAGGCAGGTCCCCGTCTCTTGGTACCTGGAGTGCGGTATCTCTATTATGAGCTCACCAAGCTTGAGGCACGGATGACTCAATTAAATGCTTTCCATTCCTGATTCTTCTCTAAGCTCCCCACAGCCCCAGGGTACCAACCCTGAACCTAATGCCGTCGCCTCCTGCAGTGCCACCAGGCACCAGAACAGGAAGGCTGTGTGACCTACAGTGAGCAAGTATCCATCTCTGGGCAAGTTTCCCATAGAAACCGATCAGATTTGCCTGATGTCTGAACACCAGCCAACAAGTGCCCCCTGGACTTGCCTGTTGAGGGGAGACTCCCCGATTCATCTCAGGATGGTCAAAATTCCTGTGAGAGCTGAGCATGTCCAGAAGGGAGAACAGGAGTGAGGGGAAGAGGGAAAAAGGAGGGTGGGGGGGAGAGGGGGAAGAAGAGAGGAAGGGGGGAACAGTGCCCAGCCAGGGTCTCCTCTGGGCCAGGCTTCCTCCCAACCTACACCCTGACCTTCCCCAGTGCTAAGACCGTCTCCAGGTTCTTCTGACTGTAACTCAAAAGTCATCATCCCATCTAGATTTGTTCAAATTAAAACTTTTGCATAAAAATAGACTCTACTTCGGGCAAATAGATATATGAAAGGCAAGTGCAGTTGGAAAATTGCTATTTGTAAATTGGCTGCTTAATTGCTAAGTGTTTGTACATATGCACTTTAAAAAAAATTATTTAATTGAGCCGTTTTCATAGTCTATAATTATTTCATTGGCAAGGACATGTGTTCAGCTCCCGCCCCTCCCCCACAGGTGAGTCCCCGGCTCCGAGGATCTCCTTGGCTACCTTGGAAAACCACGCAGGTGGGAAGGGGGCCCCCCTGTGTGGCTGGTGCCACCGGCAAGCCTGTGGTCTTGAGCAAGGCCTGGACCTTGGTGAGACTCGGTTTGTTTATCTGTGAAAGGGTCAACAGCACAGACCTCAGACACCCACGATGAGACTGGACATGGCGGGAGGGGGGCCCGTGAGGTGGACTCACGGTCCCGGGGCCACCTGAGGGGTGCTGACCCCACACCGCGCTTGTGTGGACCTCTCTCTGGCCGGATTGGACTCACCTCCTGTGCCCTGGTGATCAGGACTCAGGACCAGCACCGCCTCTGCATGGTCACTGCGCAAAGCCCCTGGACAGACCTCAGGGCCGTGCCAGGGGCCTGAGGCCCAGCTGGGAAGGGACGTGTGCAGAGTCCCCTGGGGATCCATGGCACAGCCAGAACTCAACTCTGGTCTCCGGGGACCTCCCCACCTCCCTCCCAACAGAGGGGGCGTTGTGTGTTAGGACGGTTTCCCAGCTGACCACCCTGCTGATGTGAGATGAGAAGGGATGGATGGTGAGGGGCCACCACCCCGGGGTTCTAAGGAACTGACAACCCCAGGGGCCCTTGTAAGATGAGGCTTTGATCTGTCACCCAGGGCAGACAAATACATCCGCGTGGAATCATCGAGGGAAAGATCTGCCCAAGCCGCTGATAGACTGGTCAAGTCATTCTAGAAAATTCCATGATGTGGCTTGAGATTTTGAGTGTGAAATGTGGAGTCAGGTGCCAGCTAGGTGGGTGAGCCGCTGGAAGGGGTCTCAGTGTGCCCTTGACAGGGCATGACAGCAGTGGCGGGGGAGACACCAGTCATGTTGCCCTGAGGCTCTGAGACTGTGGTCTCCCTCCAATGGGAAAGGCATCTTGGGGGGAGATTAATAGACTTGTGGACTCACACGTTCTGGACACCACACCCAGGGCGGAGCTCAACCTCGCTAGGACAGGATGACCTCATTGGACCAGGAGCACGCCTTCCCATTTTACAGGTGGGAAAACTGAGGCTCAAGCCATATCACCTGCCTTGCGCAGGATCTCACGGCACCTACAGGAAGCTCAGTTTAAGCCCAGGCTATTGGCTCAAGTTGCTTCCTCTGCTCCACCCCGGGCTGTGTCCAGACATGCACTCCCGTCCCTGGGGGCTTCACAGGACCGGGCACTCACCCCGTGTGGCTGGACTTTCTGACTCCATCTCTCCCTCTCGCAGAGCCTGGCAGGCGATGCTCTCTGCGGTGTCAGCTTTCACACGCTGCCCGCAGCCCACCCCTACTCTGGAATCCTCTCAGTATTTCCTGTGGGTTTTCTCCCCGGTTTAAAGCTTCTCCTTAACTCAAGACTAGTCTTTTTTTTTTAAATCTCTTTTATTGAAGTATAGTTGATTGGCAGTGTTGTGTTCATTTCTGCTGTCCAGCAACATGACTCATTGTCTTCCCTGGTGGCTCAGATGGTAAAGAACCCGCCAGTAATGCAGGAGACCTGAGGTGGATCCCTGCGTCAGGAAGATCCCCTGGAGAAGGGAAAGGCTACCCACTTCAGTGTTCTTGCCTGGAGAATTCCATAGGCAGAGGAGACCGGCAGGCTACAGTCCATGGGGTCGCAGAGGGTCGGACACGACTGAGCGACTAACATTTTCACTTCTGTATACTTTTTCGTGTTCTTTTCCACTCTGACTTACCCCGGATGTTGGATACAGTTCCCTATGCTTTGCAGTGGGACCGTGTTGTCTACCCATCCTGTATATAACGGCTTGTGTCTGCTAACCCCAAATCCCATGCCGTTCCCCGTCTCCTCTCCTCACTGGCAACCACATGTCCGTACTCCATTTCTGTGCGCCTGCTTCTGCTTCATCCGCCGTCTCCTCTCCTCACTGGCAGCTACACGTCTGTCCTCCATTTCTGTGCGTCTGCTTCTGCTTCAGAGAGAAGTTCGTTTGTGTCACACTTTAGATTTCACGTGTAAATGGAATCATACGGTATTTGTCTTTGTCTGACTTACTTCACTTAGTATGATCATCTCCATCCATGTTGCTGCAAATGGCATTATTTCATTCTTTTTTATGGCCGAGTGATATTCCGTTGTATATAAACACCACCTCTTCTTCATCCATTCGTCTGTTGATGGACATTCAGGTTGCTTCCATGTTTTGAGCCCAAGCGTAAGCGCAGGCCGTGTTTCCGGCCAGCCCCTTAGCAGGCGGCCCCCGGTTTTCCATGCCAGCACTCATGATCACGTGCCAGTGCCCACCTCTCCATCCAGGACGTGTCTGCACCAGGAGTGCCTCTCCCAGCCAGCTCTCCCACATGTGGTTTCTAGCCACCCTGCCACGTCTCTGTGGGTGCTCTGTGCCCGCCTGTGTTAGGTGCTGTGAAGCTTGTCAGCGGATCTTTCTAGAACGGAGCTGGGCTGGGCAGGGCCTGGCCCCAGGGCCTGCTTCCGTAGCCCCACCTGCAGCTCTGCCAACACCTTAGGGATGGAAAGTGGTGCAGGGCCTGGGACCAGGCCACCCTGCCAGGCTGCGCGCAGGACGGTCTGCTCGAGCTGGCTCCTGACCGGCTGCATCCGCTTACTCCACAGTGAGGACCACTTCCCTTTGAATGAACCTGTCTTATCTTTCAGAATCCCTGAGACATGTGATTCCTTCGGCTCAAGAGTTCCTTCCAGTGCACTTTTCTTGAGCGCCTGTTCTGTGCTGGCTTCGTGCTGAGCGTGGAGGGAAGGGGTGGGGAGTTCAGTGGCGGGTGGTGCCAGTGCGACTATGCTTCCTGTTCAGATGCTGGGAACTCCACACCCACCAGCCAGCAGGCGCTGCCCGAGCCACTGTTCCTGGACACTGCCCGTCCCGAGACCTCCTCACGGACCAGCGGCAAAGGGCTTACACCCAGCTTAGCAGGGGCCCACCAGGAGCCTGTTCTGGGCTGTTCCAGGGTCCACTCTGAATGAGCAATGCTCCTGCCATGTCTAGTGAGGAGCAGGGCAGGGTACCTGGCTCTGGGAGTCCAACATCCAGGAAAAGGACCTTGGATTTGGGGCCACAGAGGAGCCTGGAGCCTGGAAAGGTGCCAGGAGGTCTCAAAGCCTGGGGCCAGGGTGGGTGGCAGTGTGGTGCCAGAGGCTCCCGGGGAACCTGAGCAGAGGCTCTGGGGGTCCCAGAGAACCCAGGGGAGTGTCGGGGGCTCCTGGGGAAACCAGGGGAGGTGGGGCCGGGGTGGCGGCAGTGTGGCACCAGGGGCTCCCGGGGAACCTGAGCAGAGGCACCGGGGGCCCCAGAGAACCCAGGGGAGTGTCGGGGGGCTCCCGGGGAACCTGAGCAGAGGCGCCAGGGGCCCCAGAGAACCCAGGGGAGTGTCGGGGGCTCCCAGGGAACCTGAGCAGAGACACCAGGGATCCCAGAGAACCCAGGGGAGTGTCGGGGGCTCCCAGGGAAACCAGGGGAGGTGGGGCCAGGGGTGGCAGTGTGGCACCAGGGGCTCCAGGGGAACCTGAGCAGAGGTGCTGGGGGCCCCAGAGAACCCGGGGGAGTGTCGGGGGCTCCTGGGGAAACCAGGGGAGGTGGGGGTGGGGAGGGGGGCTCCCAGGGAACCTAGCAAACACTCTACGTGTGCCTGCGGGTCTGAGGAGGGCCGGCGGGGGAACTGGCAGGAACCAAGAAGGGAAGGGGAGAAAGAGGGCAAGGACAAAGCAGGAGTGTTTTTCCAGAAGCTTCCCTGACTATCAGCCCCACCCAGGTGCGGTAGGGAGTTGTTTGCTCCGCGCGGCGGCGGCGAAGCAGCGAAAGCCCGGGTCTCAGGCAGAGGCTGTGGAGCGGCGAGGCCCGGCGTCGAGGAGACACCATGCTGCACGGGGACCTCTGCCTGGACCGGCCACGGGGCTGAGGCTGCTCCAGGTCCAGGATAAAGATGCTGGGTTTACGACCTCATCTGACCTTCATTCCCACCAGCGACCCTCACCCCACAAATGAAGACACTGAGATGTACGCAGGTGGAGCCCCCTGCCCGGCTCACATAAAGGACAAAGTGAGAGACTCTGGGTTTTCAACTCGGCATCAGCTCCTTCCAGCCCCCAGCTCTCTGGATGGTTCCGTTGGTTTTATTTCTGGGAGTGGGAAGATGACCCAAGGCAGAGAGGGGAACACCTTTGCAATGACTCTGTTCCCAGCTATGGGGTCTTTCAAACTGGGTTACAGCCATCGGGCTAAATGAGGGTCGTGTTGCTGGATGTATCCCTGGGCACTGTCCTGAGGGGGACAGGGCTCACTGGGCACGGCCGAAGCCGCCTGCTTGCTCACCTTGACACACAGGCCTCGATCTCGAGGACCCTGCCCTTGCAGCCTCTCTGCACCTCTCAGCCGGGCGTACCTGCCAAGGCCACGGTGAGTCTGGTGGCCCTGATGGAGGGGGGCTTTGGAGAGGCTGGGGGGGTAGCCCATGTCGCTCTGGATTTGTTGGGAAGGACACACAAGCTCGTCTGACAGCGGGCCAGGCCAGTCGCTCCCTGGGGACAGGCCCTGCTGTGTCCAGCTCCTCTCCCCCGCTGCCCAGGGTGAAGCTCACAGACGCACACCATCTCCCGGGGAGCCCATTGACTTGGGAGGACGCCAGGCCCCTCCGAAGCCCAGAGTGTCATTTCAAATAGGAGGCGCCCAAATAGAACGAGACAGATAACGGCACAAGTGACTTGCTGCCGACCAGACCACGCAGCTCCTGAGAGCTTCCCAGTTCCTCAGCTGCCTCATTAGGGTGGTTGGGGGGTGCGGCCAGGAATTCCCAGCAGGAGTGGCGGGGGGAGCAGAGGAGCTGGAAGAATGCTTGAGGTGGGGGGTGGGAGCCACAGCGTTGTTGGGGACTGAGGCTTGGCATCAAAGCCTGGTGGGGGCTGGGCCAGGTTAGGCAACCACCGTGACCTGGAATCCATCCTTAGGAAAATTTCTGAAGTGTAATGATCCACAGCCGATAAAATGTCCTTCCTGATAAGCTGACACTCTCTCCACTCTTCTTGGAATCAATAACAGGAAAAGAATCTTCCAGTTCAACCAGCAACCGGGTCCCTTTATCCCAGTGAACCTGTTCAGTCCTTGTCCACAAGAGAGCATGTTTCTATACGGGCTTTACATGAGCCCACATTCCGATCTGACTTTACAGTTGCAGGGTCAGCGTTTCCCGCCTGCTGTGTAATATTCCATCCGGCGCAGGTGGCGGTACTGATGGGTCATTGGTCAGGATGGACTCTTTAAAAGCCTTTCTAAAAACACTGAGTGCCCACTACGTGCTGTGCATTTTGGAAACGGGCTGTTATTTCTAATGTAAACCCCTCTGCCCCTTCCCTGGGATTAAGTCCCAGGGGCTTTAAGCTCCTGCATGGCTTTTAGAAAGTATATTCTTGGATCCTATAAACTCTTAGAACTCAGTAATTTAAAAGCAAGAGTCTTCATTTATTCTTAGGGGGTCCTGGCATAAGATGGTCACATTTTTACATGCCAATTCCCAGGTTATAGAATCTGACAGTCTAAATTGATTTTTTGAGTAACTGTTGACTCTACCCAGCTTCTATTAAAGGCAGCCCAGATGATATATTGAACATTTTTAAAGAGGAAAAGAATGTAAAGAGACATTAGCAGATGAGATATGGGCGATCTGGAAGGAAATTCTATTTTAAATGTTCAGAGGAATATTTCAATACAAAGTACAAAAACTGAGTAGGAAATAAGATATTTTGAACACAACTCCCTATCTCAATAAACATCAAAGAAATGCTTGGAGTCATGAATTTGGGGACATTCCATTGACTTTTTTTTGAGGCAAAAAGTTCATGGAATACAGAACAAAGGTTGATTCAATGACAAAACTGAATAGATAATCCAGTAACCTACAGATTTCCGTTTCCAAACTGTATCCTTAAAGACACACTCTCCCATACCTGCCGCTGGGTTTCTGCAGGGGCCTGGCCTCACATTCCTCAGCGGGAGAACCCATGACCTGCTCTGCATTGACATTTCAAGGTCCGGGCAGGCCTCCATCCTTCCTGGACCTTGGACAAGTCAACCAATATCTCTGAGACTTAACCTGCTTGTGATATCAGGTGGCAATAATGAGAATAATGGTCATCAATCGTCATCCATAAATAATCATCAATAATTATTCCCCCATAGGTCAAGTTCCACGCTCAGTGCTTTGGTTGGATTAGCTCGCTTAATCCTCCCAACCCCACTAAGAGGCAAGAATGAGGCACCAACCCATTTCACAGAGTGAAAGACTGAGGCCCAGAGAAGCAAGGTAACCCGTGGGGGAGCTGAGTGTGAACCCCACACAGAGTGGTCTGGCTCTGAGCCCAAGGAATTTAGCCCCACCATATGTAACCCCCCACATTCTCGCCACTACTTTCCAGAAGGGATGGTGTGAAAGAAGAGATTCTCCAACATGTGTCTGCAAGTGTGACTGTGTGGGTGGGCGGTGGGGGGAGGCAGTCAACAGGGAGACCACCCAGAGAAGGAGGCCATGGCTCCGTGTGAATCAGAAATCTCCCCTTCCTGGTCAGGCTAGGGGCGGGAGGTGAGCCTGGCCTAATTCCTTCTGGGGGCAGGGGTGGGGAGCATGCCGTCTCCCCAGGAAGCACCCTGTCCCCCAACTCCGGGCACCCTGTATGCATCAGCCACGTGCAAGGACGGGGCCTGCCATGGGGGGTGAGAAGCGCCACTCGTTCACACCCACGTGGCCCTTGTTTTCCCAGCTGATAGAACCTGCAGGCGTGTCAGCCAGACACCCAGATGCTCTGTGTCCCATCAACATAGACTAGTTTCCTCTTCTCCCACGTCATGCCAATCACCCTCTGAATGGCCACCGACGTTTCCCTAGAACCGGAGTCCCTAACGAGAGCAGGGCCTGGGAAGGCTCACAGGGAGGACGCTGTCAGTACCCGTTCTGCAAGGAGAGAGGCGAGGCTCCGAGAGGGGACCCTTCCTCATGGCAGAGGCTCCAGCGGGAGCATACAGGACACAGGAAGGCCACAGTCCCTCCCGCGTGGGTCCCCTTGCCGCTCTTCTGCGTGCCCACAGCCCCCTGTGACACTTGCTCCACCGTAAGTGGATTTCCAGGCCCCTGGATCCACCTGAATGCTCCTCGATGGCTGGGACAGCATCTGGGCAACCCTCTGGCCCAACACACCCCATGCAGTGAGCACCGGTAGATGCCAGTTGAACAAGTGCCTGAATGAATGATACAGTTCTCATCCAGACACCATCCCAGGTATTCTGACACCCCACATAAGCTGTCAGCACTCAACCCCACTGCACGAGCCAAGAGGGCCCTCAAGACCTCCAGGTTTCTGACCACACCCCTCCTATGCAAAGGACACAGGTTCAGAGAAGGGCAGTCACTTGTCCAAGGTCACACAGCAGCTGAGCAGCCAAGCAGCTAACTCTAACTGCGGTTTCCTGGCCCCCAGGGCAGTATTTCTCTATCCAGGCTGCTCTGGGCGGTTTTAGGCAGACAGCTGCAGGGTGGATGGTAGAATCGTCCCCACTCCTGCCTACAGTCGAGGAGACAAGACAGATCCAGCCCCTCGCCCCTCCAAGCACCAGAGACTTCTTCAGAATGCAGCCAGTGAGTGAGGTGGGAGCAGAGAGCAGGCGGTCTGCAGCAGCGTGTCTGTCCCTGCAGCCCCGGGGAGGTGGCAGGACAGACAGGCTTCCAGACAGGCTCTCAGCATGCAGAGGAGGCAGCCAGGTGTCCACACTGGGTGGGTACCCGAGCCCGTGTGCCAGGCGCCCTGGGAGAGGGTGAACCGGGGCCGTGGCAACAGCTTGAGAAGGTGATGGCTCAGCAAAGGCTGTGCGGTTGAGTGAGCCCCCTGCAGAACTCCCCACCCCTGCCAGGCACTTTCCTGGCTGAGCTGGTGGCCAGCCTGGGGGAGGACCACGTCTTCCCTGGAGCCAAGCTCCCACAGACGCCCCCATGGCTAAAGCAATCTTTCCAAGAGAGCATCCATGGTCCACATCATGCTTACGTGGACAGGGCGTGGGGACAGGCTGACGCCACAGGCTGTGTGACCAGAAGCTGGCTGCTCAACTTAGTAGACTTCAGGTGTCCCTTCCGTACCAGGCCCTTCCACTTGGGGTGGTCACAAAGGTTAAATGAAGTGCCGAACCCGAACCTTCTAGCACAGCCCCTGGCCCTGGAGGGAGTCAGTTCCTTCCTCCCTCTCTGTTCCCCGCCCACCCCTCCTGGAAGCAGAGGGCAGGTGATGATGGGTGCAGTAAGGGGTTAGCTCAGCAGGGCTGGGTTGTCCAAACCCTGTACGCTCCCAGTAAGGGTCTGGCCTTTGACTGGCACCAGGAAGTTTACCTCTAAGCCCTGGCAAGTTCCTGCCTGTTCAGAGCGTCTCTGTTTTCTGAGGCCTTGAGCCAGTTAGGCTCAGCTCACAATAGGATTCCTGGTGGGGTCTTGGGTCAGCAGGCTTCCCAAGTGGTGCTAGTGGTAAAGAACCTGCCTGCCAACACAGGAGACACAAGAGACCTGGGTTCAATCCCTAGGTGGGGGAGATCGCCTGGAGAAGGAAATGGAAACCCACTCCAGCATTCTTGCCTGGACAATCCCATGGATGGAGGAGCCTGGCGGGCTCAAGTCCACAGGGTCGCAAAGAGTCGGACATGACTGAGCACTTATATAGTGGTAACTAACATATGATATCAACAGTTTATAATAAATATTAACACGGAGATGTGGGTTCAATCCCTGGGTCAAGAAGGTCCCCTGGAGGAGGGCATGGCAGCCCATTCCAGCATTCCTGCCTGGAGAATCCCATGGACTGAGGAGCCTGGTGGGCTCCAGTCCACAGGGTTGCACAGAGTCGGACACGACTGCAGCAGCTGAGCACACATGCGCACACTTGGGTCAGCGGGTCTCAGCCTTACCTCTGAAGGGGCTGGAGACCACAGCCAACCACAAAGCTTCATGACTGACCTTAGTGAACACTTGGGACACCAAGACTCGGTGAGTTTGAGCCTTTCCTGCGTATTGTCGCAAGTCACTGAGTCACAGGGCTCAAAGAATGAGGCCCTGCCCATACGGCCAGCCAGGGTGACCAGGGCCTTTGCACATGCCATCATCCTTCCCGATGCCCACGTAGACTGACTCCTCACTGCATTCCAGGCTCTGCTCAAACGTCCCCTCAGGCAGGAGAACACCCCACCCCACCCCCCTCCCGGTGACTCTCGTGCTTGGCTGTGGTCCACGGTGCGTATTGCTACCTGACATTGCACATGCGTCTTGCCGATTTATTGTCTGTCTCGCTCTAGGACATCAGCTCCCGGGAGGCGAGTGCTGGCTGGTGTCTGGTTTCCCTCCACCCTGGGAAGCTGCAGACATATCTCCCTGCCCAGGGGGCCCCCATCACTGACGCTGTCTTGGGGTTTTGTTTTATGAGTGATCCAGAGTCAAGTTTTATTTTCCCCCCACGGGCTGCTGCATGCACTGAAAATCCGCCTTCCCTCACTGCCCTGGGTAGGAACCTTGCTTGTTAAGTCAGGGCTGGTTGGGCCTCGGGCTTGCTGCCCGTGGATCTGTCTCCCAGGCCCTGTGACCCTGTAAAAGCTGCAAGACCGCGGCCCTCACCTCTGTGTTCCCTGCTCCCAGCCGAGCATACAGGGGAAAGTGTGCTGATGTGAATCGGTGACGCCCAGACTGTTTCCATAATGGCAATAAATGGCAGTCAAAGTGCAGTGAGGAGCCGGCCGCGTCCCCGCCTCCCGAACACCCTGTCTCTGCAGAGGAGCCCTGTTCCTCCGCCTCTACCCACGGGTGCCCTGGAATCACTTTGTGCATTTGGCTCTCCAGGCAAGGAAACCCAAGCGGGTGGAAATTGGCAGAACGTTATTTCTCCAATTCCTAAGAATTCCATTTGAGAGTTAAATAATGACAAGATGCCTTTAAGCGCTTGAAAAGTATGAGCTAAGCCATTCTCAGGGAAGGTGCGTCATCCAGCAAGCATGCAGAATTGATGGTTCCAACCACACAGGTCTGTGGGCTGGGCGGGCAGGCGGGGAGGGAAGGCTAGCCTGGGATCTGGGCTTCTCCCAAGCACGTAGGTGTGACCCAGTCCCAGGACTCTCACCCCACAGGCAGGACTGGCCACCCCTGCTCTATGTCTCCTTCTGGCTACCCCACACCCTGGGTGTCTGCCAGCCTCCCTGGCACTAGCCTTGCGGTCCCTGGCTCTGGCCAATGTCCTGGTTTGGCTACGCATGGACACCCTAAGCTCCAAGCCTTGTGAACGGAGAATGTGACCCCTCATGCACATCTCACCCCTAGAACTAAGCTGGTGCAAAATTATTTTTTTCAAAGGCCTGCAACTCACACCTGTGCCCATGCCCTGCTTTTTCAAAGTGCTTTCTCTTACCAGAGAGGGTCCCATTTTAGAGACTAGAAAATCAGGGCTCAGAGAGGTTAAGTGACTTGCTCACAAAAACCCAGAGCGAGCAGGTGGAGAGGCAGCTGGACCCAGGCCCGTCGGATCCCACAGCCCTCGACCTTCCCCTTCTTCCTGCAGAGGAAGCAGTGGCTACGATCCCCCGAGTGCCCCCGTGTTCCCGAAATAGTGCCGTCGGCTCCGCCTTCAGCCTCTCACCTCACCTGCAGCCTGGAGGGAGGTGTGAGAATCCGCCATGAAAAAGGAAAAATAAAGCAGAGGTTCCGGGACCAGAAGCAGGTTGGCCGAGGCCCTGCAGTCATCGACAAGAGCGCCTCTGGGGACAGGCTCGGATTTGGAGGGAAAGCTCCCACCCCTGGGGTTCCGGCCCTGCAGAGGTGTGGGGCTGGGTTGCACATTCTCTAAAGGACAGCCACACCTGCCCGTGCCCATCAGTCGAGGGTGCTGCCCCTCGCATGGTATGAATAACATGGAAAAGGAGGTGAACTCAGGCCTGAGTGGGTCCTGGGAGGAGGGGAGGAGGGAGCACTTTCTCTCACGTCCTTGGGAAGCCTGAGGGTGGGTACCAGGCTGGTAGGTGAGGTTGGAGTCTGGGGGGCGGGGTTCTGGGGAGGAACCAGTCCCGTGGTTCAGGCTGGGGACCAGTGAGCCTTTCCTTATGGGATTCCGGGTTTGTTTTTGGTTGGACACCCCCGGCCCTCTTGGAGCACACTTCCCCTCTGTTTCTCTCAGTGACTGTCCATCCACCCTTCCTTCCATCCCTCCATCCATCCTTCCATCATCTGCCACCCACCCGTCCATCTGTCCTTCATTTCCTCCCTCCCTGTCTCCCTCTCTTCCTTCCTTCCTTCCCACCCCCCTTCCATCCGGCTCATATAACACACATCACCGGGTCCCTGCTCCATGCCTGGCCCTGCCCTGGCCTCTGAGGCAGGGACACGGAGATGCCTCGGAGAGACTGCCTCCAGGCGCACAGGGGCTGTTTGACGAGTGCCTGGGGGAGCCCTCGAGATGCTCTCCCGGCCACTGCCTGCCTGGAAAGTCGTCCCTGGTGCCCGTTGATGCCCTCGTTGCGTCTCCTGGATCCCAGGACCTGCTCCTGGGCTGATCTCAGAACATGACGCAACTTTTCTCTTTTAAAGACACCAGTCTGCCCCTCCCAGTGTCCTTCAGAGGGAGCCCAGGAATGAACCTCTGGGGCCCATCCCGCTGCCCACGTGGGGGCGTCCCATGTCTGCAACAGCCGGGTGCCACCTGCCAGGACCGGCTAAAGAAGAACGTGCGATTGGACCCCAGGGTGATGTCAGTTCGGTTTTCCTCCCCATTAAGGACATTTTCTCCCGAGGACAGATTCTCACCTGGAAATGGGCCAGGCCGAGGCGCATCTGAATTTTCTGCGTCTGAGTGTCTGGGGGAGCGGCAGACAGCTGACACTGGGATTCCAGACACAGCGAAGGGGAGACGCTTGATCTTTCAGCTCCGTGAGAAAACAGGCAGTTGCAGCCCTTGCCTGGCCTTGCCGGCGCCTGCCTCCCAGCCCCCAGAGTCACCTCCAGCCTCCGCCAGGTGCGCCTGTGCTGGGTCTGCAGAGATGCCCCAGAGCCCGTTTCTCTGTCCCTCTGGACATGGACCTCCAGTTCTCTTACTGCACCTGGAATTCTGTCTCTTTCTCTCCGTGGGTATCTCTGTCTCCCTAGGTCCCTGCGGGTCTCCCCGCACATGCAGCTCTGTCCTTGCCTCTCTCGGTCTGTCTGTCTGTCCACATCTGTATGAGCCAATCTCTCCTCCATTCACTCCTTCTATGTCCCCCTTCCTTTTTCCCCTAAGGGCACCCCAAGAGAGGACGACCCACGACAGAGAGGCCTGGGGAACAACGTGTGGCATCTCTGCCTTGGCCACCCGGAAGCAGGAACCTTCCCTGCAGCGCTCCCGACCCCGGGAGCTGACTGATGGCCTGCAGGAGCAGGTGAACAAGAATAAACAGAGGAGCATAGAGGCGGTGCACTGCGCCCTGGGAATAAGGACAAAGGAGCAGTGGGGAGCTGGGGGGCCATCTCAGGCAGAGCGGCCTCTCTCAGCGAGGGGACATTGGGACAGAGGCTGGAGTGCACCCAGGAGCCAGTCCACGTGGGCATCTGGAAATGACAGCAGCATGTGCAAAGGCCCTGAGCTGGGACTCCCTGACCAGGCTGCATTTCCCGGGCACGTCTCCTCTCTGGGGCCCTGGAGCTGGCCTGTATCAGGAAACCAGGGCCCATCAGATTCAGCCTCAGCCTGCCTGGCCGATGTGCTAACTGAGGTACAGGGGACGGGGCGGGGGCCGCCACACACACAGGAGCGCTGACAGCTGGGAGCGCCGGCCCTCCGTGCAGCCTCAGGCTTCCCGCAGAACTCTCTCGGCCAGGACTCTGGAACCTTTGGCAGGGGCAGCCTCAGTCCCCTTCCTCCGGTTAAGTTCGCTGGCCAGCCCCACACTCAGGCGGGATCCCACAAAGCCCTCAGGAAGGGCAGGCTTGGTGTCCGCGTCCCCGTCTCGACCTGGGGCTCTGAACACATCAAGGCCACGGACCTCATCAGAGCAATGGTTAAACCCCGCTTCACAAGACGTCCCCGCACTGTCTGCAGACATCACGCTGACACTAATAAGGCAAATAAACATGGCCTTTAAAGATCAGAGGCACCGGTCTACAGTCTATTACATTAAACTCAGCGTCAAGGGTGAAAGAAAAGACAGGCTGGGATTATTCTCGTCGTGGCAATTAAGAAGAAAAAAAAGAAGGAGGAAGAAAGGGGTGTTTGGAGGGAGGTCATCTCACGGTGCCTGAAGCAACAATAGCACTGCCTGGATGGAGTCTGTGATGGGGAGAGGCAGGCCTGGGCCAGGGCCTCCTTCCCCCTCCTCTGGCTCCATGCACACGGTCGGGGTGCCCTCCTGAGACACAGCCTCTCCCGGGGCCCCCAGGACACAGTCCCTTAAGGTGGGAAGGCCGAACCTTCTCCCAGAGCCTGACGGGATCACGGCCAAGAGGAGAGCCTGGCTTTCCTGGCCTCCTCGCAAGGCTGTTTTCTCTGCCTGGCCTACACAGCCATCCCCAGCCAGCAAAGCCTTTTCCTGGGGGCTTATCCAGCCCTCCTGAAGCCTCGTGGTTCCCATCTGTGAGATGGGAATGGTGAGGATGTCCTCCCCGTGGGGTCTGCCTCAGAGTCCTCCTGTTGGGGCGAATGAGCAGAGTAGACTTGGAAGGGTTTTCCTGGCTGTGCCACCAGCCTCCTATCTTCCTCCAAGTCCATCCTCTGACCTGCTCTACTCTGAACCCCAGGAGCCCCGGCCTTTTTCCAGCCTGTCCACTTCCCAGCCCACTTCCTGTTGGGTTCAGCCAATGGGAGGCTCTGGTGGGAGGCCGGAGGGTGGGAGGAGCGAGAGTTCAGTTCAGTTCAGTTCAGTTCAGTTGCTCAGTCGTGTCCGACTCTTTGCGACCCCAGGGACTGCAGCACGCCAGGCCTCCCTGTCCATCACCAACTCCCGGAATTTACTCAAACTCTTGTCCATTGAGTCGGTGATGCCATCCAACCATCTCATCCTCTGTTGTCCCCTTCTCTTCCCGCCCTCAATCCCTCCCAGCATCAGTCTTTTCCAATGAGTCAGTCAGTTCTTTGCATCAGGTGGCCAAAGGATTGGAGGTTCAGCTTCAGCATCAGTTCTTCCAATGAATATTTAGGACTGATCTCCTTCAGAATGGACTGGTTGGATCTCCTTGCAGTCCAAGGGACTCACAAGAGTCTTCTCCAACACCACAGTTCAAAAACATCAATTCTTCGGCGCTCAGCTTTCTTTACGGTCCAACTCTCACATTCATACATGACCACTGGAAACACCATAGCTTTGACTAGACGGACCTTTACAGGCAAAGGTTGGAGAACTCAGGGTTATTTCTCCCTCTGCCTCCAAGGTGTCTCCAGTGGAGGCTGCCTCTGCTCCTGCTCTGGTCCCTGCTAGCCCCGGCCCCTGGCTTGCGGGAACACCACCCTCTGTTTTTGTCCTCCTGCTGCAGAGGAGGCAGCGAACCCCACCGGCCTCGTCTCAGCGGCCTCCCTGCCCCAGGCGGCTCCCGGCCTCACCATCACAAGGTAACCTACTCTCTGTTCCCTGCATCTCAAGCAGGTGGGCCTTGTCATAGGCTGTCTCCAGCTTCCCAGGTGGTGCTCGTGGTAAAGAACCCGCCTGCCAATGCAGGAGACGTAAGAGACCTGGGTTGATCCCCTGGAGGAAGGCAGGGCAGCCCACTCTGGCGTTCTTGCCCGGAGACTCCCAAGGACGAAGGAGCCTGGTGGGCGACAGTCCACGGGGTTGCGAAGAGTTGGACACGCCTGAAGTGACAGTGAGTACCACACGTGCTGTCTCCACAGAGATGTAACAGTGAGCAATGACGCTACTGTATGTATTCCACGTGTCCAGCATGGCCCGGGGCTCCTTCATGCCCTGCTCGCTGCGACACGCCTTCCCAGGGAACAGGGACCCCTCATGGGTCACCGCCAGGCTTCCCGTTAGCCCTGCCATGCTCCAGCCCTTTCTTCTCTTTTCTATTTTGTCTTCTTTCTGTGATAGTCTCTGTCGCTTTCTATCAATATCGGGTTTAATTTCAATCCTCTGGGTCTCTCCTTGGAGCTCTGACACACGGCACAGTCATTTTTTTCACTCAATGAAAATAGCTTTGCTGTTTAATTTCTGGTTTTATCAATCACACTTGGGCATTGTGGAAACCCAAGTGATGCTCACACATACAAGAAGAGAAAGATAAAGAGTCTGCAATCCCGCTGCCCTGCCGTGACCACAGTGGTAGGTGAGCCGGCGAGTGGGACTGGGCTGACCTTTACGCTTGTCCCCCCCTTCCCTCCCTTTCTGCACCTTTTATAGAATTCACTGTCCCCCCGACCCTGCCCATCTAGCTTCCCACCACCCACTCTCAGATAAGCAAGCCAAAACAAACATCCCAGCAAGGACCCTCTGGATCTTTCTATGAGATCACATGTGTGTGTGTGTGTGTGTGTTGCTCAGTCATGTCTGACTCTTTGCGACCCCGTGGACTGTAGCCCACCAGGCTCCTCTGTGCATGGGATTCTCCAGGCAAGAATACTGGAGTGAGTTGCCATTTCCTCCTCCAGGGCATCTTCCCAACCCAGGGATCGAACTCATGGCTCTTGCGTCTCCTGCAGGGGCAGGCGGATTCTTTACCACTGGGCCACCAGGGAAGCACAAGCTCACACGTGTGCACACACAAACGTCAACACGGGGGTGGCTGTCCCTGTCTGTTTCTTTTCTCACTTAACACAAAGTGGAAGCGCCTTCGTGTCGACTGAGAACACCCCGCTCCACGGCTGCCCGAGGCCCCCTGGAGTGAGTGGCCTCCTGCAGAGCCCTGTGTATGGGCGTCCACCTTGCTCCCTGTCGTGTTTGTCTTTGTCCCCATCAGCCCTGCTGGATGGAAGGGACGTGTCTGCCAAGAGAACCTGCTGCCTTCACGGCTCCGGGAGGATCAGCAGGATTGGGACTGCAGAACGCGGGTCTTCCCTGGCATCGGATGTTGCTAGTGGGCTCATACCACCGAGAGCACGGGGGATGCTCGCCGACTCCTCTCACACCCTTTCTAGAAGGTCACTGAGAAAAGGTTTCCTCTCTCTCTTTCTCTTCCCGTCTCACCCTTATTTAAGTCTCTTTGATGGGCTAGTAGACAACGGCAAAGTCCTCCCCTTCCCTCGCATCTCCCTGCTGCCTGGAGACAGAGCATCTTTCCCCAGATAACTGGCTTCCACCAGGTAGCCCTGCTGTTCTGAGATTCTCCACCCACCTCCTATCCGTCTGCCCCTCTTCCCCTTACAAGAGTGGTCTAGAAACCCCTCAGGGCAAGTTATCACTCAGTAATAACCCTGTCTTCGTCGAAGTGCTGCATTTCTCATCAACCCGTTTTATCTGTTGAGTTTAGCTTCAGCGTTCTTGTCTTACACGCAATTGTGTTTTATATATCAAATGCGTCAAGATGGTCTCTTATGAATTCTGAATTTCCTGTCTTGCTTAAATGACTGTATGTATTCTCCTTTTCTTACAATATTCCTTACAATATTCTCCAAATCTTTTCTTACAATATTTGGATTTTTTACCTTTCTTTAAATTAAAAAGTTTTTATTATTATTTTTTTATTTTTTAGGCTATACTGTGCAGCATGTGGGATCTTAATACCCCAACCAAGGATCAAATCCCTGCCCTCTGCATTGGGAGCACCGAGTCTTAATCACTGGGCCGCCAGGGAAATCCCCCTTTTAAACTTAAATTTCATTGATATGTCTGAATTTTATTTGGGCACATGTCTTCAATCTAGACTACCCTGTGTTCACATCTAGTCCCTCACCAAAAACAGGGCACAATTCTTCCCTCATTGGAAGTACCAAATCGGCCGGTGACATTTTTCCCCACTGACTTGATAAGAGACCTTCCTCATTAATTCTTATCTGTCCGTGTGCAAGTGTGTCCATCGGAGTCTACTTCGGGGAGAGGCTGATTCACCCACTGATAGACTGTTTCTGAGGGCAGCTACTTTATGGTAAGTTTTAATAGCTTCTAAACAAGTTCCCCTTCTTTGGTTTCTTTTACTGTTTTTAGAAATGTTTGCTATTCTTGAATAGATACCCTTCCACTTAAACGTTAGGAGAATTTTATCCATGTTCATTTGTATACAGTAAAACTGCTAAGCCCAGGGATAAATAAATATTGAGTCTCAGATGCCACAATCCTTGAATAAGCCAGAAACGCTCAGAAACACACTTAATTCTAATAGTCACAACCTCCTGCCAATTATCATGGATTTTTGTGGGTATTCTGGACAATTAGATGCTGATGCAGTCATTGGTTCAAACGACCTTGTAAAAAACCCGCTAACGTGGGGGAAACATTCTTAAAGTCTCAATATAATCGGTTATTGTAACTTTCGATTTGTGGCACTCACACTGCTTTGTTTTGTGGCTATGTATTGGTGGACAAGTGTCTATCTCTTAAGTTCTATTTCAGACTTTGCTGCCTCTAGGAAGCCCTCCCTGACTGCACAAGGTCTCAGGTGATGTTTATGCGGCTCCCACCGCATGCACGGTCCATGCGCTTTCTCAGTGCTGTTTCAGTCACACCTCCCAGCAGCCCTACAAGGTCAGAAATAAGGACTCACCTTCGAGAGGTAGGAGCACTGAGGCTCAGAGAGGCGAAATGACCAGCCCAGGGACACACGGTCAGCTCGGGGCTGCTTCACACCCCGGGTCATCTTGCTGCCCTAACAGAGTGAGATCTCAGTAACGTCTGCTGAGGACTGACTAGCTGAATGGATGGACAGACACACAGATAAAACAACTCTGTCTGCGGCTTCTGGAAACTGCTAAGTGGAAAACACGTGCATTGCTGCGGGAAACAGTGAGTTAATTTCCCCCCCTCCCCCCGCCATGGCACAAATACAGCCATGCCAAATGGAGCTGGATGCCAAATATTACCCACCAGCCACAGCCCCCACAGTTGACATCTTCAGGCCTCATTAGGCTCAGACCACAGCAGCCTCCTATGCTTCGGTGGAAGCGGTCTAGTCAGACTTCAAAAAGTTTGTTTTCCCACACGCTGCTTCCTGGGGTTCATTCAAGGAGGACGCCGCAGCTGAAGCAAATGCAGCCCCTGTGCTGTTCCCCATGCCCCCCAATTTCCAGCAGCCTCCCCTCAGCCCCAAATGAGTGCCTGACTAGACAGTGGGGATTTAACCCTCAGCAGGGTGCTGTGTGACTTTTTGCTTTGCCTGACACCCTTGGAACCACTCTGGGAGTTCAGTGCTGTTACCCCAAGCACAGATGGGGAAATGGAGGCAGAGGGGAGTCGGGGGTTAGTAACACTCTCTGACAGGCTCTATTCAAAGCATGCTTCACGTGCCACCACCAGATCCTCACTCTAGTTCCAGGAGGCCCACTCAACAACAGCCCATTTTTCCTATGGAAAAAACTGAGGCTCTTGAAGTTCATTAACTCCCAAAGTCGCACAGTAGAACCGGGCTTCTGATGCAAGCAGCCTGCAGCTAACCCTCTCACTGTCCACCCACTGGGAGAGATGGCCTTGCGTCCTGAGCCTGGATGCAAACTGCTTCCACGCAGGACTTTTTTTTTCCTTCTCTACAGCCCCGGCAAAATTGACTGGTCTACAAGGATCATTCAAATGTCCTGGGGCTGGTCAAGGACAACCTAGGTGGCCGTGCAGGAGGTTGAAGGGCAGGGGAGAGTGCCAGCCGGGCCCGGGGTGGGGCGGGGGTCAGTCATGTGAGCAGGGAGAAGAACAGGCAGACCCATAGAAGGGCCAAGAGCACTTTGGGCCGAGAACACTTTGGGGTCAAGAGTACTTTGGGGCCAACAGCACTTTGGGGTCAAGAACACTTTGGGGCCAAGAGTGGACTTCTGGAACTGGAATGAAGTAGGCAAGGAGAATCTGACGACAGTGATACCTACAGGGTCCGAGGTCCCTGTCCAAGGAGGGACAGGAAGAGGCAGAGACCCCAAAAGGGAAGAGGCCAGGCTAGGGCCCAGCATGGGGCTGGAAACTAGGGTGCCTCCTGGTGTGGGTGGACCAAGCTGTCTGCTGTCTTCATGGGCACACAGGGTTCACATGGCCCGCTTTGGGGGGACTGATGAGACAGTTCAGTGTGGACAGGCCCCAGGCTGGTGCCCGCCGCCCCCTGCAGGCAGGATAAGCGGCAGCTCTGCACACCACCCCTGCCACCATGGACCAGCCAGCACCACCTTGTTGGGCCCATGCCCTGCGCACCTTTCACAGGGAGCAGCCTTGCCCACTGATGCAGTCACACTTTCTCTTAAAGTTAAGTAGGTCTCAGCGAAGGGAAACCTGTTCATCAATTCCACACCTTCAAGTTTCCATATTTGTTGGTTCACCTAGTTTTTGCCATGGGGTCCACCATCGTGATTCCCAGTCCCATTTACACTCCAGATCTCCACCTTTAGGGACCCTGCTTACTTTACAGGTGAGAGACCAGAGCTTTGGTCCTTTGATTGGCCCTGGGCTGGAATTTCTCCACTTCAACAAGGAGTGTGTGCAAGAGGCTGGCAGGACAACCTGACTCCCGTGTCATCACACAGCCTCTGGGCTTCCCCACTCGTCTCTCGGGGTCCCTGATGGTCAGGGTCCAGCTCGACCAGAGCAAGAAGGTGGCACATGGTGACAGAAATATCACAAGTTCAGGCAAGGCCGGCCTAGGGCAAAGTGAAACTTCTGAACCCGAGGTCAAAAGCGATCAGGAATTTCAAGATGGCAGCAGGAGAGCAGGCAAGCCTGTGGATCTGCTGAGTGTGGGGTCCTGGCGACCCCACAGGTCACCAGCCCCGGGGTCAGGAGTCGTCAGAAGGATGTGAGTTCAAATCCCTTCTCATTAACTGAATGATAGCACTGATTAACCTCTCCATGTTTGGCTTCCTAGTTTATAAAATGAAAAGCATTCATACTAAGATGAAATGGATTGATATTTATCAAAGGTCTTAGTGGAATCCTCAGCACCAAATAGATATTTAATACATCTCCTAGTCTTCCACTCTATACCCCCAGCAAAGTCATGTGAACAAAGGAAGAACTGAGCCTAATGCCAAACCCACTTGAAGATATTCCAGGTTCTGTACTGGGTTCTAGGTTCACCAGTGGCATGTGGGTTTGAATGATGTTGATGAACAACTGTCCAGCATTTCAATGGCATATACTGTAATAAAAATAGCCTTGAGCAGAAGCCAGAAGCCCCCCATCTGTCATTCCCAATTCCAATCTGATGGCTGAGCTGCAAAGAGCTTAGGGGAGACCACAACAGAAGCTGCACAGGAACGAGACCACAGCCCTCACCCCTGGCACTTGCAGAGCGGTGAGAAGACCTACACAGGACCACGGTGAGGTCTGCAAGGGCTCAGGGCCGGTGGTGCGAACTCATAATAGCATCAGCTCCTCCTCTCCGCCCAGTGCCTTGGGGGGCAGATGCACCACAGTTCCGAGTCAGAGGGGAGGGGCCGGCAAAGGGAAACCTCTCTCTTCTAGGCCCCAGAACAAGCTTCGGAGGGGCTCCAGAAGCATCTGCCACGGCAACCAAGAAGCTCCCTGCACCTGGCCTCCACCCTATGGTTCTCTGTGAAGTTTAAAATGAAAAGTACTGAGATGTGATATCCAGCCAGCCAGAGGTCAGGCCTGTCTGTTTAGGTCAAAGCATGCTGCAGGAACACCTATCTGGGCTTGGGCCCGCGTTAGCCCTTGGGGAGCACATAGTCATTTCCATCAGCATCTGTGCCTATGTCTAAGCCACCTCCACCCCTGACTCCGTTTCCATGTGTATCTGTCTCTGATGTGCATCCGCCTCCATTTCTGTCTCCATCTGTATCTGTATCTCTCCCTGGACATCCATCTATACCCATCTCCCTCTGTTCCTGAATCTGTATCTTTAGCTGCATCTTTATCTGTATCTCCATCTCCATCATCTTTGTCGTATTCTCTGTGGTTGAGGCTGGAGAATCTGTATGGACTAGATTCAAGTCACGGTCACCACCAGCTTTGTATTTCTCTGTGTTTTAGTTGCTCAGTCGTGTCCAACTCTTTGTGACCCCATGGACTGTAGCCCACCAGGCTCCTCTGTCCATGAAATTCTCCAACCGAGAATACTGGAGTGGGTTGCTATTTCTTTCTCCAGAGGATCTTCCCAACCCGGGGATTGAACCTGGGTCTCCTGCATTGCAGGCAGATGCTTTACAATCTGAGCTACTAGGGAATCCCATAGCTCAGTTGGTGAAGCATCTGCCTGCAATGCAGGAGACTCCAGTTTGATTTCTGGGTTGGGAAGATCCCCTGGAGAAGAGAAAAAGCTACCCACTCCGGTATTCTGGCCTGGAGAACTCCCTGGACTGTATAGTCCATGGAGTCGCAGAGAGTTGGACAAGAATGAGTGACTTTCACTTGTATTTCTAGAAGATATTAAAAATTTGTATCCCAAACTCTGTCACTTTATTTCTAAGCAAGTAGCCTCACTATTTTTTTTCAATAGGCCAGGAATTCCAAGGCTATGAATAGGGGTGACGAATGTCTGCATTTTTCCCCCTTTTGAGTTTGGATTTCCCTGCCCTATGAAGGAATAATACTCCTACTTGGGGGATCTTCTGTCATCTTCTGAAAAGATGACAAAGATAAGATATATACGTTTATGTAAAACATACATATTTTTTGAAATTTATTATTAGTTTTTGAATCTCCCAAGTCTCAGCTGAGTTTGGGCTCACATACAGAGATCAGTCTATGATCTAAGTGCCAGGATGCTATTATGGGCAAAGCCTCTCTGCTCAGCTGTTTAATTTTAAAACATGAAATCAGGTGGAACTTGTCCAATAAATGCACTGAGATTTAAGGAAGTAGCCAGATTCTTTTTTAAAAAGTGAAATAACATTTAAACAGGTTGCATTTCCCCATGGGTCACTGCCACCCTAATAGTTTTTGAATATTCTTTTCTCCCTGGCTTCCCAAGACTGAAGAAATAAACCTTGGAGCAAAGCGTGTTTCTGGGCTGCCTCGGAGGGAAGGGCCAGCCTCTCTTTCTCCTGCACAGTAATTTTGAGCACAAAGGTCATATTTAAATTCTGGCTTTGCCCCTTCCTGCTGAGTGGTCTTGGGCAAGTCACTTCCATTCTCTGCCCCTCCCGTGTGCTCCCTGTCTTAAAGGAGTTGTGGGCCAGAAGGAGACAGACCTGAAATCAGGAGTCACAGCAGGGACGAGGTGATCACAGGGGCTGAGGCCAAAGAGGAGACGCAACAAAGGCTGCCGGAGTGCTGCTCACGGACAGGCCAACTGAGACCACCAGCTCTTCTTTACAAATGGTCATCGCCATTCTCATCATAATCATCTCATCTCTTGCTGACAAAGGTCCATATAGTCAAAGCCATGGTTTTTCCAGTAGGCTTGTATGGTTATGAGAGTTGGACCATAAAGAAATGATGCCTTCGAACTGTGGTGCTGGAGAAGACTCTTGAGAGTCCCTTGGACTGCAAGGAGATCCAACCAGTCCATCCTAAAGGAAATCAACCCTGAATACTCACTGGAAGGACGGATGCTGAAGCTGAAACTCCAATACTTTGGCCATCTGATGAGAAGAGTTGACTCATTGGAAAAGACCCTGATGCTGGGAAAGATGGAAAACAAAAAGAGAAGGGAGCGGCAGAGGATGAGATAGTTAGCATCACCGACTCAATGGAGATGAATCTGAGCAAAGTCCAGGAGACAGTGAAGGGTCGGGGGGCCTGTGTGCTGCAGTCCATATGGTCGAAAAGAGTTGGACACGACTTAATGACTGAATAAAGCCATTCTCATCACACCCTGACCATCTCATATCCATATTTTAATGACTTTCATTTGCAATCACATAAATTATCACTTTGAGAACAGAGATTGCTAACCCAGCTCAGGATTCAGAATTGTTGACCAGACTCATGGGGACCAGTATGACCACAGGATCCTCTTCCCCAGACAGAGATGCAAGGTGCAATTTACTAAGCCCTGCGAGGCCTTGTTCGGACCTCCCAAGCCTCCTCACCTCCCTGATAAGACCCTTTGCTTTGAAGCTCTCACGCTCCTTTTGAGGGACAGGTAGAGCTCCAGAACCTAGAGGCCATCTCACTTCTGAGGGTGCTCTTCATGAAACGGGCCAACGACAACCCCAGCCCCTCCAGGCTACCTCACGAGGGAAGGAGCAAGGATACACGGAGAGCGTTTGGGCCAAGCATCCATCTCGAGTCCACAGGCAGAGTTCCTCAGGGTTCCTCAGGAGGTCGAGCTCCTCAGACACCCAGGCTGGCTGCTGGAGCCCATGCTTCCTTCCCGGGAGAGCCGGGGGTGACTGTGCTCCCAATGTAATTACAGCAAAATTAAGAAAATCACTAACCTTACTGTCAGGCGCATAGTTAATTTGAGAACCTTAATTGTGCCTTAGTGGGGGAGGATCTCCCCGGTCGAGACGAGACATGCTTTAAAAAGAAAGTAAGAGAAAGAGGGGAAAACACAGTTCCAGATTCTTTCAGTCCCAAGGCTCAGAGACACAGTCAGACATCGATAAGGTCCCCTTTTGTTGGGAGGATGCTGGGGTGCAGAGAAGTCTACTGTCCGGCACTGGGCTTTGGTACACGAATTTTGGTATATTTGCCATGGAGGAAGGTGCCCAAGCCACTGTGCCCCACGAGGCCAACCTTCAGTTCTGGCCACTAGCACCAGCCTAGTGCCTGAGACTCCGATGGTCCAACTGCCACAAATCCCACTGAAAGCAAGGATTTCAGGAGGGTGGCGATGGCCGGCTCCCCACCCACCTGCTCCTCCCGCTAGAACACGCCAGAGCGCCCCTGCCACCTCCCCGTCTTATCTGTGTGCCTCCCAAGCCAGGAGGGAATCACAGCAGAAAACCATCTCTCAAAACTCTTCCTGTCTGTGCACTTATCTGCCTTTTTTTTTTTTTTTTTTAAACAAAATTCCCGGTGGCCCTCTGACCTCTGTGTTTCACGGCAAGGAAATTTCTGAAAAGAGGATGCAGGCTTCCTGATTGTGAACGTTTACTTTATACTCCTCTGCTTTTTACAAAAGACCTGCATTAGTACGTGTTTTCGCTAGCTGAAAACTATCTGAAGAGGGCTTCTGTTTTTATGGGGGGAAAAAAAGGTGAAAGTGAAGCTAACATTCAGTGTGTGTTTTGCAGCAAGGTATTAGGGACAGTGCACCGTCCCCCTCCCCCCAAGCAGCAAGAGCGACACCCCCAGTCTCCTTGCCCAGAGACCACACTCAGCCTCTCAGCACGGAGCCACCAGAGCTGTGAACCGCGTCTGTCAGCCTCTGCCCATTACCTCCAGGTACTGATAGTCCAGGCATGTGTTAGTAAGATGCACCCTAAGGTAACAGCTACTTCGCTTTATGCCATTTTGACTTGGGAAAGGTTTCGTAGGATCACTCTGCTCTGGGACACAGGATTAACCTGTATGGGGTCTGGATCTGGCCCTCACACTAGGCAGCGATCGGGGAAGTCACTTCCCCTGGTGACCCTCAGTTTTACCCCTCTGTGCAGTGGGATCACAGAAGCACCACCTCCGTGGGTCGTGTGGGGATGAGCTGTGCTGGTTCCTGAGTGTGGAGCCCAGCACAGAGCTCCCCGTCATGGTGGCCGGGCCAGTGACCATGAACGAACAGAGAAATCCAACCTGGGACCTTCCGGAGGTGACGGTGTGACTTGAGTGACCCTTGGTGGGCACCAAGCCAGGCAGTGAGGTTGCTGGGGGGTAGGCTTTTGCAGAGATGCTGAGATGCTCCTGGATGGTGGGCAGCAAGACGGCTTCCCCCACGCGGTGGTGCTGGGTGCTGGCAGAGGGAGGAGCCACCTGGTTTACAAAGTTCTGCAGCCTCTGGCAAGTAAGTCCCAGATCTCCCAGAGCCTCAGACTCCTCGTCTGACAACAGAAGCAACCCCATGGGGCTATGGGGAGGGCTGGCTAAGACCCTGCTCGGGGGAGGCAGGGCAGGGTGAGAGGCACAGCAGGCCTTTCATCACCATCACCCTCCTTCCTCTCCATCCTTCATGGACCAAACAGCTCGACTGAAGGAAGGAAGCTTGTCAGAGCACGGTGGGTGGGGAAAGACAGTGGGCCCTGGGGCCCTCCATGCTGAGACCTCCGCCACTGATACCAGCCACTCTGACCCTCAGTGTCCTCTTCTGCAGAATGCCAGTAGGCGCTCACAGCATCCAGGTTTGCAATAGATCAGGTCATGTGTGTAACAACAAGAGCCCCTGCCCAGGTTGTATTAGACCCTCCCACTACGTGTGGGTAACTGCACAGACTAACCCGATGAGCAGGCACTCTGTACCGAGACCAGAGCTCAGTGGTGCTGGACAGGTAGCCCTGGCCTGCCTGACAGAGCTCAGCTGTGTCTGCAGCCACGGGATGTCCACAGCCCCTCGGCCCCCGCCTTGAGGACCAGGCTCCTCCCGGTGGCCACCACCCTCTGCCTGGCTCCCCGGCCAGGCCCCCCCTTCCCAGCCGCGGCCCTTCCACTCACGCCCACTTCCTTTCTGTGGCTTTGGCCTTTTCAAACGTGGCCCATGAATAATGAATCCCTGTTATAAATTTAGAAAACGTCCTTTCTCCCTGCAATTTGGCCTTTCTCTTTATTTTTATCATGCTGGTTTGTGAGAAAGAGAATCTCTTGGAAACTCATTTTTCTCTCAACTGATTATTCTGACAGCCAAAATTAAGTTGCTAATTTTACAGCGTCTGTGTGGAGCTCCACTGGCTTTCTGCCCCACCCCACACCCCCATCACGGGTCAGAGAATGGGTGAGGAGGGCCCCAGTAGCTTTCCAGAAAGTTCTAATTCCTGGGGGCAGGGTGGGGAGATGGGAAGGGAAGGGGCCTTGGAGTCAGACCCCATGGGAATCCTCAGAGCCTGCTTCCTGGGTGGGCTGGGCAGGCATCTATCTTGCTTCTCTGGGCTTTGGGTCTCTTATCTGAGTAACACAGGAGAGGACGTTCTTTGCAGGCTTCCTGAGAGCTTTGTGATGTAAGGATGCATGGATGGGTGGTGATGTTGGCACAGAGTGGGCCCACTGCTTCTGTCTCCCCATTTATACTGCAAAATTCATAAGACACTAGACTCTTTTGGAACACTCTCAAGAGAGGTCCAAATTCCCTCCCTGTCCACTCTCCCCTGTGGGACTTCGGAGCTGACCTGTTCCTCCCAGGTCCTCTGAGGCTAGGCCTGCTCCCTCCTTGACCAGGCCTCACCCCCTCTTCCTTGCTTTGCTGTGCCAGGCCTAGCAGGTGCCCAGGACACAGGAGAGGGCCAGGCATGGGGCCCACCCTTCCAGAGCTTCTCTGCCTTCTGGGGGCAGCAGGGTGAGACAAGCATAGGGGGTGCCCAGGAAGACGCCAGGCCCTGAGCTACAAGGGGCAGGGGCCCAACCCCCTTTGCTGTGCTCCTGTCTGCCTCCTCAAGGCCCATCCTCCCCCTCAGTCAAGGTCGGTGCCAGCCTGGTGACTCAGCCCTCATTAATTTAGGCCCTGACCCGTCTCTTGTCCTGGCTAAGTGTGCAATGGCATTGGTCTTCAGTGCTCTGCAACCTCAGGCTTCCCTTGCCAGCTTCCCCACCCAACCCCACCGCACACACCCCTCTCCAGCCCACCAACTGCCACGCACTTAGGCTCCAAGGGTTTCAAGAACTAGGCCCGGCCTCACGCCTCACCGCCAGCCCTGACCCAGTCTTAGGATCTTAGACCCAGTGCTCAGCACAACTCCCAGCCAGTGTGAATGAATCTGAACGATGAGCCTGTTACCACAAAGACCTCATTGCTGGGCTCTTTGTGCAAATGGGCTGCAGCCTCTCCACTCAGACCCCACTCTAACCCCTAAACGGCTACCTGGACTTCCCAAGTCACTTAGCCCCTCCATAAAATGGAGAGAATGCAAGATGATGTTGAAAACCAACTTTAAAGTTCTTCCCTGTGAGTGTTAAATAATTCACATGAAGAATTAGCATAAGGCACATACTCAATAAATGATGATAATGATGGTGGTGATGATGGTGATAATGGTGATGTTGGTGATGATGATGTTGGTGATGGTGGTGGTGATGGTGATATTGGGGATGGTGGTGATGGTGTTGGTGGTGATGGTGGTGGTGATGGTGATATTGGGGATGGTGGTGATGGTGTTGGTGGTGGTGGTGATGGTGATAATGGTGATGTTGGTGATGATGATGCTGGTGATGGTGGTGGTGATGGTGATATTGGGGATGGTGGTGATGGTGTTGGTGGTGATGGTGGTGGTGATGGTGATATTGGGGATGGTGGTGATGGTGTTGGTGGTGGTGGTGATGGTGATAATGGTGATCTTGGTGATGATGATGCTGGTGATGGTGGTGATGAAGGTGATATTGGGGATGGTGGTGATGGTGTTGGTGGTGATGGTGGTGGTGATAATGGTGATATTGGTGATGGTGGTGATGGTGGTGGTGGTGGTGGTGGTGATAATGGTGATATTGGTGATGGTGATGCTGGTGATGGTGATGGTGATACTGGGGATGGTGTTGGTGGTGATGGTGGTGGTGATAATGGTGATATTGGTGATGGTGGTGGTGGTGGTGGTGGTGATAATGGTGATATTGGTGATGGTGATGCTGGTGGTGGTGATGGTGATGGTGCTGAAGGTGCTGGTATGACATACTGGGAGAAAGTAAAGGACCAGTGCTACTAAGGACCTTGATGTCCCAGATGCTGTGCCAGCTGTTTTACAACCAAGTATCAAAGTTCTGAACTTACTAAAGCCCCGATTCCCTGGGTGACCCCAGTAAAACACCCAAGCTCTCTGGGGTTCAGGCTCTTTCCTGGGTCCCTTGGTCTGAAACACATTCACGATGGTGTCAGGCAGCTCAGATAAGGAAGCTGAGAATCAAGAGTAAAGGTTTCCTGTTGAGCCAGAGCCTGGGCCCAGCATCAGGACCGTGGACACCACTGGCCACACTGTTCCCTGCCCGGTCTCAGTTTCCCGATCTGCGCCACGAGGCTGCGGACGTCCACGGTCTGCCTGACCCTCCAGCTGTGCTGTGAGCTGACATCCCTCGAGGCAGTCATCTGTTTCCAAGGTGAACAGGGAAAACTCAGGCTTGGGCGGGTGGGGGTGTCAAGGAGGGACTCTTCAAACCTGTGACCTGTGCTGGGACAACACTTGCCCTCACGACAGCAGCCGTTCCCATTTCATGGATGACAAACTGAGGCCCAGAGAAGGGGGGGATGAGAGCCGCCCAAGGACACTCAGATGTTCGGGGCAGAAGTCTTCCCCCAGGTCTCCCTCGGCTCACGTGGATTAGAAGAGGGTGTCTGAAAGGCAGCCCCGGACGCTGCCCTGAGGGCTCAGCGCTGCCCCGTGGCCATGTATCTTCGCTCCTGATTCCCAGGGCGTGTGTTTCTCATCTTCTGCATTTTTGACTCAAGTCTGTTGGGTCCACCCTGTGCAATCTTGTGTGATCCTTGTACAGGGAGGGCCTTTCCCAAACCTTCGTGAGCTGGATGTGAGGCCCGGCGCCTGGATCGGGGGCTCCGAGCTCTCTCCTCCCCCAGCACAGCGAGGGCAGCCTCCCCACTTTTTCTGTTTGGTTTGGACGCCGAGCGGCCGTGTTTGCTGGCTGACTGCACTCGGGAGCCCTCAAAGGAAGCAGAAGGCCATCTCACGTCATTAACGGCCGGGCCTGAGCAGGCAGCCTGGGGTCCTGGGACCAGCACCATGCTCAAGCCGAATGGACTGTGATTTGAATCCCAGCCTACCGCTAGGCAGCTGCATGACCCAAGGCAAGTTGCACACCCTCTCTGAGTTCCCGACTGCCTGATGGGGCTCCACCACAGCCTCGTGAGATTGCCTTGAGGTTGAAGGGAGGAGGCACACTTCAGGGCTCGGCGTGCCCTTTCCTGACTCCTCAAGGGGCCACTGCTGGGGCTAAAACATGCTCACTTGTGCTTGGCACAGACCAGGGGCTCAGGGAAGGGGACTGCCCATGTCATCCACTGTCCTTCCGAAGCCGGAGTTTCCTTTGTCAGCACCAGAAGTGGGAGGAGGTCCCTTGCTGGGGCGGGGAGGTGCATACACCATTGTGGTCACCAGAGCCCCCCACTTCCCAGTCCATGGGGACACATCCACACACACTGGCTCTCCTGCGAGCAAGGCCAGGCCAGCCTGGGCCTTCCTGCTTTTCAGATGAAGATCCTGAGATTCCAAGAGGCACAAAGACTTCCCAGACCCCTAGCTGGTCAGGGCTGGAGAAAGACTCCAGCTTGGGTTTGGGAAAGTCCAAACACCAACCTTGGCCATCTCTCCAGGGTCAGTGGGCACATCCCAGTGATAGCTGGAGCCAGGGAGGGGACCAGGAAGGGGGACAGGGGCCAAGAGGAGCAGCCTCAGAGAAAGCTGGAGGAGACCACAGCCCAACAGAGATGTAGCCCAGATCCCCATGCCAGCCCCGCTAGGAAGCAGGTCATGGGGGCCGAAGCCAGCCGGAAGGCCCACCCCCCAGACCTCAGCTGACTGCAGCCCCGTCCCTGACCTGGGAGATTAGCTTTAAAAGACACGAGTGCAGGGCAGTGCACATGAAGGGGATGCGAGGTAACATCCACTGAACCCAAACCACGTGCTGGGCATCTCCCCACGGGCACTCAGACCTCTCGGTGAGCAAGACGGGACTGTGCCCATTTTGCAGATGACGAAACCGAAGCTCAGAGAGGCCTGGGGACTTAGAAGGTCACACGGCTTAAAGGAAGCAGGTATGATCTGAGCCCAGCCTCGTCTCACTCCCAAGTCCTCACTTTCTGCCGCGTCTCCTGTTACTCCGCTGGATCCCAGGACCCCCGCCCCCCCTGGGGCCCGAATCAATGCCGATCCCAGATAGTTTCAGCATCTCACCTGGGTAAGCGAGGTCACGGTGCTGAGGCTGGATTATGGTCCAAAAGGCCACACCATCTCCAAGCTCACTGCCCCTGGCCTGTGGGGCCCCGAGCCAGCCTCCCACCTCACCTGACAAACGGGGGTAACAGAAACAGTACTGCCTCCTGGGCTGGGGTGTGAGTCTGGGATGGGCTACCATGCATGCAGAAAGGGCTCAGGGGAGCTTCATAAAAGGACTTAATAAACGCTAAATACACCCCAGCTGTTACTGCTAAAGGCGGTTCCTTTTACAGATGCAAACATGGAAACTCAGAGAGGTGAGTGACGTGAACCAGGTCACAAAGCATCATGCTACACATGTGCTAAGCGTGCATCCGACTCTGCGAGACCCCGTGGACTGTAGCCCCCCAGGCTCCTCTGTCCATGGGACTCCTCAGTCCATGGGACTCCATGGACTGGGGTGCCATGCTCTCCTCCAGGGGATCTTCTCAACCCAGGGATGGAACAAGCGTCTCTTCTGTCTCCTGCATTGGCAGCAGGTTCTTTATCACTCACGCCACCTGGGAAGCACCACATAGTATCAGGAAGAGTCAAATCCAGACAGATCTTCTGCAGAGCAGCGGCTGCTCTGCATTTATTCAGTCAACAGGCATGACATGAGCACCTACTGTATGCCACACCCTGCCCAGGCGCCTGGCTATCCGGGGACACCAGCATGCAAACTGCAGCTGCTATGTCTGCCCTCAGGGAGGACGTGCCCTCATGGGGACCCGGGACAGACGCGGCATGTCTGATTCATAGTCATGTGCAGGAAAGCACGTGACCAGAGTGCAGAGTGGCTGTGGGGGCAGAGGCAGGGGTGCCCCACCCTAACACGGCCTCAGGGTCACTCAGCACCACAGACAGCCTCCTGGGGGCTGTGTGCTCAGAGCTCGCTGCTGGTGCTCACCGCCCCTCCACACTGGCTGTGCCCCACCCCACCGACCCCTCCACATGGCTCTGGAGCCCGCGCTCACCCTGCTGGGTCCACATGCTGACCAGCAGGACCTCTGAGGGCTCAAGAGCCGGAGTATGGGGACAACTCTCAAGCAGAAGAGTTGACTTATTGGAAAAGACTCTGATGCTGGGAGGGATTGGGGGCAGGAGGAGAAGGGGATGACAGAGGATGAGATGCCTGGATGGCATCACTGACTTGATGGACGTGAGTCTGAGTGAACTCCGGGAGTTGGTGATGGACAGGGAGGCCTGGCGTGCTGCGATTCATGGGGTCGCAAAGAGTCGGACACGACTGAGTGACTGATCTGATCTGATCTGATCTGATCACCCTAGTGATGGGAATCCCTGGTGGCTCAGACAGTAAAGAATCCGCCTGCAGTGCAGGAGACCCAGGTTCAATCCCTGGGTTGGAAAGATCCCCTGGAGAAGGGCATGGCAACCCACTCCAGTATTCTTGCCTGGAGAATCCCATGGACAGAGGAATCTGCTGGGCTACAGTCCATGGGGTCACAGAGTCAGACACAACTGAGCGATTAACACTTTCACTTCCCAGGGACAGAACCATAACTGCCTCCTTTTTATGTTAATGAGGTGACTTTTGGAGAGACCCTGGGTCACCTAAGGAGGCAGGCTGCTGGCCAGTGAAGCTGACACTTGATTGGAGGGTTGGAATTTTCCGTCCTCACCCCACCCCCAACACCTGTAGGGAGTGGAGTAGGCTGGAGGTTGAATCAATCAGCTGATGGCCAATGATTTAATCATTCGTGTCTATATAATGAAGCCTCCATAAACTAACCCCGCCAAAGGACAGCGTTCTGAGAGCTTCCAGGTGGTGAACCCACCAAAGTGCAGGGAGAGAGGAGCCTGGGGGCTTGGAAGCTACAGCCCCTTCCTCGGGCCTTGTCTTGAGCATGTCTTCCATCTGACCAGTCCTGACTTTTATACCTTTTATAATGAACCAGTGATACAGTAAGTAAAATGTTTCTCTGGGTTCTGTGAGCCATTCTGGCAAATTAATGGAACTCAAGAAGGGAACGCCCCGATCTGTAGCTGGATAGTCAGTCAGAAGCTGGTGTCAAAAGTTGCACAGTCTGGTGGGTTCAAGCCCTTCCCCTGTAGGGTCTGATGCTGTCTACAGGTAGACAGCGTCGGAAGTGAGCTGCACGGTAGGACATCCACCTGGTGTCAAGAGCTAGTGTTGGGAAGAATCCAGACTCCAGAACTGGTGTCAGCAGCACAATTACTCTGAGACGCAAGGGTTTCCTCACGTCTCCTGGGGCTCAGAAGACAGAAGGGTGTCCTCTCATCTGCTGGGGCCTCAGAAGACAGAGGCGTGGGCAGTGGTCAGCTCAGGCCACACGTCCACAAACACAGTGGGGTCTTTGAACGTGAGGTGGCCAGTGATGTGGGTGCTACCGGTGGCCCCTCTGTAATGGAGCAGGACTCTGCGTGGCCTTTCCAGGACAGACTCCCCCGCCATGCCCTGCAGCTGCCTCTTGTCTATAAGGAAACCAACTTCAGACAAAGAAAACATGTAGTCAGAGGGTGAGAAGATGCGGAAGCAAAGGAAAATAGTCAAACAAGACAAAAGAATAGTTTAGCCGTTAAACAAAGCGAGGATCTTTATTTTTCTTCCCAAGGCTTAGAGATCATATTCTAACCCTATCCTGTGAGCAGTGTTACAGAGACTGAAACCCCACCAGGTGGAAGAACTTAACTACACAATGACCAGACTGTCGCCATGACATGAAGTGGCCACAGGTCTGAGAACTGGCCTCAAGAAACAAAATCAACCCTGGAGCTAAAGATGAACTGTGCTTAAAACAATCAAGAGGACGCTGATCAGACCACCATAGGACCAATTTCAAGACGACAGTCAGAGCTGACTGTGATGTTTCTACACATAGCCCACCAGCTCCACCCTTGCCCACCTGTGTTCCCCTAAAATCCTCCTTTAAAAGCCTTGCTCCTGATCAGCAACGGGGAGCTGGTTCTTTGGGACATGAGTCCACCTTCTCCCTAGGACTACTGGCTTCCTCAATAAAGCTATCTTTTCTTTTACCCTACACTCAGCTGGTAAAGAATCCACCTGCAATGTGGGAGACCCTGGGTCCGATCCCTGGGTTGGGAAGATCCCCGGGAGAATGGAAAGGCTACCCACTCCAGTATTCTGGCCTGGAGGATTCCATGGACTTCATAGTCCATGGGGTCACAAAGAGTCAGACACGAATGAGTGACTTCCTCTCTCACTCACTAGCTCTCGGTGTTGGATTCTTGAGCCATGAGCAGCCAAACCTGAGTTTGGGAGCACCTTCACTGGGCCTGTAAACAAGCACTCACCCCTTTCCTGAGAGTCTCAGGGGCAGTGACATCCCCGGCAGGGAGGTCTGGAAGAGTCTGCATAAGGAACAGGAGCTCCAGGAAAACCCGGCCAAGGGTCAACAGGAGGCTGAGTCTACACCAGAGTGGATCTGGGGGCCTGCATAGGTGAGGGTGTCCATATCAGCAGTGCGCAACATTTTTGGCACCATGGACCAGGGCCTACATAGGTGAGGGCCCCTCTATCAGCGGTCTCCTAGGGACACCGGGGACCAGTATCGTGGAGGACAGTTTTTGCGCGGATGGAGGGCAGGAGACAGCCTTGCCTCTACCCTCAGCTCACCTCCTTCTGTGCAGCCTGGTGCCTAACAGGTCTTGGTGGGTACCAGTCTGTGGCCCAGAGATTGGGGATCCCTGGTCTATACCATGTGGAGGGGGAAGCGGGGCACATGGAGACAACTGCCCCTTCTTCCCAGCCTGATTCCCCAAACTCAGGCTTAAGCTGACCTATGGGGCCCCAATCAGAGCCCCACGACCCACTCGCTGCGGGATCCTCCCAAAGACAGCACAGCTGCGGCTCCCACCATGGGTCTAGGCAAGCTCTGGGAGCTGGAAATACTCCCTGGGTGATAGCAAACCAGGTTGGCCAGACCTGAAACACTTGGCCAGAAAGGTAAATCGATGGTGCACAGACCGCAGTGCCCTCCCCTGAGTCCGCGGCAGACGTCACTAATCAATCACCACGCTGTTGCTGAAACCGCGTTAATTTCAGCGTCTCTCCCAGCTCAGAGTCCAGGTACCAGACGACCTATTAATAAATTACCTTTGATGCTGAAAACCCTCGCCCTCTCTAGGCTGAGCCGCTGGGAAGACGGCTCACGACTTGCTGGAGAGCAAGCTTCTCTGTCCTGGATTCTTCTTTCTCTGTCCCTGGGTGGAACTGGGCCGTGCCTGAGGTCTACGAAGAGGAATTTTCATGGAATCACGGCAACCCTGGGAAATCATACCATTCGTCGTGGCCCTGAATTAAGACACAGAGCACACACAGCCAGCATCACTCGGGACCAGAGCTGCCGGGGCTTAATTGAGAGGACGCGGCACAGAGGTGGCAAGCCAAGCAGCCTGGGGCTGGGGCAGGGGAGTCGAGGCCCCTCCAAGGCGACTCTGAGCTCCCGAAATGGGCCGGACCCTCACAGTGAGCAGAGTCTCGTGGAAGCTGGTATTAGCAGGTGGTCTCCCCACAGGCTGGCAATCCCCAGACAGCAGAAAGGGCAGAGGCCAGCGGACTGCTGCCTGGTCTCTCCAACCCAGGCAGGTGAGAGAATTTTTCCAGCTCCGTTCTCGTAGCCTTCCCATATAATTTACATCGCAGGCAACAAGCCACCGCCCAGGTATTTGGGCTGTAGGAGATTCTCAGGGCAGCCTGGATAGGGGGCAGGAGTCTCAGGTTCAAGACCACAGTCTGCCTCTCCCCACAGGAACCTTGGGCATGCCAAGGCCTCTCCAAGCCTCCATCCCTTCCCCTGAAAGATGAGGCAACTTGGCCCTCAGGTGAAGATCGTTCTGATGATGGAATGTACAGGGACCTGGGAAAGCAGAGCTTCAGGTATTCCTGAGAGATGACTCCTGCTGCTTCTGATGTCGTGGGCTTCTTGTTCAGGGAGAGGTCACACAGGCCCCTCGTGTGCATGTGCAGAAGGTGAGTCACCCAGCCCCAGCCGGTGGGGGAGGGTGGCGGGGCTTCATGTTCCCTGAGCTGGTCCTTGGGGAGGTGGGTGGTGGGGAGGACCTCCCCCTCCCAGGGGACCAGGGAGCATCCTGGCCAGAGGGACTGTAACCTCGCATCTTCCCTCTGGGATTTGTAAGGGGCTTGAACTGTTGTCTTTCAGTCACTCAGTTGTGTCTGACTCTTTGCGACCCCACGGACTGTAGCCTGCCAGGCTCCTCTGTCCGTGGGATTTCCCAGACAAGAATACTGAACCAGGTTGTCATATCCTACTCCAGGGACTGAACCTGCCTCCCCTGCATTGGCAGGCAGATTCTTTACTGCTGAGTCACCAGGGAAGATCCAAGGGATTGAATAGACATGCCCAAAGGATGTGTCTGAATCCTAATCCCTAGAACCTGTGAATGGGAACTTATTTGTTGGGGGTGGGGAGGTCTTTGCAGATATAAGAAAGTTAAGCATCTCAGGACAAGACCACCTGCATTATCCGAGAAAGTCTTAAACCTTATGACAAGTGCTCTTATAAGAGGCAGAAGAGGAAACACACAAGGAGGAGACCGTGTGAAGACAGAGCCTGGAGTGATGTGGCCACAAGCCAAGGACACCAGGGGTCACCGGAAGCTGGAAGAAGCAGGAAGCGTCCCCCCAACAGCCTTCAGAGGGAGCCCAGCCTTGCTGACACCTTGCTCTCAGACATCCGGCCTCCACACAGTGAGAGAAGCCGTTTTTAAGCCCCCAGTTTGCAGTAACTTGTTCCCTGGGACACTGATGCAGGCTTAGTTATTGTGGAGATCTCAGCTAGGCCACGGATAAGGCAATGGCACCCCACTCCAGTGCTCTTGCCTGGAAAAATCCCATGGATGGAGGAGCTTGGTGGGCTGCAGTCCACGGGGTCACTAAGAGTCGGACACGACTGAGCGACTTCCCTTTCACTTTTCATTTTCATGCATTGGAGAAGGAAATGGGAACCCACTCCAATGTTCTTGCCTGGAGAATCCCAGGGATGGGGGAGCCTGGTGGGCTGCCGTCTATGGGGTCGCGCAGAGTCGGACACGACTGAAGTGACTTAGCAGCAGCAGCAGCAGCTAGGCCAGGAGGGGAGTTCAGCCCCAGGTCCCCGGGAAGCACAGGTGGGAAGGCCCCTGAATGGGACCTTCTCGTGAGAAAAGGGGCTCCACCCTGGTGACCCTGCTTGGGGCCAGGGGGGTCCTCAAGGAGGAGGCCGAGTCCAGCTCTGAGTGGGGTTGAGGCTGGAAGACCCTCTGAACCCAGCTCCTCCAGCTCTGCCGACAGCCGCCTGCAGGCCCACGTGGACTCAGAGCAGTGTATTGTGGCTCCTAAGACTGGGCAGGACTCATTTTCAACCACTGGGAAGAGCATTTAGAAAAAAAGCCTCAAGAATGCTGGGGAGCCTGCTGTTATGGGCCCACGGAGCTCCAAGCGATTCAGTGGAAAATGAAAGAGACTTTTCTTTCCAGGAGCAGGAATCCAAGGTTGTGGGGAGGTGCCTTCGAGGGCGCCATGGAGCCCGGTAGCTGGTGTAAGTCATCAGGCAGAGGCCAGGGTGGAGACCGTGATGCAGGCAACGATGGGGCTGCAGGTGCCAGCGGGTTTAAGGGACGCGCTCCCAGGGGCCGAGCTGCCACTTCCCAGCCCTAGTCCTGAGCCACGGGCCTCCCCAGATCCTCCTTCCAGACCCTCCTCAACACCAGCCTTTCAATCCAGTATCTACTCTTTCTCTTCTGCGTGCTCAGTCATTTCAGTCGTGTCCGACTCTTTGCAACCCCATGGACTGTAGCCCGCCAGACTCTTCTGTCCATGGGATTCTCCAGGCAGGAATACTGGAGTGGGTTGCCATGCCCTCCTCCAGGGGATCTTCCCGACCCAGAGGTTAAACCCGTGTGTCTTACATCTGCTGCACTGGTGGGCAAGGTTTTCTTTTGCCACTAGGGTCACCTGGGAAGCCCTTCCTCTGCCTGTTCTAGGTCTCGCCTCGTCTGGCTCCCCTTGGCCCAGGGCAGGCCCCAGAGGCTCCCCCCACCTGCCTCCCTGGATCTTACAGGCTGTCTCCACGGAAGCTGCCCTTCCCGGAGAGGCTGGCCGTAGGGCCACCCACCCTGCCCCCCACCCCCAGCTCCCCGCCTCTGCTGTGTCCACACCAAGGCCCGAGCAGGAAGACCTGGAGCCCGGCCGACCCCTTGACCTCTGTTTCCCAGCTGGTGTTCTCCATCGTGAGGAAAGAGGAACAGCAGGCTGGGAGTTGTAAAGGCAAAGCTGGAGGAGGAAGCTTCCTGTGGGGCTTGCTGGAGGCTATGTAGACGAAGGGGGCTCTGCGGGGCCAGGTTGGACCCCCGTGTGACGAACAAGTCGGGGGGCAGCCCCCCAGGCTCTGGGCTGGTGAGACCCTGGTGCTCTGCCTGCAGCCCATCCTGCCCAAGGCAGCTGTGTTCCCAGGGACTTGGGGTCCCTGTAAGAGCAGGACATGGCTGTCCATGGTGATAAAAGGGACAAGCGGGTCTCACCTGGAGATGGGCAGGGGGGTGCTGCTGTGAAGACCCAGAAAGGCAACGGGGGTGCTCAGGTTTCCTGCAGGGCTCTCGGGAGCTTGTGCCCACAGGGAGCTCCAGCCTGGGGCCAGAGTCCTGTGTCGCTTGCTCACTCATTCATTCAACAAACAACCCTTAAGCACTCAGCTTGTGCCCCTATGAAACAAGTCAGCCAGGCTCCACACTTGGGGAGGGGCCCCCCCTTTCAGCAGCAGCGGCAGACAATACACACACACACACACACACACACACACGCATGTGCACACGCATGCACGTGCACACGCATGCACATACTCACGCGCGCACACACACGTGTACACACACGGGCACGCGTGTGCGCACACACGTACACATGCACACACACATGCACACACGCACAAGCACTCACACACACACACACAAGCACACACGCACGAGCGCACACACACACACACACACACACACACGAGAAAGGAAGAGGGGACCCGCAGAGGGATGGGGTTGTGTGCAGTAAAGGCTGACATTTAATCTGTAACGTCCCTTTCAGCTCAGCATCCTCTCATTTAAAGATGGCATCATTTGGGTTTTTTTCCTTTTAAATGAGATCAGAGTGGAGGAGGTAAAAAGGAGAAGAAAACCCCGCAGCGGTGCGAGCAGCAAGCAAGCTGAGGACTGAAAGCCTCCTCTTTCCACGCTGTCATCAGCGCTTTCTGGCCAAAGCCTTTTAGATCTCACGGGGCCGCACTCCTGTCTGTTCCACAAATCTCGCTAAAGCAGGCTTCTCCGAGACCGTGTTCCTTCCCATGGCAAGGCCATCGTAATCCCGTCCAGCCGCTCCGTCTCGGCTCCGTCAGAAAGAGAATTCATGAAATATGAGGAAGATAAAAGTCGATGCTGTGCAGGCCTCGCTGGTTCCCGACTTGGGAAATACGGGGGTGTGTGAGTCGTATGACAGCGGTGGCCTTCCATGCGGGAGACAGAGAGGTAATTCTCGCACACCTGAATCCATCACCTTGGAAAACACACTTGGAGGAGCGCAACCTGCCGGCGGCCGAGTCCCCCCGAGTGGATGGTGGGGCCTGGGGGCGGATAACTCTGAGATGCCTCTCATCACACGTTGATTTTTACTGTGCTGTGTTTTCTAGGAAACACCAGAGAAGTGAAGGAAGGTAAAAGCCCTTGAGTGCTTGGAAAAAAAAAAAAAAGCTGGGAAGTAACATTTGTGGATATAGAACAGCCTGACTGTCTGACTTCCGGAAATGCTACTTTCTAAGTCAGCGGGATTCAACATGTTTGGTTTGTTTCACAAGTGCGGGGACAGGGATTCTCCCTTTATTAAGAAACTGACAGACCCATGAAAGAGAAGATGTTCAGGAGATGGTTGGCCTGGGACCTGGCCTGTAGTAAATGCTCAATAAGTGTGAGCTTGTCTTTACCCTGGAGGCCCCACCTCTGATAAGTGAAAGGTTTGCATTAGATTATCTCAAAGTCCCATAATTCTGAGAATCCAGGTGGACTTGACTTCCAAGTTATTTTCAGGGACTCCTCTGGCGGCCCAGTGGTTAAAAATCTGCCTTCCAAGGCAAGGGACGAGGGTTCAATCCCTGGTCAGGGAACTAAGATACCACATGCCACGGGGCAACTGAGCCCCCGCGCAGCAACTACTGAGCCTGCGATCTAGAGTCTGCACGCCACAACAAGACAGAGGCCAGCACTGCTCAAGGAAGAACCCGAACGCCAAAACCCGATGCTGAATGCCAGATGCAGCCAAGAGTGAGTAAACGAATAAGTGAATTCATATAAAACAAAGTTATTTTCATATTTACGTTAGTGGAAAACATTACCAAAAATGTCTTATTTTTCACCCACTTATGAAAAACACATATACACATCAAGGACCTGCTGTGAGCCAGGCACTCTTGAACCTTAGTTCACTGGACCTTTCTAGAGCCACGAGGCCAGCAGAGCAGCTGATACAAGAGGCCCGGAAAGTCCCGAGGGCACGTGGAAAATGGGTGGGGTCCAAGATGGACTATTCCCCAACTCGAGGGCCCGTGCCTATATTTCTCACCTGGCTAGCACACTGTAAGGACTGTGTCGGAAGATACAAGGTCCAGGCAGTTCCAAGTGCTTTTCAACCAAACATCTCATTTTCCGCCATCAACCCCCCAAGAGGGGGTTGTCTGAGTGCCCACCTCTGCATTTCACAGACAAGAAACTGAGGCTGGGAGCTCTGCAGGGCCACCCGCGTCCAGGGGAGATGCACATGGCTCCCTCCAGTCCCTTCCCGTCCAGAGCCTGCCCCCCAGTATTGTCTGCCCAGCCCTATCCCCACACCATGATCCACACCCCCCAGTACTGTCTGCCCCTGGGATCAGGAGCATGTCTGATTTCTAACTACCAGCCTCTCTGTACTTAAGTTAAATGGAGGCAGTTTCTATTTTGCAACCTGCAGAGCTCTAACTGGGACACGCCATGATTTCCCCTCGGCTCTTTCTGCTCCAGACACTGCAGGATTATACACCAGGAGAGAGAGCCAGAGAGGGGGGTCCCAGAGGCATGCGCTGGCTTTGGCATGGCCTCGGGGTGGGCACTTGCCTCCCTTCCCTCCCCGGCGCCCGCTGTCCTACCCGCGCATCTTCCGAGTTACCCAGTTTCACACCTGCCATGTGACAATCCAGGCTGTGATAAGCCTGTCATTATGTGGCCCCTCCCATGCGCCCCGGGACTGCTTGCAAGGTTCCTCCTCCCTTGATCCTAGGGACAGGCATCAGCAAACCCAGCTCTCACACCCTCCCTTCTCTGCCCAGGCTTGTGCACCCGCAACACACGTGGTGTGTGCCCTGTGCCCCTCTCTGTACTGAGCCCAGGGAGCAGGGACTGCCAGGCCACTTCCCCCACGTTCTGGGTACTGACCAAAGAGTTACCAGGCACCCACAGCCAGGAATAAAGAAGGGAATGGCAACCCACTCCAGTATTGCTGCCTGGAGAATCCTGTGGACAGAGGAGCCTGGCAGGTACAGCCCACGGGGTCGCGAAGAGTCAGACACGACTGAGCCACTGAGCACCCATGCACGCACAGCGAGGAAGCTCATTCCAGTCAGTCACACGCTGGGGTAACTTAAGTAGACCTGTCCCCAGGCAGAAAAAGCCCCTGAAACGTGTAGAGAGGGGGCTTCCAGGTGCCCTGTCCTGCAATGGGGGAAAGGACAGGACAGACCAAGCCCCCTGCCTCCTGGCAAGGAGAACGGACACGCACAGGAGCAATGTAGAGTCTGGGGTGTCAGTTGTCAGTGCTCAGGGGAGAGTAGCAGCGTGCTGGGGGAGACGGAAGGCCTCGCCCAGAAGGACATTCAACACAGGGCCCAGGAGGTGGGGGCAAATCACAGAGACCTGGGGGGTGGTCTCCTGGGCCGGCCACAGCCCAAAGAGGAAGCCCCCACTGCAGAGTTTCCTTCGCCACCAATGGATTTTCAGCCGTTTCTTTCTGTCTGGGAGCGCATGTTACTGCACACCTACTACGCACCGGGGGTCTTCTTACATCACCTCATTGAGCAAGCGTTCCAGCCGCTCACAGGACAGACTGACTTGGCACCTGGGTCCCGATCTTCTCACAGTGGGGCTGCTTAGCACACAGCCCCCTCAAGGCACCCTCATGCCCACCTGTGTGAGGGTGAAAGGGGCCTGGGGCGGGGGGGGGGCTAGGAACACGGACATGAGTCCCAGGGTCAAGGACGTGTACATGTCTGCATGCGGCCTTCTGCACAGCTGACGCTGAATCTCTGCAGCAGCGGGCTGCTCTGGGAAGGGTGCTGACTGCACCCTCCGCTGGTGTGAGGCTGGGGGGCTCTGTGAGGAAGGGTGCTGGGCTGCTCAGGATCAAAGCCCCCTCCACCTGGTCATCCCCAGTCATGCCACCTTTGCCTAGAGGAAGCTGGGTGCTGTCCAGCACTCGGCTGAGTCACCAGCTGCCCGAACTCTACAAGAACACGGAATCCAGAACGGGGGTGGGGGTCGCTCAGCTGCTCTGGTCCCTCAGCCAAGAGCCCTGGGGCTGAACAGTTCCCAACGTGTGTCCCCCACAAGCTCCCCCACAGCCGCCAGGATCGCCCAGTGGACTTTGCATGAGAGATGCTGGCTCCTTCCAAGACTGGGACCCACCTTCCACAAGAGGCCAAACACCATCCTGCCTCTGACCCTGTTGGCTGAGACCCCTCCCGAGGGCCCAGAGGGGATCCCGAGGGCAGTTGCCAATCTCTCGTGATCACTGCAAGGCCTCAGGTTGGGGGGTCGTTGGCATCCCAGCCATGTCCCCAGTGGTGCCTTGGGGTTAAAGGAGACAGTCAAGTTCACAGAATCTTCAGGGAAATTGTCTTAGATGCCAGAAGAGCCAAGGAGGTGTGCACTTTCCCAGACCCAGTGCTGAGACTGGCTTTCGGAACTGCTTGCTTGAGGAAGAGCAGCCCTTCCATTATGGGAAGCGGGAAGCAGACAGCAGGCCTGCGCCCTGGGATGGGATGTGAAGCTACGACCAGGGCCACAGGGAAAGGGCAGCGCAGGGAGAGCTGAGAGCAGATGCTGGGGGAGCTCTGCTGTGGAGGGGGGGCTGGGGGCGAGGAGCAGGGGAGGAGGGGCACAGAGGGAGGGGCGGGGGAGAAGGGGCTGAGGGGGAGGGGCAGGGGAGGAGGGGCTGAGGGGGAGGAGGGGCCGCAGGGGGAGGGGTGGGGTGGGAGGAGGGGTGGGGGGAGGAGGGACTGAGGGGGAGGGGCGGGGGAGGGGAGGGACTGCAGGTGGAAAGGCAGGTGGGAGGAGGGGCCAGTCCTGTGGACCTGGGCGCTGTTGGCCGGCCAGCGCTCTGGCTTCTCAGGAGCATTTTCCACTTTGCTTTTTCCCAGGCCCACGTCCCCACTGCGTGTTGTCAGGAAAGTGTCCAGCTACCGGTGACAGTTTCTGGGTCCACTGGGCCAGACCACGGCCTCAGTGGTTCCCCCAAACCCACGTCTAGGCTTGTGGCTGTGAAGGAATCTTGTCGACGTGGTTCGCATCTATGACGCTCAGTCCATCTACGCCGGACTTTAACTGAGGAGGTGACTCTTGGATCATGCCAGGGCACCTCCTCTAGCTTGCTCAAGGACTTGAGAGCAAGTTTCCCAAAGAAATTCTGCCTCAAGGCCACTCCGTCAGCTCCTGCCTGAGGGTCCAGCCGGCAGGTCTGCCCTGCAGCTTTCTGACTTGCTAACCGCCAATTACAGTAGCCATGTCCCTAAAATAAATCCATTAACCTACACCTTCCCAGGTGCCACTAGTAAAGAATCTGCCTGCCAATACAGGAGACGTGAGTTCGATCCCTGGGTCAGGAAGATCCCCTGGAGGAGGGCATGGCAACCCACTCCAGTATTTTTGCCTGGAGAATCCCATGGGTAGAGGAGTGGGCTACAGTCCATGGGGTCGCAAAGAGTTGGACACGACTGAAGTGACTTGGCATGGCACTCACACTTATGCCTGTTTCTTTCTATTATCTGTCTATCCATTCATCCATACCTGTCCATCTATCTCCCATTACTTTAGTTTCTCTGGAGTGTCCTGGCTGCCACGCTGCCTGAGCCCCTTGCACCTGTGGAGCCTCTCAGGAAAGAGGGCCCACTGGACACTGGCCAGAGACTGCCCTCAGCACCCACCTGCCCCACTCTGGGCATTGGCACGGTGCCCACTGCAGTGCCTCATTTGCTCCCTCAGGGCCAGGGACCCAGTCTGTCCTTCTCACCACAGCCTTCAGATGCCAAGCCCCCACCGGACCTCTCTGAGCAGCAGAGAAAGGTCAGTCACTGTGCTGTGCTATGAAGGCCCGGGCGGGCCCCAAACCACAGCAGCAGAGTCCACGCCAAAACCTGTGTGTGTGTGCATGCGTGCACGCGTGTGTGCGCTTGCACTCACGTTCATGTATGTTCAGGGCCCTTTGTGAACTGATCCCATCTTGGGGTTCTGGCTTCTTCCCACCAGGATCCCTATAGTATGACTCCTAGACTTCAGCTTACCAACCTTCTGGAAGGTTTCAGATGTCTTGCTTCTGATCCTTTGTGCCTGCTGCTGCCTCTGCCTGGCGCAGTCACCCTCCAGCCCTACTTGAGCCCATCAGCTCACTCCCATCTCTGGAGCTGTCCTTGGCCGAGGCAGGCTCTTCCTACATGTCTCCTGACCACCCATCCCCCGCTGGAAATCACTGTCCCTTTAGGTACCCAAGTTACCCCACCGGCTTCCAGGCTCCCTGGGGACACACTGTCCTTTGCACCTCCATACACCCAGAATACAGGAGACGCCCGCCTCCCATCCCCAGCTGCTGACCCAACGCCTCACATTCAATTCAGCAAACACACGCTGATGTTTTATTGATGGTATATTTGTTCTAGAAACAGCTTTTCATCTTTGCTCATTAGCTTTTTGCATTCCTGATAACATCCCTCCTTCAGATGCTTTAATATGAAAAAATTAATGATCAATGCTTAGAACAAAGGTTGGCGAACATCGTGAGCCTAAAGGTGTTAGTCTAGCAAATTCCTCCATGTCCAGCATACAGAGCTGCACACGCCAGGGGCCTGTACCATCTTTGTGAAAGAAATCAATGAAACAAAGTATCTAATTGGCAATTATGGTCTCAAGGATGAAATGTTTTTTGTTTTTTTTAAATTGAGGCTCAAATCCCGCTTTCCTCCACAATCTGAGCTGATGAAGTTTTGTTCCGTTAGTCTGGTCCTGCCTCCCAGTCACATGGGTCCCCGAGGGTGGGGGCCCCCTGCTGCTAAGTCACTTCAGTCGTGTCTGACTCTGTGCGATCCCATAGACGGCAGCCCACCAGGCTCCCCCATCCCTGGGATTCTCCAGGCAAGAACACTGGAGTGGGTTGCCATTTCCTTCTCCAATGCATGAAAGGGAAAAGTGAAAGTGAAGTCGCTCAGTCGTGTCCGACTCTTAGCGACTCCATGGACTGCAGCCAACCAGGCTCCTCCGTCCATGGGATTTTCCAGGCAAGAGTACTGGAGTGGGGTGCCATTGCTTTCTCCCCCCTAGGGCGACGCTAATGACAAACAGGATGAGGACCCACCCGCCCTGTCTCACTCAGGGAGCCCCTCCTGACGGGATCGCTGGAGGTGGGGCTGGAGGCTCTTGCACCTGGCTTGTGAGTCTCTGCTCCCGGCTCCTCTAAGAAGCGTGGATCCGGGAAAGCAACAGGATGGGGGGTGAAGGGTGGGCAGAGGGCTCTGTCCATCCCTCTGCTTCTTCACAGGCTGCTCTTAGAGGACGGTGACAGAGCACCCGGGTTTGACACTGACACGCTAGGTCCTTCAAGACCTGGGCTCCGTCCTTGCCACCGGCATCTCCCCATAGCTGGCCCCTGTGCCAGTTGTGGGCTCCCTGGAGGCTCCATGTCCTCTGAGGTGGGGCGTCCACCTAGCCCAGTTCCAGCTCCTTGGCCCTTCCCCACCCAGTGAATTCCCAGCTGCCCACCAAACCCTCCCCAACCAGCAATCCGTCTGCACAGCCGGCCCAGGAGGCCCCGGTAACAGAGCTGGCAGCCAGAGCATCCCTGGGTGCCCCAGGCCACCTGCCGGTGTCAACTACAAATTGGCACTCACCAAGAGCATTGCCAGGGCTTCCCTGGTGGCTCAGACGGTAAAGCGTCTGCCTGTAATGCACCCAGGTTCGATCCCTGGGTCAGGAAGATCCCCCGGAGAAGGAAAAAGCAACCCACTCCAGTATTCTTGCCTGGAGAATTCCGTGGATTGAGGAGCCTGTAGGCTACAGTCCATGGGGTTGCAAAGAGTCGGACACGACTGAGCGACTTCATTTCACTTCACTTCAAGAGCACTGAAGTGCAATTGAAGAGCAATGACTGAACAACAAAGACGCTTGCCATCTGCCTCTACGGAGCTTGAACCTCGTGCTGCTATATTGACCTTCAACACCCGCTGAGGGAGTTCAGGGTGGGGTGAGGCCCTCTGTGCTCCAGGGAATCTGGTGGGACAGGTCTTTAGATAGTTGGATGTTTTTAGGAACAGATTTTACGATTTCCATCCTTGCATCTGCTCATATCTAGAGAAGCACTCAATCCCTTCATGGGGACATCAGACCCTCACGACTAACAAAAACCTTTTGTAAAATGAGTGCTTCATAGCATTGAACTCCCCCTTCACTAAAACCTTATATATTGACTTTTTGGAGCAGGCTCTCAGAGCTCGCTGAGATGCTGCCTCCTGGGCTGCAGGCCTCATTTTGCCCCAAATAAAACCAAACTCACCCCTGGAGAAGGAAACAGCAGCCCACTCCAGTATCCTTGCCTGGACAATTTCATGGACAGAGGAGCCTGGTGGGCTGCTGTCCATGGGGCTGCAAAGAGTCGGGCACAGCTGAGCAACTAACACTTACTTACTTACACAACTCTCAAGTTGTACATCTTTTTTTAGTTGACACCAGGATCCCAGCAACCCAGGGTGGGGACACTCATACTGCTCTAGAGACAAGGAAATGGAGCCTCAGATGTCAGGGTCCAGGCGCTATGAACTGCCAAGTGGACTCGGATGCCCAGGCCATCCTCCAGAGCCCGGCTTCCTACTCTTTAAGGTTTATGTTCTAGAAGCATGGGGCAGGCAGGCAGGTGGGGCAAGGCACCTTGGACCTTGACCTGCAAGTCCGTATCAGCAAAGCCTGTATAAAGGGTGCCCATTGGGGATCATTCTGCAAAGCAAGACCTGAGTCCAGACCCGGAGCAAGGAGCCTCATCGCTGGGCCAGCAGCACTCAGGACCCGCCTGGTCCACACACAGAACAGCCTCCTCCCAGGAACACCATGCATCAAGGGGACGAGAGCGGCTCAGACCTCCCCTGGGTGCCTGGTCAGCTTGCTGTGTGACAGAGGGTCAGGGGGCCCAGTGAGTCCTCCTGGGAGTACCACTGCCCTTTCCCTAGAAGGAAGGTGACGATGGCATGGCTGGGATGCCCAGCCCTGCCCCATCACCAACAAGTGCCACGTAGAAGACACATGGGCAGGGTGGCAGGCCTGGGTCTGCAGGCCTTTCTTATGAATTCATAACTGAAGGCCTGGCAGCATCAGCTTTAATTGAAAAGACGCCTACATGAGGGAGCACAGAGGCTCTGTCCTCGAGAAGGGAGAAGGCATGGAATGGCTCTCTGGCATCTGAAGTGGGTTCTGTGAGTCTGAAGGGTCGGGGCAGCGGGAAAGGATGCTCGCTGGGACACTGGGCAGAGGCAGCCCCTCCCGAGCTCCTCTGACCCCCAGGGCCTGACCTAGAGCTGCAGAAACATGACCCAGGCCTCCAGCCTTGGCCTCAGCTATTCCTTGGCCTGGAACTCTCTCTCCTTTAGACCCTCCAGGGCTGGCCGCCACCCCCAAATGGCTCCTCCTGGGTGTGGGGCCTCCCTGAGCACCCATCTGAAATGCCAGCTCTCGTTCCCTCCGCCTTGGTCACCCCCCTCCTCCACCCATCAGTCTGACGTCACCGATCTTCACGCACACAATGCTCACCCAGCACCGAGAACAGCCGTGGGCTTGGGATGAAGCAGCAGGGCCATCGGGGTAAAGTATCAGTGTTTCTTCTTTTCGTGGCCCGCCTTCTGCATGGGTGGAGAGGGACGTGGCAACCCACGCCAGTATTCTTGCCTGGAGAATCCCCTGGACAGAGGAGTTGGCAGCAAACAGTCCACGGGATCGCAAAGAGTCAGACACGCCTGAGTGACTAAGCCCTTCTGCATGGACTTGTGAGTCCGTGGGGCCAGGGCGCTTTGTTCAAATGCTCAGCCCTAATGGTTCTGTTCTCTCCTCCCGGCTCAGGGTCCAGCCTGTGTGTCCCCAGGCATCTCTCCAGGACCACTGCAACAGCTCCTCCTTCTAGAGCAGCCTGTGGCTCCCACAGCCCCAGGCAGACCGACTTAGCTTCTAGCAGCCAAGGCCCCCATGGCATGTCAATGCACCTGTCCAGCAGGCCCCCACCAGGCCCACCACCCTCCGGACTCAGGATGGTCCCAGACACTCCTGCCTTCTCTTTCCTGCCCAGGTTGTCCCTCCCATCCAGATCCCCCTCCTGAAAATGTTCAAGAGAAGTAACTCAGAAGCCAGCTACCTACAGTGACCTCAGACATCAACACAGGCAGAATAACTTTAAAAGCTATCAGGATCTAAAATAATCACACCCTCTCCAGATGCCCCAGGGAGAGACCTTCATGATGGCCCCAGTGAAGTACGAGGCAGCACCTCCGTGTGCATGAAGAAGGGGAGGCGCAGGGAGGTTGAAGCGGGTGTCCTGAGCCACACAGCCCTGAGCTGCTCATCCCAAGGCGGCCTCTCCCAGCCTCATTCTCTGATCTGGCTCCCTGCCTGGGTACCGTCTCCTCTGCCTCTTAGACAACCCTGATCACAACCTTGTGTCTGTCAGTGGTGTCTGCTCCTCCCCAGACACACCCACAGACCCCTTGAGGGTTGCATCCTGTCTCAGTCTCTTTAAATCCCAGCACTGCCTGGTTCAGGGGCCAGGAAAGAGCACACGTGCTGGTGAGTGGGACGCCCGTGGGGGCTACAGCCCGGGGTGCCCCTGGTCATCCCAGAACTCTGCTTCAGTTTCTTCCCTGTAACAAGACTGAGGTGGGAAAGTGGATGGACAAGAAAGTGGGAAAGTGGGTGGATGAATGGATAGGTGATGGATGGGTGGGTGGATGGATGGAAGGAAGGAAGGATGGATGGTGGGAGAGTGAATGGATGGGTGATGGATGGATGGGTAGATGTATAGGTGGGTGGATGGATGGATGGATGGATGGGTGGGTGGATGGAAGGATGGATGGTAGGAGAATGAATGGATAGGTGGATGGATAGATGGATGGGTGGATGAATGGATGGAAGGATGGATGGTGGGAGAGTGAGTGGATGGGTGGATGGATGGATGGATGGATAGATGGATGGTAGGAGAATGAATGGATAGGTGGATGGATGGAAGGATGAATGGATAGATGGATGGGTGGATGGATGGATAGATGGATGGGTGGATGAATGGATTGAAAGATGGATGGTGGGAGAGTGAGAAGATGGGTGGATGGATGGATGATAGATGGGTGGGTGGGTGGGTAGGTAGGTGGACACATAGATATGGTAAGTTGCTCTGAGACCCTGAGTAACTCCCTAACTGAATCTGATCCCATTTATCCATTTGGGGAAAAGAGATGGTAAGGTCCAAGGAGGAGGAAGAAAGGCTTTCTCTTGGCCACAAACCTGCCTGAGGAAGACTGGAACCCCTAGTCCTGTGACTTCAGTTCATCTGTCTCCCTCCTTTTTGACCTCTGACCTCCTCTCTTTTCTTTTCTTTTCAACATGACTGAATGTGAGGACCACTGTCTGGCAATAGCTGCCTCCTTCTCTCTGATGACAAACTCTGGCTGTGACACTATTCTCACCTCCCCATCAGATGTCAGGTGGGAGATTGTCTTTAAACAGGTCTGCAGTGTGAAAAAATGAAATTCCTTGCAGGGTTCTCAGCCTTGTCTGCAGATTGAAATCATTGGGGGAGCTTTTAAAACAGACACAAGGGCCCTAGTGCAGTCCAATTTACTCAGAATCTCTGAAGGTGGGGACCAGGCTTGTAATTTTTAAAGTACCCTCAGAGACTGGGGACCAATCAGCTAGAGACTTGTCAGCCCTTGGTGGCTAGAAGAATGCAACAGACTAGACAGGTGTTTGAGAGCAGAATCTCTCTGGATAATCAAGATTCTTCCTGTAGGTTCTGATCCATCACCTGCTCTCCCAGGAATCACCCAGAGAGCCGAGGGAAGAGAAATAAACCACAGCACTTACCATCAGGGTCTATGTCAAGCCAACTGCAACGTCTCAGAGTGCTGAAGCTCTTGAAGAAACAATTCTTATCCATCAGATTAATCACAGGACCCCTGTCTCTGTCATCTTCTTTTCCGTCCCTTGCTGTGATTTTCATTATCATCATCACCATCACCACCACCACCACCATCACCACCATCGACGTCATTGCCGTCTCACATCCATCGTCAAGCTCTGTGCTGAACGCCTCTTTGATTTTCCTCACATCTGACCTCACGACAGCTCTTCAAGATACTGCAGTTTATTTCCCAAATGAATACATGGTAGTTTAGAGAGGTTAAACAACTTGCTCGAGGTCACACAGCCACAAGATGGTACAGTGGAGATCTGGATGCACATCTGCTTGACCCAGATTTGGTGCTTTTAGTGGGAAGGGAGGGCTTTCCAGGGGGCGTTAGTGGTAAAGAATCCGCCTGCCATTGCAGGGGAGGCAAGAGATGCAGGTTCGATCCCTGGGTCAGAAAGATCCCCGGAGGAGGAAATGGCTCCACCAACTCCAGTATTCTTGCCTGGGGAATCCCATGGACAGAGGGGCCTGGTGGGTTACAGTCCATGGGGTCACAAAGAGTCAGACACGACTGAGCAGCTGAGTACACAGCAGCACGATGGTAAGGGAAAGACATCAAGACTCAGACTCCTCAAAGCCCAGGAAGAGCCCTGCCTTTGCCTAACTGAATCCCCCCACAATGCTGACAGTGAGAATCGATCAAGGTACAGGAGATGATTAGAATCCAAACAAACAACTGAGCCTAGGCAGAGCATTTCAACTGAAGAAGATCAAGTTGGGTGTGGAGAAAAGTCAGGCTCTGCTCTTGCACGGTATTAGTTCATTCATTCATGCACCCATCCACCCCACACACCTTCCCAAGAACTGCCCTCCTCTCACACCCAAGACCTGGAGGTCTCATCTGAGCAGAGGGTGACTCCATCCTATGAAGCTTCTACCTCATCTTTTTGCAGAGCAGGCTCTTCAAATCATTCTGGAGCCCTGGCTCCATTCCAGGCCCAGGCTGGTCCCAGGGATGCTGAAATGACTGGGATGTGGTTGAGGGAGATGAAGACAGTGTTTGACAGCAGCCTGTGCAAAAGGCCTGGGTGCCATGGGGCGGGGAAGCCAGCCAGGCATGGTGCAGGAATTAGCTACCATAAGCAAGCCTGCGACCTGGGGCTACATTAAAAGACACCTCTCCATAGCTAGAAGCAGGCTGGGGCATCCTCCTGGGGTTGGGGCTATTCACACAGAAGCCTCATGAGCAGTGACTGCAGAGACATGGAACAGGAGTAGGTTCACAAGAGGGTGGCGGAGACCCATGCCTTGCAGGAGACAGTGGAGCTGAATGCAAGCATGGGAGCTGGGCCTGGGGGTGGCGTGAGGGACAGGGACCTCCCTTCTGAAGCCAGGAGGGTGGAGCCTTAGACAGATGCCCGCCCCAACCAAGCCTGTGAAAGTGAAAGTCGCTCAGTCATGTCTAACTCTGCGACCCCACGGAATATACAGTCCATGGAATTCTCCAGGCCAGAATACTGGAGTGGGTAGCGTTTCCCTTCTCCAGGGGATCTTCCCAGCCCAGGGATCCAAGCCAGGTCTCCCACATTGCAGGTGGATTCTTTCCCAGCTGAGCCACCAGGGAAGCCCAAGAATACTGGAGTGGGTAGCCTGTCCCTTCTCCAGCAGATCTTTCTGACCCAGGAATCGAAACACGGTCTCCTGCCTTGCAGGCAGATTCTTTACCAGCTGAGCCACAAGGGGAAACCCTGTAGGCATCTCCAATGACGGGTCACTGGGCTGGAGCGGCCAGAGCCTGCCAGCAGGACAGACCGCTGAATGCAGGAAGAAGGGTACCTGTGCTGGGGAAGGGCCTGGGGCCGTGGTCTCCTCATCTCACGGGGCTGAGAAAGAAGAATGACGCATCTGAGTTTTCTTGGAAAATTCCAGTACACTGCTGCCATCCCCAGCAAGGGTCCCTGCAGACGAAGGGGGCAGTGTGGGGTGACCTGTCACTCGGCCACGCTCGGCAGCTTCTAGCAGCAGCACGCAGGCCCCATGGATCATCCAGACTGCCATCCGGATGCCCAGGGGCCCGTGTGACCTGCTGCACCAGGACAGCTGCAGCCACCAGCACCTGGGCCAGAGCCAGGCTGGCCAGGCGGAGTGGCCAGCTCCTGGGCGACACCAAGCCATGAAACCTCGACATCCCTCCAAGAAGCCTTGGGCACCCACAAGCCCCACATGACTCCAGAGGGAGACGCAGCCAGGTGTCACCCCCGGGCCCCCTGTGGACCCTTCCCAGGTGGCCACACCTCAAACAGAATCCAGGTGATGACATCTGGCCAGGGTTCTGGGCCCTCCCCAGGGCCTCTGTCTTGCAGGACCCACAGCCCAGCCAGGGCCCCGCTCCAGGAGTCTCCCTCCCCATCACCCCCAATCTAAGGCATCAGCTGCCCCCTAGTTCTGCCTCTTAAATGGGTCATGAGTCTCCCCGCCCCCCACCTCCCTGCTTCCCCAGCTCAGGCCTCACCAGCTCTCAGCCAGACTCTCCCTGAAACCCACTGTCCACCGGCAGCCAGAGGGATCTCACAGCCCTGACTCCACTTTGGGAGACGGGTGGTGTCAGAGGGTGGGAGGGTGTAACAGGGAAGATGCAATGTCCCTAAATGGTTCACCGAGCTGCCCGCCACCTCTCCAACCCCGAAAAACCCCCAGACATCATCTCCCAGACCGCCTTGCATGAGGCGAGGCTGTAAGACAGAGTCCTGGTCAGCAGCCTGGGTCCCACTCTGGACTGGCCCTTTAAACCCCCACCACGCGCCTCCCTGAGGACCCCAAGGAGGGCAGAGGAGGCACGAGACGGAAGGACCCTGGGCCCCTGACTGACGGCAGGGAGTAGAGCCCAAGACCTCCCCGGCCACCCCACAGGCCGCAGTAGGCTGTGCAAGGCCAGGAAGACACCTCCGGGTTTGGGGTTGTGGGTTGGAGCAGGTAACGCCCTGGGACGGTTTTCGGCTTTGCGTCCCCGTGTGTGGAAAACGCTTGGAGGGAGGTTCCCCATGTGCAGAGCGGAGGGTCTCCTGCCAGTGAGATCTGGGACCATCTGGTTTTAATTCTGCCAATCTGACTTCCAGCCCTGGCTCTGCCCAGGCCTCTCTGAATCTCAGTCTCCTCATCTGCAAAATGGGAAAAAGAGAGAAGCCCCCCTCTCGGGACGATTGTGCGGTAACCCTGTGACCATTCATCTCCGGAACAGGAGATGCTAGGAAGTCGTCTGTCTGCTTGGTTTGTTTTCTGTGTTTGTCTACAGAGATTAAACATCAGCCCTATTTAAAATGCATACCTGTTACAAGGAGCGAAGCCTCTCATCTTTGGCAAGTGGGATTAAAGGTGAGTCTTTTCTTGTCAACATGTCCTACATTTTCTTGGTATTGTTTATAAAGGAGACTTTATAAAGACTCTGTATTTTTATAAAGGAGAAAAAAACAAACTTGAAAAAAAAAAGAGGTGAATGGATCTGTAAGCACAGACCCCTGGGGATGGGAGACATGTCACTATTAACATCAAAATCAGCAGAAACAAGGACACGCGAGCAGCCCAGCTCCTCCCCCACGGACTCGCTGCCTCCCTGCACTTTAGCCCAAGTCCCACTGGCTGTGGAACGAAGCCAAGACACCGCACATGGTACCTTGTAAAGAAACCTGCAGGATTTGTACCGTTCCGCTAAATTAAAATGAAAGAGAGTATTAGCAGCGCAAAGGAGAATTGCAACCACGAAGATTAAATATTGATGCCCAGAGGATTCTTCAGGGCTAAACGTAGGAGGACATTCCTGACGCCAGGCTTCCTGGGCCGAGGGAAAGCTGGGACACACAGCAGTCCTCCACGTATGGCCAGGTAACTTGGCCGGGACCCGCAGGACCTGGGGTGAAGCCCCCGAGGGCTCCTGCACCTCAGCATGAAGCGAGGGGGGCAGTGCTGGAGGTCTCAGGGCACGGTGGGCCGTGACCAGAGCTGGGCACAGCTGCCCACCTCCACCCACCAGGCACACATTTGGGCTCCTCACCTCTGTACCAGATCCTACAGCTGCTGGAATTCCAGAAAGTCTGGGTACTGGGGAAAATTTAGGGTGGACTATTGCTCTGGTTTTCCTTCTTCATTGATTTCAATGGAAATGGTCACAACCCTGTTTCTGTGGGTCCCCAGGGGTGTGGGTCCTCCGGTTCTCTTACCTCCACTAAATGGAATCAAACACCTTAAAACAACCCATCCTTGATTGCAGCATGTGTCTTCCCAGATGGCAAATCTGGCCGAGGCCCCCCTCCGAGGCCCCCCTGCCATCAGGACTCGGCCTCCGCCCGCGGGCACCCAGCATTCAAGCTCTCTTGTCAAGTCGGTTGCTCTCCTTCTTCCTCCCTCCGCCCCATTCAACCTACTCCTCACCTGCAGGCTGCTGCTGTTTTCCTGAACAAACCGCAGTTCCTCGGGCACTCTGAACTCAGGCTGTGTTCTCTCCTGTAGCACCTGCTTCCTGCCCTCCAGCAAACTTCTATTCATCCCTCAATGCCCATCACAAAACACCCCACCCGTCCCAGTCCCACAGAGGTGTCTCTGACTCCCTCAGCTAGTCAGCAGCTCACCCACGAGGGTTCTGGCAGGTTCTGTGGGTTGGATCCTGACCTCATGACCCCTCAGGATAGTGGAGTGGTCTGGGTCCATCTCACTCCTCTAGACTGGAAATGTCTGGATTGTAGAGCTGTGTCCTGTTCATTGTGACACCTCCAGCTCTTAGCTCACTTCTGGCCAGAGGAGAAGCTCAACGCACGCTTCTCGAGGGCAATGATCAAATTAATTAATGCTGTGGTTCACAAGTGGTCCCAAAAGCCAAATAACGAAAGGATGCTCTTGCTTTCTCTCATTCTGCATCCCTCCACCTAGAGGCACAGCGGGGCTCAGGGGGGCAGGTTTGAAATCACGGCTGCCCCACACCCCGGTGTCTGCTGCTGGATCTGGGCTCCCCGTGCGTCCACCGTGAAACCACGTCATGTCAGTCTGAAGCACATCAGTATGCAGGTGGCGTGGCCTCCTGCCGAACAATTAATCAGGGCCATTTGTATGCGCTGGGCTGTGCTTCAGAGCCACGAAGGAGCAGAACCATCATCCCCCAAATCCTCCCAATCTTCCTGCCCACTATTTCCAGATTCAATAAGCACAAATCACTGGTCTGATTTTTTTTTCTTCCTAAAGTTAAACAGCAAATTGCTTTGCCAGCTCCAATATTAGCAGTTTTTACGGGATGTGGGGACCAGCCCCTTTTCTCGCCGCGGTTTCACGGTTTCCACCTGGAGCCCCAGGGCCAGCAGAGGGGAAACTGGTTCACAGACTCCCCGAGTGTCACCCATCTGTCCTATCCCTGACACTCTCACTGAGCTTCTCTGGAAGGTTCGGTTTTATTCCTCGGAGTTTTGGGCCCCGTGACTGTCAGACTCAAGCTGCGTCCAGCAGCCTTTGGACAGGGGCGAATCCAAGCGTTGAGAACCCAGCTCACATCACCGAGGCCTGGGAGAGGCGGACCGGGCTTATCCAGCAAGAAGTCAGTCTGACGGGTACGTGTTGGAGGGAAACACCCCAAGAGAAGTGTCCCCACCGCCGCCTGGAGCACTCAGCCCCTGAGAACACACAGGCTGCTGTCTGCACACTGCCGCTTCCCTCCTGGAAACCCAGCTGCCCCGCACATCACCATCTCCATGGAGCCCTTCCCAGCAAATCCACCTCCACGCTGTTGCCACAAAGGCCCAAGGTGAAAACTCCAAGCCTCTCTTCCCAACGCCCTCCTCCAGGAGAGGAGCCAGTGGAGCCCCGTTCTGGAATGTTCTCACTGCCTGGCTTAAACGCCTGTCTGCATGCCTCTCAGAGCAGTTCTCCCACACTCACTTCCCCAATTCCACTCTTGGGAGGATGGACTGTACTGCCCCGTCCTGGCCTCTAGCCCTTGGCCCAGGGCCTGGGTGAGGAGGACCCATGAACAGGACCGAGCACCTACTACATGCTAGTCCAGCGAGGGCTCTTTCACAGCCTTTGGTGACGTGATCTGCAGATCTCGCCAGCTAGATGGGTGTCAACAACCCCACTTCACAGAAACAGATGCTTTAGGAAAACATGACCCATTAAGCTGACGCGCACAGATGCCCGGTTCGTGACCACAGGGCGGCAGGGCGTGAGAATACCTGCACATTTCAGTCGCTGTCACCGCCTCCGTAAGGGCGGGTTGGTTCCTCCACCTGCATTCAGAATCTGAGAGGCAGGCAGCCCGGTCTCCCCAGGTCCCCGGGGGCAGAGCTGCCTAGCTGACCAGCGCCTGGGTGCAGACGCCCAAGTCAGCTTGGCCCAGGGTGCTAACCTCCAAGGTCAGCTACAGAAAGGGTTGCTTGCAAAGTCCCTAAAGTTCTGAGCAGTTTGTTACACCGCGAGAGCTAACCGGCACACAGCTTCTCACCACAAAGCCCCCTCTTTGTGCTACACCAGGCTGTGTCTCGAGGGTCCCCAGGCATCAGCCGAGAAAGCAGCTGTCTTCACATCCACCTACTGCGTCTTCCTCTCCCTTTGTTTACAAGCAGCTTTGCATGTCACGGCATGCACTCTACACGTGAGCCCCCACTTCACAGATGAGGAAACTGAGAGCTCACACCGCAGGGTCCCCTCTCACACCTTCCCTCCCCGCTCCAAAAACCAGCGTTCGAGAGTCTAATTCAGGAGGACCAGGAGTGGGGGTGGACTCCAAAACCTCAGGGGCTGAGGGCCACCATCTAGGAGGTTTCTAGCTGGGCCTACATGTTTTGAGGACATGCTTGATGGTGGTGGTGATCCCAGCATCTACAATGATCTGGTAAACCTGTACCACTGGCTGCTTATACAACACAGTACTCAGCCCCGGTGTGCCAAGGTAAGATCCCCTCCCTCCTGGGCAGGACACAGGCTAATGGCCCCTTCGGCTCTCACTCAGCAGAGACAGGAGTCCGGGCCCAGTGCAGGAGGAAGGGGCCCTGGGCTCCAGGCCCCTGCTGCTTACCGAGGTGTGTGGCCCCAAGCAACGTGCTCGGTGCCCTCACCTGTGAAACAGGAACCAGAATCTCTTGCCCACCAATGTGCAGATCAGATGAGGATGTAGACAGCCTTTGCAAACCATCAAATGTTTCTCTCTAACAACATGAAAACAAACCATCCCCTTAAAAATGGACAAAGGACTGAATAGACATTTCCCCTCAAAAGATAAACAAATGGGCGATAGGCGCATGAAAGGATGCTCAACATTGCTAGTCCCCAGGGAAACAAGAATCGAAACCACAGTGTGATACCACCCCACGGTCATTAGTATGCGTGAGTGCTAAGTCACTTCAAGTTGTGTGCGACTCTTTGCGACCCTATGGACTATAGCCTGCCAGGCTCCCTGTCCTTGGGATTCTCCAGACAAACATACTGGAATGGGTTGTCATTCCCTTCTCCAGAGTCATTTAGTTCAGTTCAGTCGCTCAGTTGTGTCTGACTCTTTGTGGCCCCATAGATTGCAGCACGCCAGGCCTCCCTGTCCATCACCAACTCCCAGAGTTTACCCAAACTCATATGCATTGAGTCGGTGATGCCATCCAGCCATCTCATCCTCTGTTGTCCCCTTCTTCTCCTGCCCTCAATACCCCCCCAGGATCAGGGTCTTTTCAAATGAGTCAACTCTTTGCATCAGGTGGCCAAAATATTGGAGTTTCAGCTTCAACATCAGCCCTTCCAATGAATACTCAGGACCCATTAGGATGGCTATTTAAAACACACACACACACATAAATCAATGTGTTGGCAAAGATGTGGAGGAATTGGAACACTTGTACACTGTTGGTGGGAATATACAATGAAAATAAAACGGTGCAATATAAAACTAAGGAAAACAGAATGGCAGCAAGGAGATCCAACCAGTCCATCCTAAAGGAGATCAGTCCTGAATAGTCATTGGAAGGACTGATGCTGAAGCTGAAGTTCCAATACTTTGCAAAGAACCAAGTTCTTAGAAAAGACCCTGATGCTGAGAAAGACTGAAAGCGGGAGGAGAAGGAGACGACAGAGGATGAGATGGTTGGATGGCATCACTGACTCGATGGACGTGAGTTTTGAGCAAGCTCTGGGAGATAGTGAAGGACAGGCGAGCCCGGCGTGCTGCCGTCCACGGGGCCGAAAAGAGTCGACAAGACTGAGCGACTGAACAGTGACAATAACAACAGGGCAGGTCCTCAAAAAAATCAAAGGCAGAATTACCATACTAGTCAGCACTTCTGCCTCTGGATATATCCCCAAAGAGTTGAAAGCAAGGTCTTAACGAGGAATTTGTGTCCTCATAGCTGCTTTGTTCACAACAGCTGAAACGTGAAAGAAACCCAAGTGCCCACGGATGGAAGAACAGATAAACAAAATAAGACCTCTGCACACAGTGAACTGTTGCTCAGTCTTAAAGAGGAAGGAAATCCTGTCACAGGTTGCAACGGGGATGAACCTTGAGGACATCATGCTCAGTGAAATAAGGCAGTCACGCAAAGACAGACATGGTTCCATTTATACGAGGTCCCTGCTGCTACTGCTACTGCTACTGCTGCTGCTAAGTCGCCTCAGTCGTGTCCGACTTTGTGTGACCCCATAGACGGCAGTCCACCAGGCTCCTCTGTCCCTGGGATTCTCCAGGCAAGAACACTGGAGTGGGTTGCCATTTCCTTCTCCAAGGCATGAAAGTGAAAAGTGAAAGTGAAGTCGCTCAGTCGTGCCGGACTCTTAGCGACCCCATGGACTGCAGCCCACCAGGTTCCTCTGTCCATGGGATTTTCCAGGCAAGAGTACTGGAGTGGGGTGCCATTGCCTTCTCTGATATGAGGTCCCGAGAGCAGTCAAACTTGGAGAGAGAGTAGAAGGGTGGGGACCAAGGGCTGGGGAGGCAGGAGAGGATGGGGAGGGGTGGATGGGGACTGAGCTTCCGTTTGTCCCCATCACCCCCAAGGGCAGGTCTGGAGCAGGCTCTGACCACACTGGGCCTAGCAGGGGTGTGAGAGTTAGGCAGGGGTCGGAGGCGCTGCACCCAGAATGCCCTGCCCAGCTTTTGGCTCCAACCCTGGAGGACGCAGGTGGGCGGTGGAAGAGGAGCCCCAGTCAAGACCTCTGATCACTGGGCTGGCTCCTCCCCTAGCAGGGCTCCCAGAATGAGCCTCGCGCGTGAAAACAGTAAAGGTCCATTTCACATTTTATCTCACCTTTCAAAATGTCTATTTTGAGCAGGTTTTTTTAATCACATTCATAAAATCCTAGCTCTGGAATGAGAGTCCATCTCTGGATTGGAGGTTCCACCTTTTTCCTAGTGATCACGCAGAATCCTCGGCCACCATGCTGAGGGCATGCCAGGCTGGAGGCCTGGATTCGGCCTCAGCCACTTAGGGGTGGTGGGTGAGGCCGAATCCTGGCAGAAAGTCAGGGTGCAGGCAGGTGGCACAGTCCTAGATAGCCCTAGTGAAGGGCTGGGGCTGCTGTACTAGCTTTTAATAGCGTCTTCCACATTCAGACGCAAAGTCAGTCCCTTTATAGGCAGGAAATAAAGCAATGGGAGTAATTATTTTATTAAGGACCAGGGAATGATGAATAATTTAATTTGCAGAAAGAATTACACCACGGATTGAATCTCTACGTCCTCAGGCCTGACATTACTTTCTCTCCAATTTCTTTTGACATTTCTGGTGGGGTGTGGGGGGAAGCGGGTCTCAGAACCTTCCAGCACACTTTAGCTCTGCCTCCAGGGTGGGCGTTCCTGGACACTCCCAGGTGGGAGGTGACCAGAACGGAGAAAAGGAGGATGGTGGGGGCAGGGAAGAGGAACAAAGTCCTTGCCTGAAACGTGGCGCCTTTGCTCAAGCGTGGCAGCATGGAACATGTAAAGAACTCACTCGGCCGTGTATACTGAATGCACGCACACATGTATACTAGGCCTCGGGAGTCGGGGGTCGGGGGGTGGGCAAGGCGAGTTTGCGGTGGGGTTGGGGTCAGTCAACACGCGCCACGAGCTGGGGTGGGATGCGGGAAGCAGGGTGGGGGATGTGTCTCTTACTCCCAGATCTGAACAGCCAGCCAAATCATCTCGTTTTAACTTTCCCACCAGACTCCTGCTCCCAAGAAACGAGTCTTGCCCAATCTCGATTACACAGCTCTATGCGTGTAATTCCGACAAGCCTGTGGTTGTTCCCACCCGACACGGAAATCACTGTGCCACTCCGCTGAGCCACCCAGATGGCCGTGAAGGGCAGACTCTGGATACAAGGGCACCATGGGGCTTGTGAAAGCTGAAAGGGAAAAGCGCTCTTGACGTTGCATGCCATGGAATAGAAGTCGGACCCTTAGGGGAGTCCGGGATTAAAGCTGCAACTGCAGGCTGTTTTTCCATCATGGGGCAGCTCCGAAGGCTCGGGCTGGAACCCAGCCTGTCTGGACCTCAGACGCGTGCATGGAGGTCTCACGGCTGCACTGGCCACAGGCTGGAGGCCCCTACTTCATGCCCTTGGGCCCTGGGCACACTTTGGTGTGGTAAGAGCCCTGGGACGCCTCGGGGGTGCCTCACTCCATCTGGGGTCTGAGATTACTGCCCCCCCCCACAATGTGGTGGGGAAGGTGGGCTCCTAAGACAAGTACTATCCAGAATGGTGAGTGCAACCTGAGTTGGAGCCCTGGAGCCCTGTGGAAGGTGAGTGCGCGTGTCATCCTGGTGGGAGGAAGGGGCCAGGGAGGCCTTTGGGGGAAGGACATCTGTGCGGTATAGCACAGAGACAGAGAGGGAAGGACGGAGCCACCGGCTTTTCCTTCCACCCTCCCCGACATGCAAGGGAGCCCCTCCGAGCCTCGGTCTTCCCCCTGTAAGACGGGGGTGATGAGCATGAGTCCTCCTTGATTCCCACGCCCTGCGAGCTGCCTGTGCACAGCAGGTCCACAGGTGTTTGCCGAATGAATGAATGGCTGTTGGATGGACTGGAACAGAGGCTCCCTTACAAATGCGTCTGACTCGGGGCAGGGGGAGGGGGCACGGAGAGCAGCTCTAGGAGACTGGGGAGAAAGAATGCCAAAAAAGCCCTTGAAACGCACGGTCCCCTCCCGGGGGCGTTTCCTATGAGGACAGCAGTGGAGCCAGAGCTGGGGAAGGGAAGTGAGAGGCTCTACATGCGGAAGGGTCCTCACGGGGGCCCTGCGGGGGGGACCCGCTGAGCTCCAGGAGCCTCGGATCTGACCCCACGGAGTCCAGTGTCACGTAGTCTGCACTGCACGTCTCAAGGTGACACTCTGCAGGGCTCCTTCAAAGCAGAGCTCGGGGAGACCAGGCTGGCCGCCTACCCAGAGGGGGCGATGTAGGGACGCCGCCAGGGCTTGGCCTTAGAGCCTCAGACTCATGCCAGCCCCCTGCCCCTGCCCCGCACATCCCTTGCTAACCCATCACTCAGACACTTGCTCCACAGGCGGGAGCCCGGGTCCTCCCCCCGCAGGCTGCCCTGTCCATCTGCATGCCTTCCCACTTGCGGGTCCCACCTCTGTCTCTTGCTCACTCTTTAGCGTTTTGCATAAGCATCACCTCCACCAAGGGCTTCCCTAGCAGCTCAGCTGGTAAAGAATCCACCCGCAATGCAGGAGACCCCGGTTTGATCCCTGGGTCGGGAAGATCCGCTGGAGAAGGGATAGGCTACCCACTGCAGTATTCTGGCCTGGAGAATCCTGTGGACTGTATATGTACATGGGGTTGCCCATGGGGGAGCCCCTGGGGTCTCAAAGAGTCAGACGTGACAGAGCAACTTTCACTTTTCACCTCCACCAAGAAGCCTGCCAGGCAGGGCCCATTGCCCTGGTGTCGGGGCTCCCCTTGGCCCAGCCCTGAGCTCTGGGGCTCCTGCCACCCCCACGGTGGGCTCCTCTTTGGCCAGGACTGTGTCTGAGCACCTGAGTTCCCAGCATCACCCAGGCCGGGCCCTGGAGGAAGGAGGCTTAGGTCACACCTGATGAATGAATAAATGACAACTGATTGATAAGACATCAGTCTCACTTATCAAACAAGGCTGGGAAACTGCTATGGTAACGTGTAAGACTGGCTTGATACACAACCTCCCTCGCTCAACAACATTCAATGTCTCCCCAGTACCCATAGGACTTCCCTGGTGGCTCAGACAGTAAAGTGTCTGCCTGCAATGCGGGAGACCTGGTTCAATCTCTGACTTGGGAAGATCTCCTTGAGAAGGAAATGGCAACCCACTCCAGTACTCTTGCCTGCAAAATCCCATGGATGTAGGAGCCTGGTGGGCTGCAGTCTATGGGGTTGCAAATAGTCAGACACGACTGAGCGACTTCACTTTCAGTACTCACAGTGCCTCGTCCTCACCTGATGTCCATAGCCCCCACCCTCCAATCTCAAACTTCCCTGCCAGCCCTGCCCGCAGCCCCACATGTCCTGCCCCCGCTCAAGGCCTTCATGGGACCCTTGCCTTCACACAGGCAGGGCTGTTCTGTTCACACAGGCTATTCTCTGTCCCTGGAATGCTCTTCCTGCTCTCAGATTTTTCTGAGAAATACTGTGCCTCCCACAGTGCCCAAAAGGAGTAGGATGCCACCCACCCAGGTCAAGGCAGGCTTGTTTCAGCGTATCCCCTCCGCCGAGACCCACCCCGCCAAGCCTGCAGGTCAGAGATCCCTGGCCCTGGAGGTCAGGCCCCTCTGCAGAGGCCCAGTGCATGCAAGGCCTGAGCGCATCCGCTCAGAAACGAAGCTCAAGGAGCTCTGGTCTCCCTTCCTGGCCTTTCCCCAAGGCCAAGAAAGCTGAGCTAGTCAAGCGGAGACACACAGGAAAGCGCGTTTGGTGCAGCCCCTGCTGAGTCGCCCGCCCCACCCCAGCCCGGGCCCATGTCTGTCACTTGGGATGACACCCGTGGGAGCACTCAGCTGGCTCCTGCCTGAAAGCCGCCTGGGGCCGGGGTGCCGGTGTCCCCTCCCCATCCCAGCTGGGTCTGGCCTCCAAGTCTGCCTCCCGTCCTTTCTGGAGTAAAGTTGCCCAGCTCTGGGGCCCAGCAGTGCTGAGATGAGAGGTCAGAAGTCAGGTGGAACAAATGAGGTGCTTGGGAGGAGAAAATGCCCTCCAGGAAGGGCTGGGCTGTGGGGAGTCTGTCTGTGGCCCTACTAGGTGCTACGTTTGTGGAGCACCTACTGTGTGCCCACCCCCGGAAGGAATAGGGATGCCATGGAGAGCGGGGGATGGGAAGATGGCATCCCCGTGGGGCTGCAATGCTGGGTGCTGGGCTCAGGCCTTCATGCTGACTCTCTCTTATTCACCGGGCCCCCACAACTCTTTGTGGGGGACAAGACGGACCCAGAGCAGGGGGGGCCTGCCAGGGTCAGCAACCAGGAAACAGCAGGGCGGGGCGTTACGGGGTGTGAGCGTGGCCTTGCAGCCGGGCACCCCGAGTCCAGCGGCTGTGTATCAGCTTTCTCCACCTTCTGAGACCCAGGTGCGCGGGAAGTCTTTGTTCACAGCAGCGACCATCCAAGCGTCTGTGCCAAGAAGCCCCTTCCTTCTTTCCCATGCATGTGTACCAGGTGAGATGGAGCTGGTGGTCTCAAAAACCAAATCCCCCAGGGACGCAGGGCTTCTCCATCCCCCTGCTCCAGGCTGCCTCTCTCCTACCGAGGTTTCTGTCCTGCAGAGGAGGTCCCTCCCACCTCCACACACCACGAGCTGATGGGTGGGAAACAGAGGAAAAATGCACAAAAAGGCAGATTCGTAACCTGCCCTGAACGTAAAACAGAGACCAGCTCCTTGGTGCCTCTGGTGTCCTGATCGGAAAGCAAGTATGTCATTCATTCATTCATTCATTCATTCAACTCACAAACAAGGAGGGCCAGGACTGCCCTGGCAAGCCTGGGCTCTAACCTGGCATCACGGTCCCTGTGGGGGGGTTGCTGTGGGGGTTGGGGTGTGGGGAAGGTTGCAGAGAGGTGGCTGCTTCCACCCAGCTCCTCCAAGGTGAAGGAAGACATGGGAGGCTCAGAGAGGCTGAGTCACCTGTGGAAGGTCACACAGCCCTGGTGCCAGGGCCTCCCCACTGCTGCCTGGGTGAGTCTCTTCTCTCTGAAAAAGGAAGGAGAGAGCCCAGTGGCCCCCACGCCATCCGTGCTGCCCTGTTCAGGTGTCGCTAGGACCTGCGGCTGTCCCCCCCTTAAGCTCCACTCCAAAGCCCACTTCCTAGGCTGGACTGTTCTCAGCCTTGAGGGGGAGAATGGGTCACCTCGTGACCCACTAAGGTCAGCCACCTGCCCGTCAACCCTGCTGGCTCCTGGGGGAGTACAGCAAGGTGGCGCATGCCAGCCTGAGGGAGGAGGGGCTGTGAGCAGAAGGGAAGCCTGACCCAGTGGCCTGTCTGCCACTGAGGCCACCTGTGGTTCCAGAGGACACGAGAAAATCCCCCTGACGGCTCAGAGCAGCTTCCAGGGCAGAGGTGGGGGAGGGGCTCCTGTCCCTCAGGGCCCACCTGGAAACAGAGCACCTCCTTCTGCTGTCCCTCAAGAAGCCTTGGGCCTCCTGGGAAAACACCCTTTGCGTCCCAGTTCCTAGGACTCAGGATAACTAAGATGCAGGAGGAACCGGTTTAACTACACAAAAGGTCAGAACTAGCTGGTTCTGGCTGACTCTGGCCCCAGGAGAGCCTAACTCTGTTTAGCAAACTGACTCTGGCAGTTTGGAGAGGGCTACCTGTGTGTCGGGGGGACGCCGTGGGTTGACCGTCTGGCTAGGGCCTGCGGTGGCCAGGCTCCAGGCTTCCCACCTATGCCTGCAAGGAGCTCCTTGTCCCCAGCTACAGATGAGAAGAGTGAGGCCCAGCCTGACAAGGGACCTTGATTAAAACCCCCTGCCTGTTCAGAGCAGAGAGTGGGAGGACAGAGGCCGGCAACCCATGTCGGGAGGCAGACTGAATTCCAGCTCTGCTGTTTACTAGCCATCTGCTGGCCTTGGGGGAAAGTCACCTGCTTCCCGGGCCTCAGTTTCCTCATCTGTAAAATGGGGATAACAGCTTCAGTACCATGAAAGGATGAAGGATGACGAGGATGAAGGGGAGGAGTCAGCGGGGGCCAGCGCCAGGCAGACCCAGAGGGCCAGCTGGCTGCTTTCCCAGGCCCTCGACCTGTCCGACTCTCCTTTCTCCCCGCCACCCACCTGCATCTGAAGAAACAGCAGCTCAGAGAGATTAGGGTTCTCCTGAGCCCACGCAAGGAGGGAAGGAGGAAGGCAGAGAGCAGACAGATGGAGAGTGAGCTGAGACGAGCCGGCGGGCTTCACGGCCTCTTCCCCGCTGGGCAGCTGGGCCCACGGGCAGGGGACCCACCGGCTCCTCACCTGTTTATAGGCAGATCTCAGAGCACAGAGCTTCTTAGAGAGCCAGGCCCCGGGGCGGGGGCAGGCTGTTGGCCACTCCTCTGTCTCTGTCTCTCCATCTGTCTGTCTCTCTGGCTGTCACACGCACACCCCTCTGAGACACCTGTCCCACCAACAGGGCCTCCAGGCTGTGTGCAGGTCCTGCCCCAATGGACAAAGCTCAGACCATCGACACCTCTGCGGCCTCCCTACCTCCATGGCCTCAGCATGGGCAGTGCCGCCAGCTGCATCTCTGGGCTCCCTGTCTCAGTCTGCCTTGCAGCTGTTCTGTGGCTCCCACCGCGCTGGAGATCAAGCCCAAGCAACCCTCTGGGCTGTCCAGGCTCGTCCTGACCCAGCCTGCTCAGAGCAGCCGTGTGCACCACTCAGCCGTCCACATCATCCCACTCAGGATGCCCATGGCCTCCAGTGCTTGCAGGGCAGTGGGTGTGCAGGGGGCTGGGTCCCCTCCCCGGCCTGCACTTCCAGCACGGGGATCCGGGACGGGGGGCTGGGCCTTCCTAAGCCCCACACTGGGCCCCGCACAGGGGTGCCCTGCACACATTTGGGAGCGGTTGGGACCAGGAGTCTACCTCCCCTGTGCCTGGAGGGGAGACTGGGACCCAGGGCAGGCCAAGGCTCAGCCTCAGGGCTCCAGGCAACTCTGTGGTGGGGCCTGCCAGCCGCCAGGCCAGCCCGCTTCTCCTGTTCAGGTCTAGGCCTGGGCCCAGGTCACCATGTTCATTCACCCACTCAGCTGTTCATTCATTCACCCACTCAGCTGTTCATTCATCAACCCACGCACCTGTTCATTCGTTCATTCACCCACTCACCTGATCATTCATTCATTCACTCACTCACCTGTTCATTCATTCACTCACTCACCTGTTCATTCATTCATTCATTCACCCACTCACCTGTTCATTCATTTGCTCACTCACTCATTTATTCCCCCACTCACTCATTTATTCCCTCACACACTCATTCACTTACTCCCTCCCTCCCTCTCTCTGTGGCTCATGGACACCTCCCAGGTGCTGGGCCCCCCCGGCGCTGGACACCAGACAGGAGGGCCCTGGAAGGTTGGGGCACATGTGTTGGGAGAAGCAGGCATAGATTGGATCTTTAAGCAAAGAACCCTGCAGCTGTGGTGAGCGCTACACAGCTGGGAACAGGGCCTCCAGCTTGGGGAACAGTTGTTGGGGGGCTGGGGGCCCCTCACATGGTGTGGGAGCCTTGGCACGCAGGCTGACCAGGCTGCTTCTGAGCAGGCGTGAAGAGGAGATGGTTTCACCTGAAGCCTCGCTCACAAAGTTTAACAGCCCTTGGGAACCGCAGGGTCCCAGGGAAGGGCCAGAGGTGGGGGACTAGGGGCAGGGGGCTGCTCCCCCTGTTTCAGCTGTAACTCCCCTGGTTTCCCTAATTCCTCCCCTCTGCTGGCTGGTGGGGGGCGGGCGGCACCCACCAATGTGACACTGGGAAACGCAGCTTCACCAGGTAGATCTCACGAGTCAGAGAAGACCCTCCATCAAAGCGCCTAGACACAGATGAGGAACCTGAGGGCAGGGAGAGCTGAGGTCACGGCCGCTCCACAGACTGGGCACCAGAGCCCAGGTCCATCTGGCGGCTCCGCAGGCCCCGCCCACACCCCTGTGGGGCCCTCTCCCCCAGAACAGGAAGACCCAGTTGCCCATGCGTCCTGAGGGGCCCCAATTCTTCGGGTGGTTTGAAGGGCAAAGCAGAGAGCAAATGGTATTTGTTTAACTAATTTCAAGGATCAAGAGTTTCCAGATGTTTCCCAGGCCCAACCCTCTGCCTGGCCCAGGTGCCTCCCTCACAAACAACCCTCTGGGGCCGAAGGGGAGGCTCCCTGGGGACCCCTGGGTGTGGTGGAATTTCTGGCTGTTGAAACTCCAGGGCAGGAGGCAGTCAGATTCCTGGAAAACTGGAGCGATTTTCCAGGCCAAAGACTGCGGAGACAAACACAGAACCCACCAGAGAACCTGACCTCGGGGCTCAGCTGGGGAAGGAGACAGGCGGGAAGCTTCAGGGGCCCGGGCGGGGAGCTGGCCCACCCTCATGAGCCCTGAGGGCTCGAAGCATGGAAGAATGCAGCAATGAATCGACAAGCGAGCAGAAGACGCCGTCCAACATTTACTGAAAACCCTGTCCAGCACACCGCCCATCTAGGGTGACTCTGGGTCCCAGCAACCTCCCCAAGGGAATTATCGCCCCACCTCATAGCCAGGAGACAGAACCACAGCACCACATGGACACCTGCCCCAGTTCACCCACAAGTGGGTGGCAAAGCAAGGGTTTCCATCCTGGTTGGTGTGTATGGATCCCACGCTGCAGGTGCAGGGGAGAGGCGAAGGAAGGAGGGAGGGAAGAGGGAAAGGAAGGAGGAAATGGGTGGGAGGGAGGAAAAAAAATCTTTTTAACACATGAACTCCAGGTTTGGCTGGCGCAGGGCTCTGGGGCAACCGTGGCCACGCCAGTGACTCAGGAGATGCGCTGTGCTCTGAACAGCAGTCCGCCTCCAGAGGGCCACACCTGATATCCTGGCTGGCTTACGCAGGTGTGCTGGGAGACCCACGCAAGGCTGTTGGCTGTGTTGGACTGGCCAAAATATCCAAAACAAAACAAAACAAAAACCGGAGGAAGAAAACACAGCATCCCTCCAAAGGGAAACAGATCAACTGTGGGTTATCCACACAACAGAATCCCACCTATCAGCAGGGATCCATCTCATAAACACGACGCCGAGTGAAGAAGAACAAGCCGCCAGCAGAGAGGTCCAGGCTGGGACCACGCGGGCAGATTTAAGGCACACGACCCAAGGGCTGCCTTTGTGACATGGATGGATGTGGTGAAGCCACGGGAACACAGATGAGGGTGGAGCACATCAGAGTGAGAGTGGGGCTTCACATGGGCTGGGGTGGGGGGGCGGCCTCGCTGCGTCTGCAACGCTCCATTGCCCTCAAACAACCTGCAACACGCATGCAAGACGTTAACAGCTGCCTGGTGTCCACCGCCGTATAAGGGTCGGTGATGTGCTTCCCCACAGCCAGGAACACTTCGTAACTGCTGTGTTTTAACGTTAGCATCCATCTCTGACAGCAGCAGGGTTCTCCAGACGGGTGGCAGAAGCCACACTCTGTCCTGAGCCCGCCTTCCCGGCTGAAGGACCCCAGGGGCTGGCTCTGACTTCCACAGTTCCTGATACGAGGATTCATTTACTTATGTCAACCATGCGTCTATCCCTCCGTGGAAAATAGAACCTTTTTTCCTAGGACAGGGTTAGCAAACAAATAGAAGTGACAGGATCCAAGACGACGGCTGAGCACATCCTGGCTGAACCTAATGAAAGGGGTTCGACCTCTCCGAGCCTCCGTTTTCTCATCTGTGAAATGGATGAGAGTGGACACCATACTGCCCCGCAAGGTTGTCCTGGAGAAGCAGTGATCGTATCCAAGGGGTGAGCAGCTATCACACGGCCCTGCACGTCCTGAATGACCAGTAAAGGGGAGGACAGGCCACTGTGAGGCAGGTCCTGTGAGCTGGGGGCCTTGGGACAGCAGGCTCTGTCAATCAGGGCTGTCTGCCCGACAGCCCCTCCCAGAAAAGGAGGCACCTCCGTCCAGGCATGGCAGCTGTGTCACGGACTCTCAGCCTCTCTTCCAGAATGAAAGGAAATCCCCTGCAGCATCAGGGCCACTTGGGAGGGGGTGGGGATGTCGGCCAGCACCCTTCAGCCCTTAGAGGAAGCTGTCTTGCTCCCTCTCTATGAAGGGGTCCCCTGGCTGTGCCCCAGGAGCCCAGCCTGTGCACCCCCAGCCTGCCCAGGCTCCTAGCTCTCCCTAGAATAAACAAAACAATTTTCCAAAGGGAGAACTTTAGAAGACTCACGTGGCCTGCTTTCGAGATCTACTATAATCCTAACAATATGGTCCAGACAGGAGAACTGACACGCGGATTCGTGCAACAGAACAGACCGTCCAGAACCCAACCCGCCCATATATGGCCAGTTGAGTTTCTGACAAAACTGCAAGGAGAATTCAAGGAGGAAATGTTAAAATGAGGTCACGCTGCTGTAGGGGACAGTGACCGTGTTAGTCGCTCACTCACATCCGACTCTTTGGACTGTAGCCCGCCACACTCCTCTGTCCATGGAATTCTCCAGGCAAGAATCTTGGAGTGGGTGGCCATTTCCTTCTCCAGGGGATCTTCCCGACCCAGGGACCGAACCTGCATCTCTCGCATTGCAGGCAGATTCTTCACCATCTGAGCCATGGAGGTGAGCCCCTTCCGACATGATCGGTGGTTCTCATGAAAAGTAGGAAATTAGACACAGGCAGGCACACAGGGAGGAGGCCGTGTGACGAGAGAGGCAGAGACTGGGGTGGTGCTTCTAGAAATCAGAGGTCGCCAATGAACCCCCAGACACCAGGGCACAGGCCTGGGACAGCTTCCCTCTCAGCCTCAGAAGTGGCCAATGCTGCCGACACCTTGATTTTGGACTTTGACTTCTGAAGCTGCGACAATAAACTTCTGTTGTTCATGCCCCCAGCCTGCTGTGTTATGCAGCCCAGGAAACCAACGTGCGGACCAATGGGAGGGAAACACAAGGCTGTCTGCTGACGCGCAGGCTGCGTTTGGATGAGAAGTCCCTCTGGGAGGCCATCGGCAAGTTCTCAACCACTCAGCACCTCAAAGACCACCCAGAGGTGGTCTTCCGCACTTTCACCCCGGCCGGGACCTTCCCCCTGAGGGCTGACTGCCTGTCCCAAATCCACTCTCACCATGGTCTGAGAGGTTAGCATTTGCCCTCCCCCAAACCATGCCTCGCATGGCAAAGAGATGGGGAAACAGTGGAAACAGTGACAGACTTTATTTTGGGGGGGCTCCCAAATCACTGCAGATGGTGACTGCAGCCATGAAATTAAAAGACGCTTCCTCCTTGGGAGAAAAGTTATGACCAACCTAGACAGCTTATTAAAAAGCAGAGACAATACTTTGCCAACAAAGGTCCGTCTAGTCAAGGCTATGGTTTTCCCAGTAGTCATGTATGGATGTGAGAGTTGGACTATAAAGAAAGCTGAGCAACAAAGAATTGATGCTTCTGAACTGTGGTGTTGGAGAAGACTCTTGAGAGTCCCTTGGACTGCAAGGAGATCCAACCAGTCCATCCTAAAGCAGATCAGTCCTGGGTGTTCACTGGAAGGACTGATGCTGAAGCTGAAACTGCAGTACTTTGGCCACCTCATGCGAAGAGTTGACTCATTGGAAAAGACCCTGATGCTGGGAGGGATTGGGGGCAGGAGGAGAAGGGGACGACAGAGGATGAGATGGCTGGATGGCATCACCGACTCAATGGACACGAGTTTGAGTGAACTCCAGGAGTTGGTGATGGACAGGGAGGCCTGGCGTGCTGCAGTCCATGGGGTCGCAAAGAGTCCCCGCCTCGTGCCCTCCTCCCCGTCTCACCACCCAGGGCGCAGGTTGGGTCCTCAGTGTCCCTCCCCCATCTGTCCTCCTCCACCCCACGCCCTGGGTCAGGCACCTGCCTCTTGCCTGGATGTCACAACAACGGGCCAACAGGTCTGCCTGCCCGGGTCCCTCTCCTCCAGACCAGCCTCCCAGCTAGCTGCTCAGGTCAGACGTGCGGCTGGTCCACGACTCCTCTCTCCCACGTCCCACATCCAAACCCGCAGCACATCCTGTCTGCTCTAACTTCACAGATGTAGCAGAGCCCACAGCTGCCGCCCCTCCCTGTCACCCAGGCCCTCCCCTGGAGCTCAGCTGCCTCACTGCAGTGATCTCTGGCTCTTCCTAACCGGCCTGGCCCCCTTGCTGTTCCTGCCTCCCACTGCCACGGGGCCTTTGCACAGTCCCTCTGAAGCATACTCTCCCCAGACACCCACCTGGTTCTCACCCATCCCTTCTCAAGCCTTTACCCTAAGATTGTGGCATCACTGACCACCCCGACTTCTGACTCTGCCCGCCCTGCATATAATTTCTCTCCCTCTCACTCATCACCTTTCCCCATCTTACAACACCTACTTGTGTTTTAATTGTTGTTTAATTTCTGCTCCCTCCCACCAGTTTCAGGAACCTGGGGCTTTCTCTGTTTCATTAATTAAAATGACCCCAGTACTCAGGACAGCAGTGCTCAGCCTCTAACAGGGCCGCAATGCCTCACTGTTGAACATGTACATGAAGGTCAAGCAAAACAGGCACAGCGCAGCCCATCTGTCCTCAGGACCTGCTTGTTTTCTCTCTTCTAACAGACTAAGAGCAACTCTGCCCACAACCACCCTTCTCCCTGTGCCCGTGGGGATGAGATGACCTATTTTACCTGCCAGGGAGGCCCTGCCAGCTCCCCAGGTGCTTTCCAGAGGCCACCCGGGGTGGGCAGGCCGGGTGAGGCTTGTTATGTTAAGACCCTGGTGGAGCTGCAGCCTGGCCCTGGAAGGCGGGGCATGCCCCACTGGGAGGGGCGGGCAGGATGGCACCTGTGCAGCTGTGGGACACCGGGAGGAAGGTGGGACTCAGGGGACGATACACAGGACCACCCCGAGGCACTGGGCGCAGGGAGACACTCAGCCAGAGCAGACATGCAGCCCCTCAAGGGAAGGTCTCCGGGCTGTGGAGGCTCATCTGTCTAAGGCCCCGAGCCGCACACACCTGTGTCTACACGCCTTCCTCACGTCCCAGCTTCTCTGATCGCCAGTCTCCATCCTGGGGGCTACAGCTTCATAGCCTTCAAAAAGTGAAAGTGTTAGCTGCTCAGCTGTGTAGGACTCTTTACTACCGACCCCATGAACTGTAGCCCACCAGCCTCCTCTGTTCATGGCATTCTACAGGCAAGAAAACGAGTGTGGGTTGCCGTTCCCTTCTCCAGGGAATATTCCCGACCCAGGCATCAAACCTGGGTCTCCCGCAATGCAGGCAGATTCTTTACCATGCCTTTAGCTAAGCTAAGTCACTTCAGTCGTGTCCGACTCTGTGCGATCCCATAGACGGCAGCCCACTAGGCTCCCCGTCCCTGGGATTCTCCAGGCAAGAACACTGGAGTGGGTTGCCATTTCCTTCTCCAATGTGTGAAAGTGAAGTCGCTCAGTCGTGTCCGACCCTCAGTGACCCCATGGACTGTGCAGCCTTCCAGGCTCCTCCGTCCATGGGATTTTCCAGGCAAGAGTACTGGAGTGGGGTGCCATTGCCTTCTCCATGACCAACCTAGACAGCATGTTAAAAAGCAGAGATGTTACTTTTCCACAAAGGTCCATCTAGTCAAAGCTATGGTTTTTCCAGTAGTCATGTATGGATGTGAGAGTTGGACTATAAAGAAATCTGAGCACCGAAGAATTGATGCTTTTGAACTGTGGTGTTGGAGAAGACTCTAGAGAGTCCCTTGGACTGCAAGGAGATCCACAGTCCATCCTAAAGGAAATCAGTCCTGGATATTCATTGGAAGGACTGATGCTGAAGCTGAAACTCCAATACTTTGGCCACCTGATGTGAAAAACTGACTCATTTGAAAAGACCCTGAAGCTGGGAATGATTGAAGGCAGGAGGAGAAGGGGACGACAGAGGATGAGATGGTTGGATGGCATCACCGACTCAATGGAGCAAACTCCAGGAGTTGGTGATGGACAGGGAGCCTGGCGTGCTGCAGTCCATGGGGTCGCAAAGAGTCAGACACGACTGAGTGACTAAACTGGCTGTAGATGTAAATGATTAAGACAAGGTCATGCTGGATCAGGGTGGGCCCAACCCTGATGATGAATGTGCTTATAAGAAGAGGACATTTGGACACAGACACGACCCACAGGGAGAAGCCATGTGATGACAGAGGCTGGGGGAGGGGGCAGCCACAGGCCAAGGACACCAAGGGTTATTGCTGCTGCTGCTGCTGCTAAGTCACTTCAGCCGTATCCGACTCTGTGCGACCCCATAGACAACAGCCTACCAGGTTCCCCCGTCCCTGGGATTCTCCAGGCAAGAACACTGGAGTGGGTTGCCATTTCCTTCTCCAATGCATGTTACTGCTGCTGCTGCTGCTAAGTCGCTTCAGTCGTGTCCGACTCTGTGCGACCCCATGGACTTCAGCCTACCAGGCTTCTCCGTCCATGGGATTCTCCAGGCAAGAACACTGGAGTGGGTTGCCATTTCTTTCTCCAATGCATGAAAGTGGAAAGTGAAAGTGAAGTCCCTCAGTCGTGTCTGACTCTTAGCGACCCCATGGACTGCAGCCTACCAGGCTCCTCCATCCATGGGATTTTCCGGGCAACAGTACTGGAGTGGGGTGCCATCCCCTAAAGCCCAGAACAGGCAAGGAAGGATCCCTCCCCCTGCCCCGGAGCTCAGCCTCCCAACACCTTGTTCTCAGACTCTGATGGTGCAAGTGCGGGCAGGCATGGTCTCCTCCTCTGTTGTTACTGTGAAGCTGAGGTCTCAGAGGGGACCCACGAGGGCATGCCATCCTGGTTGTGGCGGGCTGGGGCGGTGTCAGGCTCTGTGGGAGCAAGAGATGCCGGGCCCCTCCCACTTTGGAGCCAAAGGTGCCACGCCACGCCCCTCGCCCCGCCCACATTGGAGCCGGGCTGCCGGGCCCCGCCCCTGCTCCGCCCACATCGAACATCTGTGAAATGAGGATCGCCGCAGCCCCTAAGTCCCGGGACGCGCCCTTCCAGGAGCGCATGCACCTCAACTCGAGGGGCGGGGCGGGAGAGCTGGCCGGTCCTTGGAAGAGTGTTGGATGGTGCTGACCTGGGCTCGCTGGCCTTGCAGGTCCAGCTGCCCTCCAGGGCGCTGAAGATGCTCTGCAGGCTCCTGGCACACATCGCCCCCGCCCGCCCCATCCCAGCCCTGCGCAGGAATTCCACGGCCCCACTCTTGCTTGTAACTCTGCCCGGCTCACCCACGCGCCCACACCTGTTGGCTCAGGTACGAGTCCCGGCCGCCCACTCAGCTCCCGGGCAGCCCCCACTCACCGCCTGGCTCTGCCAGGCCACCCCAGGGCCTGGCTGTGGGGACGGGCTCCACTTCCCTACGGCTCTCTGGTGATCTTGGGTGTTCTCCTGGGGGAGGTCCTGACCCCTGCCTTGGGCTGCCTGCCCACACCCCCTACCAGGAGGCTCACAAAGACCGAACTCAGGTAAAGCCGATGTCCACCATCTCAGAAGCAACAGTGGGCTTCCCCTCTTGGGAAGGGGCTGGCTGACGCAGGAGGCTCTCACGCCCCCACCTCCTGGCCTCCTGGCCCTGCACCAATGGCAGCACGTAACCACCTCTGGCCTCCTCCTCTGCCGTGCCTCCTTCCTGGGTGCCGCCGCTGGGTGCCCACCGCAGCCACTGCTGTGCTCGGGCCCCCTCCCCAGAGGGACCCCTCAGGCCGCCCTCTGCAAAAGCACCCAGCAACCCCCACCGAACCTCACCCGCTTTTCTTTACTGCATAGAAATCGTTTCCACCTGGCACCAGGAGAGGCACGAGTGTTTACACATCCGTCAAATGTTTACACGTCCGTGGTCTGTCCCCAGGACCCGAATATCCACTCCTCATCTGTCTCCTTCTCTGCTGAGCCCCAGCTCACAGCAGGGGCTGCAAACACAGGCAGGAAACACCCCCGCAGTATGGCCCGGCAGCACGGGAGTGTCCCCAGAAGAGGCAGGAAAGGCAGAGAGAAAGAGAGGTGGCCGTGGGTCGGAGAGGTGGCCGTGGGTCGGGCTGACGGGGCCAACAGCATCAGGCAGAACAGAGGAGAGGACTCGGAGGTCGGAGAAGCCGGCACCTCTGTGCTCAGAGATTCCAGAACACGGGCTGGGGAGCCCCACGGGGCTGGAGCCTGTGTCCCCCCGTGTGGGCAGAAGAGCACGTGTCACCGTGTACCTGGGGACAGCCCCTCCCCCGCCCTCCGCCCATACGGCAAGATGGCCTCGAGGACTGATGGTGAAGTGGAGGCCAGAGGGCCAGGCAAAGCGTTGACAAGTGGGCCCTGGTCCTGGTTCCCTCCCTCTCCTCGCTGGTCCTCTGGGAAGCAGGCCATCTTCAAGCTTCTTGCCCACCTCCTGTGGGTCCCCTCCCTGACCCTGGCTCAACACATGGGGCCTCACCTACAAAATGCCCCCCTCTCACCCCCCGATCCCATTGGGACCAGCCTTATCTCTAGTTAGGAGGAAAAAGTAAATACCTTCCAGGGAAATGTTTTAAACAGATGGAATTTATAAAATATACAGCAAGTGCTGCCTTTCGTTGGATGGTGGGTAGTGGAGGAATGCTGGTCGTATCATTTCCAGCACTTTCTGCAGGGTTATATCAGAGCCGTGTGGAGCAACGCTGCTGGGGGGACAGGCCCAGGGCCACCACATCAGAGCCTGGTGCATCTGCTCAGCACACACCGACCCCAGGCCCCCGCGGTCCTCCCCCAGACACCCACCCAACAGAAATGCCCACTCTGCCCACTGCACAGTGTCCCTAAGAATGTACAAATCAGCGATACTTGGATAACCCCAAACTGGAAGTGCCCGATGCCAGCCCTCAGCGATGAGGACACTCTGGCAGCTGGTACAGGGGGCACTGCCAGGCGGTGAGGCCCAGGGACCTCAGGGCGGGCTCTTGTCCAGAGGGTGAAAGCGGTGGACACACCACCCCACCCCACTGATGCAGATTCAGGAAGAAGTGAAACTGATCAAAGGTGAAGACAATCAGAAAAGCGATTGCTCTGGTTGAGGGCGATGGGTGTGGTTTGCACACGTGTGTGTGTTTGCTAGAATACACCAAATTGCACAGTTACAGCGTGTACATTTTACTACATGTACATTTTATGTCAAAACGGTAAAGATAAATGTGTGCAAATGCAGAAGTCTAGTTGGTAAGTTTTTCTTTTCATAGCGGTAGGAGTTGTGTGTTCTTTCTTATCTTTCTTTTTATAAAATATATATTTATTTGGCTGCACTGGGTCTTAGCTGTGGCACACAGCATCTTTAGTTGCAGTATGTGAGATCTAATTCCCTAACCAGGGAATCCAGGCCCCCTGCATTGGAAGCATTGAGTCTTAGCCACTGGACAACCAGGGAAGTCCCAGGATTAGGCATTCTGAAACTACTACTTTTTATATTTTAGAGTGCAGCAAATGAGTAAGTGTCTTAAGGATAATGGGACCCAGACTCCTGGCTATTGGGCAGGAGAGTTAAGAATATGGAAAGGAAGAAAACTAGAATGTTGCCTAAGGATCAAAGTGAACTCATTGTCTGATGAAGACACGGTGAATGGATGACAGTTGCAAGTACACATGTGTTTACATGTATGTACATGTCCGTCTTCATACCTACAAATGTCTGTGTCTCCATTTCTATGTGAACACATCCTTCCTCCGTCACCCACATCAGTAAGAGGTAAGGTATTCACTGCTCTGTTCACCAAGGCGGCCGTAATGACACCACAGTTTCAATGAGCACATCTATGCCTGGATCTTGGTTTCCAAATACTATCTTCCATCAACCAGGCTGGTTCCAGGGTTGGTTCAAGGAATGCACAAGATAAGCCTGAAGCAAGTCTTCGTTTAAAAGCAGAGAAGCGCTCTAAGAATGATGGACATATGTCAGAGACAGACAGGCCAGCTCAAAGGGCCCCACTGAGCTGATCTGGAGCCGCTTAGGCATCAGAGCAACTGTAGGCATGGACTCAGTTCAGTTCAGTTTAGTCCCCCCATCGTGTCTCACTCTTTGCAACCCCGTGGACTGCAGCACCCTCTGCCAACAACAGAAGAGAAAACTCCACACACGGATATCACCAGATGGCCAACACTGAAATCAGATTGATTCTATTCTTTGCAACCAAAGATGGAGAAGCTCTATATAGTCAGCAAAAACAAGACTGGGAGCTGACTGTGGCTCAGATCATGGACACTTTATTGCTCAATTCAGACTTAAATTGAAGAAAGTGGGGAAAACCACTAGACCGTTCAGGTATTAACTAAATCAAATCCCTTACCATTATACAGTGGAAGTGAGAAACAGGTTTAAGGTACTAGATCTGATAGACAGAGTGCCTGATGAACTATGGACGGAGGTTCGTGACATTGTACAGGAGACAGGGAGCAAGACCATCCCCAAGAAAAAGACATGCAGAAAAGGCACGGACTACAATCTGTTAAATAAAATAAGCATTCACAAGTCTACATAGGAAGGCGGGAAGGAAGGAAGGAAAGGAGGAAGGAAGAGGGAAGGGAAGGAAAAGCTCTTTTTTATAGAAGAATACCAACTTAAAAATCAGAGGGAAGATGGGGTTAGCAAAGGACCAGTTATGCTAACAGTGAGTAAACATTTGATGAGAACAGAATATTAACATACTCTCAAAGTACCTTTCTAAATATTATTAATTACAAAAAAGGAAACAGTAACTTCACAGAGGAAGAAGCAGCAGGTCTCCAGCAAGTGACCCCAGACCCGCAGTACTGGGCTGGCCCACATCCACCCTCCCCACCTGGGGCACAGAGGGGTCCTGCCGTGTCTGAGCGCGAGGGAACCTGGGCAGACCCAAGGGGAGAGCTTTCTACAAGCAACCCACCGGGACTCCAGTGTCAAGAAAAACACGCAAAAGGTGACCGAGGAGCCGTGGCGAGCGCACATAGCCCCTGACCCTGGAGCTGGGACCAGGAGTGAAACACGGTCAGAGGGCAGCCCTGGGCCGCTGCACAGTCCGAACAGGGGCTGCGGGTTAAACAGTGGGACTGTACCAACATCACAGCCCTGGACGCTGACAGATGCACTGTGACCATCTGAGAGGACGTCCTTGTCCTCCGGAAGCACACTGGAGTAGCTGGTGTAAAGGGACGTGACATCACTATACTCTCAACAGGTCAGGACACAGGTGTCTGTAAATACAAACGCAGGTGGATGGATGGTAGACGAGAGGGAAGCGGGCAGGGGAACCACAGAGCAAATCGGGCCAAGGTGCCCGAGGGACCGCTGGCCGGGAGCTCCTTGCTCTATTTCTGCAGTGGTCCTCTAAGTTTGAAATTATATCAGAATAAAACATAACCTCCCCCCAGACAAAACGGACATGGAGCAACCAGACTCTTTGAGCCCTGTTGAGGGCAGTGGGCACGACCACGGTGGAAAACTGTCGTGTCGGCATTTACTGGACGTCTGCCGTCTGACCCCTGCAATTCTGCTCCTAGAGAAAACCCAGCAGAGATGGGGGTACACACACATCCCTAGATGGGCACAGAAGTGTCCAGGCCAGCCCCAAACTAACTGGATGTGATTCAAATGCCCACGAGGGTAGAATAGATTAGTAAAATGTGAATTCACCCGACGGATTCTGCACAGAAATGAGGACCCACCCAGCAGCCCAAACGGAGCTCAGAGGCCCAGTACCGTGCCAAAGAAGCCAGAGACAAAACAGTCGGGGTTCCCGGCAATGGACGGGGCAGGGGTGGCTGGAAGGTGCGCTGGGGCTGCCCAGAATCGTGGACACTGTCTGGGCCTGGGCGCTTGCTCAGTCTATGGATCTTCCCTGAGCTGAACACTTACAATCTGTGCCTTTTCCTGTATGCATGACATATTTTATAAAAATTTTAAAAGTAAGAGGGAATTCCCTGGCAGTCCAGCACTCAGAACCCTATGCCTCTCACTGTTGTGGGCCTAGATTCAATCCCTAGTCAGAGAAGTAAGGTCTCACAAGTCACACGGCTTGGTAAAATAACAAAATAAATAATTTTAAAAATATTAGAAAGTCCAGGAGAAAAGTCTCCTATGGCAGATTCTCCGACTCGATGGACATAAGTCTGTGTAAGCTCCGGGAGTTGGTGATGGACAGGGAAGCCTGGCGTGCTGCCATCAGTGGGGTCGCAAAGAGTCAGACACGACTGAGCGACTGAACTGATGTATTTTTCTATAAAATAAAAACCAATTTCGTGTTTCATCAGTGGGGAGAGATTTCTGGGCCTCTGGGCAGGGTGGTGCCTGGGGAAAGAGACCATGACAGCAGCTGTGAAGGCCGAGCAGGAAGTCTGGGGCTGCCTGGCCGGGGCCCTGGCACAGAGCGGTGGGGCAGGGCCTCCTGCTTGCTGGCCTGGTGCCCACAGTCCTCGTAGGATGCGAGTGGGTGCTCAGGAATCTCAGGCGATGCGCTCAGGGAGGAGCAGGCATGTGGAAAGGGTGTTAAAGTGAGCCGGCCCCTGCCTGCCCCAGGCACCCGCGATGGGGCACCCATGTCTCCAGTCCCCGCTTTGCAAGTGAGACTCAGGAGCTGGGCATATGAGCGCCCAGGCTCACTTCAACCCAAGGGCTGTCCCTCCTCTGGTCCAGAGGGTCTACACTCCCAGGGCCAGTGTGAAGAGCTCAGCAAGTCCTGTTTTCCATATGCTCTTCCCAACCCCGGACCCGGAGGAGGTGGATGGAGCCACCCCGGCCACATTCCTCCACAAGCTGCTGCAATCTCAGGCCCCAAGGCCTGACCCACATAGCTGGGGGTGCGGACTGCCCCTCTGAACCTGAGAGACAGCACCACGCAGGGGGCTTACACCCTCCGAGGGGCGCAGGCGACCCCAGGGGAGCCCCCTGCCCTCGGGCCCCCGACCCGTCCACCCCTGTGTGGGAGGGCCCCGTGGGAGCCATGAGGCAAGTGGAAAGCAGGCCATAGGCGAGGCTGGCTGTGGAATCCTCCTTTTAATGAATCGACACCAGCTCGGGACACCTGGGTGTGCCTGACATCTGATCCACTCGACTGATAACTCATTTTAAAAACTAAGCAAGAAAAATAAGAAGATAACAAGTGACACAGAAATGAAACAAATTCCTCCTGTGTATGGGTACTTTCAACCAACACTTTCATATCTAGGGTGGGCCAGCCCACTCTCGGCCCAGTTCCAGACCTGTTCCCTGGCGGCTGTCTCAGGAGGCCGACGGGCACTCACATCACAGATGAAGACATGAGGGGCCCTTGCGTGGCACTGCCGGCCAGGGCCAGGAGCAGAGCCAGCCAGGCGAGCCATTTCAAGGCCAGATGTAGGAAACAGAGCTTCTATACTTGCTCAGTCATTAAACTCACTTCATCTTCTGGCATTAAAAGGACAGAATGCCTGTGCCTCCCAAAGGGGGACAAAAGTCCCCCCAAGAGTCTCTCATTCTGGGCTTCCCTGGTGGCTCAGACAGTGAAGAACCTGCCTGCCGTGCGGAAGACCTGGGTTCGATCCCTGGGCTGGGAAGATGCCCTGGAGAAGGGAATGGTTACCCACTCCAATTCTTGCCTGGAAAATTCCGTGGAGAGGAGGATACCGTCCATGGGGTCGCAAAGAGTTGGACACCACTGAGCAACTAACACGAACAGACATCAAAGGCTCTCTTTCTAGGAGGGGACCTAGCCAGCGGAAGACACCAGAGCGGGAGGATGAGCCGTGGGGAAGGGGGCAGACGGGCTCCCAGGAAAGAGGTGGGTGAGTTGTGCTTTATTGAAGACTGAGCTGGGTTTTGAAAGCCGAGTGAGAGTTTATCCAGAGGGTCGAGGGGAGAGGGACGAGCGGTGCTCCAGGGAGAGTGACCTGCACAAGCTGCCCAGAACCAGGCAACAACAGAGCCATGAGTCAGGCTGCGGAGGAGCCTGGAGGGCGGGGCCGCCCACCAGGCAGGCCGGGGCTTTATAGCAGCCGCGGGGCGGCCGCGCACGCAGTGGAGCTGGCCCCAAGACAGCAAGGCATGCTCTGCACGCTGCTGCTTCTGCCGGGCGTGCTGTGCGCCGCCCTGGCCGGCTCCATCTCTGGCCCCAAGGAGTGCGCCAAGGGCCCTGCCGTGTGGTGTCGGGACCTGCAGGCGGCAACGAGATGCGGGGCAGTTGGGCACTGCCGCGTTGCCGTCTGGAGCCAGCCCACCGCCAGGTCCCTGCCCTGTGACCTGTGCCTGGATGTGGCAGCCACTGCCAGCAACGGGCTGAACCCCAAGGCCGCCGAGACTGATGTCCTGGCTGCGGTGATGAAGACCTGTGAGTGGCTTCCCAGCCAGGAGTCTTTGGTCAAATGCAAGGGGATGGTGGATGCCCACGGCTCAGCCATCCTGAGCATGCTTGGCGGGGACCTGGGCAGTGCCCCGGGACAGGTGTGCATGGCTCTCACCCTCTGCCAGCCACTGCAGAGGCACCCAGTCACCCCGGGGCCACTCTCTGAGGAGGACATATATGACGTGGTTGCCCCATTTGTGGCCAATGGCCTACTCAGCTCCCGCCGTCAGCGGATTGCCGTGGGCACTGTGTGCCAGGACTGTGTCCGGCTGGTCACCCGGCTCCAGGGTGCCCTTGGGCCCGACCTGTCCAGCCTGGCACAGGTGACCACACGGGAGCAGTGCGAGTCCCTGGGGCCGGGCCTGGCTTTCCTTTGCAAGAACTACATCCACCAGTTTTTTGCTCCTGCTGAGCAAACACTGAGGTTCATGCTGCCCAGCGATATCTGCAGGAAGGAGGGCTTCTGTGAGGAGTGGCAGGGACCCCCAGACTCGGCTCACGTGGCTGCCGTGGACGGGGTCCCTGCCCTGGAGCTGGCGTCTCCGTGGAGGAAGGGCGAGGTGCAGATGCAGGGCCCGGTGGCCTGTGACGTGTGTCTGCAGGTCGTGCAGAGGCTGGACCACTGGCTGGAAAGCAGCAGCAGCAAGACCATCATCAGCCAGGCCCTGGAGCGTGTGTGCTCCGTGCTGCCCCCTCCGGTGGTCCGGGAGTGCATCAAGCTGGTGGACACCTACGTCCCCACCGTGGTGGACGTCCTGAGCAGACTCACCCCAGAAAAGATGTGCACGGTCATCCGACTGTGCAGGGGATGGAGGCGGGCCCGGGCGGTCCACGAGGGCCCCACAAACCCACCCCCTGGCCTCCTGGACAAGGACAGCCTCTGCAGGGGGTGCCAGCAGCTGTTCGGTGTGTCCGTCCATAACCTGGAGCAGAAGACCACCGAGCGCCGCGTCCTGCGGGCCTTTAAGCTCGCCTGCGGCATCCTGCCCCTGCCCTTTGTGATGCAGTGTGGCCGCTTCGTGAGCGAATACCAGCCCGTGCTCATGATGACCCTCAGGGACATGATGGACCCCCCCACCCTCTGCACGAAGTTGCGCGCCTGCCGCGACCCCAGGGACACGCTGCTGGGCACCGACCAGTGCGTCCTGGGCCCAAGCTTCTGGTGCCAGAGCCGGGAAGCAGCCCAGATGTGCAACACGGTGGAGCACTGCCAGCGCCGCGTGTGGAAGGAGGCGCCCTCGCCAGCCGAGAGCGCGGGCGACCGCAGCTGCCCGAGCCAGGATCCCCCTCCCCTCGAGAGGCCCGCCTCTCCTTGATTCCCACGGCGCGGCCCCCACGTCCCAGATGGGAACTGAGACTCCCCGCGGGGAGGCTGGAAAGGACCTGCCCTCCGTCCTGACCCCAGGCCTGTGGCTGTGCCCACACCTCAAGTGGACTGGAACCACCTGCTTCACTGTTGCTGCCAGCCGCCCGCCCTGACTCTCCATCGCTGTGCTGTCGCTGATGGTGGGGGGGTCTGGCACTGGCCTCTGGTGCCCCCGCTACACTTTGCCGATGGGGTGCCAGCTGGGCTGAGCAGTGGCAGGACAGAGGGCAGGTGGGGAGGGGCCATGACAGCTGGCAGGGAGGGGGCGGTAGGTCTTATCCACCAGTCATCATCACCTGCTCAGGCCGCAGTTGCTCAACCTTGGGGTCCTGGCGGTGGCCTCAAAGGTGCATATGACGTGTTGAGCGTCTCTCTGGGGAGGAGGCTGGGGTTTTGACTAAATGCCCCGAGGGGTTCTTGGGCTCAGTGCAGTCCTTCTGATGCCCCCTGCTCCCCGCCCACCACAGAAGCCTCTCCCTGCACCCCAGACTCTAGGCTGCAGGGAAACCTGTGCTGCGTTCCAGGTGAGGAGAGGAAAATGTGCCGTGAAAGAGCCCAGTGGGTCGCACGATGGTGGGCAGATCCTCCACCTGTCGGAGCCTCAGTTTTCTAATCTGTAGAATAGGGCTGATAACCTGTCTCATGTGGACGCTGAGACCGTTAGAGGAGATGTCCCTAAGCTTCTTCCTCTGAAAGGACCAGCATCTACCCATCTGCTGCAGCCAGCAAGACCCAGCTCAGGGTCCCAGCAGAATCTGGCAGTGCAGGTATTGAGTAAACTGCAACCTTCCTCCCAGTGGCATTTGCTGTCTTCTCATTCTCCTGAGGCCCTGGCACGAGCTGCTGTAGCACCCGCTTCCTTCTGGCCTCGCCCAGGCATTCCCCTCCTCAGGAACGCCTCCTTCCTGAGGCTCTCAGCCCAGTTTAGACACCCTCTGTGGTTTCTCCTCATGCCATGTTGTCATCATCGCCCCCCTAGCACACAGTAGATGCTAAAACATTCGTAGGTCACACACACGAGTGTTTCAGTGGAGGCCAGGCCTGGAGAGGCCCCGCGGCCTCTTTCAGATGAATCCCTCTGGAGGAAGAGAAGTGCCCAGGCCTGGGTTACAGGAGACCCGAGTGGGCGCTGTTTTCTGAGAAGCCACACCTGAGCACTTCACCCCAGGGGGACAGGTGCACTCGGCCTGAGTTTCCAGCCTCCTCGGAGCTGGCGTCTGTAGGCTGCGGCTGGGCCCACTGGTCGGCCCGGTCCACGGTGGTGAGGGCTCCAGCCCACAACCTGAGGGCCCGGATGTGGGCGGAAGAAGGCAGCCCTGGCCAGATTCCGCGACACAGATGCCTGTGATGGACGGACTTGCAGACTGTGGGACTGGGCATGGACCGCATCTCTGGGAACAGCCCCTGGGGCTGTCAGTCTGCGGGCGCCTGTCCCCTCTCTGGGACAGGGTGGGCTGTGGCCCCTCCTCTGGCCTGTCTGGGGGACACCTCACAATGGTGAGACAGATCTCAGCTTCCTGGGACGTCACTGCTCACACACGACAGCCTGAGAGCGGCCAGGAGGGGGTGAGCACCACGTCTCATGGGTGCCCCATCCATGCAGAGCCAAGGTGCCCTCCCATCACCTCCCCAGCCCAAAGCGGCCCGCAGCAGGCGGTCAGCGAGGGGCTCCACGTGCCCCTCCCCCAGGCCTGGGACCCACCTGCCCCCACCTGCCCACTTCAGACCTGTGGCTGCACGTCAGCCCCGCCATGCACCCGGACAAGCTGGTCATCCAAGGACACTGACCGCTGACCAGCCCCTGAGGACGTCTCGCCTGCCCCGAGAGCTCTGCCTGGCTTCACTCCTCACCCTCAGAACCACCTGAGGCAGGCACCATCATCAGCGCACTTCACAGAGGTTCAGTGATTGGCCCAAGGTCACGCAGTTAGGACACAGGGCAGCCAGGAGTCCAGCCCAGGCAGGAAGGGGCTCCAGGGCCTGTGTTCCCGACCCTCACCCCGCTGGAGGAGTTCAAAGCCTGACTCCAGCACCCTACGGCCTCTGCCTCAGTTTCCCCATTCCTGAATGGATGCCCCACCCCCGGGTCCTCAGTAGAAGGGCCCGCTCAGCGGACACACGGTCAAGGAAGGGGTTCTTCAGGCCTCCTCCCCGACAGGACCGGCCTCTCTGCGTTTCCAGGCTGCTTCCTACACTATGTTTCACTTTTTGCATATCTTCCTCCTAAGACATGCACTGAGGTTTCTCGATCGGATATGGCTGATTTGTTTTCCCCAAGTGAGCCTCTTAACCACTCTCTGCTGCTGTTTCCTTATCATTTCCCACATCAAATTCCTTTTCGATTAGAAAGCTGGGAGTCGGGGGGCGGGGCGGGGGGGCGGGGAGGGGCCAGCTAAATTAGCCGATTGCAGCTGCCGAGGCCACGAGAGCAAGCATGCAGGGGCACCGGGTCCCCCGGCCCCAGGGAGCCCTTGGAGGTCTCCACCGGGCAGCGGACAGAGGGCCTTGGGGAGCACTTGCTTAGCATGGGGGCCTGTGACTCCACCGTCATCTTCAGACCTCTCACTGGGTGTGTCGCAGGCTTGTGTCTGCATACACACTCACTTCTGCACAGACGGTTTGCACAGAGCCAGAGTCTGCTGGGCCAACCCCATATCTGGGGAGGGTGGGGGAGGACTGGGAGCAGGTCTGCCCTTCATGCTCCTTCCTCTGCCTCAATCTCTGTCTGGGAAATGGGCCACTAACCCCCAAAACGAATCCCAACAGTGGGAGTGCTTCCCAAGCCAGCGCCCTGGATGGCTGTGACCAGTGCAATTGACGCCCTATCAGAGTCCTGCTTCCTCCATGGTCCTGCCCTTCTTGGTCCGTCTGCATTGCAGCCTCCCAGGCCTCTGCGAGGGTCCCTCCCTCCTGCAGACCTCTGTCCCCCTGTCGCCTCCCTGCCAGCATCTGTATCACCCCACCTCAATCAGCTCAGTTCAGTTCAGTTCAGTCGCCCAGTCATGTCCAGCTCTTTGCAACCCCAGGGACTGCAGCATGCCAGGCCTCCCTGTCTATCACCAACTCCCGGAGCTTGCTCAAACTCATGTCCATCGAGTCGGTGATGCTATCCAACCGTCTCCTGCTCTGTCATCCCCTTCTCCTCCTGCCTTCAGTCATTCCCAGCATCAGGGTTTTCCTCGATGGTCACCCTCGAAGGCAGCCCAGCCCCTGAACCATGGCCATGCTCCAGCTCCTGGACTGGAGCCCCACTCGGACATTCTGGGCTCGTCCCTCCTTCGCAGGAACTCGAGTGGCGGTGGGGGCTGGGCCAGGGGCAGGAGCAACCCTGAACTGAGTCAGCATCAGTTCTGTCTCATCCCCACCGGGTCCTAATGCTGCTGATACATGGACGTTACAGACGCCCACCCAGCAGGCTCAAATCTCTGTGGCCCAGAGAGGGACTGCGTCTTGCCTGGGCCCTGTCGTGGGCGTTTGGGCCGCCAAGCTTAGGCTTCAGCTGCATTTAGGTCTGGCTCTGATGCAGCTAAAGGCGTGAGAAACAGCTGCATCCGGTCCCTCCAAGAGCCTCAGGGGCCTGAGCCCCAACTTACAGGAGGGTCTGCTCTTCCCTCTTCAAGAGGCCCCTAAGTACTGCTTCATGCCCCCCTGCACTGACACAGCTGCCCGTGACACTGCCCTGGAGGCTTAGCCTTAGGTCTGAGAGGCTCACCTCTGGACCCCCGGGATGCTCCAGACCCAGGCACCTGTGCAGGGGCCCTGCTGGTGGCAAGCGGGGCCCATCACGCCAGGTCCAGCAGTGACCCCACGTCCCTGCCTCCTGCCACCATGGGGACCTCCCTGTCTAGATGGTCCAGCTTCCAGGGACCAAGCCCACCACCCCCGGGAAGGCTGCTCTTGTCCCACTGGTCTGAAACCTCCCCCGACCCCAGATTCACCACATGCCCGCTGTCACTGGGGCCAGGCCTGATTCGCTGTGGTGGGACGTTTCTGAGACAGTCAGGGAGTCTTGGGGGCAGAGCGGGGAGAACGCAGGCCATGTGGAGGGGCACTTTTGAGCCTGGCTTCGCCACTCACTGTGGTGTGGCCTTGGGCAGGTTCCTCAGCGAGTCTGAGCCTCTGTTGTCCTGTGCGTACGACACGATAATAAAGGCGCCCCTCCCATGGCGTCTGCTGGAGGCCTGAGCGAGGTGCCGCACTGGAGCGGGCACACGCGGCTGGAGATGCCACCAGCCCCGGCCTGAGCTAGGTGTTCGCAAGTTCCTGCAGCTCGGAGAACCCAAGAACACGGGCCGAGACCCAGAGGAAGAGCCAAGGGCCTGAGGCCACAAAGTCGGCCTGAGACAGTCTGTCGGTCAGATGTTCCGGGCATTCCCACTGTCCCACTGAGTCCATTGCAAAGTGTGAGGTTGGCCGGGAGATGCTGCTGGACACGGGAGGAGTAGGCAGATGGGGAAAGAGAGGGCGGAGGGGAGAGAGACACAGATCGAGAAGGATCTTCCCATCTCTGTGACACCCCAGTTTCTCTCCAGAAAAACTAGCACCTTCAATGCTCTGACAGCACGTGCTTGGTCCCTGAGCCCCGACAGCCTCCCCCAGCTCAGCCGTGTGTGCTGGGAGGCCCGTTTCAGAGAAAACCCAGCAGCAAAGGCCTGCTCAGCCCTCCCGTTCTCCTCCTCAGGCTCCGGGCCACCAGCCACCATGGGATCCCAGCACATGCTCGCTGGCCGTGGGAAAAGACGTCTTGGGAATAGCAGGCTCGACCTGGGGCTCTCTGCCTGAGACAAACTGGGCCCTGACCCCCAGCAGCAGCCCCTCAGCTGTCCTCCTGGGCCTGCAGCCCAACAAGTGAGATGGTTCCCGCCGAGGGGTCATGAGCTGGCGTGTCGGAAAACCAAGGCGCTTTTCCTTCCTGGTCCCCTGGGGAAAGTTACAGGGCTCCCCCCTGGGGCTCTGGGCTGCAGGCCTGACTCTCACGACCTGCCCGCTGCTCCTCTACACCTCTGTTCCCGTCTGTAACTGGAAGAGGCTGGGCCAGATGGGGTCAGAGCACAGATACCCTGGGCCCGAGGGTCCTGGACAATGGCCAAAGCTAGGCCCCTTTGGGGCCCATTTGTCTAGAGGTCAGAATGCCAGGCTGCCTGCGAGAGACCTCGAAATTCTTCCATGCTGACAGTGCAATAGCTTCATTTTAGTGTCCTCTTCTGGCCAAACCAAACATGCCTGAAGATGCGGCCTGGCCTGCCCGGCCCCCAGCACATGACCTCAGTAGGCTGGGAATCTCCTGCTGGAATTTAATGCCTGAGCCTGCAGACCAGTCTCAGAGGCTCAGAAGCCCAGCCAGTTCTGATTCCTCAGGCAGCACAACCCCCTAGTCCCCCCCCAACCCCCCGCTCCCCGGGAGCCCTCTGGGGTCAGGTTCCTAGTACAGGGAGCCATTTATCCAGGACAATGGGGAGTGATGCAAAGGAACAGGAAAGCTCAACCCTGCCAGACCAGTTTCTCAGGTTCCCTTTCCAAGGGGAGGGGCGAGATTATGAAACTGGGACAGCAGAAAGGGGGAGGGGCCTTCCGGGGGCAGCTCACTCCGCTGGGCTGGGATGGGGAAGCGATGTGTGTTGCCCAAGGCCCCACCAGCCAGACCTGGAGGGCTCGAGGCCGTCCACCCCATGGCCATTGCGGGCAGGAGTTGGGGCACCTGCAAAGGGCCGGTTGTAGGTGATGCTGGTTTAGCAGAACCTGGCACTCTGGGACGCGACCGAGTGAAGCAAGCGGGGAGGGGCCAGGGCAGGCCTGACCCCTCCCCACAGGGCTACCTGACCTGCACCTCTCCCTGCCCTCTGCCCCCAGCCCCAGGCTGGGGCTCAGCCCACAAGGCTAAGATCAGGGGCGGGGCTGAGTCGGTTCTGCCTTCCTACTGGCCCCACCCCCACACAGGCCAGCAAGCATCCTGCCAGGTGTGCCAGGGGGCAGCACCTGCCCCTCCAGAAGGCGGGGAGCACAGGGGTTGTGGTCTGAGGCCACTTACGCCCTGACTGTGGTGCTGGCTATGGCGAGCCCTGGCTAGTGACCTTCCTGGGACAAGTGAGAGCCACTTATTGGGTCTTGAATGCAGCCCTCAGGGAAGACAAAACGGGTCTCTTGCCCTGCTTCTCCTGCTAAGGCCCTCCCACACTGGGAGAAGCCATCACCCCCAGTGTGGGTGGGCTAAGGAGCTGCTGGGAGTCAGCCCTGCTGGGGGGCGGAACCAAAAGGGGTCGCTACACACAGACGTGCTGGGTGACTTCAGGCGAGCTGCTGCCTGTCTGGGCCTTGTTTCCCCACGTAGTTCAGAGGGCTGTGCAGATCCGGATTCCACAGCCAAGAGGCAGGACTCAGTGTCCATATCGGGCAGACAAAGGCGCCGAAGCCAAGAGAGGCAAAGGGACATCTTGGGGTGACATGGCTTTCAGCCAGGATCTCCCAGCTACAGACAGAGCTCCCCACTCCGTCTGCCCTAGGCATTCCTGCTGGCAGAGGATTTTCTAAAGACGGGGCAGTTATTACCCCATTGTTCAGAAGAGGACCCAAAGGCTGGGTCCAACCCCTTCCACCTCCTCCTCACAGACCGCTGACACCAGGGTTACTCGCCAGAGGGAGAGGGGCCAAGGTTCCTGGGAAAAGCCAGCGGCATCCCCCCAGCCAGCAGTGCATATAGATCTGCAGAGTCCTAGGAGGCTGGAGGGTTCCAGAACCTTCCTCAACCTTGGTGTGCTGGGGCCAACTCACACCAGCTCCATCAGGACCAGCAGCTCCAACGGCTCACATCTGCTCATACCAGCTCACACCAGCTTGCGTCTGCTCACATCAGTTCACACCTGCTCACACAAGCTCACATCGGCTCACACCAGCTCTACCAGCTCACACCAGCTCCACCAGGACCACCAGCACCACTAGCTCCACCAGATCCACCAGCTCATATCAGGTCACACCAACTCACACAAGCTCACACCAGCTCACATCAGCTCACACCAGCTCCACCAGGACCACCAACACCACTAGCTCCACCAGCTCATATCAGCTCACACCAACTCACACAAGCTCACACCAGCTCACATCAGCTCACACCAGCTCCACCAGGACCACCAGCACCACTAGCTCCACCAGATCCACCAGCTCACACCAGCTCACACCAGCTCGTATCAGCTCACACCAGCTCCACTAGGACCACCAACACCACTAGCTCCACCAGATCCACCAGCTCACACCAGCTCACACCAGCTCTACCAGCTCCACCAGCACAACTAGCTCCACCAGCTCACACAGCTTACATCTGCTCACATCAGCTCAGACCAGCTCACACCAGCTCACATCGACTCCACCAGCTCACACCAGCTCACATCGACTCACCCAGCTCCACTCACCACCAGCTCCACCACATATCAGCTCACACCAGCTCACATCAGCCACACCAGCTCCACCAGCTCACACCAGCTCACACCAGCTCACACCAGCTCACATCGACTCCACCAGCTCACACCAGCTCACATCGACTCACCCAGCTCCACTAGGACCACCAACACCACCAGCTCCACCAGCTCAGATCAGCTCACACCAGCTCACACTAGCTCTCATCAGCTCACACCAGCTTGCATCTGCTCACATCAGTTCACAGAGCTCACATCAGCTCACACCAGCTCCACCAGCTCACACCAGCTCACACTAGCTCGCATCAGCTCACACCAACTCATATCAGCTCACACTAGTTCACCCCAGCTCCGCCAGTTCACACCAGCTCGCACCCGTGAGCTAGAGTCAGTTGAATACATCTCCTCCCATGTTATGTCCAGTGACTTCCTGCTGGAAGCTTAAAACTGGCCATGATAAGAAACTACATCATGGACGTTGGAAAGTGCTTCACATTAGAAGGGGTTTTGTTGGTCTGCTTTTTGTTTCCTGGAGTGCTGGTGGTTAAACACTCACCAGTCTTCCTAAAGCTCCAGAATTCAAGAACCAAAGGCAGCCTCACACCCTGACATATCTGCCAGGCCTCTCCAGCCTTTCTGACTACCTACTCTGCCAAACTAAGGGGGAAGGTGGGCACTGGTTCCAGAACCAAGGCAGGCCTGCCCCTACCCTCCCAGAGCCACTCACAGACCAGCCAAACAGAATGTCCAGTCTCTCTGCTTTCAATTCCGTGGGTGGACCTACTGTGTGCCAGGTGCTGTTCTAGGCACTGGGATACGTTGTGAGCCACACAGCTGAGGCTGCTGCTGCCTGATGGGGGCAGACAGACAAGCCATCTATGAAAAAGTTAGACCAACATTTGGAAATGGAAATTTTATTAAAGTAATGTCATCACAAATAATGCATTGAAACCCTGAGAGATTATAATAAACGTAATGCAGAGTAAAGAGGCTGGAGGAATAGTATCTAATGGGAAGAACTACTTAAGAGAGTGTTGTCAGGGGCCCCGCAGAGGTGACACTCAGCTGACTTCTGGCTCACATCCAGGGAAGAGTTTTAGGAGAGGCATGAGCTGGGGCAAAGGCTGGGAGTGGGCGAGAGGGGTGGGGGAGGCAGGCATGGCTGGAGTGAGTACCAGGGCTGCGGGAGAAGTGACCAGGAGGTGAGAGGCGTTCTCTGGGGACCCCTGTGGGGTGCAGCGAGGGGCTGGTGGACTTCCAGGTGTGATGAAAGCCATGGGATGGTTATAAGCTGGGCAGTGACGAGTCCTTTTGCTGAGAGTCCGCTGTGGTGCTGGGTGGGCCTAAGGGGGCAGGGAAGGAGCCACGAGACCCAAGTGTGGCTGGTGCAGACGTCCAGGTGATGGAAGCGCTGTGGGGATCGAGCCCCGGGGTGCAGGCTAGGGACAGACCCGGGGGAGGAGCCACAGGTCCGCTGCTGGATCAGACGGGGAAGAGATTAAGGAGGATGTGAGTCTGAGAATAGTGTGCAGAGATCCTGGTCCTAACACATCCTCGCCCTGACACACGGGCCTGGGGCAGGGGCACCGATGGCAGCTGAGGGGTCTCTATACTCAGCTCCCCCAACCCAGCTCTGTCCTGCACTGCGAGGGGCCTCATGCACGTGTGTGAACTGCAGCCTGCACATCCCCTCCACAGCCACCCCAGCCCCACCCACCGTCCATCCCTCAGGAGAGCCGGGGGAGGGGTCAACCCCCATCCCAGGGCTTTGCACACTTCAGCAGCAGGATATCCCTCGTTCCGCAAGACCCTTGTCCCGTGAGAGGGCGTGGCCCCGAGGAGGCCCACAGCAGGGTGCTCTGAGATGAAAGGGGCTCATCTGCCAAGACTCGAGGTGGCACAGTCCACGGAGGTGAGGGGCCAGGAGCAGACTGGGGACCGGGAGGCAGCGGAGTTCGTTGAGACATATTGACACAAGGTCACATGTCTGATCAACCTGCAGAGTTTGGTGGCCTCTGTCTGCACCACGAGGGGTGCATGCAAGAAAATGCTGGAAGGTGGCATCAGCCAGGTTGGAATCTCCCCATGTCATCCTTCATTCCACATGGGAGGGGTCAGGGGTCAATGAGGGCAGTGAGCAGCCGAAGGTCACACCTGGGGGGAGGGTGGGCCTCAGTCCATCCCTCCGCCGCTGGCCGCCCTTCCCTGCAGGCCCACCCTGCTCTCTGAGTGTCCTTCTCAGAGCAGCCAGGGCCTCAAAACACGATCTAAGCTTCACAAGGACCCAGGGGACTGGAAGAGGACAATGTGGATACAGGCACGCAGGGCAGCCTTGGCAGCATCCAGGGAGAGATGAGGGTGGCAGGGATGGTGGGGGGAGGACATGAGAGAGGGTGACAGAGCCTCGAGGGCTGCGCCTGTGGCATAGTCACCCCACTGGCCCCAGTGCCTGGGGGACAGAGACACTGCTTGACCCAGGGCTTTGGAGTCCCCATTCAGCGCACAGAGGGACTCAGGCCTGATCCAGCAACACTGGCCGAGGGCAACAGCGCTGCTCAAACAACAAGGACGAAACGACCACTGTCTCCCGTGAACCAGGCACAGGGTTACACGTTTCCCACCCGTTACCTCGTTGGACCCATTTTACAGATGGGATAAGCTGGGCTCGGAGAGGCGAAGTGACTTCCCAAGGCCACACAGCCAATAAGACAGGAGGAACTCGTCTCTGGCCTGGAAGCCTGGGCTTTCGCACCTCTTGTGCAGGCTCCGCCAGAGGGAGAAAGCCGTAGAGGAGCTGCAAATATGGGCATCTCTCAGGAAACGTGTGGCACGGTGGTGTAGGGTGTGGGCTATCCCTCTGACAGAGCCCAGACCCTCCAGGTGCCTGCAGGGGACACAGGCAGAATTTCAGCTTGAGTACCGTGCAGAGCAGGGGCTGGCTCCCCAGTCTTGAGGGAACTGGGAACCTGGCTCGGGGCTCTGTCTCCGAGGAGGGAGCAAAACCGACCAGCAGCAACGGGAGACACCTGGGCACGTGCCCTGGGCGGGCTCCCTGCTGTAGCTCAGGGCTAAGAACAGCATCCTGGCCGCCTGGCTGCCTCCCCCCAGAATGGAAGCCCCAGCAGGGCAGAGGCCAAGTCTCTCCTTCAACTCTGAGCGCTCTGAGTCTAGAGGAGCACCTGGAGGGGTGAGCGCCCCGGAAAACTAGCTGAAGGATGCAGGGAAGGGGGCATGGAGGGGAAGGAGGGGTGACGTGTCTTAGGTTGGGCGTGGCTTTGGGCTGATGGCACCCAGTAGGTGCTTTAGAATCAGGTCTGACTGTGTGAAACCAGTCTGGAAACTCCACGGGCTTATTCCTGCACGTCCCAGTGTTGGCCGCTGAAACATGAGCTGCTTGCCTGAGGCCATTATAAACGACAGAGTTGGGCCATCCAGAATTAGGGTGCCCATGATCCTCCCCAATACAACCAACATTAGGTTTTCACCCCAAAACAGAGTAGCCTTCCTAGCATCATAGAAATAGCCAGCATCTTGGACCCTGTGCTGAGCAAACTCTACCTGGAGTGTCAATCACTGATCCCAGGGGCTCCCTTTCTTAGACGAGGAAGCCAGGGCTTAGAGAGAGGGACTGACTGTCCCCGGAACCTGCTGCTAACGGCAGAGCTGGCCAAGCCCCTTGATGCCAGTCAGCCGCCCGCACATTCCCTGGACGCTGCTCGGCCCGTAAACGGGTTTATGGCTCCATCCTTCAAAACACACTCAAGCGAGGTTTATTACATAATAGAAAACAAAGGTAGTTTGGTAATCTGTTTCCCACTCAGGGAGTTTTATTAAAATGCAGTAAATCTCCAGGACAGAGCGTGACTTTAAAGCAAAGGGCAGAGATGCAGGTCTGCTTCTCTGCGGGGACAGGGTCGGAGAGAGGGGGATGCGGAGTGAGCGTGAGGGGGGCAGGTGTGGAAAGAAGGTAGCATTCTGGCCCCTCCCACCACAGGTTCAGCCCCTCCCAAGAGCCACAAGGAATGGGACTTTGCACTCAGCTGGGCCCTGGAGGGCAAGGGGAATGAGGCTTTGAGGTGCCAGCACTTTGTCAAATACCCCTTTCCCTCAGTGGTTCTGCTAAACCATGCCTTCTACACTCTGCAGCCTCACTGTCCACTCTGAATGCTGTAGTCATGCTCCTGTTCTAATCCCCAAGCCCCACCACCTAGAGGATATAGTTCAATGCTCTTGGGCTGGCCTACAAGACTGGCCTTGGTCCAACTCTCCTGGGGCCTCACTAGCGTGCTCTCCCACCCTCCTCTGCCCACCTCGCATTTTTGCCACTCCAAACGTCTTAGGGTTCCTCCCACACCAGGCTGGCAGGTGCCTCTGTGATTTTGCACATACTGTTGTCTCTGTCTAGAATGCCTTTCCTCTGCCTGACTACCTGGAAAACTCCTATTCATCCTTCAAAACCCTATTCAGACATCACCTCCTCCAAATTATCCAGTCACTCTCTCCCACGAGTTCCTTAACAGTAGACAGAATTTGGTCCCTCCTTCAGTTCCCTTCCTCTCTGACAAAGTTAGTGTCTCATTTGTGGCCAATCCTAAGGCCTGAGGCTCAAGAAAAGTCTACAGGGTTCAATTATCTGAAAACGGTCTTACTGTCTCATGTTCAATCTTGGTGCTCCAGCCAGGTCTTCAACTGACCAGAAACACAGAAAACCTCTGGATGCCTTCTTGCCCTGTGTGGTCAACAGAATAAGGAACCCCCAAACATGCCCATCTCCTAAAGCCCAAAGCTTGTGCATATGTCACCTTAGAGGCAGAGGGACTTGGATGTGATTACGTTCAGAACTCTTAGATGGAGAGCTTATCTTGAATTACGCAAACGAACCTAATTGAATTACATGGGTCGTGAAAAGGAAGACCCTTTCCAAGCTATGGGTAGAAAAAGAGGGGAAACAGATGAGTCGGAGGAGGCAACACTGGTGGCTTGAAGATGGAGGGAGGGGCAACGAGCCAAGGAAGGCAGGCACCTCTAGAAACTAGGAAAGGCCAGGAAAAACAACAACAACAAAAACTTTCTCTAAAGTCTCAGGAAAGGAAGTGAGCCCTATTCACACCTTCGTGTTAGCCAGCGAGACCCATATCAGCCTTCCGCCCTCCAGAACTGCGCCCTAATAAATTTGTGTTGGTTTTGAGCCACGAATTTTGTGGTCATTGGTTACAGCAGCATCAAGAGAAAGCCAGGGCACCCAGGCACCAGCCTGGCTGTTAACATGGGTTCTCCCAGTCCCTGGGCATCGCCAGCCTCTGCACCGTTGGCCACCTGCCTTTTTTAAGATGTTTTTTAATGTGGACTGTTTTTTTTTTTTTTTAATTCTTCATTGAATTTGTTACAACGTTGTTTCTGTGTTATGCTTTGGTTTTTTGGCCACAAGTCATGTGAGATCTTAGCTCCCCAACTAGGGATCAAACCCTCACCCCCTACATTGGAAAGTGAAGTCATAACCCCTGGACTGCCAGAGCAGTCCCTGGCCTACTCTCTTGACTGCCTTCTGCCCACTTCACTTGCCATTTTCTGCCTAGTGAACTCCTATTCATCCTTCAGAACCCGTTTTCCAGGTCCCTCTGACGAGGCCTTGTGCTCTGGGGCCGGCCCGAGCACCACATGCCCTGAGGCTCAGTCACGCCTCCCCGCACACACATGCAGAAGGGCCCCGTCTTGGGTTCCCTGCTCTCCCACCAGCTGGCCAGATCGTGGGTGGCAAGTGCCAGTGCTCGGTTGATTCTGAATGTTTGGTGCCAAAGCGGAGCCTGACACATCATAGCATCTCAGAGAGCAAGTTGCAAGTGACCTGACCTGGGCTTGGGGTGGTCAGAGTCGGAGGCCTCCAGCCATTCGTGGAATTTGTTGAACAATAAGGAGGCCCCCACCTTGCTGCCGGAGCTTTACTGTAGCTGGAAGTACATTCACACCAGCAGAGGAGGCATATTTATCTTATTTTCTTGTACCTACACAGCTCTTTCATTTCTCTGCCCCCTAGTACAATCAGTTACAGCCTCAGAGACAAACCCTCCATACACTCAAGTACATGGCAGAATCCTGATACCCTGTAATCCAACAGGCAGGAAAGAAAGTCCCTGTTTAAAATATGTCCTAAGAAAATAATCAGCAACGTGGAATAACGTACATACGAGGCCAAGAGCACAGCTTTCTCTACATCTTTAGGTTAGCGAAAACTGAAAATGACGCAGATGTCTAAAAATGAGGATTTGGCTAAATAAATAATATTTCTTTCATCTCAGGCTACATTACACAGCCGCTAAAAATAGTGGTTTTGAAAATATGTGGGAGCATAGGAAAATGTTTAATATTGGGATTCAAAGTTTATAAAACGTGTATACGTTTGCATCTTAAAAAGACTGGTGAGAATTTGCATCTCAAACATTAATATTTGTTATCTGCTAAGGTGGCAAAGAGTCGGACACGACTGAGCGACTGAACTGAGCTGAACTGAAGGTGGCTTAACACAAGGGATCATTTTTATGGTTTGTTGATGCCATAGTTTCTAAAATTTCTGTGATGAGCATGTGTTATCGCTTTTAAAAATAAGATATTTTTTTAAGGAGAAGTTTCTGGAGAGGAATTTGGCAACACCCTTATCAGTACTATCTTTAAGATGTTACTAAACCTTTATACGGTTGAATGGCATTATACAGAACCCAGTTATAAGGAAACGTGAGGTGGTTACCACTGAATCCAGGAGCAGTGTTTTGTGGGTTTCAATCCAGCTCAGGAAACCCCTGATACTGAGATGACGGGAAACTCAGATCCCATGAAGAGATGAGGAGGGATTATGGGGAGGGTCTGCAAGGGCCCAGAGGAGGGGCCTGACCTAGCCAGGGTTGGGGCTGGGGTGGGGGACTTGGGAAAGGGGAGGGACCTCTGGGCACAGAGGGGTGGGGAGACAGGAACTGCTGTTGATACCTGGGTGTGGGGGGCTTGTGCCGAGGCCTGTGGGGAGGTGCCCCGCCGGATGCACGAAGGTGGGGTAGGGGGGAGAACTCTAGAAGAATCGGCAGTGTCAGGGGCCCCCACGAGATGGTCCTGGTTTAAGCGCTGGCCGCAGCATCAGAGCGTCCACTCAGCACTCACAGGCTGGCCCTCCCCAGGAGCATCTGTCTCCCATCTCTCAAAAAAGCATCTGAGATGATTGTGTGGGCCGGGCAGCCACACTGTGGGCTCACCATGTTTGAGGGTCGCCTGCGTGGGCTGGGGTGTCATCAGCGCCACGAGGGAAGCTAGGTGCCCCTGCCAGCCATCAGAAACCTAAATTCAGAGCCCACACCCGGCTCGTTCAGGGTCGTCCTGCTTAACCCAGGAACCCGTCCGCCTTCCGCTCTGGTCTGCTCTTTCCCTGAGAAGTCTTCTGGAGCCCAAGGAAGGCCTATAGCAGCGGGGTCAGAGGAGCAGGACGCGGGAGAGGGAGAGAGAAAACCACAGCAGGCACGCAGCACGCAGGCGAGCCCAGGTGGGAAGGGGCTCCCTTGGGGTAGGTACCACACAGGGAGCTGGGACTCGGGCGTGACTGGGAGGCAGAAGGCCAGATGTTCCCATCACCTTCCAAGGCCAGAGGCGGCATTCTGGAGATGCAGGGACTTTTGCTCTGTCCTGTAGGTGGCCCTGGCAGACCCCGGCGGGGTGGATGCTGGGGAGGCTGAGGAAGAGCACACAGTAGGCACCACAGTGGCCACGGCAACACGGAAGGCCCCGTGTATGCAGAGCTGCCCTGGAAGAGCCGGGAGCCCGTGGTACCCAAGGACCGGGGCTGAATCTTCTTCCGGAAGTCTTCCCCGACTACCACTTCCTCTGCTCAACAGAGCGGGGTGGTCCAGTGCTTCCCGGCTCTCTCAGCTCCATCACAGTGCGGGCTCCCTGGCTGTCACTCATCTGTTAGCCCTGCTACACTGTGAATCTCGGGGATCGTTGATCGCAGTGATTCAAACACAGAGCCTGGGTGGAAGGATGTGTAGACGGATGATGGATGGGTGGGTAGAGGGATGAGGTGCAGCTGGATAGACAGGGCATGATGGACGGATGGTTGGATGCGTGATGGATGGGAGAGATGGCAAGGAGGAGGACAGGGAGGTGGGGAAGAGAAGAGGCGGAAAAGAAGAGAAAGCCAGATGGCAGAGAAGATGGTCAGCGCTAGTGACCAGCAGAGGTCCTCAGAGCTGGGACCCAGGACCTGCAGAAGGCCCGGCATTGGAGTCAAGACGGAGGAAGAAGAGGTTGAGGGACTGGGGACGCTGAGAGATGTCCTCAAAGTTCCTGTGACCTCTCGGCCACCCCAGATCTGTTTCGGAGCATTTTACAGGCACCCCGAGGCCTCGGAGCCTGACCTCATCCAACTGTTGATCACAATTGAGTTACTTATTGAAGAGACTCAAGCCCTGGAAGCTTTCAAGTCAGCGCCTCCCTCGATCCCTGTCGGGTCTGCGTCTTGTTTAAGTCAAACTCAGGTCTCCATGGTGATGTTAAGCAAACACATAGAGAGAGACTGTTGGGGGGAGGGAGTCACAGCCAGTGGAAAGGCAGCCGGATGCGTCAGGGGAAGAGACGGAGGAAGGAAGCCCCCTCTGACACCTCCCAGGCGCCGTGCGTTGCACACGCAAGATCTGTTCATCCTCACATCAAAACCGCAAGGTCTACGCTGTCAGACTCAGGGTATAGACAAGGCCCGGGGTGGGGGTGGGGGGAGCCACAAAGCAGGGAAGGTGCAGAGACAGACGGAATCCGATCTGTCTGGGGGCACCGACCACCCGGCCTAGAGCACCTGCAGTCAGCCACAGAGCAGCCCATCACCGTCTAAGACTTTCTCTCTAAAATAAGGCCCGCTCTTCCCGCCCACAAAAAACAAGCCTTGCCACCTGTTTAACAATCCCTGCAGACACTCAGCACATCCACCTGTAAGGACCCGAACAGCACAGCAGCGCTTTGTCTGCCTGGACATTTAAGGCCCCGAAGACACAGGCTTCGATGCTGGGGACTGCCCATGGGCTTCCAGAACACTCTGGATTCAGCCTGGCTCTGTCCAACTCACACTCAGGACAGTCCAGCTGGGAGGACGTCCCCGTCCCCAGCTATCATCCGTCTCTGCAGAAAAGAACCCTGACGCTCCTTTACATTAGTATGTATCAAGAGGTTGTCATCCAGCTTGATGGCTCAGATTCCCTAAACTCTGCATCCTCAACACATAACTCCCAAATTCTCAATATTAAAACACGGAGGGAGAGAGGTATCCTAGGAACACAGAACCCAATCTGTTCGAAACGGAATGGCATCAAAATCCAGTAGCATTGCAGGGAGGCAGATGTGGTCTGGAAACCTCAAAGGTGGCTCATCTGGAAAAGAAGGCCTACACAGTCGCTTCCCAAGCTTCCTGGAGAACCAACCCCAGGAAATGCTCAGAGGAGCCAGAGCAAAATCAAACTTAAACTGCATAAAACATTTAAACAAGCAAAATGAATTGAAGCAAGTAAAAATTAAAATAACATTTTAAATTAAACAATTTTTTTTTAATGAAAGCTCATGGAATCAGATGGGATTGGAGAAACGCACATGACCTTCTCCTGGAGACGCACGGTGCCCCGTGCTGTGTTAGAGACTCTAATGTGTTCTTCCACAAAGAAACCTGATCTGTTTTCTTCCATCTGAGTATGTTTTCCTAGCTTGTGACCACACAACATATATTTTCTGGAAGGATTGATGCACACCTGTTGTACTTTTGAGTGTCATTGAGCAAACAAGTCCCTTCATTCCCCTCCCTTCCCCCACTGGTGCTGGGTTGGACTTGCATCGGCCAATGGAATTTAGCAAATGTGAGTGAGCAGAAGCCTTAAGTGTGCATACAGGGGTGCTTGCCTCTCTCGCTCCCCTGTCAGTGCATGGGACGAAGGGGTCCTGATGGCCTCTGGCCGGTCAGCTGGGGTCCCACACATATGCACCAGAGCCAAGCCTGCCAACCTCAGCTCAGGGGGAGCAGTCCGGACACCCCAGCCTACAGCAAACAAACCAGTCACCCCAGGGCGTGAGAAGGAGCCTGCTGGTGCCCCCGAGTTTGGGGTGACTTGTTACGCAGCATCACTGTCACTGTAGCTGAGGAATATACCAGTCTACAGAGACACTCTTCTAAGAATGGCACTTCTAAGAATCGCATATTTTGAAATATGACTTAGAAGAACACTCTTGGGAGGACACATTCTTAGAGAGTGCCGGGAAAGAATAAATGACGATCATAGGAGCTCAGGACACAGTTAGAGGATACCCATCTCAACATTAAGGGTCAGGAAAGGACTTGGGCTATTTGTAGCAGAGAGGCAGGGGTGAAGAAGGAATTTAGCAATAGAAAAAAGATGGGCACGAAATACAACAGCTAAATCCCAGAGGAGGGGCCTTGAACAGTCAATAAGATACAATAAAAGAAAGTATGTTTGATTCCATGAAAAATCACACAATTACAAGATAGAATAACACTCTAACGCTCTAAGGTCCACTTGAATGCAGACGTACAAAGTCTGATGATTCCAGAGACGCGGGGCAGGAGTCACTCTGCAGACAGACTCACAAAGGAAAGAGGAAGGTGGAGACATGGGCAGACACAGTCCGCAGCCCTGATGGGAACAGTGGAGCCTGGGGACGAAAACTCTCACACTCCACAGCAGGGGAAGGTGTGGCTCGGCTTACAGGGCTTACAGGGCTGCAGGGATGAATGACCAAAACCAGGGCGTGAGCATCAGTCACGTTTCTAAAGGCAGCATGATCCCATCTGCGCTAATTTGTAAATCACACTAAACCCTAGGACACATTGGTTGTGGATAGACACATACGTGTGTACTTAACACACGACGCCCCCATGGGGATGACTTCTGGGGTGGGGGATGGCGGGCATGGGGGAGGTGGAAGGAAGGAGGGGAGAGCTGGGCTGGATCAGAACCTGGAAGAGTGTGTTTATTTAAGAGATGGAGAGCCCAGGAAGAGAAAAATTAACATCTGTTACAGATGGGGAACCCGTGTTGGGCTAGACTGCGGTCTGCTGCAGTAACAGCTGAAGCCCCATCTTCAGTGGCTTAAGCCGCATTACTCCTGCTCATTGGACCACTGGTTCAGATAAATGCGTGACCCCACAATAACCAAACGGGAGGCCAGGGGAGGGAGAAACACTTGGATTATTTGGTGAGCACGGGCTTGTCTCTGGCACGTGGGTACTCAGGCAGCTGGCACACCACATTCCACACCTTCTGTGTCCATTCAAGGTTTCAGGATTAAAGTGAAGACAGAGGAAGAGAATCACCCTCCCCCTCCCCCTCCCCAGTGCAAAGAGTTGACTCATTGGAAAAGACCCTGATGCTGGAAAGATTGAGGGCAGGAGGAGAAGGGGGCAACAGAGGATGAGATGGATGAATAGCATTTCACCAACTCAACAGACATGAGTTTGAGCAAACTCAGGGAGATAGTGGAGAACAGAGGAGCCTGGCATGCTACAGTCCATGGGGTCGCAAAGAGTCAGACACGACTGAGCAACTGAACAACAACAACCCCTAACAAAAGGGTGGGGTTCCACCAAGTCACTCAGAGAAAACTCGAGACCCCAGTATTCCCACTCCAGTATTCCCGAGGTTGCCCCTACTAAAAGTCCTGCCCAAGGTCACATGTCGGGGTGGAAGGGCAGGGCTGGCACGGCGTCCACAGCGTCCAGGCAGTGTGTGAATGGTGCCGTGGGCTGGAGCTACATGACAGCAGAGGGAAGCAGAGCGTGGAGAGTGAGCCAAGGTCCGCTTTCTCCCTGGGTCAGGACTCCCCCAGCCCCTCTCACGCCACCTGATGGCATCGGGGCCAGCTCTGTGCTCCTGGCTCCCACCCTACCTGCTGGGATGGCCTCATAGGCCTGAAGGGTCTTCCTGGTCCCAGCAGTGTTTCCCAAGGACCACATCACCATATGTCCATCCATGCATCCATCTGTCATCTGTCGATCGTCTGTCTGTCCCCCCAGTTGTATGTTTATCTGTACATCTGTCCCTCCCTCCATCCATCTATCCATCTGTCTCCTCCAGGGGATCTTCCCCACCCAGGGACTGAACCCTTATCTCTTAGTCTCCTGCACTGGCAGGTGGATTCTTTACCACTAGCACTTCCGTTCACATCCAAACCCCCTGAGGCTGCATGCGACCTTATTTGGAACGAGGCCTTTGCAGATGTAATGAAGTTACAGAGCTCGAGATGAGCTCACCCTGGATCACCCGGGTGGGCCTCAAATCCAAAGATAAGTGTCCTTGTAAGGAAAACACGGAGGAGCGACATGGAGGAGGCCATGTGAAGATGGAGGCAGAGACTGGAGAGACGTGACCGCTAGGAAGGCCCCCGGCCCCCAGCCCCCAGTCCCCAGGAGATGGAAGAGGCAGGAAGGACCCTCCCCAGCGCCTCCAGAGGGAGGCCAGCCCTGCCCGCATCTCCATTTCAGACTACTGGGCCATAGGATGGTGGGTGAACATTCTTCTGGTTTTAAACCCCTAGACTTTGGTCCTTTGCCCCAATACCCCGGGACACTTGCAGAGATTGGACATGTACGCCAGGGCAGGGTCAGCCAGCTCCTCTAGTTACCATTCATCTCCGGATGGTCCAGGAGGGGAGATGGACCAGCTCTATGCTTGTCCAACCCCTGAGGCCAATCAGCAGCTTTCTCGGGGGAAGGGCTCCCATGCTCCCCCCGCCCCCGGCTGAGAGGCTGAGCAGAGAACAGTACCCACGCAGAAGGAGGGGGCAGAGGGCTGGATCCTCAAAGCCAGCCAGGGAGGCAGGGAGAGACACTCCCGCCATGAGGGCCACAGAAGGCAGGACAACTAAAACTGCATCCGGCTTAGATCTCAGGGGGCCATTTCCAGACTGTAAAACCACATCTGTCAGTGAAATGTATTTATCGCGATTACACAGGAGAATTCTTGGGAGTCTGGGTGCACATTCAATAAACGTGTCATTAATAACCCCACTGAATACGTTTTGCCAGACAGCAGCACCCCGAACCGCCCTCCACGTGTGCCCTTAACAGCAGACAGAGGGCGGGTGACATCCTGACCGAGGGCCGATGGCAGTCTCTCCCCTTCTAAAGCTTGCACGGTCTCAACACGGGGCATGTGAGCAGGTGATGCTCGCAAGAGAAAACGCGATTAAACCCAGAAACCACTGGCCCTCGCTAGGGGTGTGGAAACGACACTGCCTCCCTCTGGGCCGGTAGGTTAGCAAGTTTTAGAAATGCTGTCAGCCTGAAGGTGGCCAGGAGGCAGGGCGCTGCCCCACGTGGAGGGTTGCGCTCCTCCTGGAAAAGAATTCAGCGCTGCCGCACGCCAGCCGTGAATCTGCTCAGACTGTCTGGCTCAGAAATGGAACTCCCTAAGACGCTTCCCAGGGAACAAAGCAGAATGGAAAGCGACGTGCCGGAATGTCTCATGACCGCAGCAGGCCCAGGAGCTGTGTGTATGGCGTGAAAGTGTTGGTCGCTCAGTCGTGTCCGACTCTTTGCAACCCCAGGGACTGCAGCCCACCAGGCTCCTTTGTCCATGGGATTCTCCAGGCAAGAATATAGTGCAGTGAGTTGTCATGCCCTTCTCCCCTTCTCCAGGGGATCCTCCCAACAAAGAGATCGAACCCAGGTCTCCTGCATTGCAGGGAGATTCTTTACCATCTGAGCCACAAGGGAGGCAGGGCTAGGAGTTAGAACGAGTCAGTCCTGGGGTGAGTGCACAGCCGTAAAAAAGACACATGGCCCGTGATACCGCCCGGAAAAATGGGAAACTCCTTGCCAGTGTGAGAGACAGAAGGTGCGCAACTTGATTCTGCGTCTCACGGTACAGCAGTCTCAGCACAAGAGAGATGAGATGAACACAAAAACCAGGCCTGACAGGTGGGGATGTGGATGAACTTTCTGGAAATGACTGATGCTTCTGCATGTATTTTTAATAAAGGAGAGGAAACGTCTGAGTCTAGAGACTGATGAGAAAAGAATGTGGAAAATTAAAATCTGTTGATTTGCTTCGGAGGAAAACTAAATTTAGACTGAGTGCTGTTCTGGGGACGATTCATATGCAGTCTCCCTCAGTCCTCACGATTTCCCATCCAGGGATGTTTCCTCTTTACAGACAAGGAGACTGAAGCTCCTGAGAGGAAAAAGAGCTCCCTGTGGAGACTTTCTGAGGTGGGTGGTTTGTCTTCCTTGAGACAAGTTGGGACGGGGAACCCTTTGCGGCAGAGCTTTCACCTGGACACACGTCTCCTCGAGCAACAAGATACAAAGAGATATAAGGGACTAAAAACTGTTGCGTGCGTGCACCATTGGAGCAAATTCTGGACAAGATTCACAAACACCAAAAACCCCAACTGCCATTCTGAAGCCACGTTGTTCTTTAGTCACTCAGTCCTATCCAACTCTTTGTGACCCCATGGACTGTAGCCCACCAGGCTCCTCTATCCTGAAATTCTCTAGGCAAGAGTACTGGAGTGGGGTTGCCATTTCCTTCTCCAGGGGATTTTCCCAACCCAGGGATTGAACCCACATCTCCTGCATTGCAGGTGGATTCTTTACTGCTGAGTCAACCAGAGAAGCCATGTCTGAAGAGCCAGGAGCAAAAAGAGGTTTTCGGGAGCAAAACAGGGTACCACGCCTGACCTCTGCACTCAACACGGCCAACAGGTGGGCAAACCACCTAAGCCAGCCCTCCTGCCCAACCCTCGGACACACCCCTAGCCTCACCCCATTTAAGGAACCAGCTTGGCCCCCCTCAGGGAACAAGCAAAGGAACCTGTTACTTGATCTCACTCCCTTCTGCTGCAGCAGGGACCCCAGTAAAGCCTTGCCTGAATGTGTAGTCTGGCCTCTTGGACTTCAGTCGCTCAGTCATATCCAGCTCTTTGGACCCCATGGACTGCAGCACACCAGGCTTCCCTGCCCTTTACTATCTCCCAGAGTTTGCTTAAACTCATGTCCATTGAGTCTATGATGCCATCCAACCATCTCATCCTCTGCTGCCCCCTTCTCCTCCTGCCTTCAGTCTTTCCCAGCATCAGGGTCTTTTCCAATGAGTTCTTCACATCAGGTGGCCAAAGTATTGGAGCTTCAGCTTCAGCATCAGTCCTTCCAAAGATTAAGGAGGCCAGGAACCCTGTTTGGTAACAGCCTGGCTTCCCTACATGTATAGGAAGAATTCTGAGTCTTGAGGCCACACTGGAGGGCTAGCCAAGGTCATTTCCACCCCCACGAAGCCCGCACGAAGACTTGCCACAAATGTTAACTCCACCCAGCAACTCTGTGGGAAGCAGCACAATGACCCCAGGAAGGACTGCTGGCTACTCAAGCTACACTCACAATAACCTCACCTCCTCTGTCCCGGCTTGTGAAGATGCTGCAGGAGCAGACAGAACCCAGCTCCCACACTCCAGGGGATTAACAAACATTCATGGAGACCTGGGCTGACAGGCAGGAGCTGGGGACCGAGTTAACTTGGTAGAAGGACTCTGCTTGGAGCTAGAGAGGACAAGTGCCTCTCTCTACTTTGCAGCCAAGGGGACCTTCCTTTGACCATCCACCTGGCCGGGGGGAACCCTCCAGGAGCCGGCCCTTCTCAAGGAGCCTGGCCCGGAAACCAGTGCCCAAATGAGAACCTTCAAAGGGCAACCAATGAGATTTCACTGGAGCTTTAAAGCTCACGCCACTCTCCGCTCTCATCCCAAACAATGAACAAACAGCCTTATCTACCCCCGGAGGAGCATTTCTGAAAGCAGGCTCCTTGCTGGATGAGGTGCTTCAAGGCACGAAATTGAAACGTCCCAACACATAAAGAAGAGGGGATCCTGGCTGCAAAGCATTGTGGCAGGCTCCTTATCCTGAGACTGGCGTGGAATTGGAAAGCAGGCTGGCGAGTCTGGGAGGCAAATCTGGGGCTGAAAGGGGCGGGCTCAGACAGGCACTTCTGCTGGAAAAGGGAAGGAAAATGCACGGCTGCCCACTCCCCACATCAGCACCAGGGCCACCACGCCCACACAAGGCCACCCTGCCCCTCATCTGGCAAAGGACGCAGCCAACTCAGGGGTCATTTCAGCAACTTGCAGGAGCATCAGGGCAATCCCTCGGTAAGAACCAACTAGGAACCAATCATGAGGCCCCCTCGCTAAAAGCGAAGCCAGAGGCCCACAGGAAATCAACTCAAGGTGGAGACACGCATGTCAGGAGTCCTGATCAGCAGGTTTCTGTGTTTTTAATAGATTTCAAATACAAAAAAAAAAAAAAAAGAATTAATTATTACTTGAGAAACATGTCTTGGAAAGCAAAACGGTTCAACACGCAGAGAATGTGAAAATATCGAGTGGTGCCCCTAGGACACAGCGTCCTCACCTGAGAGATGCACTGAAACCCCAGCCCAAGACGCTAGGACCCTTCCTTCCCCTTCCAGAGAGCTTGCGTGCTAAGTCACTTCAGTCCCACTCTGCGACCCCGCGGACTGTAGCCCATCAGCCTCCTCTGTCCATGGGATTCTCCAGGCAAGAACACTCGAGTGGGTTGCCATGCCGCAGACACAAATACAAAGCTGATCATAACCCAAATGACATCTCCAGGCCTCCTCCTCGCCCACCTCCCTGAAACCATCAAAAAGGCCGCCTGACTCTTGGATTGAATTCACATTTCACATACAGACAGATAGCACCCATCGGCAGTGGTGGGTTCTTTATTTTCCAAGCTCTTGGACTGAGCCAGAGAGAAAGAAAGACCCCCGGACCGTGAGGATAATCGGCGTGTCTGGGGGACTCTGGGAGCTGCGTCGGAAGCTCGGAGCACAAGCAGAGGAAATTGTGCACTGACCTGAATTCACAAGGCAGCCCCCCTTCCCCCGGGGAGGACGACAGCAAGGGGAAAGGAGCACAGACAGAAAGGGAAGAAAGCAAAGACGCCTCCGACGCCTGTCTGTGCCGCAGCCCATCGTGCGCCGCTGACGGGACTCCTAACTGGCTTTCACCTTCTCCTACATGCATTTTCCAGCGGAAGGGAAGTTGAGAGGCCTCCAGCGAGAGGGGGCTGCTCCAGCCCGCCCCCAGGATCTCAGCCCCAGCCTTGGAGACGCGCAGGTACCGGAGGAGATGAGGCCCGCCCTCGGGCTGACTTACCGCCACAGAGAACTTTCCAGAACCTTCCCCATGTCTGCGTGGTAATACTTGGTCAGGATCAAGATCACCTGTGATGGCAACAAAGATAAAGGCAGAGATCAGGGGCTTTCATGGTTCTCGACAGGGCGGGGTATGATGACCCTCCCCTACCCAGGATGGGGTGGGGGGGCTCTTCCCACGAGCCCCAGCTGCCAAGCCCCAGAGCACTCAGACCCCATGCTGGTTTCTGCTCCAAAAAGTCACTCTGCACTTCACGATGACCCTCAGAACATCCCACGCCGGTGAGGTCCACCCAGCAGTACCTGCCACTCAGCAGGAATCTCCCCAACTCAGCCCTGGACTGTCTCAGACTGTGGCCCCAGGGAGCCAAGGAGAAGGTGGTCCCAGTGAACAGGAATGTATCGGGTGAGGCTTTGTAAGGGGGGCTTTGTCCCCACCCACACCTTCGAGAACAAGAAGGCGGCCAGAAAGAGCAGCTGGGGGCTTCAGGCAAGGCTGGGGCAGCCCCGAAGTACGTGCTGTCATTAACGTTCCCCAGAGCGCCAGCCGACGGCAGAGCCGATGACAGTGGGTTGGGAAGGCAGGCAGGGACAGCTGGGACCTGGGGGGGCATGGGGGGTGGGGAGGAGGCAGGCACGAATCATCAAAGGCACACACGATTTTTGTCGTTGGTGTTAAACTGTTCACCACACACACTGGGCCCTAACTTAACAAAGCGTCTCCATTCCAGGCCTGTGCAGAAAATACAGCTGTTTATAAAAATGAAAATAAATGCACATAAGCAGCCAAAAGTTCCCCATCCCCCCCCAAGAATGTATGAACAGCAAGGGAACGAGATTTCATTCACCTGTCGGGCGAGAAAGGGGCCCCCTCTCCCCAATTACTTCACAAGCCTGTGCATTTCCACGTACGTCAAATTTCATTTCACTCACTGCCAGACCCTATTAGCAGCTCCTAACATTTCCGTTGCCATGGGAACCCCGGGAGGTGAAGGGGGACCAGCCCCCGGGGTCCCAGCAGAGGGATCGGCCTGGTTAATCTGGGGTCACCACACGGGCCATCCCCAAGTTTGGTGCCTTCTGGCGAGCAGGACTTTTCTGCTCTCCGTCTTGTGGGGCGTAGTCAGTGCTGCAGTCTGGCTGATCTTTCTTTCCCTGGTGATTAAAGCAGGGAAGATATAAGGAGGAGATGTCAAGTGAAATGGGACAGTGTGCATTTTAGAGGCAGCGATGATTAAAAAAAAAACCCGAGGTCTTGTCAATGGAGGCGCGATTGGCCTGCCTTGCTCGGGAACAAAGCGATTTTCTCCTGCTGGGCTCTCGGCTGCCCGAGTCAAGCAGGAATCCTCTGAAGATGGGGGAAGGCAGCAGAGTGACAGGCCCTGGACGTGCAGGAGACAAGCGTATTTTTAACCTATTGATTTATATTTTATCATCTTGCTGTTCCCAGAGGGGATCTCAAGAAGCGGGAGCGTGACGGCTGGAAGGGACCTCAAAGTCTGTTTAATCTGGCCCCATCCAGGGCGGAATTGTCAACCTCGCGTCCTTGGAGAGCAGCTGCCATCTGGACTCTGCCTGTACACCTGGACGGTGGGGAGCTCAGCCCCTGGCCTGGTGCTCGGGCCCCTCTGTGCACCGAGCTCAGTCTCCTGGTAACTTCTGCCGGTGTGGACTCTGTCCTGCCACAGTGGGCCATCACCAAGGGGTACCCCCTCCCACCCCTTCTGGGTGAGATTCCCGACTCATGCCCACCCCCTTCATTCTAAGCTCCGGCCTTTGCACAAGCTGGTCCTCATCGTGGGACCCTCTTCCTCTCACCCCACCCCCCACCTCTAATGCCTGGGTTAAATCCGACTCAGCATTCAGATCGCAGACTAACTAACACCACCTCCAGGAAGTCCCCCAGACTCCTCCCGTGGATTCACTGTCTCCTCCAAAGTCCTTCAGACCCTGTGCTTCCACTCCCCCAGCACAGCCCACAAGTCTGTCACCACCCTGAGTCACGAGCCCTTTGAGGGAGGTGGGGCTGTGTCTTGTTTTATGTCCCAGTGCTGGGCACAGAGCCTGCTGTGTATCAAGCACTCGAACCGCTCGTTGGCAGAAATATAGACGGCATTTCCCAAAGTGACGACGACGAAGGCAGTGAGGCCAGGCAGAGGAGATGCCCTGGCTGCCTGTTCACAAGCCACTCTTCCATCAAGAGCATACCACCCCTCTTCCTGCTGGGGGGTAGACTCACCCTCCAGGCACCACGCGCTAAGCAGGAGGAGAATAGGGGTCCCGAGGCCAGGACCCAGGTTGTGCCTGTCTGGGGGTGGACCCAAGGAACTGCCCAGCTGATCAGTCTGGCACCTGGGGAGAGCCGGACAGGCCCAGCTGCTACCCCTGATTCTGCAGTTGGCAGTGGGAAGACCCCTCTGCTCTGGGGGCAGACCCTTCAAGCTCCATGTCCCTCAGCCTCTGGGTCTATCCCCTGGAAGAGCAAGTGGCACCCCACTCCAGTATTCTTGCCTGGAAAATCCCATGGATGGAGGAGCCTGGCGGGCTACAGTCCATGGAGTCCCAAAGAGTCAGACGTGACTGAGCAATTGAGCATGCATGCAGGCAAGCATTAGTTCCCAGGAGAAAAAAGAAAAGAAAAGAAAAGAAAAGTATAGTCACTCAGTCGTGTCCGACTCTTTGCAACCCCATGGACTACAGCCCACCAGGCTCCTCAGCCCATGGGATTCTCCAGGCAAGAACACTGGAGTGGGTTGCCATTCCCTTCTCCAGGGGATCTTCCTGACCCAGGGATTGAACTCGGGTCTTCCGCATTGCAGGCAGACGCTTTACTGTCTGAGCCAACAGGGAATCCCAGTTCCCAGGGGAAGGGGCTGATGATCAAAACACAGGAGGGAGGCATTTTGACACCACTGACTGAAAAAAAAATAAAATCACCTGAACATTCACAGTGAATTGGAAATTGCACCAGTTTTATAAGAGATCCATGTTCTGTTCTCAGGAGACCACCCTGGGGGCCCCAGAGGAGCCTGGACGCAGCCTAATTCAATGTAAACAAGGTGCCCAGCCTCCTGTACAGATGGGACTTGGGTCCTGGTGAGGGCTTCCTGCGCTGGGCAGGAAGGCTGACCTACAGCGGGTGCTAAAGAAGGGCTGTCGGGGTGACCTCCTGGAGGACATGGGGCTGTGGCCTTGGCCTGGCTAGGGCACGTCTGCAGGATGGCAGCTTGCTGGCTGACCTTCCAGGAGGCCCGTGGGCACCTCCCTGCCTTGAGCCTTAGACCTGCTTCGTGTCGCCACAGCCTTTGGCCTCTCTGAGCCCAGCATCCCCCTCCGTCTGCGGGGATAATGTAGGACTCAGCCAACGCCTCACCCGACAGCAGAGCTGTTCTTGGGCCCATGTCTCGAGGATGAAGACCTCCTCCCGGACCAGCCCTGGCAGGCCCTGGTGTCCTCACTCACTCCCTGCACTTAGAAGGATGCCCGCCAAGGGAGGTAGAGGCTGGACCAGGACAGACGGGAGAGACGCGGGCAGGACGGGCTCATGACGGAGCTCTTTCTGGGCTCCGAGACACACTGCAGTGGGAACACGGCAGCCGGAAGACTCAGGGCCCATCGCCCTGCGGCCCGGCACTCCTGCTCGGGGAGCTCGTCCATGGATGTCCCCGTACACATGAACTGAAGGGTGTCCCGAGCGACTGCCCGCAAACCATTTATAACAGCTGGAGACTGGAAGCTCCACGCAGACCCAGCCACAGGCCTGGCCCACTCACCGGGACGCAGCTGCCCATAGGAACGCGGGGCGGCGTCCAAGAGCAGACGTACCATGGAGACTCCAGAAAGGACCCCCTCCCAACCCCGCCAGGAGGCCAGCTCAGCCAAGTGGGGCCGGGAAGGAACAGCGCTGTGTCCTTTCTGTGTTCAAAACGGGAGAGGCAGACCCCCTGAGCTGAACTCTGCAGCACGGTTCCAATGGTACGTTTTCTGTTCCTTGAATGTTACCTCCATTAAAAAAGGGAGAGAGGATAAGGGTCGATACCCATTTCCGTTTAAAGATGCGTGATGACGCGCTAGAGGGGGCTGAAGGGACTTTTTACAGAGTGGCCTTTGGAGGAGGGGGAGGGCTGGCAGAGGGGAGGAGGGGTGATTTCCACTAGGGACCCTTTACTCTCTGCAGCCCTCTGAACCATTGGCCTGTCAGCCACTCCACCTCCACACATCAGGGGCATGTGTGCAAGTGTGTGTGTGTATGTGTGTATGTGTGACCTCGGGCCACAGAGCCACTGCAGGGCACCTCGCCTCTGATGAACCCTCATATCTATCATAGTCTTTCTTCCTCCTACCTTCAAAACATGAAAACAAAAATGCTCATTTTCATGCTGGTGGGGCTGGCGTACATGGCTGGCGAAGACTAGACCCTGATGAAAGCTTTCAGCTGGTGCTTAATAATTGCTTCCAGTGAAGCACGCTGACAAATCCCTTCCTAACTGAGCTAGGCTGCCTGGACCCTGAGGCAGTCCTGCTCCCTCGGGGGCAGCGAGGGGGTCGGACCAAGTGACGGAAAACCGAAGGAGGTCCCCACACCGAGGGTCCCCACCCCCAACCCAGACGTGGCTGTGAATCACGATACAGGGGCGGGCGCAGACCCCTGCCCCGCAGAAGCACCAGGCTTCTCCCTGAAAGCTTGCACATAGGAGGCCAGGAGAGAATGCATGTTCTCCCACTGTTTCCCCCAGTTCAGTTCAGTTCAGTCTCTCAGTCATGTCCGACTCTTTGCGACCCCATGAATTGCAGCACGCCAGGCTTCCCCGTCCATCACCAACTCCTGGAGTTCACTCAAACTCACGTCCATTGAGTCGGTGATGCCATCCAGCCATCTCATCCTCTGTTGTCCCCTTTTCCTCCTGCCCCCAATCCCTCCCAGCATCAGGGTCTTTTCCAATGAGTCAACTCTTCGCATGAGGAGTTTCCCCCAAGAGCCCTGTAAATGGGCCCCTGGTTCCCACTTCGCATGGGAAGCCGAGGTGGGAGGGGCAGTGGCCAACCCCAGAGGCACACTTGGGAGACGGCAGAACTAGAACCAGACCCTCCCGTGGCTCCTTCTAGAACAGCCTCCTGGGGTGTTCTCACCAGCCCAAGCTGAAGAGGAAGGGGCTTCCTGCTGACCACAAGGCAGCCGGACAGTCCACTCCCCACCCCCCAGGAAGGCCGTGGGCTCAGCAGTGGATGCCTTTGCCCAGATGCATCCTCCACGAAGAAGTCAATTCCGGTTAAGAGAAATTGATTCCACATTTATTTACCCAGGAGAGGAATCCTGTTTCTCTCTGCTAAAGGCCCCGGAGGGGAAGGGTGAAGACTCATTAGGCTCAGAAAGCCACGTGGAGGGTGCTAGTTCTCCAGAGTCGGGCCTTGGCAGAGCCCAGCACTTCCCAGTAGACATCCCTGACTGCGTGGGTGTCCTCATTCACTGCTGACACCCCAGGAGGCTCACCCGCCCCGCCCTCTGCCCCTCCTCCATGAAGCCCTCCTGGACTCTCCATTCTAGGGAACTCCCCACATGCTCCAGGAGCCTCCCTGGAGGTTCTCACTCCCAAATGGGCCATTAACACACTAGTCAAGGCTGCTGATGGCACCAGACATTTGAAACCTCCGCAGAGCAGAGAGCCTGGGTCCCCACCTGCCACGCCCTCCCTCTGGATTCAGAGCCCAGGGCCCCCTGGCTCCAGGCTCCTCTGCAGAGCCTGGAGGACTTCACAAGGGGATGACCATGTTCCCAGAGCCCAAGAGGTCTGGTCTGAATCCTGGCTCCACAATTGAGGATCCCTGTGCTCCTGGGGGCTCAGTTTCCTCATCTGTGACACAGATGCTGTGTTGGCTCCCAAGGCTGGAGCAGAGATGGAATGAGGCTGGTGGGTCCACAGTGAGCTAGGTTAGGGCCACGGTTAGAGCTGGGACTCGGAGAAGGCGATGGCGCCCACTCCAGTCCTCTTGCCTGGAAAATCCCATGGACGGAGGAGCCTGGTGGGCTGCAGTCCATGGGGTCGCTGAGGGTCGGACACGACTGAGCGACTTCACTTTCACTTTTCACTTTCATGCATTGCAGAAGGAAATGGCAACCCACTCCAGTGTTCTTGCCTGGAGAATCCCAGGGACGGGGGAGCCTGGTAGGAGGCCGTCTATGGGGTCGCACAGAGTCAGACACAACTGAAGCGACTTAGCAGCAGCAGCAGCAGCAGCAGAGCTGGGACTCAAGTTAGAGTTTGTGTGAGGTTTAGGGTGAGGGTTAGGTTTAAAGTCTGGGGACAAATAGGGTTCCAGCAAGTGCTAGATTCAGGGTTGGGGTGGCACAGGAGGCGGCATGGGACTTCTCTGTGAAATACTGTTTTGCATCTCATGGTCTGGGCAGCACCTGTTTGGTGATACTCCTGAGGAGCATGGTGTGTGGCAGTGTAGGTGAGCTGCTATGAAGTAAAAGAGAAAGTAGTAGATACTCAGTCGTATCTGACTCTGAGACCCCCTGAACTGTAGCCCACCAAGAAATCCTCCAGGCAAGAATACTGGAGAGGGAAGCCGTTTCCTTCTCCAGGGGATCTTCTAAACCCAGGGATCAAACCTGGGTCCCCTGTTTTGCAGGCAGATTCTCTACCGTCTGAGCCACCAGGGAAGCATCATGCATGTTAGTGTGGGTGACAAGGAAATATCTGTGAGAAGCTTGTTAATAAATCAGTGAACAGTCAGACCTACCTATCCACCACCACAGGCTCCTCTGCCCGCTTCTGCGCCCATCCGCCTTTATTCCCTGGCCCAGACCCCTGCACCTCTCCACCTACTGGCCAGCATAGCTGCCACCTCCTCCAGGAAGTCTTCCAGGATGTCTCCGGACTAGGCTGCTGATTTCATTACATCAGATTTTCCAACAGCAGGCGTGAGCTCAAGCACAATGTTTTGGGGGCTGAGCCCTATCCCCTCACCATCTGCTCTGCCCTGAAGCCCAGCACCAGGGTGAGACCCATGGCAGGGGAAGATACACAGCCCGTGGGTGAACCTACACTGCTGCGTCGTGCCCCTCCCCACTCTGGTTGTCACTTCCTCGTCCACAACACTGGAGGATTAAGGCCACACGCCTCCGAGTGGCTGTGATGACAAAGTGTGATGATAACACATGTGAAGGGCCTGGCATCCCACTGACTCAACCGAGCGGGGCTGGCCAATGGACTGTGCCTTCCCTCCTCAACAACGAAGGTGACACTCAGGCCCTTGGTGATGCCTTGCCATGCTCTGAGACACCCAGCACCAAGTAGGATCCCTTTCTGAGATCACAGAGCTTTGACCGCATTCAGCCATTCTGTCGTGGTCACAGGAAGAGAGGTCAGAGGCCATCCAGCAAGTCCCAAGCAGGACCTCACTTCATCTCCCTGGTATCTGAGCGATCTCTCCTCCCTACCCTCACCCCCAAGCTTAGGAAAAGCAGGAAGAGAGCAGCTGGTGCTTCCAAGAGCAGAGGAGGTTGGAGGGGAGGTGGGCGGTCCTGGGAAGGGGCGATCGCTGCTCTCTGTGGATGCAGAAGCCAGGTGACCCTACAGAAGCCCCTTGTTCAGAAGCTTCTGCCAAGACAACGAGGCAGTCCAAGGACGGCCTTTTGGAGGCTTGGGGAGGAGGAGGTGGGTTTCGTGAGGCTCTGGGTGGGAGGGCACTGGTTCTGCTCCCTCCTCGGAGGAAGGACACAGATGTACACAGAGGATGTTGGCCAAACAAGGCAGACACGGCAGTTTGGATCTGGGCACCAGCTTCAACCCAAAGGCAGGATTCCCTGCAAAGGAGGCTCAGATTCCAGTTTCCAGGTTCTGCTGGCTCGCTGAGGTACACAGAGCAATGTCATCAGAGGAAGCCAGGTGAAGGGCACACGGGTCTCGGCACTATTTCTGTAACTTCTTGTTATTTTTAAATAAATAAAAAGAGGGTGAGACTAGGGAGACACACCAGCCGGATGCACACAGAAATAAACAGATGGAGACTGTGCAAGCTCCCACCTCCCCGCACCCCGAGGGAGCCTGGAGACACGGCTGAGCCTGCGGCCACCCCCATCCCCGCTCTCCAACCGGCCCCGTGTTGTAGACCAAGGCCCATTAAAAACACCATCACAGCAGCAGCCATGGTGGGGTCCCTCCACGTGATGGGCAGGCCCGGCCCAGGGGTCCCCAGCACATGGGGACCAGCCAGGGCCGGGGATGCAAGAAGTAAAAGAGGACGTCGAGGCGAGGAAAAGAACAGCTCACAGGAGCCATGGCCTTGAACCTGTGACCCCGCCCACCAGCAGCCACAGCCCCTTCTCCTTGGGAGAGACAGCAAGAGGCAGGCGCCCCAGGGTAGGGTCCCTGGGGGCTTCTCCAGGGCCCCGCGGTGTCCACACTGGCAGCTGAAGTGCAGTCGTCTGCCGAGGCACACCGTTCACCTGAACCCATTTCCTGACGCAGCTGCCCGGCCCTCCTGGGCAGCAAGTTGGCTCTAGACTCGCTTCCAGTCCACAGAGCCCAGCTCGGCAGCAGCAAGTGCGCAGGACCAGGAAAACCTCCTCCTGATCATCATGATGCATGAAAAGCAGACAGATTTACTCTACTGGGCCCCACGCTGAGCACTTCCCAGATGTCAGCTCGTTTGATCCTCCCAGGATCCCTGGTTGCCGGGAACCACTCTGTCCCCATTTTGCAGGTAGGCACGTGAGGGCACACCAAGGGAGGCCGCCCTGACGTGAGAACACAGCCCTGAGGCCTCTGGGAGTCCGGCTGGAAGAAAGGAGGCCCTCTGCCCAGCGCATCCTGGTTGAACTCGCCAGTGTGGGGCTGGAGGACACCAAAGCATGCTTCCTGCTGTAATCAAACTCCCATCCTGAGCTTTGGCCCCTGGAAGTGCCTGGTAAAGCAGGCTCAGAGCTCTCCTGGAGCTGAAGAGCTTAGCTGGCAGTGGAGCCCCACGCTCACGGACCCCAGTGCTGCCTGACAGCTGACAGATTCCCCACACTGATGGGCTTTCCTCAACCTTGGAGGGTCAGGCCCTGGGCACCAGGCTGGGCTCAGGGTCGGGGCACCCATCCCACCCTAGCCCACTGCGAGCCCACTGCGACCTGGCCAAGTCCCCAGTAGGCTCTCCACTGACTTTGCGCTGGATGTTTTATGGTCCCAATTTCAGATCGCAGCATGTCAGTGTTTCACCACTCCTCTGAGAGCCCTCGTCCAAACAAAAGGCTGATTTATTCGTAATGCCTCAAAGCCACCACACAGACAGGCTGACCCCCAGAGCATCCGGAGCCAGGGCCGGGTCTCCAGCCCCGCCTTTGTGGCAGCATTTGCCAGGGTTCGGGAATGAATGAGCAAGTGCACACACAAGTGGATGGCACGTGCCAATCAGGCAGGACAGACAGCTGCACACCTGGAACAGATCCCGCCTACCTGAACAGGCCCCGCCCACTAGAACAGGCCCCGCCCCTCACCCTTTCTCTTGATCCCACCCTGCTGCGCTCAGCCTTCAGCTTGCTGTTCCTAAGCGCCCATGTCCTGCCGGGTCCTCCTCTCCCATCCAGGAACATCCTAACTCCTCCCAGGAGCTCCTCCCAGGCACATCTGTTTGGGAAGACTTCAGGAACCTTCTGCCCGCCTCCTGCTCTGAGCCCCCACAGACCTAGGACATGGTGGGTTAGATGCAGCCCCCACAAAGGATGGCCCCCTGGAGCCTGTGGATGCATCTCCCAGCCAAGGAACCCCAAGAAGCTGGGGGAGGGGCCTGGGGCAGACTCTCTCTCAACAGCTTGAAGGTACCAGTCCTGCCAACCCCTTGACTTTGGGTTTCCAGTCTCCAGACCCTGGGAGAATAAATCTCTGCTCTTTGTGGTGCTTTGCTATGGCCACCCCAGGACACTGATACAGGCACTCGCCCATCTTCCAGATGGGACACTGAGGCTCAGCTTGTAGGAGGTGACGGCTGGGAATGGGCAGGGACGTCTCCACCAGGGGCTGCCTGACTCCACAATAGGGACCCCTCCCACTGCTCCAGGTGCCCCTTCAAACAGAGAGCCAGCCCCAGACAGCAGGGGCCATTGGGAGGCTCTGCACAGCTGCCCAGCTCCCTGGAGGCCCCTGCTCACTCCCTGCCACCAGTTCCCCTTGGGAGGTGCTGGGCTCCCGTCTTGGGCTGGGCCTTAACCGAGAGCAGGTGAGAGCCTGCTCAACCCCTCCATCAATCAGCCACCTTCACAGGCACGCAACCCAGTGTTTAAAAAAAAAAAAAAGAGTTGAGAACTAAGCTTTGAAAGGATCCCTATAAGTCAAAATCAGTCAGCAGAAAATAAATGGAGGAACATTACTGATCTGTGGAAAACGGCGTTTTTACATCAAATCTGTTTGAGGGATAAAGTGTGTTTTAATAGGTGGGTCTTCATCGACGTTTCCACCTCAGCTGTCCTTTAAAAATATTATTTACCCTCCATTGCTCATGACCTGATTGAATTTTAATTTCACCCATCCCTCCTTTTTAACAGTCACTTGAAGTAAAATTTTTAATGAAATTACAGGACTTTTTTTCCCCCATCTTGGCCGTCACTCTTCAAAATGATGCTCGGCGTTTCTACTACCTGGAAGAGTTGGCATTTTTCAGATCTATTTATGGTAATAAAGGGTAATTGGAGAAACTGTGATGTTGCTGGGCCACCTTCTCTTGACATAAAACGTGCCCGGGGAATCTCCTGGAGGGGGTGGAAATTGCTGATACTGGTTCTAAAACAGAAAGCCCTCCCCAGGCTCCCATGCCTGCCGCCTCCCCACCCCCACCTGTCTGCTGTCAGAAAACTGCACGTTCCTTACTTCCAGGAATTTCTCTTTGGAGAAGATGCTGTCATATGGGAACAGAGGAGCTCGGAACAAAGGAAGCGCGGGCGATGGGGTAGTGAAGACTTTGGCTGCGTCCAGCAGGAAGGCTGAGGCTTTTGGGGGCACAGCAGCCCCTGAACGAGTCTCTTGACCTCACAGAGTCCAGACAGGCAGGTCACCCAGAAAGACCCGTCCCTCAGGAGTGTCAGGAAAGCAGGGAGGCTGGTGGATCAGCTACCAGCTTGGAAAGAATCCACCAGGGCCCCTCTGAGACCTGCAAAGACAAATTTATCTCCCAAGAAAGCCAGTGGGAGAGACCAACAATGGATTCTCTCCCTGTTTTCAGAATCGGCTCCTCTCAGCCATCTGGGGGTGCAAAATGACTTCTGGGGGCCTCGGGCATTTGGGCCTCTGTGGGCCACTTCCTCCGTAAAAGATATCAACACTTCTATTTTGCAGCTGCATTGGCGTAAAAAAAAAAAAAAAAGAATATATTCCTATTATATATCAAAACGTTTCCGTGACCTAAAACTTTATTTCTTCTTCTTCTGATTTTAAAGGACAGTAAAGCACTTTTGTGGGTCTCTAAATGGGTCGTGGGCTGTTGGGGGCCGGCGTGAGGCACTCCGCCCATGGCAAAGGTCATGAGGAAGGAGGCTCGACATACGCAAAGGCAGGATCGAGCCTCAGGAGTCCCCCTGGAAATCCTCGAGCATCTACCCCCATAACCAGAGCCTGCCTACTTTACTACTTTGTGCTCTCCCCTACACCTCTGACTTTACGGGGGGCTGTCCCCCACCACCTCTTTCGGAGAAGGAGTTAACTTAGAGCTCTAGTTAATAATAATTCCTGGGCATGGTAGGAGTGTTTCAACCTACAAACTCCTCTGAAGGTTCTCTAGCCTGCCTGACAGGCTTGTCCGGCCACATGTCATTGCTCACGGCCTCCCAACCGTGAGAGGCACGAGACGCTTTAAACCTTCTAAAAACAGGTTCCTTAGAAAAGTTAGAAAACCATTAGTATAAGTATAGTGGGCTGATTAGAAATTATATTGGTGAAGGGTTTTTCATTTGTTGAGCCAATGTTTGTTGCTAAGATTCCACATCCCCTGCCCTTACACACATTAATGAATATATAGAAGAAATAAGTATTAACCTTTGATATAAATCACGTTAGACCTTAGGCTAAGTAAATTCTTTCCTTAACTAAAACCCACTACACCCTCACCGTATAGGAATGTAAATTTATTTGGGTGGCATCTGTTTTAAGAATAATCACCCTTGGAGAAAAAAGTGTTCTGGTTGACTGACCACTGTCACAAGGAGAGGGTCGTAAATTGTCAGCAGGCCCCCTGGCCAGAAGATGATGTAACACCCCTAAGACCTCTGTATACATTTGTGTGAAGCACCTGACTTTAATAAAAGTCAGGACTGCTGTCCCCACGTGACTTTTGTATAGCATCTCAATGTATAAAAACAGACTCTGAAAAATAAAGAATTGGGATCAGTTTCTCGAAATACTGGTCTCCCCATGTCGCTCTCTCTCTCACTTTGGCCGAGTCTCCATCTGGAGCGCAGAACCTGCCATGCTTACTAATTATGCCTGGGCTTCTAAGATCCGACCGGGGAGGCCTCAGTGTCTCCTATCCTTCAGGAGAACGGAAGGACTCCTGTGGCCTACGTAAGTGGTGCAAACTTCTTGTCTTGAAGTTTTATTGGTCTCCCGCATAAACCAAGCTACTCAGCCTCTTTTCTCCACTGAATTTTCCTACTGAGCTATCCTCATTCTATTACTCTTTATATCTTTGATGAATTTAAATAGTCGCCGAAGCCCTCTCCCCTTCGAATACGCTGGATCAGCTGGGGCTGGACCCCGGCAGTGGGCCCTGGTACGGAGCCCCGTATCTGCAGGAGACCCCCGCCAGCCCACCACCTCTGCTGTCCAGCTGCGGCCTGCCCCCCTAGCCCCCATCACTCCTGGGTTCTGTAGTGCAGGCCGGTCGGCAATACGTGCCCCCTCACCTAGGAGGACAGCGGCTGTCACCTCTCCTCTGGAAGGGGACCCTGCTAAGAATCTCAGCAAACCTATAAACATACAGGCACATCAGCACCATTTTATGCTCCATTCCAGGGTTTACAGACCAGCCTGGGACCCAGTATGGGGCTTCCCTGATGGCTCAGTTGGTAAAGAATCTGCCTGTAATGCAGGAGACCCTGGTTCAATTCCTGGGTTGGGAAGATCCGCTGGAGAAGGGATAGGCTACCCACTCCTGTATTCTTGGGCTTCCCTGGTGGCTCAGCTGGTAAAGAATCCACCTGCAATGTGGGAGACCTGGGTTCGATCCCTGGGATGGAAAGATCCCCTGGAGAAGGGAAAGGCCAGTATTCTGCCTGGAGAATTCCGTGGACTATAAGTCCATGGGGTTGCAAAGAGTCGGGCATCACTGAATGACTTTTTCAATGTCACTGGGACCCAATCAATCTATGGGCCAATAAGCCCTTTCCACTTCGGCCGCAGGGCGGGCAGGAAATCAATTTCAAACTCATCTCGGTGGCCTTGACCAGTTGTGGGGCCCATCCAGAGGGGCCTGGACTCTGTGCCTCGCATTAGGTGTGGGACGGCCTGGAGACATCACCCGGGAACCCGCTTTACTCCCAGTGCTGCCGCATCAGTATAGACGAGGAGGGCGAGGCTTGCACACCCAGGCGTGAGCGCCCCCGTGTCTCCTGCGGCCCAGACCCCTCACCTGCAGCCCAGACCTGTGAGCCAGTACTGTCCCCTCCATCACTCCCCCACTCAGCCCCAGGCACCAGCTTTACCCTACTCCTGGCCCTGAGATGCCTCCCCACCCCCGAGTGATGCCACCCACCCCTCACGGTCCTCGGCGCCTCTCCCGTCTCAGGCTTTCCCGAAGACTCCCTGTCTTCTGACCTGTGTCACTTTCTTCCTCGTATCCCACCCTCGTTCACCATCCCATTTTCTCCCCAGAGGCTCCTGGAGAAGGGGGTTGGTTCCTCTTCGTTACTGCCGAATGCATGGCATCGCGTCTCCTCTGATACTTCACGGTTGGGGTCCGTCCCCCCGGGAGCACAGGGACCAAGAGCTTGCCCTTCCCGCCTCCCCAGCACCTGGCACACAGTAGGTCCTCTGGCTGTGAGCAGCTGCAGGCTACATACAGCTGGTACCCCAGAGTTGTCAGGCTGTCAGGGCAGAGGAGGGTGGGGATGACCCCACCGCTCTCAGTGGGACGTCTCGGGAGGTTGGAGATTAGCCGTGTCCGCTACCAACTATTCTGGGACATTGCTTCAGAGAAGGTTTAAATCGTACTTTGAATTAGAAAGAGAATGGTAGGGGTGTGGAGGGAGGCAGCTGGAGGGGCATTTCCTTCTGCCCAGAGGCCCCTTGCCCAGTCACCTTGGGGTGACTCAGCCTTCCCTGGGAAGGAGGAGGAAGAGGGCTTTCTTCCGAAAGGGGACATTTTAAGGGCAGCTGCCAGTGGCAGGGGCTGGTGGGGAGGGCAGATCTTTGGTGTCACATCCTGGGGAAAGCTGTCCCTAATGTGAGTCAGCCTTGAGCACAGCCTGCCCCCTCCAGGGCTCATCTCCTGGCTCTAGGGTCCCCGTTTCTCTCACAGCCCCAGCCTGAACACTCTCTCAGCTGGGCTGCAGGTCAGAGGCCCACCCCAGGCCCCTTAAAACAGGGCCAGGAATCCTTGTCGGCATCACTTAGCCAAACGCCTCAAAAAAACCCGTGTCTGATCATACAGGGACCACCTTCAACATCTGCACCAGAATCAACCACCAAGAGGGCACCTTCGGAAGTTTTTTTAGATATGGTGAAGAATCCACCTGCAGTACAGGAGACCTGGGTTGGATCCCTGGGTTGGGAAGATCCCCTGGAGAAGGGAATGGCTACCCACTCCAGTGTTCTGTCCTGGAGAATTCCATGGAGAGAGGAGCCTGGCGGGCTACAGTCCATGGGGTAGCAAAGAGTTGGATACCACTGACCGAATAACACTTCACTTCTTTTACTTAAATGGGAAACTTTCACACCATTTCTAGAAATGGAAAACAGAGCAACTCCAACAAGGAAGTCAATGGAAAGCCCACAAAAGAAACTCAACATAAACAGAGCGTCCTCTCCTGCTCTGTGTGGTTTACCCAAGACGAGCCCAGGGCCTGGGCTGCCCTCAGCTTATGAGAAGGGAAGCAGAGCACGGTCAGAGGCGTGCTCACCCGGGCCAGGCTCTAGGATGATGGACACAAGAGTGTGGCCCCTGCCAGGCCTCCAGGGTCATTGGATGCTCCTGTCCTGCCCCCTCCACGGCGGCAGAAGTTCCACTTTTGAGAAAACACCCAGCTTCTCTGATTACAGAATCCCTGACATGCCCAGCTTCCATGCCACGGCCCCAGCAACCCGGAAATCCAGTGACAGGGAGCTCAGCACCTCGCCAACAGAACTCCAACAGGACCAGAAGCGTCAGTGAGCTCACCGACGAGCCTCGGCAACTTCCGTTTCTATAAGACCAGGCTGCCCACAGAAGCTCAGCCTCTGTGAGTACATTTCTGTAAAGCCAAAAAGCTATCTGTGAGCAGCAGCTCCCTTCAAATAGAGCCAGGCTTGCACACAGGGCTTCCCCGGTGGCTCAGTGGAATAGGGTCTGCCTGCAGTGCATGAGACACCAGAGACACGGGTTCAATCCCTGGGTCGGGAAGATCCCCTGGAGGAGAAAATGGCAATCCACTCCAGTATTCTTGCCTGAAAAATCCCATGGACAGAGGAGCCTGAAGGGCTACCGTCTATGAGGCCTCAAAGAGTCGGACATGACTCAGTGTCTAAACAGAGAGTGTACAGAGGCTCAGGCTAAGCCCGGAATCCCAGGCTGATGTTGAGCGAGTCTTTGAGAACAGTGACCCACCTTCCACCTCCGTTGGCTGTTATCTCAGCTTCTGCTACACAAGCATCCTCACCGAGGCAGCCTCTTTGCAAGACTCTGCCCCCAAAAGAAGGTTCTCCTAGTGACACTCCCAGGAACCGCACCCCCCGGCCTGGGGAAGCATCAGATGTTCACACCTTTTCTGGAAGTGGCTGCTACTTTGGAGGCCCGTGACCATAGATGTCTCACCTCTCCTAACCCGGCCCCCAGCTGGCACTGGGCGGCTGGGGAGGCAGAATGGAGCTGGCGGACTTGGGGGATGGGTGGGGGTAGGACCAGCTCCAGGAAGAAGCAAACCATCCCAGTGGATGCTTTGAACGTCTGGGACTAAGTATTTTAAGAAAAGAATTTTAAAAATAACATTGGGTGGTTTCTAAAAAGCAAATGCCTGCAGCTCTCTTCACCATGTTTTCTGAGCATGCCACAGCCTGAAAGAATGCGGGACTTTCAGAGTGGCCTTAGTATAAATCTTCCAAACAAAGCAACACATTGCTAGTGAGTCCCTTGTCTCTGCTGAGAAAAAGAGTCCAGAAAACCTCAGGGTCTATAAGATTCTGCCCCATTCTAGCTAAGCAGCTTGGGCAAGTTGCCCATCCCTCCCAGCCTTGGACATCCTATCTGTAAAATGGGACTCCAATAATATCTGCATGAGAAGAATGTTTAGTGGGGAGGTGAATACCACATAAATCTCACCTGTGGATGGTAAAGCCTCATTCACACACCGTTGTAACTGCAGCACCCCAGCCACGTAGCCGTTTAGCTCGCATACTTCATATGACGGGAGGCTGCCTACTTCCCAAAGCTCCTCTTTGTGTTTAGATGAACCTGACTCCCCGAGGGTCTGCCTGTCAGCCCCAGCTCTGCCTTGGGATAGCACAGGCTGCATCTGACCCCTGAACAGCAGTCCTGACCGCCCTCGCTCCCCCGAGGCTCCAGTCTCCCAGCCCCTGCTGAACTTGCCACAAACCAGTGAACTAAGGAATAAACCAGAGCCCACCTGCAATTTCTAAACAAGTCCTTCTTTTCAAAGCAAGTCCACACAGAGAGGTGACCTGTTCCCCAGTTTGCCTCCCTCCATCCCAGGCATCCTCAGCCACCCTCCCAGCACAGGGTCCAGGGCCACAGAATTCCAAGGTACCCGCACACTTGCACTTTGGATGTGTGATCGACGTGCTGATTACATCAGATCAAACAAAGATGGGTTCGGTATGATACTGAAAAATGGAGCGGGATCTGATAAAAGGCTCTCTTACTGCCTCCTTAGCCAAGGTCAGTTACAAATGCCAAGAATTCATCTGTGTCGTGTGGCACAATGGGGCCAGAAGAGAAACCTGACCTCTCCTCTAATGAAGACTCTCACAGATGGAACCCAGGCTTGGGTGGGGCAGACCTGGGCTTATCCTCAGCGGTCAGTGACAGTGGCAGTGGGCAGTGGGTCTGGAGGGGAGTGGTGGAAATGGGCAGCAACCTGGGGATGCCGTGGGCAGAGCCTGGCTCAGGGGTCCCCTGAACAGCAGGAAGGGAACGCGTCAGACAAGAGCTTTATGTCCTCTGAATGGATCCCTAATAATAACCATCAACCAGGAGAAGAAGTAGTCGAGTAAATTTCAACAGAGATGTCCGTTTCATTCAAGGTCACTTTCATCAGCCAAACTGGTTTCATTTTCATAGCCAAGAACAGCCACCGTCTTCCGATATACATATTATCTGTAATAACTAAGGTCGACCCTGCTTCCCTCCATACTTCAGGTTAGTCTAAGGAATTCTAGCTAAAAGTAGAGGGGGAAATATATCTATATGTCTTTCATTGTGAAAACTGGCATATATTGGTAACTTGTTTGAAGAGAAGGAAATGGTGGAATGGTTGGGTTCCTGAACACAAAAAGACCTTTATGTTTGAAATCTAATTTACAAGCTCTCCTCGGGGTGAAGTCACTTTATCTTCCTGCAAAGGACAAGGATGGGAACAGTTCTGTTTGAGACCCAAACATATGGCTGAATTGCATCTCGTGTATCTCAGGCAGAACGCTGCCTTCACAGGAGTGACTTGTTACAAAGCAGACCTGTCAAATCTAGCTCCACACATAAACTTCCTGAGCTGATTTCCCTAAATCACAAGCCTGGCATTTCATCACCAGCTGTGGCGGAGAGTGTTCGACAGTCCTGGGTGAAGGAGCACCACCCCGCCACCTCCCACCAGAGCTAAAAACAGACCCATCTCCATCAACTTGACAAAGACAGAAAACCTGAATTAAGAGCCCTGTCTAAAATTAACAGTGATTGAAAGTTAATGATGGGGCAAATTTGGCAGAACGATCTCAACATGCATCAAGATGTGGTCTCGGCTTTCAGACCGGAGGCCCCAGTGGTAAATGTCGCGGGAGCTCCAGCTGAGACCGCAGCCATGTGGCTTTGTGAGCGCCTTCCTTCCGCCAGGATCAGACCCTTGGCGGACGGTCTGATCTGTCAGCCCAACGCTGCCCCCAGCTCTGGGGCCGGGCTAACACACCCGCTTGTCAACACCCGAAGCTGTGTCTGCGTGTCATCTCAGCATTCTTGACTTAGAATAGCAAGCTAGGAGCAGCGTCTGTCGGGCGAATCAACTGTAGCGCTACCATTTAACTCAATCAGCAAACACACATCACAGGAACACAGTCAAACGCGATCAGAAAATACTCATACACGATGTTATGGGAGTTATTTGAGATTCGATCCACAGCAGGTCCTTCCTGCACTTTCACAAGTATGTGGAAAATCTCTGCGTGTGTCAGTTTCTGCCAGGAGACTATAAACTCCTGGAAAGCAGTCAGCACGACCCACGCCGTGTTCGGATCCCAGCCCTGGTGCAGGGCCAGTACCCTGAGGAGACTCCTGATTAACTGGGAAGCTCCTTGTAACTGCTAACGACTACATTCACGCACACCTACGTGTGAATGCACAAAGATGTGTGTGTGCGAGGAAAACAGACCAGATAGAAACAGTCTGAGTGTAAGAACAGGTTATTAGCAAACTGCTTTCTTTTCTCTTTTGCATGCCTGCAGGTTTGTCTGTCATAGGCTTATATCGCATGATTTACAACCCGGTGAGGGGGCATCCTATGACAGAAGAGGTGGGCACAGCTGTGCATGGTCACAGAGCTCTGTCCACATGAGCTTTGGGGCAGCCAGGAAGGCAGAGACCACTACCCACTGCGCTCCTGTTAGGCGTCGAGAATTGCCCGCACATCACCTTGCATTGAATTCACCCAGCTCTTGTGTTTATATGGCAGGCGCTAATCTGGAACTTTCTAAGCTGTAAGCAATTCACCAAATTAATCTTCATAACAACCCCATGACTATAGTAGGTCCTCCTATTATCCCCTTGACTGCTGATGTGCAGAGCAGTTAAGTAACTCACACTTAGATCCCATGCAGCTGATGGGAGAGAAATGGGTTTGAATGAGATGGAGAGCCCGGCCAGGTCTACCCGACAAGAAATCAGCCACATTTGTTCCCACCTCTCCCCACCCCGCGGACACTCTCTGATCTGTCATCTCTAAGGACGCTTGGGCAGGCGGATGCTTATTTCAGTGAGGCTGAAATGTGCAAATGTGTGTGTTGCTCTGTTAGTGCTGTTGAAGTGAAGTGGAACTTGCTCAGTCGTGTCTGACTCTTTGCGACCCCATGGACTGTACAGCCCGCCAGGTTCCTCTGTCTGTGGGATTCTCCAGGCAAGGATCCTGGAGTGGGTTGCTACTCCCTTCTCCAAAGGCTGCCATTTCCTTCTTCCTTTGTGCTGTTGCTTGGCTGTTATTATCGTTTTCGCTGGGCTGGCCCAGGCCGGCTCTGGGTGATCTGGCCCAAATTGAGATGCTCCCCCATGCAAACTGAGGTAGTGTAGGCGAGCCCCCCTCATGCTCATCAGCACTGTTCACAAGAACTGGACACATGAGACAAGAGCTCACCTGCTGGCCCTGGCGGGTCCTCTCTCCAGAAATGCTAGAGCAGGGCACTGCCTGAGATGCCGCCAGGCCCAGAATCAGAGTGCTCACCCAGCCCAGGCCGTGGGAACGTGGGGGTTTCGTGTCCTGGGAGGTCTGTGGAGCTGGCCCAGACGCTTCTTGGATTTTCCCGTTTATCCTCTGAGTGAGATGCTGATACAGACCCCAGCACCTCCGTTGGATGCTTCTGCACCCCCATACTTGACTCAGAGGGAAGAAAAAACACAGCTTCCCATCTGAGGCTGAGTCTCCCCTCATCATGGCAGTGAGCTCCCCATCACCAGGGGCAAGCAAGCACACACCTGCGGAGGACCTGAACGAGGTGTCCAGGGGGACTCACCCCAGCCCGGCTGGACCAGACAGACTCACCGGCCCTCCCCTTGTCCCATGCCCCTATCCTGCCCTGGGCCTATCTCATCACACGCCAGGCCAGTGATGGATGGACTTGGTCAGACACTTCCTGCTGAGGATCCCTCCAGTCCCAACCCAGACCAGCCATCTGTCGAATTGTTGGCAACTGAACCCCAACCGAAGCTCAGAGGCCCACAGGAAGGCATGCTTTGGCTGGGGTGTCCCTGCTCAAGGCCCTTCCTCCCAGCCATCGTCCACCTGAGCAGAGAGGCAGCAGGGGCAGACGGCCACTGCAGACCCAGGGGGACAGCACAGGGCTCGGGCCCCCTCGGGATACTACCTGCAAGGCGTGGTCTGCTCAGAGACGAGGCCTCAGGCCTTGATGGCCACCAAGACGCCAGCCTTGGGCTCAGCAGGCTCTAGGCCATGCAGGGTCGGAGGCTAACTTGGCCAGAGAGTATGAATAGAAAGATAGAAAATGGGTGAGTCAGGCCATATCGTCCAAAAATCCCAAGCCCGGGGGGCCTGGGGTGCAGGCCGTCCCCTTGCTGCTGCAGCCAATTTCCACGGGAGAAACTCAGCAACGTCAGGTGACCCAGTGACCAGCAGGGTCACGATCTGTGGTGAGTGGACGTTCCCCACCCCTATGGCTCCCGGGACGCGTGTGTAGGCAAGCCCGTGGCAACTCAGTTCATCCACCAGTGATTAAAACCTGCAATTCCCACACCCGTGGGGCACACCAGGAGTTCCAGGCTGCCCGGCCAGCCTCTCAAGTGTCCCGGTTCATCTTCCAACACGAGGATCCTCAGGCCCCAGGGAGAAGGAAATAACTCTGGCTGCAACTCATCCTTTTTTTTTTTTTTTTTCCATCAGATAATGTATGAATAAAGTCCCACCAAGACACCGAAGCCTGGCGGCTGAGGAAGGCGGAGCGCCAGACCCAAGCACGAAATGATGAACTTATAATCCCTCTCCGGAGCAGTCAGGATGGAAACCGACGTCACCATGGAAACCAGGGAGGCGTCCTGAGGTTCTCCGGGAGGACGAGGCGGGCCCTTCAGCTGGAAGGAGTGAGTGAGCAGACTGCAGGATGGGGCCTCCCTGGTCTTGGAGTCTGCTCGGTACATCCGCTCGCCGAGGTGAGAACGGGCGGCCTCTCAAACCAGGATCACGGGCCCCTGTGCCCTCAGAGTCTGCAGCCAGGACATGGGTGGGCACAGCCCTTGCGAACCTCCACAGAAACACAGCAGAGGGACCTCGGGATAAACAGCCTGGCTCTGTGCAGGAGGCCCCAGAATGTTCAGCAAAAGGCCGGTTCTGCTTGGTGCTAAGGCCTCCCCTCTCTGCCTCCAGGAGCTCCCCAGAGCAGGGAGACACCCATCAGTTGGACCGAGGCCTGGGGCAGGTTCCTGGGGTGGAGACACCCAGGAGAGGCGTGCTGCCACTGCAGAGTGGTCTAGGGGATGGGGTGTGGATGCTCCGGCAGACAGACCTCAGGAGGGAGGAACAAAGTGCACGGAGACGAAACACCGAGGCGGGGACGGGCCGTGCGCACCGAGGCCGGGGCTCAGCTGGGACAAAGCGCAGCATGAAAGCAACTCCAGGCTGCAGCCAGAAGGCGCCGGGCAAATGGAAAACTGCCGATTCACCCTGAGAAACGCACCTCAGCTGGGCATGAGGCGGAGCAGCATGGGGATGCGGTGAGCAATTGCAGACGCAGGAGAAGGTCCTGGAACGCTCCAGCTGCAGCGCCACAAACCAGCACGCTCACTCACAGGCCAGGAGCGGCCTGGAGAACGGGAACAGCCGCCGACAGTCATGGGCAAACTTGTTTCTTTGGGGGGAAAGCTTTGACGGCGTTGATGTGTAATTTTGCAATCAAAATTAAGTCAGCCGAGCTGCCAAGGACCCTCATTTGAAACGGTTTTACCCGAGCTGTTAATTCTATCCTCAGCTTCCGTATAACTCATTATCAACAACAGTAATGACGAAGCTCCCGGATGGACCGGTTGGTCCTCTGAATACAAACTTCTCCCTCCCGCCTCCTCCATGCCCGGCGCCAGCCTGCACGCTCAGGGCGGGAAACTGGGGGCTCATCGCTCCCTCCCTCTGCCAGGCTCGCTCATCAGAATCGAAGAAAAACGGCGGCAATCCTGGTTCCCAGCCCTCCGGGTGTCCTCAGCACAGCTCTGGTTGGAGGTCAGGGGCTTGCATCCCATCTCAGACACGAGAGGCTGGTGACCGTGAGCAGAGCTCGTGCCCTCTCTGGGCACAGTCTCCCCCAGGCTCTTCCTGGGTGCTGAAGCGGATGGTCTGATAGGAAGCTCGCCTGTCCTGGGCACGCAGCACGGGCCACGGACACAGCAGACGCTCCACAAGAGGACCTCCTCCCGCAGGAGCCACAGGAGCTGCCTGCTCACTATCCCAGCACTTCTGTTTATGCTATTCTCACTATTATCCCAGTTTCATAGATGGGGAAACGGAGCTTAGAGAGGGGGACTCACTTGCACTTGGCCAATTTCATCTGTAAACGCTGCTTCAGGGACCAAGAATCACAGCTTTCAAACCATACGGGGGACACGACTTGACATGTCCTTTAAGCCTGAGGGGTGGTCCTTAGTGGGGGAGACTTCCAGGGGCTGTACCCAAAGGGGGCTCTGGATGGGAGCCCTGGAGGTGAATGGGCACCTCCCCCAGGAGGCCAGGCCCTGTGATATTACAGACCCCCTGCACTCTCCCCTTCGCCCCCTCCATATGTGAAGAGGGGACGTGTAATCTGGGGCAGGCGGTGATGGCTGAAAAGCCCTTTGTAGGAAAAGGGATCCTTCCTTCTTTAAGCTGCTCTCCAATCCCCCATAAATCTTCCTGCAGCCCAGAGCAGAGGATTTGAGGCTCTAGGAAGCTCAGCCATTCAGAGGCAAAGCTGAAAATGTAGCTGACATGCAGCCCCCCGGGTGGCGTGGGAAGGCGGGCGGGCGGGCGGGCGGGGGTGTCTGTCACCAGCTCGAGCTCTGGAGCTGCGATTCGGGGTCAGGTTCTGGGCCCTTGCCAAAGCCTTCATTATGCTTGGAGAATGTTCTTTTTAAATTGTCTCTCTTTGTTTTCCCACTCCCCCAAATTTATTTAAAAATAAACTGCGTGAATTCAATGCACGGTTTCACAGCCCCATAATAAGCAATTTCCTAGCGAGTGTCAGAGCCAATGCCGCCTCCTGAGTGCGCAGGCACCCAGGCCTGTCAGTGGTTCGCAGACGCGGAACAACCAACCCCCAAGGGTGGCAACTGTGGTGTTGGAGAAGACTCTGGAGAGTCCCTTGGATTGCAAGGAGATCCAACCAGTCCATCCTAAAGGAGATCCGTCCTGGGTGTTCATTGGAAGGACTGATGCTGAAGCTGAAGCTCTAATACTTTGGCCACCCGATGCGAAGAACTGACTGATTTGAAAAGACCCTGATGCTGGGAAAGATTGAAAGGCAGGAGGAGAAGGGGGCGACAGAGGATGAGATGGTTGGATGGCATCACCGACTCAATGGACACGAAGCTGAGCAAACTCCAGGAGATGGTGGAGGACAGAGGAGCCTGGTGTGCTGCAGTCCCTGGGGTCGCAAAGAGTCAGACACAACTTAGCCACTGAACAATGAGGGTGGAAGGGGTCCCCTGAGAACCTGCCCCAGAATCGCCCCTTTCTGTGTCCTGTCATCTCTTATTGTGCTAGGCATCACAGAGATGCTGTTGTTTAATTCTCCAACAACCCTGCAGCAGAGATAAGATCATTCCTATTTACACATGAAGAACTCGAGACTCGGAGAGATTAATGAATTTGTTAAGGCTCACACAGTTAGCAAGCGGCAGAGCAGAAAGTCAGGCGCAGGTCGTCGGAGCCCCGTGCTCTGCGCCTCACAGCTGTATTTATGAATGTGCTGGCTCGCCATTCTGGCCATGGTGTTCTGGACACCCCGAAGACTGTTGCCACTGCTCTTAAAGTGAGACCTCACTTGAACAGTATTCAGGGTAATCAGGTCATTGAAAAATACCACAGACTATCACCTCCCTTGCCGTAGGCCCAATACTTCTGTTAATGCGGCCTGGGATGGAAGTGTCACACAATTCCGTTTTGGGGAGCTGGTACTCCACAGAGAGCCTGGGACTATTCTAACCTGCTTCTGGGACGGCGGGACTGGGAACCTGGATGCACAAATTACATGCATCCCCATAAAACTGCTTCTGTGACTTAAGTCCCTCCCACCGGGTCACGTTTTGGAGTGCACATGGACTCGAGCCAGGGCCTCCCCTCATCTCCCAGTGGCTTGAGTCACGGTTTCTCCCACTTTCCTGAAGGCTGGACTGGGTGACCACCCAACCAGGGCGTCTTAGGGGCAGGTGTTCAAGCGGTGCCTCAGAGACTAAGTAAAGAAATGAATGAATGGATGCTTTCAGCCCACGACTGTAGCCCAAGGGCCTGAGCCCACTGTGAGCCAGAGAGCTCCCTGCCTCCGCAGAGTAGGCCGTCTTGGGGGAGCGAGATAGACAAGCCCAGACCGGGGAGCACATAGCCCACCGATGGCCACGAAGGCCGTGGAGGGGCCAGGGTGAGGGATGTGGACAGTGTCTCAGAGACGGCGGTGCAGGGGAGGGGGGAGGGCAAGAGCAGGGGAGGAAGGAAGAGAGGCGGAGAGGAAGGTCGTCCGCAGACGGACCAGAGATGCCAAGGAGGACGGGGCTGCAGGGATGCTCTGACAGCCTCACCCAGACCCAGCCCTCCACGTCCGCCTCTCGGTGCCCAGGCTGACGGACATCGCTGAGACACGCAAGAACGAGGGCCACTTCCCGTACCTGCCGATGGCAAAAAAGCGCGCGCCAACAGCCCCAGGCTTGTTCTGTCTGATCGCGGTGGGGTGGGGGGGAGGCCCTGGCAGCTGCGTCTGTGGTCCCTGCCAAGCAAGGCAGACGCAGGTGGCTGTGAATTTATGAGATACTCTGTGGAGAAGGTGCCTGGTTTTCTCTCCTGGGGAGTCCCAGCGGGACGGTCCACACGTCATTTATTACCATCAGTGGCAGCCCGGGCTGCTGCAAGCGTGATCATGAGTAGCAGGTACTTGTCAGGTTCCTGGGGCCACACCGCTGCCCCTCCCCACTCAGCGAGGCCTGGGGCTCCGTGGACACCTGTGGACAGGACCAGCTGGTGGGACCACACCTCTGTTTTGCATGTCAGGCTCTGAGGTCCTTTTTGAAGAAATGCTTCTGGACCTTAAAAACATTTGAAAGCTGAAGACCGCCCCGTCCAAGCAGATGTCCTGACTGCATCAGATGCCCCAAGCCCAGCCCTCATCTAGGCTCCACCTCAGGCAGCACAGCCCACTGAGATGCCCCATACCAAAGCTTGGGGTCCTGTGACACACCCTCTCCCCATTCCCCTGCCCAACTGCCAACATCCTGGCCCATTCTCATCTTCCCCAGACCCTCCACTTTCCTCCCGCTTGGCTGATGTCACTCCCAGGGAGCCCCGCCCTCTCTCACCTGGACCACTCAGGTTCTCCTCGGCCCTCGAGGGACCCCTGGACCCCTCCCTTCCCCACCGCCCCCCACCACGCTACAGCCAGGGCCATGTTTCCAAAACGCCAGTCTGATCAAATCCCCCTCCGTGGCCCCTGACTGATCTCCCCCCGCAGCTTGCAGAGCTCTGCCTGGGTCCACGGACCTCTCGCCGCTGTTGAGTCACTGAGCTACCTGTGAGGCTGATGGCATTTCTGCCAGGAGCTGTCAGCCTCACACAGACGAGATCTCAGAGGTACAGAAAGATCAGGAAGCATGAAGCTTGGATGCGGCGGGACTGGGATTTGAACCCCAGCCAGCCAGCTTCCCTGGTGGCTCAGACGGGTCGGGAAGATCCCCTGGGGAAGCGAATGGCTAGCCACTCCAGTACTGTTGCCTGGAGAATCCCCATGGACAGAGGAGGCTCTCGGGCTACAGTCCACAGGGTCGCAAAGAGTCGGACATGACAGAGTGGCTAACAGAGGCAGCTCCAAAGCAGGACTCTTCCAGGCTGCTTCTGCTGGGAAACTTGAGCACAGAGGATCTTGAAGAGCTGCTGGTGTGAACACTTGTGACCCCAGGTTCTGTCACTTATGCACCGTGTGACATCAGGTAAGCGTCCTGAGCCCCGTGACCTAAGGCTTTTCCTCTGCAGATGCAGCTGACAACCCTGGCCTCTGCGGTCACTGCCCAGTCTAAGGAACCAAGGTGAAAGCCGTCTGCACAACAGGGTCTGGTATGTAATGCATGCTCCTGCCAAGGTCAGTTCACCTCCCCTGACTTTCCTTCTGTCTCATTAAAGGGAACAAAACAAAAGCCATCCTCGAAGGAAGAGAAAATATTACGGCCAAGACTCCTCAGCCTGACCATTTGCTAATGGCTCAGCGGTAAAGAATCTGCCTGCAGTGCAGGAGATGCAGGAGACATGGGTTTGATCCCTGGGTCGGGAAGATCCCCTGGAGGAGGAAATGGCAACCCACTCCAGGATTCTTGCCTGGAGAATTCCAAGGAGAGAGGGCCCTGGTGGGCTATAGTCCATGGGGTCGCAAAGAGACGAAACTGAGCACGCCCGCAGCAGAACAGCGGGCCTTGCTCTGAGCGGGAGACTGAGACGGCCCAGGAAGGGGAACCTACAGACGGACTCCAGGACTGGGCCTCTCCAGCCCTGCTGCAGGGGGGCCCCTGGAAGCACACTCTGTGGACAAGCGGTGATCTTTGGGGGCTCCAGAGCCAGCCCAGAGAAAAGGTCAGTGCCCTGGCTTGTGTCACGTTGAGAGGAACAAGAACAAGATGTCACCGTGAAGACAGGTGCGTTTGCCTGTCCAAGGACAGCCTGGAATGTTCCCACATGGAAAGAAAGATGCCCACGAATCAACCCAGCTGATCTGAGGCAACTACTGCCAAGAAGACCTGGGTTGGACCTGGATTCTAAGCCCCAGCCTGTGTGAGGCTTCACAAGCTAAGAGGGTGGTGGTGGTGATGGTGATGTGATGGTAGTGACGTGGTGGTGATGCTGACACCATGATGGTGGTGGTGGTGGTTAGGGTGATGACTGTGATGGTGCTGGTGGGGGGGGTGGTGATGGTGATGATGGGTATGGTGGTGATGGTGGTGGTGGTGATGGTGGTGGTGGTGATACTGATGTCATGACGGGGGTGCTGGTGATTAAGATGGTTGCTATGGTGATGGTGGTGGTGATGGTGGTGGTGGTGGTGGTGGTGGTGGTGGTGGTGATGTGATGGTAGTGAGGTGGTGGTGATGCTGACACCATGATGGTGGTGGTGGTGATTAGGGTGATGACTGTGGTGGTGCTGGTGGTGCTGGTGGTGGTGATACTGATGTCACGACGGGGTGCTGGTGATTAAGATGGTTGCTGTGGTGATGTGGATGGTGGTGGTGGTGGTGGTGACGAAGGTGATCACTGACAGTTACTGAGCCCTCTGCAGTGTTCAAGTGTTGTATATGCTCAGTTCCCCTTGCCTTTCACAACAAACCAGTGAAGGCTGTGCTATTACTATGCCATCATTGTTCCTGGTTCACAGATGGACACATGAGCCCAGGAGGCCTAGGTGTGCTTCTTAAGGTCACATCTGCAATCAGTGGCAGAGTCAATGTTTATCCTCAGATCCATCTGACCCCAGGGTCCACCTGAATGTAGCTGGAAGGGTCTGCTGGTCGAACAGGGGGGCTGAGGAGCTGCAGTAAGGCAGGGGTACCTTCACAAGGAGTCACAAAGAGGCGCCGTGTATCAGAAGAACCTTGGGAAGGTCCCTGACTGAGCTGGGTTAGTGTGGGGGCTTCTGGGGCAGAAGATACGGCTAGAGTTGGCCAGGAGAGCCTTGGAGGCCAGGCCGGGGGCTCAGGTGTGACATCTGGCAGCGGGTCGCCAGCTGAGGAGGGCAGCTGTCGGTGTGGTCAGCACCCAGTCGCGGTAAGGTCGGTCTCTGTGGTCAGCCTCCACCAGGCCTGCAGCTCTGCGGGGCAGGACCCTCTCCCTGGGCCCTGGAGCTCGGCCCCCAGCGGAGACAATCTTGTCCCAGGAACCCGGAAGCCCATCCAGTAGCTGCATGGGTGATGAGCACATAGGCTCAGCTCAGTGTTGCTGCTGCTGCTGCTAAGTCGCTTCAATCGTGTCCAACCCTCTGCAACCCCACTGACGGCAGCCCACCAGGCTCCCCCGTCCCTGGGAGTGCCCACTAATTAATCCACCATGAAAAGTCAAACAAAGCAAAAAAAAAAAAAAAATCACCAATGGCCTTTTTCTTCCACGTGGCAGGGAAAACTATCCACCTGGACTGGTGTTAGATAAAGTGGGGTCCAGTGTGGGGACTCCATTTCTGAGCAAGCCTTGAACTCATTTGTTAAAAGGCCAGGACCCCTCACCACGCCTGGCTGAGATGCACATTCCCTACCGGAAGGGTCTGACATCTGGGATGTGAGTTCAATCACTTCCAGTCCCATCTTGCCATTCTCGTCTCTCAGAGCCCTCCGCCTTCCCACGGGCTGTTCCCTCTGCCCTTCCATGTTCTGTCTGCCCGGCCCCAGATCACAGAGAGGGTCCTGGCGTGCAAGACCCAGACCCAGGTGTCCGGACCCCAAGCCTGGTGCCCTTCTAGCCCCACGCCTCCACCCATCAGACCATGTGTCATAGACCAGGATGGCATCAAAAGGAGGCGTGCTCGCCCCCCAGGGCAACCTCAGAAGGGCTCGGGCCTCCTGGAGGCCCCGGCGTCTGTGTGAGCCTCACATCCATGCAGGGGCACAGTCGTGTCTCCGGTGACTGCTTCCCCATGAAACTGCAGCGGTGCCTCAGTTTCCCTGTCCCTCCTTAGCCATCGCGTGAAGGTCAGTTTAATGAAAGCCTCACAGCTGCCAGCAGCGGGGTCCCCAGCATCCCTTCTCTCCGTGTGGGGATGTCTCCTGTTGCTTTGGAGCCAAGCAAGCAGGTTCTGTATCTTTTCTTTATAAAATAGTATTATTCGTCGTCATCGGCTCCCTGGGACTGTGATAACAGAAGCGGGGGGTGCTGCCATTATGCGGTCCAGCCCGCATCAGGCGGCCGATGGGGGGGCGGCACCGAGGGCCTGGGGGCTGGACCTGGCTTCCGGCGAGGAGCTGCTGATCTGGGCAAGGGCTGTAGGCACTCGCTTTCAAACAAACGCGATAAACTGGAATCAGATCCCCGCCGCCTTGCTGTGCTGCTTGCTGGCAAGGGGTGACGTTCATGGGGAAGCAGTCACCGGAGACACAGGCTCATCTCCAAAGTCACTGCACTGACAAGGTTTCCCTGAGGAAACTCAAAGGCGACCATCATTTTAAAAATCTGCTTGGCATCCACGTGCTACGATTAGGCATGATGAATTAACCTCCAAATGACGTATTTTGTTTGCTAAAATAACGATCCCACTGGTGGGAAGTATGGAGCGGGTGGGGTGGTGTGGAGCCACAAAAAGGAGGAGGAAGGGAAGGGGGCTCATAAATCCCCGTGCGGCAGCGAGGAAGCTGAGGGCTGGGGATGGGCACGGAGCCGGAGCCTGGGTGGGCTCGGTGCAGAGAAACAGAACCTGGGGACCTTGGGGCTGCACTCTTGTCCTCAAACTAGAGGACATTTATCACCCCCAAGAGCAGAAAGACACATGAAGAGGGGCCAGGATGGGCTTTGGGGGCCAGCCCCGTTCCATCAGTCTGGCACCAAGGTCTTCCAGCAGGAAGACAAAGCAGTGGCAATGCAGAACCTTCAGGCTCCAGGGGCAGGGACTCACCCGGAAAGGCTGAGATAACACGGAGGAGCCACCACCATCCCACGTGAAGAAGAGGGAGACAGGTGTTGCAGAGTGGGGGGCAGTGACCAACACTTGTGAGCTCCCCCTTCTCCAGACATTCACCCACAGGACTCACGGAACACTCAGCCCCCACCCTCAGAGCTGGGACTGGCACACCCATTTCACAGATGGGGAAAACTGAGCCTCAGGTTCTCAGTCCAAAGTCAGACAATAGGCTGCTGATCTGGGACTCCAGCTAGATCCAGCTGACTGGGTTGCAACACCTGCTCGCAGTGAGAATGTGGGCTGCCAGAGGCCCTGAGAAGGGTAAATGTCCCTATTTTTTTTTTTGAAAAAGAAGAATATCTGAATTCAGAAAAAATGACCTAGTGAGCTTAGAATCAAACCCTGCATAATGGAATCAATGTTAAACAGAAACTTTTGAGATTTCAGAGAGAGATACACCAATACGGACTCACCAAGAGCAGACAGTGCCCCCAGGAGTGAGTCGGGGACCACGAGCTGAGTGGTCAGCGGCCGTGGCCTGGGAGATGCAGTGGGTCCCGGGATCATGCCCATAGGATCTGCTCGTGGCCCAAGCTGTGACCACTTAGATCTGCCCCCACAGCTCCAGCGTCTCTAACTCACAGAGCCTCACACCACTCAAGGGTCCCAGCAAATCCCTTAAGCCTTAGAGGGAAGAAGCAGAAAGATACACCGGAAGGTTAGCAAGACAGAGCTTGGGCATCACTGTGGACTCCTGTCCTCGTGGTCCACGGGACCCCCTGTGTTTCTGCTGCTTGGCAGTCAGAAAGTAAAGGAAAGTGAAGTCTCTTAGTCGTGTCCGACTCTTTGCAACCCCATGGACTGTAGCCTACTAGGCTCCTCCATCCATGGGATTCTCCAGGCATGAATACTGGAGTGGGTTGCCATTTCCTTCTCCAGGGGATCTTCCCAACCCAGGGATCAAACCCGGGTCTCCCGCGTTGCAGGCAGATGCTTTACCCTCTGAGCCACAGGGAAGCCCATCGACAGTCAGAGGCAGACCCAAAAGAAACAGCATCTGCAACTCAGCAGATGAGTTAGCCAGACACAGCCGAGTTCAGACCCCAGCATTACAACCTCCTTATTGGCCTCAATGGTCATCCCTTCACCCCTGGTTAGCTGGGTAACCTTGCGTAAAACACTTAGCTTCTCTGATCCTCCAAGTCCTCATTTTAAAAGAAGATGCTGAAGCTCCAATACTTTGGTTACCTGATGCTAAGAGCTGACTCATTAGGAAAGACCCTGATGCTGGGGAAAATTGAGGGCAGGAGGAGAAGGGAGTGACAGAGGATGAGATGGTTGGATGGCATCACTGACACAATGGACATGGGTTTGAGCCAACTCTGGGAGATGGTGAAGGACAGGAAGCCTGGCGTGCTGCAGTCCATGGGGTCGTAAAGGGCTGGACACAACTTAGTGACTGAACAACAACAAGGGGAGATAACAATATACCTGGTGCGGAGTCAGGTATGTTGCAAACACTCAAAGATTTTTAGTCATTTTTCTCCTTTTGTTTTCATAACTCACAACTTGTGAATGCAGCCTCACTGTGTTGTTTCAGAGGGGAGCATCTCCCCCTGTGGCTGGCACCTGCCTGTACCAACCCTCTGGGGCCTGACCCCATCCTTGTGGTACCCAGCCTGCACAGCCCTGGCCTCAAGTCTTGCCAACACATCAGACGTGGTGAGTGTCAGCTCCTGCAGTCTCACAGCTTCCATCCAGCTGCCAAGTGTGGGGATTTCCTCCCCAACCCCAGGCTGCAGACCACACCCTAAAAGGGCAGCTGCTGTAGGCCCCCTACTCCAGGGCTGGCACGGGAGACATGGGCCCCCAGGATGAGGGACAGTCTTCCCTGGCCCCCTGCTGTCTCCACGGGCCACGGGGCCATCTGTCAGGCCTTGGGGGCTGGGGCACAGAGGGCCCACGCCCACCCCGTTAGGAGGAGACAGGAGCAAACATACCTCATAGCCTCCCCCCAGGAGCCCCACCCGTCCAGGCAGGCTGGAGCTGATCCAGACTGGTGATGTCAACCAGGCCCCTGTTCCAGCGACAGGCCAGGATGGCACGTGTGGCCTTTCTGTGGCTATGAGGATGGGCCAGTTGTCAGACAGCCTGATGGATCACTTCCTGTGGCCCCCAGGAGGGGTGATGCTCAGGAAGGCTTCGTCGTGCAGAAAGTAGGGAGGAAATGGTCCTGCTCCTCTCCATCTGGTCAGACCACCTCCAGGGGCCCTTCTGAGCTGGCCTTGACCACTGCTGGTGTCCAGGGAAGGAGGCCTGGATGGTGAGGGGAAGGATGCAGGGGCCAGGGAAGGGAGGCCACGGTCAGCAGACCTTGATGCCATCCTGGGGAACAGGGTATGATGGCTCTACAGGACTCTGGGTCGGGTTGGGGGGAAGCTGGGGGCTAGAGAGAGCGCCACCCAGAATGGAATGGACCTTGCAGGGGAGAGGGGCCACCCAGGACCGCCCAGCAGAAAGGCTGGGGGGCGGGAGGACAATGTCAAGACTAGATGGCTTCCTTGTCACTCTCCTCTGCGACACATGAGGCCAGGTCACCTCACCTCTCCGAGCCTCAGATTCCTTGTCTGTAACATGGAAGTAAAGCAATGCTATGACGGACACTACGAGGGCTGCCTAAGCTAACGGCGAAAGAGCGCCATGCGTTCTGTGGGGCAAACAGCAGGCAGATCAATGGCATTTGATATTGATCAATGGTGGAAATATTAAAGAGATAATCATCTACCTCATGGGGCATTAGCTAAAATAAAAAAAGTACTGTGAGGATTAATTAAAATAATGCCTGTGATCGTTTTAACATGCCGGCTATTCAAGGGCGCGTGCTCAACGTGATAGCTACTATTACTACCGCTCTGCATAATTGCTATTCTCGATGGCTCCTTTCCCAGCGACAGCCACAGCAGCAGGGCTCCTCTGCCCCAGGTTGCCCTCCTCCCAGGCCCTCTGTTGCCTCCTGCAGCGCAAGTCCCCCGGGGACACGCTCTTGACCCCAGAAGAGCCTCCTCTTGGCCGAGGCTGGCCCCTTGGCAGCCTGTTTGTATTCTGCAGGTTAAAGTGCTATTTATTCTCAATCCTCTTGACCTGATTTTAATCCCAGCTACATTCATGTCTACAGCCATTGAGCGGAATACGTTCCGTGGAAAAATAAATTCATTCTCACAGAACGATGCTCTAACAGCAGCCGGCAAAGGTCAAAGACTGAATGCATTTTCCGCCGGCTGTCGGGATCTCCAGCGTAGATCTTCAGAAACTCGATGGGTCCCTTCCAGGCAGGAGTGCAGAAGAGGAAATCGGCCGGGGTATTTTTAGACCCCTCCGTGGCCCCTGCTTACACAAAGCCAATTAAGCAAACAGCAGCACCCCCGAGCACTTTTCCTGAGTGGTTTTTCCTAAAAATAAATTACCCAGCATCACGGAGCTCAGCGTCCCTGAGTGCCAGCAGCTGTCAGATAAAATATCTCAGTGGAGAAGCTTCAACACCTGCATTTGCAAATGGGGACCCTTGAGCAGGGTGTCTAAGCTTGACCCCGATTCCCCAGGCCCGCCCAGGCCTGGACAGACTATTATCATCAATGATAAGGAGGACAGCCCCGAGCAGATCATGTGTACAATCCCATGTCACCCGCGTTAATTAGGTCACAGGCTCCCCACCACAACCCTGAGAACAGAGATTGTGTGAATGTGATGGACACAACAGGAAGAGTCCAGCAAACTCCGTGACAGGCTGGAGGTCACCCAGCTGTGGTGTGGTCAACTGGGGCTCAGCTCTAGGAGTGCAGACCACACAGCCTGTGCCTGCAGTGGGTGCCCCAGAGGTCCCGCGACGGAGCGTGGAGAGCAGGAAGACCCCCCACCCTGAGGTGCCCGGGATGCAAAGCTGGATGCCCAAGATGGCTAGACCCTCCTGATGTTCAAGAGAACGTGAACATCCAAACTTGAAGCTGTAGCTCCCACTTTTTAAAAGTCGCTAACTATGACGAACTGAATTGGGCCCCACCCCAAACTCATATCTTGATGTCCTAATGTCCCAGCGCCTCAGAACATGACCTTATTTGGAATAAGAGTGTTGTAACCATCTTAAATTAGTTATGATGAGATCATGATGGTGGTGTTGTTTAGTTGCTAAGCTGTGTCTGACTCTTTGTGACCCCTTGGACTGTAGCCTGCCAGGCTCCTCTGTCTATGGGATTTCCCAGGCAAGAATGATGGAATGGGTTGCATGCCCTCTTCCAGGGGATCTTTCCAACCCAGGGATCAAACCCACACGTCTCCTGCATTGGCAGGTGGGTTCTTTACCATCTGAGCCACCGGGGAAGCCCCATGCTGGGGTAGGGTGGTGCTAATCCACCCTGACTGGTGTCCTTAGAAAGAAGTACTCCTTGTGAAGAGAAGGAGACAGACACAGAGGGCAGATGATAGGTCCGGTCAAGGAGGAAGACCTAGAGCAGACCCTCCCTAACGGCCTCGGAGGAAACCAGCCCTGCCGACACCTCGGCCTTGGGCTTCCGGCCTCCCGAGCTGGGAGAGAAGAGATTTCTACAGGCTGGGCTTCTCTGTCCTGGCAGCCCCCGGAAAACCGATTAAGTCACTCATCCTCAAGTGCTTGGAGCGCCGTGGGCGACAGACAGCGGCGCCGCGGATCAGGCTAGGCCGTGGGCCGTGGCTCAGCAGCTCCGTCCTGCCCTGACTTGCATGGACTCCTGGCTTCACGAGGGAGGGGACCTTCAGTTCAGTTCAGTCGCTCAGTCGTGTCCGACTCTGCGACCCCGTGGATTGCAGCACGCCAGGCCTCCCTGTCCATCAGCGACTCCCAGAGTTCACTCAAACTCATGTCCATTGAGTCCGTGATGCCATCCAGCCATCTCATCCTCTGTACGGGGTGACTAAAAGACTTTGAAAGGATAAGTCCAAAGCCAAGGCCAGGGCCTCACCAGTCCAGACCTCTGATGCTTAAACCTGCAAAGTCCCGAGTCGCAGGCCACCCCCACTCCCACCCCGAGTTCTGGCAACAATTACCCTGCCCACTCTGGCTCCAAAACCAGAAAGGTCACTTAACCTCTCTGAGCTCAGGGGCGTCCTCCTCCTCTATAATGAAGGGAGACACTCACACCCTGTAGCATCGTGACCACAGTCCCAAGACACAGACACATCTAGCTCATTCTGTGCACCGGTGTGCATTTTCCAGAAGTTTTACAGGGAGTGTCCACTGCTTCAACAGCCAGAAAACAAGCCCCAAGCCCAGCACCAGCCCGTCAGAGGCATTTGGGAAGCGAACTGCACAATGCCAGCTCTGTGATTCATGAGAAGGTACGGCAGCTATGGGTGCTCCGTCATCAGATCACACAGCATCACTGGCATGAAGCAGAAAGTACAACAGATGCCAGGAGAAAGAGATGTGAGGAGATTGTGAAATCCGTGTGGGACCTTTTCACTTCCTGCTCTCAGTTCTGGTCAGATGGAAAGGAGAAAAATTAGGAAATGACACAAAAGAGCTAAATTTTATTAAAAACACAGTGTTAACTGATAGGCTAAACAAAGCATCTTTTCTATCATCCATGAGACAGCCACAAAAATTGACCCAGGGTGGGCTGTGAAGGGGCTTCCCAGTGGTGCTAGTGGTAAAGAACCTGCCTGCCGATGCAGGAGACCGAAGAGCCGCCAGTTCAGTTCCTGGGTCAGGAGGATCCCCTGGAGGAGGGCATGGCAACCCACTCCAGTATTCTTGCCTGGACAACCCCCTGGACAGAGGAGCTTGGCAGGCTACAGACCGTGGGATCGCAAAGAGTCGGAAACGACTGAGCAACCAAACATGCTGCTCGTGACCACAACAGAAGGTCTCGCCCACAGGACTGTGACCTCTCTGGGGCTCAGTGCCTCTGCTGTGAAATGGGAGTAAAGAGCAGAGAGTCGTTATGACAACACCGCCAGCCGCTCAGGATCATGACTTTGGGAATGGCAACCTCTCTGAGCCTCTGTGTTGTCATCTGTAAAATGGGGTTAATGACAATACTAATATCAACCCAAGCACTATTGCAAGAATCAGAGATGATGTGAACCAAGTTCCAGTATGTAGCAGGCACTCCACGAATGTCAGCCAGTGACCCCCCATCCTTAACCAAGTCACACAGACTGATCCCTCATTCGCTCTGTCACCACGGACAGCATTGCACTGACACTAAGAAAGGTTTTCTCTGGGACCCTTCTGAAACAGAACAGATTCCACATCAGCAAGACCATGTGTAGTATTTCCTCTCCGACATGTTCAGGAAACCCGAGCCTGCTCACTCCCCTCCTTGAGAACCAGAGGCAGTTGAAGCAGACAGAGTCCCAAGGGGCCCACCTTGAAATGGTCCCCAACAGGAGGAACCACTTTCCTTCTTTCTGGTCATCTGAGCCAATGCTGGCAGAACACACAGTCCACAGACACTCCATCCCCACCCCAAGGTAGAGCAGGCCAGGGAGAGAGGCGGGGGTGTCTCCCCCACTCCCCACACAGCCTGGAGCTGTGGGCCTGGACCCAAGGCATCACGCCAAAATTAAACCTCTCATTGCAAATCAAAGAAGGATTTGTATTTCTCTATCTTCCCCCGACAGAGCTCATATTAGCTCAAGGAATCTTCTTAAAAAGTCTCACTTCGGAAAGGTTAAGTCACCTTGAAGGAACAAAATTATCACTCAATTAGCAGTGCTGCCGATTAGCGATTATTAACACTCTAAGCGTGCAATTAGCACCTCCTTCAATCCAGTTCTTCAGCGAGGTGTCCCAGCCTCCGGAGTCTGGAAGGAACTCTGATAACCACCTCAGGAACCTCGCAGCACACATCAGTTACCATCAGCTGAAGTTTTAGACAAACTTTCAGGATCTATGAGTCTGTTATCTGCTCTGTCCCCTCATTAAACAACCCAAATTTTCACATCTGGGACCAGGAGCCAATAGAAACGCCAATATGCACAGGCTTTATACTTTTAATTAGATTTTTCAAATAAAAGAGCAAAGGCCGGGCCCTGAAGGCAGATTTGAGCTGGAACCTTCCCAAGTCCCAGGGGCAGGCAATCAGAGACACAGAGCTGGAGATATCCAAGCAGACAGAAGGTCACAGAGCAGCCAGGGCCCCCACCAGGCCCTGGAGCAAAGGGAGGGGCAGGGTTCGAGCAAGCTCCAGTCCTACTCCAGTTCCCTCACTTCTACACAGGCTCAGAATGACTTCTCAGTTCATTGGAGAGATTCCCCGAGATCATGGATATAAAATGTCTGGCCTGCACTGGGGCCGAGCAGCTGGCTGGCCGGTCTCCTCCTGAATGGACTCGGGCCCAGGACTGCAGGCACCTTCAGAAACCCTGGGCCATCCATTCACAGACACACGGGTCTTCAGAAAACACTCCTGGTGCTACTCTGTGCCTGGGGCCGCCTTAGTCCTAGGAGACGTGGCTTTGAGAGAACAGACTAGTCCCCCACTCTTGTTAACACTGCAATGCATGCAGAGGGGGCCACTATGGGTTGAAAGTTTGTGTTCCCCTAAAACTCAGCCGCTAAAACCCTAACCCTCAGGTCATGTGTTAGGAGGTAGGGCCTTTGGGGTGATGAGATTTAGACTGGATTATAAGGGTGGGGCCCTCATGCTGGGGTTAGTGCCCTTATAGAAAGAGGAAGACGAGAGACAGCTCCCTCGACAGGATGAGAACACAGCAGGATGGTTAACAAACCAGGAAGAGGGTCTTAAGCTAGCCCTGAATCTGCCCACACCTCAATGCCAGTCTTCCAGCCCCAAGAACTGTGAGAAATGAACATCTGCTGGGTAAGCCCCTCTGCCTGTGGCGTTTTATTACAACAGCCTGAGTGGACTAGGACAGGCCAACGAAGAAACAAAGCAGTAAGTAAGCCAGGTACACGCTATGACAGATGGTGACAAGCTCTGGGGGAATCAGCAGAGAAGGGGCCAGATCTCCAGGGGGCTGGCCCTGAGGTCGGGGAACAGCCCTGCTCTGGGTGGTCCGATGAGAAACCCTCTGAAGAAGTGACAATAAAGACCTACAGGAAGAAGCAGCCATGAGAAGACTGATCTGAGCAGAGGAAGTCAGTGCAAAGGCCCTGAGGCAGTTATAAGCTCGGGGGACCCAGTGGACAGAAAGGAGGCCCGAGTGGCTGGGAGAGGGGAGACCCTGGAGAGAGGGGAGAAAGAGAGGTCCAGAGAGGGTGCAGGGCTGGGAGGGACCCCGAGGAAGAAAGCCCACCTCCCACCAGCTGGCCTGGGCTCCTTGATTTCCTGATCTCACTCAGGCACGGAGAACAGACTGGGAAGAAGGAAGCGCTCGCTCTCCCCCAGAGGCCATTCCCTTCTCCCCCAGGACTTACAACAAGACCACATTTCAGTCTCCCTGGAAGTGGAGTTGAGCCCTGGGGCAGAAAGTGGGTCCCCTCCTCCAAGTTCCTGTTCCCACTGTTCCGAGTGTTTAGCCCCTGCACTGGGTTTCATCCACAGCTGCTTCCACTGGATCCGCACTTTCTCTGTGCACCCCCTCCTTCCCACCCACACAGCCTGGATGGAGGACTCTGGACTAGAGGACACAGCAGAGAGACACAGGCTGAAGGCGCCTGGTCTCCGTGTCACCCTCTGCAGGAGCCCCAGCCCCCTAGGACCATCTAGATTGGTTGCTGCATAAACAAAAAGAGTAAGCACTTAGAGTCTAAAACTATTAACTTGCAGGGAGTGGTTTGTTACAGCGGCAAACCTACACCGGCTGATACAGACTGTGGGACAGAGCTATTTGTCCACAGGTGTGCGAAGATCGTCCTAAACCCGAAGAATGTGTCCTGAGGCCTGGGGAGGCCCCAGGGAAGCCTAGGGGACACCATAAACCCAGAGGAGCAGGAAGGGGTTCCCTGGAGGGTCTGCCTGAGGCGGGGAGGAGAGAGGGAAGCGGGGGAGGCCTCGCCTTAGTGTGGCTCCTGGACCCAACTCGGGGTCCCTCCAAGTGAGCCCAGGACCCCTCCCACAGCTCAGGATTTATGCAGACCAGTAGAACATCAGTAGCTGGATGGATAAAGTGTTGAACAGATTGAGTGTTGTCAGTAAATGTGGGGCTTTTTTTTCTGTGTATGTTTGTGTTTTTCTATCACTCGACATTGTTTGGAAACAGAAGATGAGATTGGGAGAAACAAACGCTGATAAAAGCCACATATTTTGCACGGAGGCACCAAGCATCACCGACGGCAAACCTCCTCATCATGTAAAAGGAGTCAGTCGACCGTTTAGCTGATTAATGAGGTCGAATCTGGGTTTTCGGGTTTCTTTGGAGCTCTGGTTTTCCACCCGAGCCCCGGGGCCCCACAGGCTGCGGCTCCATCCACAGGGTCCCTCAGCTCCTCCCTCCCTCACCTCCCAGCCCTGTGTGGTGGAAGAGGGGCGGGGGGCTCCCTCCAGCCCATCGGCCAGAGGCTGGGAGGGACTAAGGCGGTGGGCGCAGTGAGTGCAAGCCGCAAGTTCACGGTCATGGCCCCAAGCCCACTTGCCAGCAACATGGTCCAAGGCGAGGGCGGTGTGCAAACGTGAGCGGTGAGACTAGGGGCACCCCGAGATGTGAACCCCAGCCTGGGGCACCCCGACGGGAATGCAGGTGGCCCCATGCTGGCCAAGCACTCCCGGGGCCCCTCCTTGGTCTTGCCCAGGCCCCATCAGTGTCTCCCCTCTACCTGCTCCCCCAGATGACGCAGCGAGGAATGTTAGTGGGCCGGCCCCGTGTTCAGAGGTGTGCCAGGAACGGCGGCTGGGCCAAGCAAACAGATGAAGGAAGCCAACCCCTGGGGTACCTTCTATGTGAGCTCAACTCTAATAACGAGATTAGCGATTGCAGTCGCAATTAAGAGCAGGGAATTTTTCAGAACCAATTAAAAAAGCAGTTGTGGCCAAGAGTCCTTTGTGAGTAAGGCAGGAGAGAAGGCTTGCGTGCGGCTTTGGTGGAAACCTCGACAGCCCCAGCCCTCCTGGTGGAGCTGGCCCAGGCCCCACCCTGACAGCCTTCCGGGTCTGGCCTTTGGGCCCCTCCCCCACAGTCCTCTGGGTCCACCCAGCGGCCCCCCCGCTCCTTTGAAACATGCCTGCCTGACTGTCTAAGCGGCTCGCTGGGCTCTGCATGCTCTTGGGGAGCCCAGCTGCACCCGGGCACTGAGCAGGTAGCCTTCAGGAGGTCACTGCCGGGCCGGGATGTAGGGGGTCAAAATTCCCAAGCACAGCATCGGATGCCCTACCAAACCTGCCCAAGGACTCATCCACATATCATAAGCTCTTTTTCCCATTGAAAAGTGAAAGTGAAAGTCGCTCAGTCGTGCCTGACTCTTTGCAACCCCATGGACTATAGCCTGCCGGGTTCCTCTGTCCATCCAAGTATATACTCCAGGCAAGCATACAAGAGTGGGTTGCCATTCCCTTCTCCAGGGGATCTTCTCAACCCAGGGATCGAACCCAGGTCTCTTGCATGGCAGGCAGATTCTTTACCATCTGAGCCACCAGGGAAGTCCATTGAATGGTCTTCCAAGTGGTCGTTTAAAATTATTGACCATTGATCATAACAAGAAGTCAATCAACTTACTTAAAGACAGTCCGACGGTAGGGCCCTGCTGTTGTCTCCTGCTTGGTGACACCATAAATAACACTGGGGTGAACATCTCGCTTGGAATGTCTTCCTGATTGCGAATGACCTAGTGTCTTCAGAGAAATTCAGAGCAGGGCTTTCCCGTCACCGGGCAAGTGTGCTTTCTTAAAAGAGGCTGCGTCAATTTACAGCAGGGCAGAAACTGGAAACACGTGGAAAAGACCCCTTCCGTTGCATTTTTGCTGGCCCTAGGTACTACCTTTTGTTCACGTGCTTCCAGCCCCTTTTAAAAAATCTGCTGCCAAGGCATCCAAGAGAAGGATAATGTGTGGATAAAATATATGTGGGGGAAGCAAAAGGATGTACAATGGGTTTGCAAAGGACCCCTTTGGGTATTTAAAATAGAAAGGCTGGGACGCTGCGGGGATGGCCTGAGACTGTCCAGTATCGTCACCGAGGCAGAGGGCCCTAGCCACTCCCCTGCCCCCATCTTGTGCAGGCACAGGAGGAAAGGGCAAGAGTGTGGGACGGACTGGAGCTCGCATGCATGTGTGCAAGCGTGCATGCTAAGCTGCTTCAATCATGTCCACCTCTTTGCGACCCTATGGATGGTAGCCTCCAGGCTCCTCTGTCTGTAGGATTCTCCAGGCAAGAGTACTGGAGTGGGTTGGGCTGGAGCTTGAATGTCAGCAGCTCCGCTCAGCTGCCTCTGGGCGTAGGCTTCCCCGCGTAAACAGCTCCTCTCTGGAAAGCCTGTTGTCAAGATGAAGCATCTGATGTACTCGGAGCACTGGCTTAGCAACTGGCACATGAGGTAGCTGCTCCATGACGCTGAGTTTCTCGTCTGCAGGGCTAATAAATTACACGTATGGAGAAGGGTGTATATCTCGGCATCCTCTGTGTAGGACCAAGGAGAATGCTAGCGTCATATTCCAAACGTAATTCCAGTGATGTAAGCCCTCTCCTTTTTGCTTTCTGATAGCAAAAAGGCAGAAAAAAGATGACTGTTAAAAACACGGTGGGGAGGGGGGTATGTCCTTGGTGGTCCAGTGGTTGAGAATCCACCTCCCAGTGCAGGGGACGTGCGTTCCATACCTGGTCGGGGAACTAGGATCCCACATGCCATGGGGCAACTAAACCCACACACCACAGCTACTGAGGCTGCGCACTCCAGAGTCCACACTCCGCAACAAGAGAAGCCTGTCCAATGGAACAAAGAGCCCACGCACCCGAAGGAAGACCCAGCACAGCCAAAACCTTGGAAAATAAAAACCGTGAAAATAAAAACAGAGAATTCAAATCTGTTCTCTACCAGCCATGTGATTTGGTCCAGTTGCTTAGCATCTGGAAACTTGTTTCATCAACTGTAAAAACAGGGGTTTGATAAGGGAGCCAGGCTTTGGGGGGCTCTGGGGGTGGGAGTTGAATATACGCATGCACCGTGAACCTCTGATTCCAGAGTCTGACGTGTTGTCAGAACTTACGAAATGCGAGTTATATTTATTATTCCTCAAGTTCACAGCAGAACGTCCTCACACGGTTTGCTTTCTCGGAACGAAATCCAATTTCCTAATTCTTGTGAGAGAGCCAGCAGCGCTGGAAGAATGAGCTGCCTGAAGGATACGCAGTTAACAGTGAGTCATTTCCCCAGGAATTCCGAAAGGGCGACCCAGGGAGGCCAGCTGATCTCACGTCACTGTTCAGCCTCACAGACAGGACCCTCTCAATTCGCTCCACGTTGGCGGCTACTCTTAGCACGCAGTTAGATAATTGCAGGAAGCATCCTCACTCCAGTTCATCAGGACTGGTTGCCTGTTCATTTCATGCGATCCACAAAAATGTTGTCCTTTTGAACTAGCATGGTTTCTGGGTGTTAATTGCAAGTCTATTAGCACAGACACTGTAATAATGAATTGAAATTTACATCGTGTGTAATCTCATTAATTGTGTGATCATATCGGGTTTGACAGTTTTAATGCATTACTAAGAGGAAATAGTCTAATACATGACATTAAAGATCTTATCAAGGTTAATTTGCCTTAAAATGTTGTTACTACATAATTTTTCATCTCCGTTGTAGATGCTGTGGTTCAAATACATGCACTTTGATCTGGGGAGAAAGTATCCACACACACCCACAGAAGCAGAGTAGCATCCCTCACCTCTCAGGGGAGAAGGGAAGAGTGGAAATAAGCACAGGATTTGGAATCACTCAGGTGAGCTTTTCAGTTCTGCTTGTATGTGCTGTATGACTTTGGGTAAAATGCTGAACCCCCCTGGGCCTTGAGTTCCTCATGTGCAAAGGGCGACAAGAAGCCCTATTTCACTGGGCTGTCATGAGGCTGAAACAGGTGCATAGAAGGTCCAGGAGAATGCCTGACACGCGGTAGGTATGTTTTATTCTTATTCATCATTGCCTTGTCAACACCGGGCACAAGGCATGGCACACGGGAACTCCACTTGGAAAGGATCTAGAGTTGCCAAGGAGACCACATGCAAAGAGACACATGGATAACATCAACAGAAAAGCCAACAACAAGTCAAATCCACAGTAGGGGAGACTGGGCCAGGTAGCCCGTCTCAGACAAGTGACCTTGAGCCGTCCCAAACAGAAGACCTGAAGGAGCTGCCCTGACAGCCTTCCTCAGGACAAAGGCTTTATCTAAATCCATTCTGTTCAAGAAGCTTTCATACGGCACCTAAGTGGGCTGGGTCATAGCTGTCCTCAAGCACTGGTTTTTCTCCTGTTTGTAAATGAAGACAATGCTGCATGATACGAATAAGAATAATGAACATTAATAAAGTATTTCTCACAGACATGATCTTATTTTTGATCAGCAGAGATTTCCAGAGTTCCTAGGACAGGCTCCATGTTAGGTGCTGGGCATACAAAGCTGATTAGGTTTGACAAGCTCCCTGGCTCCATGGTTCTTTCAAGCAGTTAGAGTTTGATGAATGTTATGATGGGGAAAATAAAAGGAGTCATAGCAACTCACAGCAGGAGAAATTGGTGCCAGTGAAGATCTGGGAAGACCTCCTTGGAAAAGGGACAATTAAGTGAGGCTGGAGGAGACGCGTCAATTCTGCAGGAAGATGGAACAAGCACAAATGTGTGTGCGCCTAACAACACAGCCCCAGAATAGGTAAAGAAAACCAGACAGAATTGAAAGGAGGAAAAGTAAATTCGACAATCACTGCCAGAGCTTTCAATGCTCCACTTTCAGTAACGGTTAGAACAGAAGATCAGGACGGGTCTAGAAGACTGAGCAACACTATCAACCCGCTTGATCTAACTGGCACTTATCGGACTCTCAATCCAAAGACGGTAGGAAAAAATGGCTTTTTCTAGGACATGGGGAACATTATCTCACATACGAGTCTATAAAATAGAATCCAATAAGCACAAAAGGGTTGAAGCCATACAAAATATGTTCTCTGACCACAATGGGACTAAATTAGAGTTCACAACAAAAACAAATTTAGGAAACCCCCAAACACCGAAAAATAAGCAACACACTTCTCAACACCCATGGATCCAAAAAGAAATCACAGTGAAAATTAGAAAAAATCCTGACCTGAATGAAAACAAAACACAACACATCATAATGTATGGGATGCAGTTAAAACTGTGTGAAGAGGAAAATGTATAGCTTTAAATGCTTATCTTAGGAGGCAAGAAAAATCTAAAATCAAGCATCTAAGCTCAAGAAGCTACAAAAAGAGGAGAAAAATCACACCCAAAGTAAGCAGAAGGAAGGAAATAATAAAGATCATGGAAGAAAGAAATGAAATCGATGACAGAAGAGCAATAGAAAGAAATCAATGGAACCAAAAGATTGTTCCTGGAGAAAATAAAGAGACATGATAAAGTTTTAGCTAGACTGACTTTGAAGAAAGAGAAGGAACTGGCCAGAGAAAAGGTCGCTGGGAGAAGATGAAGGGAGAGAGAGAGGAAGAAAGTATTCCAGGCAGAGGACTAACGAGAGTAAAACTCAGAGACGAGAGAGCAGGAGGGACACGGTGACACTCCAGAAACTGAAGCGTGGGGTAGGGGAGAATCCTGAAGTCCCGAAAGTCTCGTGGCTTTGTCAGCGTGCTTCGGTTCTGTGCAGTCGCTCAGTCCTGTTCGACTCTTTGCAACCCCATGGACTGCAGCACGCCAGGCTTCCCTGTCCTTCACCACCTCCTAGGGCTTGCTCAAACTCATTCCCATTGAGTTGGTGATGCCATCCAACCATCTCATCCTCTGTCATGCCCTTCTCCTCCTGCCTTCAATCGTTCCCAGCATCAGGGTCTTTTCCAATGAGTCAGTTCTTCGCATCAGGTGGCCAAAGTATTGGAGCTTCAGCATCAGTCCTTCCAATGAATATTCAGGACTGATCTCCTTTAGGATGGACTGGTTGGATCTCCTTGCAGTCCAAGGGACTCTCTAGAGTCTTCTCCAACACCACAGTCCAAAAGCATCAATTCTTCAGCTCTCAGCTTTATGGTCCAGCTCTCACATCCGTGCATGACTACTGGAAAGGGTGCTTAGATCACCTCAAATGTAATAAGGCATCACTTGAAGGTTTTAAGCAGAAAAGAGACACAGTCAGAGGTTTTTATGGTCACTTCATCTCAAAAATGGGAAACTGAAACTTGGGGTGGTCTTGGGTGTTGCCTGAGGTCACAGAGCTGGCCAGTGGCATTGCCAGAGCACACAGTCAGCGACAACTAACAAGTCAGTCATCCTGGACAGAGCACTGGAAGGGCAGTTGGGAGACCCCCAAACGCCATCCATCACTGGGTCTTGTTGTGTTAGTTGCTCAGTCGTGTCCAACTCTTTGCGACCCCACGGACTGTAGCCCACCAGGCTCCTCTGTCCATGGAATTCTCCAGGCAAAGAGTACTGGAGTGGGCTGCCATTCCCTTTTCCAGGGGATCTTCCCAACCCAAGGATGACACCCACCTCTCCCACATTGCAGGCAGATGCTTTACCGTCTGAGCCACCAGGGAAGCCATCACTGGGGGTGGCTGTATTGATGGGGCTGCTGGCAAAGCTCCTGCAGCTCCTTCCAACCACGGCATGCACAATTCTAAATAAAGACAAGTTCTGCTGTCTATCTAATCTGTGTTTTGTAGATTTATATTGGTCTTACGAGCACATCACAGCTCAGCCTTTCCTGTACCACATACTACAAAGTTTTAAAACTTCAGAACAGATGCCAAGCAGGAATAAATACCACAGTCTCTGCTCTCTGGAACATGCTTCTGCAGCTCCCAAGTTCTCGGAAATTCAGGCCCCCTACCCGATCTGAGTGACATTTTTATCACAAGATAAAATCCTCAATCATCCCCCTGGAATCCGTCCTAGTCCCTGGAGGGAGAGTCACAGTGCATTTCCCCAGCCAGGGACCCAAAGCAGGGCAGACGACGCCCCGGGCCCCTGGGAGCCAAGAGCAGCTGGAGGAACCCGGCGAGGAGGAGCCCACAGTGTCAGTGTCGGGGGGGCGCCTAGGTGGCTCCCAGAGCTGGAAGGCAGAGCCCAAAGCTTCCAAAACTTCGACCCCCAGAATCCTGGGCCCCACCCTGGTTCAGCTGGGTTCCTCTGTGCAGATAAACCGTGAGTCTGGGTAGGGGGAGCTGGGTGGACATGGAATGGGCCTTTATGAGCTTTGCAACATCAGCCTCAAGAGTCCCTTGGACAGCAAGGAGATCAAAACCTAAAGGAGTCAACCCTAAAGGAAATCAACCCTGAATCTTCATTGGAAAAATTGATGCTCAAGATGAAACTCCAATATTTTGGCCACCTGATGCAAAGAGCTGACTCATTGGAAAAGACCCTGATACTGGGAAAGATTGAAGGCAGGAGGAGAAGGGGATGACAGAAGTTGAGATGGCTGGATGGCATCACTGACTCGATGGACATGAGTTTGAGCCAACTCTGGGAGATGGTGAAAGACAGAGAGGCCTGGAGTGTTGCAGTCCATGGGCTTGCAAAGAGTTGGACACGACTGAGTAAACAACAATACCAGCTTCATTTCCAAGCCAGAATCCGTGCTTCCAATTACCCGTCAGCCCACTCCCTACCTCCTGCCCGTGTCTGGAGAGGGCTTGCTGGTCAAGGGTGCATTTTTGCCCCTCACTTCATGCATCCCTCTCAGTCCCCGGGGGCAGGGACCACCCAGACTGCCCTCTCCCAGTGCCAGGAAAGTTGAGCAACGCAGGGGTGGCACCTGTCTTTGTCATCCTCCCCCTCCTCGCTGCCAGCTCCGATGTTGCCTTCTGGAGTGGCCACTAGGGCTCTTCTGGCCCCAGCTGACCAGGGCGGACCCCTGGTGTAACATAACAGCACCCTGACCGTGACTCTCACTCCATCTAACCTTCTCCTTCCAGCCAGAAGGAAAGCCCTGAGGGTGCTGGGCGAGTCACCTGGTTTTCCTCCATTTCTAGAATCTTCCATGGGATAAGCAAGGCCCAGCTGCTAGGGGCCCAGTGTCCCCTGGAGGACCCGCAACCTCTGCTCTTGAGGACCTGACGACTCAGCAGAGAGAGCTCATTGAGACCTCAGATCCCAGGGGGAGGGGAAGAGTAGGCCCCTTCGTACTGGCTGGTGTCCTGAGGTCCCCGCGACTGTCCAGCAGCAGCGGTTTTGCATAATGGACAGCGCAGGGCAGAGGGTGTTAGGACCCAGCGTCCAAACCACACCGTCCCCACCCCCCAAGGCACGTCTACTCTCACAGGCCTGGGGCAATGAACATCTGGGGCAGCTGCCGCGGAGGCTCACCAACTCCCTCCAGCTTTACAGACGGCCACTCGGAGGTTGCTGGCCATGCCACTTCCCAGCTGCCTGCCTCGGACTGGCCACTGGACCTCGAAACCTCACGCTGCTCCTGACGAGACCAGTCTACACTCCTCGGGGACGCACGTGTGACCAGGCAAGGTGCTGTGTGAGTGGAGCACAGCTTTCATTTGGAATATTCCGTGTATCAACTCTCTGAGTCCTCCAAACATGACGCACACAGGTACTAGTATTGTTAGCCCTATTTTCCAGATGGGGAAACGGAGGCAGACAGGTCGGGAAATGTGCCCAGAGTCACTCAGGTAGAAATGGCCACTCTGGGCTCTGCAGCTGGAGCCAGACAGCTGGTTCTCTGCGCTGTGCCACTTATGTAGGTCAAGTCCCTCTGCAGAGGGGGTGGGGGAAGAAGACTAGCTCCCAGGCAGCCTTCGAGTGCCAGGCGCAGGGCTGTGCTGCCCACAGCGAATCACACCTGCCCCCTCCCAGTATCAGGACGGCTTCATCTACCTTACATATGCCGAGGCTCAGCGTGCCACCTGCTTCACCAGGGTCACTCAGCCAAGCATGCGGACATACCAGGAGCCAACACGAGACGTCCTGGTTGCAAAGTTCCAGGTACAGCGTTAACCTGCCCACCACCGCTCAGGACGGCCCAGACCACCCGCATCTGTCCAAAACCCACGTTCTCAGCCAGCACTCAGAGTCCCCGTCAGTGCCTGGGCATGTCTGCAAATGGCACAGTCAGCCCAGGCTCGCGCCTGGTGCTATCGTTTGAGCTGAGTGATCCTGGGCCAGACCCTGGGCTTATCTGAGGTTCCGTGTCACTGGTCCTGATTGCAGAGTCGTCTGATGGGAAGAGCCCCCGCAGAGGATGGTGCAGAGTGGCTGTCGAACAAACGTCACCCTGTTCCCGCCCCTACCCTTGTTTCCCCATGCCCGTCCGCAGCATCCTTCCTGTGTCCCTCAGATCCACGTGCTCCCACAGGCCCCTCTGCCAGGCTGGCGCCCAGGGCGGCAGGCATCTCCACCTTCACGGTAACGGCATCTTCTTCCTGCCTCGGCACCTGCGATTCACCATTAAAGATACCACATCCGGTCCGTCTCCTCGCTCACGGCTCTGGGGGTTAACGACCGACGCCATGACTGCCCACGTCAATGGCCAATTACCCCTCCCAGGCCATTTCTTTAAGGCAAATTACTTTATGCTAACATTTATAGGGGACACGTCATTACCCAGGCTTCAGAAATCCTTCAGGGAGGGAAGTCTGGAAAAGGGAGGATGAGAAAAGTCTCGCGCGGCCAGCTCTTTGTGCTGAGCTCCAGAACACCCAACGGGCTGGGCCAGGGGCCCTGCAGGTCACCCCGCCATCCCCCCACCGCCCTTGCAGACCAGCGTGTCCAAGGATGCCAGGACACAGCCTGGCCTGCCAGACAGCTGCCTCCGGGCATTCCCACCGCACCCTGCGCTCAGCTCTTGTTCGCTGAATGAAGACCAAAGAAAGGAAGCCAGTCACGCATCCCCATTGGATCCATCCAGGGCTGGCTGCATCGCTTGAGAGGCCAAACGCATAATGAAGACGCGGAACCTTGTTAAGAAATGATTCAGAACGTCAAGACGGCAGCAGCAGCATAAACTAGACACCAGGCCCTCCTGATGGGGGTCCCCTGAATGTGAAGTCTTCCTGAGCATGGGCCCCCCCTCTGAGCCCAGGGCTGGGAGCTAAGGGTGGGCACCTGCCTGACGGCCCAGTGGGCAGGTGGAACAGCCCTGACAATGAAACGGGAAGTACTCTCTAGAGGATGGGGGGCCCAACAACCTTGCAGTCCCTGTAAACCGGCCCAGCCCAGCCTCCCCGACTACGATGGCACTGGGTGGCACATTGACACACCACTCCAGACAGTGCTGTGTGGGGCTCTGGGGGTCACGCAGGCCCGGGTCCAGGTCTTGACCCAGCCTCTTACTACCTGTGGGGCCGAGGCGTTGTCAGTCTGCCTCCCAGCCTCAGTCGCCACATCTATCAGATAAAACGTGAGTGTGGACTCTCGTGGTGGTCCAGTGGTTAAGAATCTGCCAGTCAGTGCAGGGGGGACATAGGTTCGATCCCTGGTCCGGGAAGATTCCACAGAGGCTGCAGAGCAACCGAGCCCGGGCACCACAACTCCTGAAGGCTTGCGTGCCTGGAGCCTCTGCTCCACAGCGAGAGAGGCCACCGCGATTAGGCGCCTGCACGGAGCAACGAGAGCAAGCCTGAACACAGCAACGAGGACCCAGTGCCGCCAAAGCAAACGAAACAGAAACTAGTGAAAACAGATAGGGATGTCATCTTGCAGGCCCTTCCGGGTCCCTGAGAGGTGGCACTGGTAGGCCAGCTTCGTGCTGGGCACCCGGGGGCCCGCTGTGAGTCCACAGCACCGAAGTCACGGATGACCCCCTGATGCCCAGCAAGGTCAGGGCAGCTGTGGCAGGCTGGGCCCAGCTGCTGTTATCGCCGTGCCTGGCAGGGGCCAGCCCTGCATGGTACAGGGAGCAGAGCGGGCCTCCTGGCTCCCGTCAGCCTGACCTGCCACATATCCCCACCTCGCTGGGCGCCAGCCTGCCCAGGTGGGCTTCAGGGGACAGGGGCAAGCCCAAGAAAGAGAGACGCCCAGAGAGCCTGCAGTTGTTTTCACTCGAAATCAACACCCCGGGAGCCCTCGCTCATCTCCTGGGAGCCCAGGAGCGAAAATTCTTTGAAAATCCCAGTGGGCAACTCTGCTTCAAAATCCCTGCCCCCACCCCGCCATGCCTTGGCCTCACCCACAGGGCGCCTCCTGCCCTCCCTGATGAGCCAGGTCTGCCTCAGCCAGCCCGTGGGTCTCTGGGGGTCCTGTCCTGTTCCTCCACCCTTCAGCCCCGTTACCGGCTGCCCCCCACGCTAATGTCCAAGTCAGAACCAGCTCAGCATCCATGCTGTGTCATCTCTGGCCCCGGCTAGGGCCTTCGCCTCTCCGAGCCTCAGCTGCTAACTTGTGGGATGGGGGTAACTGCCCCTGGCGGTTCTTGGCTGCGACCCGGCCTCAGCCCAGGGTGGCTCCTCCAATTCTTTGCCCTAGACCCTCACCCCCTTAAGGAGACAGTCGTCCCACGAGTTCCCAGCCCCCAAAGTTGCAAATATGGAGACAACTGAGCCGGTTTTTGGTGGCTCAGATGGTAAAGAGTCTGCCCTCAACACAGAAGACTCAAGTTCGACTCCTGGGTCCAAAAGATCCCCTGGAGAAGGAAATGGCAACCCACTCCAGTATTCCTGCCTGGAAAAGCCCATGGATGGAGGAGCCTGGCGGACTACAGTTCATGGGGTCGCAAAGAATCAGACACGACTGAGCGACTTCACTTGATTAGGAGTTGAACTGTGACCCCCAATTCACATGAGAGTCCTAACGCCAGCACCACAGAATGTGACCTAATACGGAAATAAGGTCTTTACCAGGGCGATCAAGTTAAAATGAGTTCGATAGGAAGGCTCCTAACCCGATATGACTGCTGTCCTTACAAAGAGGGGACACAGGCACACGGGGGGAGGATGTGTCATGAAGATGAAGGCAGAGATGGGGGCGATGCCTGAACAAGCCAAGGAACCCCGAAACTTGCCAGCAAACCCCCATCAGCTGGGGGAGAGGCTGGGACAGATTGTTCTCAGCCTCCGAAGGAGCCCAGCTGGCCGGGCCAGACTTCCACCTCCAGGCCCAGAAGAGAGGAAATTTCGGCTGTTGAAACTACCCAGCCTGGGGCCCTTTGTTACCCAGCCCCGGCAGATGGATGCACACCCCCAGTCACACTCTGGTTGGGAGTCGTGTTCCTGGGTCGTGGGACAGCTGCCCATGGGTCAACTGCATGGACCTGCTTCCCGGCAGAGGGCCACTTCTCCAGGACAAAGCCACTGACCGCGCCAGGGGAGGCTCGGGAGGTGGCGCTGGCCAGCTGATGCTGGACTTTCTCTCCTGCCGGTCGACACTCCGTCCGCCCAGCCCCCTGGGGCCACTCCCCCAATCCAGGCTTCAGCACAGTGACAGGTAACAACCCCCAGAGTCACACGTGAGGCATCAAAGTCGCGAGGATCAACCTCCTGGGAAGCCCCCAGGAAAGCTGGGGAGGCCCCTCTCAGAAGGGGTCTTTGTGGGGGTGGATGAGAGGTGCTCCAGTGCCCCCCAGAGTCTGCCCTGCAGCAGCCCAGTGGGTCTCCGCGTGTTTTCCGTGGAGGCAGCAGCTCTTGCTGTGGGAAGGGCTTTGGGGGCCGCGTGGGCCTTGTGCTCCCCAGAAGCCGCAGACGCGCCCCCCAGCAGCAGCCGCACAGCCCCAGGAACTGTAAACCATCACGCCAGCCGTCTGATGCCCTGCCACTCGGGATTAAATAAATGGTCTCCAACTGTGACTGAGGCAGCGCATAAAATATCTCACAATTAATTTTTGAAGAATAAGTGAGGGCGTGAACATTTTATGTGTGAGCTGAGGGATGAGGACAGCAGCGTTGCGGGGTGGGGAGCGGAGGAGGGGGAGGGGTGGGCCGGAATGTGCTGCAGAAAAGAGCACTGGACCAGGAGTCCCCGAGCCTCCCACTCGGCCCCGCCCGGGCCTCTGGGTGACTCAGCTTCGGTTTCCACACCGGCTCAGAGGGACTCAGACCGCATGGCCTCTTAGCCCGTGAGCTCTGTTCAGCACAGACTAGACAGCCCAGCAGGCTAGTTGCTCAGCCAACCAGCGTGCACAGTGGCCCTGCGAGGTGCCAGGCTCCGTGCTGCCTCCAGGGAGCTCAGGCCCTGGGAGGAACCCGACAGCAGGGTGGGGGTGGGGCATGCAGACAGCCGCAGAGTGTCTGCAGGCACCCACAGGCGACCCCGCGGGGAGCTCGCAGGCCAGGGAAGGGTGTTTCTGGCAGGGGGGCAGCATGCACAAATGCAAACCCGCAGAGAGGACGCTCGCTCCGGGAACGCCAAGGGGCCCCCAGGGGCCTGGAGGGGCGGCAGGACGGAAGGCTCAGGGCCAGCTCCTGGGGGGCCATGCAGGCCCTGCCAAGGCGTGTGGACCTCACCACACATGCCGCCAAGGGCACACAGACCCTGATCTTCCATCAGGATTTAGAGCCTGGCAACCGTTCTCCGAGGTGGCATTAGAGGTAAAGAACCCAGCTGCCAATGCAGGAGATGCAAGAGACACGGGTTCGATTCCTGGGTCAGGAAGATACCCTGGAGAAGGACATGGCAACCCACTACAGTATTCTTGCCTGGAGAACCCCATGGACAGAGGAGCCTGGTGAGCTACAGTCCGTGGGGTCGCAGAGAGTCAGACACGACACGACTGAGTGAGCACTCATGCAACCATTCTCCACACCACGGCCAAGCTGCAAAGCCGGCCCCACCACTACAGTGAGCAGCTGCTTCAGGGGCTCCATGCCATCTTCAAAGTCCAAGCCCCTTCCTGTGGCTGGAAGGCACTGCGGGGCCTGCCCACCAGGCCCCTGGCCAGCCGCTTAACTGCCTGCCGGTTCCTCCAGCAGGCCAGGTTCCCTCCCACCGCAGGGCCTTTGCACTTGCAGCCCTGCCCCTACCCAGCTCCACGAGAACGCCCATCACATATCCATCCACAGGCCACAGTCCCAGGAAAGCCCTCGGGTCCAGCCCCTGCCCCTCCCCCACACACTCTCCCTCTTAGCAGCAACCGCTATTGTCAACAATTACCTGTGCAATTATCTGCTTAGCGTTTCTCCCGGCCCCCAGCCTGCATGTTCCAGACAAGCTGGAACACACGTCCCCCCATGAGTGCTGCACGCCGGCCCTTCGCACCAGGTCCCCACAGAGCAGGTATTTGTCAAATCCTTGTAAGTGAATGAACACATGGACAAATGAGTGGATTAATGAAAACCCCTGTGACCCCAACACTTTGAAATTCTACAGGGAATGTCTGTCTACAGGAATCCTCGGATAGGAGGGAGATCCCACAGGGCTCTGATGTGTAGAGCAGGAGCTTGTCAAACTAAGCCTTCCTGCCTCTTTAGCCACCAGTACTTATTAAACTGACCACGGAATTCTCCAGGCAAGAATACTGGAGTGTGTAGTCATACCCTTCTCCAGGGGATCTTCCTGATCCAGGGATCGAATTCAGGTCTCCTGCATTGCAGGCAGATTCTTTACTGTCTGAGCCACCAGGGAAGCCCATTTATTAAACTTTCCTGGTGGCTTGGTGGTAAAGAATCTGCCTGCAATGCACAACATGTGGAGTTCAATCTCTGGTTCCGGAAGATCCCCTGGAGAAGGAAATGGCTACCCACTCCAGTGTTCTTGCCTGGAGAATCCCATGGACAGAGAACCCTGGTGGGCTACAGTCCATGGGGTCGCAGAGAGTCGGACACGACCAAGGAACTTAGCACTCAGGAGCAGAGTGTTCACACAGCCCTTTGACCCCTGTCATCTCAGTATTTCCTACAACCATGCGGGCCGTAACAGCCTTGATTCCTGTTTCTCAGGCAGGAACAGGGGCAGCTTGGTGATGAGTCCAGGTCCAGGGCGGTCTATCCCAACTCCATACTCTTTCTGACTCGGCCAGCTGGGCCTTGAGCCCAGAGCACAAAGACCCTCTGAACTCTGAAGCTGCCTCACACCTTGGGCTTCAGAATCGTGCCTGGGGCCAGTTGCTCTCAGCATTTCCATGAGGGTCTGGGAGGACCCAAGAACCCCCGTCCTGGCAGACAAGAACCCTTCAGCCCCTGCTTGCCCCTCCTGGCCCAGGCTGTGGCCCTGAACCCCCCTCCCTCCCCAGCCCCGAGGAGGGACTACAAGAGTTAGGGTCTCCTGGCCAACCCCGACCCCGGGAGCACAGCCGTCACAGGGAAGCTGGGCTCACACCTCCTCCCAGAAGCCCCCATCCCACCAGGTCATGAACTACCTGTCAGACACTCTGTCACTTCTCTTCCGTCAACTGAGCAGGGGTTGGGGGCGGTCACAAAAAGGCAGGTGGGGCTCCTCTAGCGCATCTAGCTTCTTCCCCGGAGAGACGGGGTGGCCCATCCCCTCCAGGACGGGAGGGAGACCCCCGTCCACACCCTCAGATGACAGCACATCAGAGCACAGAAGAAAGCAGTTGTCTCCTATCTGAGACTTCAGGTTAAAAAGTGGACCGAGGGGTCTTCCTTGGTGGTAGGACTCCAGGCTTGCACTGCCAGGGCACAGATTCTATCTCTAGTTGGGAACTAAGATCCCACAAGCTCCACGGTATGGCCAAGAAAAGTGGACACCAGTGGACAGCCAGGGCTGGGGGAGAAGTAAGCTGTCATCAGTTACCTTTCCCCAATCCCAAGTGAGAAAGCCAGGCACTGCCAACCCCAGGTGGCAGGGGGCAGAGCTGAGACGTGAGCCAGGCGGCCTCTGAACCCAGCAGCCGAGGTCCCCGCCCTGGCCTCCCCGCCTCCCCTGGGCCCCGCACGGTCCCAGGCACCCCTCCTTGCAGGAAGAGCCGCTGGATCATCAGGCTGGGAACCCCCATCTTCTAGCCTCGCCGAGCCTCACCCTCTTCACACATGAATGGGCTAACGCAACCCAACAAGAGACCCACCTACTTGACTAAGCCCAGGATTCATGTGCATCTTTGAAGGGCTTAAAATTACTCACAAATACAGTTCAGTTATGAGACTGTCCACTCACTCACCTACTCATCCAACCATCTATCCACCTAACCTGGAGCTCCCTCCTGAGGCCCTTTCCCTTGCCAGTCACGACTCCTGCTCTGGATTCCCCAGACTCCACCGGGCACCCATGGTCCCCAGGTGGCCCTGTCAGCCCTCATCATCCATCAACACATCCATCCATCATCCTATCTACCATCCATGCATCCTTCCATCTGCCCATTCATCCACCATCCATCCCTCCACCATCCATCCATCAACCTGTCCAACATCCATCTATCCACTCATCCATCTATCTATCCATCAACCCATCCACCATCCATCCATCCACCCATCAACCTATCCACCATCCAACTATACATCCACCCACCCAGCCATCCATCATCCACCCATCAACCCACCCATCCATCTATTCACCACTCATCCATCCCTCCATCCACCCATCCATCCATCTACCATCCATACATCAACCTGACCGACATCTATCTATCCATCCATCTATCATCTATCCATCTACCCATCCATCCACCCATCAACCTATCTACCATCCAACTATACCTCCACCCATCCATCCCTCCATCCAACACCCACCCACCAACCATCTATCCATCCATCCATCGTTCATCAATCTATCCATCCACCCACCCACTCATCCATCCCTCCATCACCCATCCATCCATCCTTCAACCAGCCCATCTATCAACCCATCCACCAACCATCCATCCACCCATCAACCCATCCATCCCTCCATCCATCCATCCACCCATCCATCAACCCATCCACCAACCATTCATCCACCCACCTGTACACAAACCCATCCATCCACGTATCAACCATCCATCCATCAACCCATCCACCCACCCATCTATCCATCCACCATCCATCCATCCATCTATCCACCCATCCAACACACATTTCTTGAGCAACTACTATGTTCCAGGCCCTGTGCTAGGCCTGGGGAATAAACACAGCAGACAAGTCCTGGCTCTCACAGAACTCACAGCCTCAAGGGCTTAAGAAGGCATGATGAGGGCCCGACAGGGCCACCTGGGGACCGTGGGTGCCTGGCAGAGTCTGGGGAATCCAGAGCAGGAGTCGTGGCTGGCTAAGGGAAAGGGGAGGAGGGAGTTCCAGGGGGAAAAGCCACCCTCCCCCTGGAAGAAGGCTGGGCATGAAAGGAACCCCAGGACAGCTGCACGGGGGCGGTGGGGGAGGGTGGTGAGGGAGAAGCTGGGCCAGGACCAGGGCGGGAACAGGGAGGCCGTGATGGAGAGGGGGCATCACGTTTGCGGGGAGGCGGCCGCTCTCACGCTCTGTCCCCGAGTGAGGACCTCCGCACAGTCATGCCCCAGACTCCTCACCCTGGGAAGACGCTCAGGGGCCAGGGTCGTCGAGAGGAATAAGATGATGGGAAAGTGAAAGAAAGTGAAAGTCACTCAGTCGTGTCTGACTCTTCGCAACCCCATGGACTATACAGTCCATAGAATTCTCCAGGCCAGAAGACTGGAGTGGGTAGCCTTTCCCTTCTCCAGGGGATCTTCCCAACCCAGGGATCAAACCCAGGTCTCCTGCATTGCAGGCGGATTCTTTATAAGCTGAGCCACCAGGAAAGCCTAAGAAAACTGGAGTGGGTAGCCTATCCCTTCTCCAACAGATCTTCCTGACTCAGGAATCAAACTAGGGTCTGCTGCATTGCAGGCGGCTTCTCTACCAGCTGAGCTATGAGGGAAGCCCAAGATGATGGGGGAGCTGAGACAACAGTCCAAAACAGCAGGAGCCACAGAAGGCTCTGGCGCCGGGATGCGTCTAGTCGGCCCTGGTTTTAGGATGCCCTCCTGGCAGCCTGGAGGCCAGACCAAGGGGGCAGAGACAGAGGAAACATCAGCTCAAAGACCAGCCCTGCCGCTTCCCGCCCCAGGAGGTGTAAGCTGGTTTCTCTGCCAGTTTCAGGCCCACAGCTTGCCTGGGCCCCTTCCCCAGCCCAGCTCAGTGAAGGAGAAATGTTTGGACAGAGAGAAACACTGACCGCAAGATTCAGCTTCATGTTAAAGGCATTCCATCCGCAGGCTGCTTCCTTATTACTTTCAGATGGTTTCAAAGAACCGGCTTGGAGCCTTCGGTGGGGAAACGCGGGCCACGGACTGGGGGCTACAAGGCAGAGGCTGGATCAGGCCTCAGGGAAACAGGCGCACAGGTCAGGGCCCTGGCTCCATTTTGGAGTGTCTCCTTTGCACTCCCTTGAGCCCAAGAGGAGGCAGGTTTAGTGCGAGAGCCGGCTGACCCACACCCACCTCAGCACCAACATCTCATTTGAAAACAGCCACCATTTTCGCAGAACAAATGACCTCAGAGAAGCCGGGAGGCACCCAAAGCATCTGACGGGGTCGCTGGGGCTGCTGCGGCTTCCAGCAGGCGCTTCTGGCCCTCATGGGCCTGGCTGGGAGATGCCCCGAGTCATCGTGACCTTCCCTGGGCACCTACTGTGTGCTGAACGCTGCAGGAGCCAAGAGAAAGCAGCTGTCCCTGTATCAGGGACAAGCGGGGTGACACACGAGGGGCTGGCACGTAGTGGGTGCTCATTAAACGTGGCTCCCCCCTGCTTCTTCTGCCTGTGGACACTGGTTCATGTAGAAGCTGCACCCCAAGCTGTGCCCCCCCGTAAGAGCCTTGGCGAGGCTTCCCACTGGCTCCCCAGGACTGGCTGGGTGAGTTGGGCAAAAACCCATTCTCGGGTTGGCCTGGTGGAGCCCCTGTGTTCGAACCTGGACCCCTCCCCTTCCTGTGAGACCTCCAGCAGCTCACGACCCCTCTAGGAGCCTCTGTGTCCCTCGGGCTCTCCAGGTCCACCCAGCAGGGTCTGGACATTCCCACCAGCTGGAGGGCCGAAGCCACTTCACCCCCTGCCTCTCACAGCACCCCATGGAGCGGCCTCACGGGTCACCTGGGAGCTCATTAGAAACAGAATCCGACCTCACCCGGACCCACTGAATCAGAACCTGAATTTTAACAAGATCCCCGGGGACGGTGGGCCTCCGAGAACCTGAGAGGCACTGCCAGGAGGAGCCGGAAGTGGGGGCCCTTCCCTCCCATGCCTCGCTCGGCTTTAAATCGATCCCCGACCTGCTGGCTCGCCAGCCCTCCGCTCCCACCTGAGGTTAGACTCCGCCTCGCTTCCACCAGCGTCTCTCAAGTCCCCCACCCGCTCACCTGTGGTCGTGTCACCCAGCTTCACAGACTCACACTGCCAGCCCCCAGGTGCCGGCCCCTGCTCCCAGGTGCCCTGACCCAGCATCACGCCACCAGCTCTGGGCTCAGGGGGCAAGACCTGCCCCAGCTCTGCCCAAAGAACCTCCCTAAGCCCAAGGCTGCGGCTGTGAAGAGGCCTGGATCACACAAGTTCCACGCTGCTCCCGGCCCCAGTGGTTTCCAGGCCAAAGAGAAAGAACCCCAGATGCCCCACTGTGAGCAAAGCCCCCACCGGAGGCTCTTTGCAGTGGGCTGACAAATAGCCCCAAAGGCGTCCACATCCTAATTCCCTGAACCTTCAGTATGTCGCCTCACGCAGCAAAAGGGATTTCGAAGATGGGATGGGGTTAAGCAAGAGGTGGGGATTTATCCTGGACGGTCCAGGTGGGCCCTAAATGCAGCCACAACATTCTCCTAAGACGGAGGCAGAGGGAGACTCGACCACCGAAGACTGGACTCGGCCTCCAGAATAAACGGGCCCTGTGCCATTGGTTTTAGCTCCTTGAGGCTCACCGCAGCCTCCGGCCTTCAGAACCGTAGGAGAGTCTTTGTTGGGGTCTGTGTTGTTTTCAGTCACTGCATTTGTGGTCTCTCTCTCAAGCACCCTCAGACTTCACATTTCCCTCCTGAGCTGAGTTTGGCACAGTGAGGCAGGATGAAGGTTTTCACTAAAGAAAACTAGATTGGGACCGACATATACACACCAAGCATTGATGCTTTCGAGCTGTGGTGCTGGAGAAGACTCTCGAGAGTCCCTGGGACTGAAAGGAGATCCAACCAGTCCATCCTCAAGGAAATCAGTCCTGAACATTCATTGGAAGGACTGATGCTGAAGCTGAAACTCTAATACCTTGGCCACCGGATGAGAAGAGCTGACACATCGGAAAAGAGCCTGATGCTGGGAAAGATAGAAGGCGGGAGGAGAAGGGGACGACAGAGGATGAGATGGTTGGATGGCATCACTGACTCAATGGACGTGAACTTGGGCAAACTCCGGGAGATGGTGAGGGACAGGGAAGCCTGGCGTGCTGCAGTCCATGGAGTCGCAAAGAGTCAGACACGACTGAGCGATTGAACTGAACTGATGTGCACTACTCTACGGAAGACGGATAACTGATAAGGACTTACTGTTTAGCTCAGGGAACTCTACTGCTCTGTAGTGACCTAAACAGGAAAAGAACCTAAAAAGCGGTGAATACATGTGTATGTACAAGTGATTCACTTTGCAGTACGCCTGAAACTAGCACAACACTGTAAATCAACTATACTCCAATGAAACTTTTTTTAAAAAATTAAAAAGAAAACTGGATGTGAACTGGGCTCCCCTGCAGGCTGCACTGTGTTCAGGAGGTGGGGGGTCCCATGACCTGCGGTTCCGAGGGCCCCTCAGCTGCACGTGCAGCCAGCGATGCGGACACCACCCTCTCCTCGCGTGGCTCCATGTGAGTGGCGGATGTGTCCTCGGTGGGTGGGAGACTGGCCTGCTGACCTTTGGCTGTTCCCAAAGCTTGTCCCACTCCCTCAATTCCTGGACCCTTGGGGCCCTTCCCAGGAAAGCCATCATGAACCCGGCTTCCCCTGTGTGGGCAGTGGGAAGATCGACCCTCCAGCAGCCGGGTCCCAGCCCAGGCCGGCTCCGCGGGGCTCTGAAAGCCCTTATTGAGTGTGGAACTTGACCCGGCGGCCTCACTGGGAGCTCTGAGTCACAGGACTTGGAAAGAGCCTCTGGATTCTTTCCCAGAGCCGGAACAGAGGCCCAGAGGGATTCAAAAACCACTTTTGCTCCACTTGGCCTTCGCACAGGAGGCTTCTGAGCCTGCCAGGGACTCGGGGAGAACGCACCCCACCTGATCACGGCTGTTGGCCAGCGGTGGGCCATCTGGGGCCTCTCAGGATGCAGGACTCCAGTCCTACCTGAGCTAACAGACAAGGTGGACCCCACAAGCAGGGCGGCTGGACACAGAAGGCTCCTTCTCAGGCTGCAAGGGCCCACAAAGATCAGCTGACCACACGTGGGGAAGCCAAGGTCCCCCGAGGGGCTGCCCTTGGCCAAGGTCACAGAAGGGGGTCAGTGGCAAAGCCAGTGCCCTTCACAGTGTGGATAAATGATAAGGCATTTGTCTTTGTCTTCACAGATCATAAGTCCATGTGGCAAAGATGGGGGCTGCCAGCTACCTGCTAGGTCCCTAAGGCAGAGAACTTGGAAGGTGCTTGAGAAACAATTTTTGAATAAATGAACCAACTCCAGACTCTCTGCCTGGGGCTGGTCCTAGGACAGCCCACAAGGATCTCTCCCTGATGGACATGAAGAGATGTGAGTGTCAAGCCGAGCCAGCATCAATCATAGTGGGCCTGTGCCCGTGTCTCAGAGCCTCAGTTTCTTCATCTGTAAAGTGGGAATGACAACAGCCCTACCTCCTGGAGTGGCTATGAGGATTCAACAGTGAACACAGGTCAAAAACCCAGTATGATGGCAGCACAGAGCAGGCACTGGAGCTCTGAGGATAAAGAAGAGAAGGATAAAGTTGCAGTGAAGTCCCCAGCTCAGGAACCTGTGCATGGTCCAGGGTGGAGGGAGACAAGAAAAAACTTTACACGTCTTCGATGGAGGAGAGTATGGGCAGCGGCCCCAGAGAGGCCAGAGTGCAGGGCCGTCACGTGGGAGGAGCCATCACGTGCCTGGGGAAGGAAAGAGGTTCCACGGAGGCGGCCACATGGAGACTGATCCCCAAAGGGCAAGAAAGCTTCCAGTGGGCCAACAGGAGGCAGAAGGCGAGAGCCCTCAAGTGGTTCAGGAGCAGACAGCAACACCAGGGGTGGGCGGGGTTGGGGGGCGAGCCTGGGCCTCATGATGAGTGAGGGATTGAATGGCATCCCCCCAAATTCACACCTACCTGGGACCTCAGAGCATGAGCTGGTTTGGAAATGGGGTCTTTGTAGATGTGACCACATCTACAAAGATGTGACCCATCTAAGATGGGGCCATATGAGGTAAGGATGGGCCCTGAATCCGATGACTGATAAGAGCAAGGAGACGGGGGTAGGATACCACACACAAAGAGGAAGGTCAATGGTGCCGCTGCAGGACAAGGACGCGCGGGACAGCCAGGAGCCCCAGACACCGGACAAGGTGGGGAGGGCTCCTTCCCAGAGCCTCTGAGGGCGCACGGGCCCAACCCGAGCCCAGACGCCTGCCCGGCCGGTGGAGAGCGAGCATGGTTGTCTCGAGCCGCCGTTGAGGGGTTGTTCACGCAGCCCTCGGAAACCCATGCAGCCCCCAGCCCCCGTCCGCCGGCTTGCCTGTGAACCAGAAGGGAGCAGGAGTAAGAGCTTTGGCTCCCGTGGAGGTGACGCAGCCCGGGAACACCGGCCAAGCAGCTGGGAGCAGGGCGGAGGCCCCTGAGCCGCGGGGGACGGGGCACAACGGGAAGGCCACTGCGCCCCCGCTCCACCACCCACCCACCAATGGGGCCCTGCACGAGCCGCCCGCTGGCCCCACTCCAGCCCCCGCCCCGCTGCCCTGCCCTTCCACCCCCGCAGCCGCGCTTCCTGCCCGACGCCAGCCCTCGGGAGCCAGGCTGGCCTCTGGCCGGGCCCAGTGGGAGCACACTCAGCCTCCCTCCCGTCCAGGGCTGGGAGGGTCACGAGGACACCAATCCATCATTGCTGTTGGCACCGCCTGCCTGGGTGCCAGGGCCATGAGGGTCCAGCGGGGCCTGGGGGGGAAGTGAATGAGGCTGGGGTCAGGCTCAGAGAGGCAGGCCAGTGCAGTGGGCCCTGGGCCTCAGTTTCCTCCCCGTGGGACGGGGAGAGTTCCTCTGCCCGGGGTTTGCAGGGTCAGAAGAAGCAGCGCACACACAGCCCCCCGAGTCCTGCACCTGGCAGCCTCCCTCTTTTGTCTCCTGGCACCTCGGTTTTTTTATTTGTAAAACCCAAGTAGAGAGGCCTGGGTAATGGCCCCATGGCTCCCAAGGACACAAGCCCACGTGCTATGGAGTCAACTCTTCCCTGTCCAGAAAGCAGATGCCGATGCTGGAAACCACAATGTCCTCATTTGGAAAGAAACCGCCACTGTGAGATGCCCCCATCCTGGCCTCGCAGAGCACATGGATCTGCTTGGGGCTGGGCCTCGTGTCCAGCAAAGGACACAGAAGTCCCTGTGTCTCAAGGTTCAGGGAGGAGGTGCAGCGGCAACTGTGGGCACCCAGCTCCGTGGCCTCAAATGCTGACCCGAGACTTCAGGGAGCCCCCCAGCCCAGCGTGCAGTCTGCACCCTGATACTCAGCTCCCCAGCAGAGGCAGAGTGAACACACACTGCTCAAACTCACATATCATGTCTCGAGCCAAGGGTCCTAGAGCCGGGTTGGGAGCGCAGGGCAGTGGGTCCCTCTGAGCCCCAGAGCCCTCAAGGGATGCATAGCAGCTCCACACTGACTGAGGCACAGATTCAGCTCAGACGACAAGCTTGCCCAAGAAAAAGACCTGTGCAAAGCCGGCTCTGTTTCAGTAGCAGTGATGGTGTGGCTTCAGGGAGGGGTGGGAGAGAAATCAACAGCCACCAGCCCAGGGCCCCCTGCAGCCTCATGACAGCGGAGGCCCTGTTGTCAGGGCAGGAAATTAAGCCCAGGATCTGCTTGGGAAGTCCTGGGTGACATGGAGCCTGACGCCCGTCTACTCAAAATCCTAGGAAGGACACACCCACCTCAGGACAAGATCTCTTCATCTGGGGCCCCCAGTGACTGGCCCTAACCTGTCTGAAGCCTCCCAGCTCCTACTGTTCAGCTTGTGATTTGGTCAAACCCCAGGAACTCCAGAATGGCCTCTCATCACCTGCCTCTGAGCCTCTGTAAATGCTGATCCTTCTGTCCAGAACACCCTTCCCTGCTTCCCCATCCCATGGAATCCACTTGGCCATCACACAACGCCTCCTCTGAGAAGCACTCCATGCTTACTCCTTTGCCCTTTCCTTGGGGTTGGTGGGGATCCCCCAATCACCTGCCGCCCCTGGAGGGTGACCTTCCAAGGGCAGTGCCTGGCACACCGTAAGTGCTTGGCACACGCTTGCTGAGTGAAGATGGGTGGCATTGCAGGACCATCTGCATTCATGTGCCTGACAAGCAGAGACGCACAGGGGAAAGACCCAGCGCTCAGCTGGGAGGAAACCAGTGGTCACACAGTCCCCCGCTCTGAGAAGGACTGTGCTTGAAAAATCCCTGCTTATGAGCCTTCCAGAGCTGTCTGCGTGCTCCCAGAGATGGTGAGCTCACTCCCTCTCTGAGAAAGCTTTGTCCACAACCATACAGTTAAAACTGTAAAACCATTGTTAAGTGGAGCCGCCCCCCTCCCTGGCTCTCGGGGCACCTAGCAGAGGCCTCTGGGCAGATCTGTAAGGCCGACAGAATCCCCTAACTTCTAGAGAGAACCAGTTACAGTGTTCAGCTGTTCCTTCCTCCCGCTTTCATTCATTCATTCACTCATTCGTTCCCTGGCAGTTAGGCACCACAAGAGGTGTCTTTGCCTGCATCATCTAATTTAAACCTCACAGTGGCGACAAGTCCTATTTTACAGATGGATACACTGAGGCTTGTGGGAGCAGGTAGGGGCTAGAGTCACACCCACCCCACCTGCTAGTCCCATCTCGCCTGCGCTCACCACATCCTCCGAGCATCTGCTGGCCTTTGTCCCAGGGAGGCGGCCGAGGTGGGAAGTCCCTCCACAGGGCCCCAGCCTCCTGGTCCTCCTTGGCCCCGACAGCTCAGAAGTGCTGCCTGCTCTTCATCCAGGTCTGACCGCACCATCCAGAATCACACGGCCCCACCTTCCCCTTCCCAGCTGGTCACTCCTCAGCTCCCACACCTGCTCCTCAGTCTCTATGGCACTTATATTTGTGTGAAACTAACCTGTTCAATGACTTTTGTTTCCCCTGGTAGCACACGGGCTCCCCTAGAGCAGGGACCCTGATCTGCTCACCACTATGAAAGGGTTAGTCACTCAGTCGTGTCTGACTCTTTCTGACCCCGTGGACTGTAGCCCGCCAGGCTCCACTGTCCATGGAATTCTCCAGGCAAGAATACTGGAGTGGGTTGCCATGCCCTTCTCCAGGGGATCTTCCCAATCTGGGGATCGAACCCATGTCTCCTACATTGCAGATTCCGCACCATCTGAGCCACCAGGGAAGCCTGTTCACCACTACGTGAGAGTGGTAAGGCCGGGGCGCTCCTTTAAGTGAACGTGTGGAGTGTATGGGGGTGACCGGACGGCATAACCAAGCCACTGGACCCACCGCCGACCCTTTCCCGCGTCCACAGGCAAGTGACAGTGACACGGGGCCCCAGCCGCGCGGTGTTCAGAGCAACTCTGGGCAACATCATCAAACAGTCACAGGCTCTGCCCTTCCCTCCGGAAAGAGCGGCTCATCCGAACGTGTGGATGTGTTTGCGTTTCTAAATCCCCCCTGAGTGGCTGTCTGGCGCATGTCAGCTGTCTCTCTGGCCATCTGGCAGCAGACTCGGAAAGCCACGTCCTCTAAATAAACTGTCACATGTGAGTCTTCCCAGCAGGTAATACCAGACACCTCAGGTGGAGGTGGAAACCTAGCCTTTTCTGTGTTCACTGTGTCCAGACCTCAGTAAAAAGCCTTCTCATCAGCGTTCTTCCTAAACCCACAGCTCAGAAGGCAGAGGGTGTGCGGCTCCCCATGCTCTGCACCGAGCTGACCTGGACGGAATCAGAACAGGTAGGGCTTCCCGTGAGATGCCATGATACAGAAAGTAGGGCTCCAAAGTTGAGTTTTCTAAAACCTCCAGCATAAACCTCTCTAACTGTTGCTGCTGTTCAGTCACTCAGTCGTTTCTGACTCTTTGCAACCCCTTGGACTGTAGCCCACCAAGCTGCTCTGACCATGGGATTCTCCTGGCAAGAATACTGGAGTGGGTTGCCATTCCCTTCTCCAGAGGATCTTCCCGACCCAGGGACTGAATCAGGTCTCCTGCGTCACAGGCAGATTCTTTACCATTTGAACCACCAGGGATAGTAAAACCTCCAGCATAAACCTCTCTAATCATTGCTTTAACTCTAACCAACGTGGTGGAAATCTATTTTTAAGATGCCTATCTTTCCCTCTCTTTTTAAGAAGAGTGCATTGAATACTGTGCAGTATCTGACACCACACACCCAACCACCTTCGAGAACCAGGAAGATTATAAAAAGGAGAAGCAAGACGGGAGCACACTCTAGGCTGGAGGACGCTGCAGCAAAGCAGAGGGAGGGCACAGGCCCCACCCACGCTGGGGCAGCTACTACTCTGCACGAGCTAAGTGCTGATATGCAGTAATGAGGACCAGTGTTACCACGCCCTCGATTTACCAATCTCTCGACTTTTCACGAGAATCCAGAATTCTAGATTTTTATGCTTTTTAAAAGCTAGAAAATGCCATACGAACCACGTAGGACAAGTCAGAGGGGCAAGTTTGGTCTTTAAGCAGCAAAACCCAAACCCACCTCGATTCCTAACTAGAAGGATTGAAACCTCGATACTAGCAGCCTGATAAAGTAGGAAGCAAGCCATTTCTAGGCATGATACAATTTACCGCCAGTATACAATGTCTAGCACTCAATCAAAAGTTACAAGACACATTTTTTTAAAAAATAGAAACAACCCAAATGGTGAGTGGAAAAGCATAAACTATGATCTCTTAGCACAATGGAACATTATTCAGAAATTAAAAAGGAGAAAAATGGATACATACTATGGGATGGATGCATCTCAAGCACATTGTATTAAATGAGAGAAGCTGGACTCAGAGGCTACAAGCCACATGACTCCATTTACACAGCATCTGGAAAAGGCAAAACTATAGAAAAGACCAATTCAGTGGTTGCCATGAGTAAAATAGAGAGGAGGATTGACCACACAGGGACATAACGATATTTGGAGGAGCAGTAGAATCTCGCTATATCTTAGCTGCAGTGGTGTTGCTATGACCATGAATGTTTATCAGAATTAACAATATTTTACACCTAAAGGGGTCCACTGTACGATATGTAAATTCTACCTCGGTAATCGGAAGGAAAAAAGAATGGTCAGGCCACGGATGAGGAGCTCTGCAGGGAACAGCTCAATCATGGCACACACTGAGCAAGCACTATTATGGTTAAGTGCCAGTTATTGAACTAATTGTTTATCTCATTTAATCCTCCTCAGAGCCCAAGGGGTAGCTTCCATCAAACTGTTACAGACAAAATTGGGCACAAAGAGGACAGGTGAGTGGCTCATGTTCACGTAGCTATGAGTCGGGCTGTTCCTGGGAGGTCTGACTCCCCAGAGTGTGCTTGCGGTGGTGAACCGATAGCACGTCCTGGAGCTTGCAAGGTGAGGTCTATGAGCCCAGGAGCAAGCTGGGGTTCCCCACTGAGTCTCTGGGATCCAGCACAGTGCCTCAAGCCTACAAAGGATCATAAACCAGACAGCCCCATGGGACACCAGCACCTCGGAGCCAACGACCAAGGGGACAGAGCCCAGCTTGGCCGCCTCCTAGCTGGAACTCTCAGTGACGTACTTCCCTGACTTCCAGTTTCCCTGTCCGTAAAACGTAGACAATACATCTCAACAGGACCACTTGAGGACGAAACAAAACACACATGCAAAATGACGAGGACTTCCTAGGTGGCTCAGCGGCCAAGAATCCACCTGTCCACCAGGGGACACAGATTTGATCCCTGGTCTTGGAAGATCCCACATGTCTCAGAGCAGCTGAGCCCGTGTGCCGCAACTACGGAGCCCACACTCTCTGAGCCCACGTGCCACAGCTGCTGAAGCTCCCAAGCTCTAGAGCCCGGACTCCACGAGCAGAGAAGGCACCACAAGGAGAAGCCTGCCCTGCAACGAAGAGTGAGCCTGCTCCCTGCCTCTCGGGAAAGCCCAGTGCAGCCAAAATAAACCGAAATTTGTAAGTGACGGACCAGCGTGTGACACACAGTAGATGCTCCGCTCAAGAGAGTCACCGTTGCTGCTGCTTTGACATGTATCACGGCCCCGCCTCTGTCCTCCCTCTACCCCTCACACCAAACAGTCTGGACACTCTTCTGAACGGTATTCATCGCTCCCGGGGCCAGGCCTGAACTAGAAATTTCTTCTACTCAGTGTTCCCCCGCCACCAGCCATCACTACTTCCAACTGTTGGCTTTAAGACCAGCTCAAACAAAACCTTTTCCCCCTGCTGTAATTCAACCGATAAATAAGGACAAGAAAGGGCAGGGGGCTCTCTTCTATCTTCACTGAGACCACCAGGCTCTCTCACACACACTCAGAAATCCCCAAAAAAATCTTACACCCCAAGCAGAGACTGCACCACACAGCCCCTTCCAACCCTGGCGTTGCCAGCCTTGGGAAGCAGACTGTGGACCTTTGCTGTCTGGAGTTGAGGAGACGCTCACAGGAGATAACCCCACCCCGGGCCCCTGGCAGATCTGGAGTTCTAGAGGCCTGGATTTGAATCCAGTCGGTGCCACCCTTCAGCTGGTCTGCTGAGCCCACTCTTGGATGCTCTTCCCTCGTGTGCAAAGTGATCCAGATGCTTCCAGAATTAAGATGCCGGTAAGGGAAAGCAATGGCCCACAAAACTATCTGAACCCTCTCCTGACCTTCAGGTTCGTGGCCACCTGCCTGGCCCTCCACCTTCCATCCCCACCAGCCCCCAGGCCCCGCCCCGACCTGTCCATCCCTCTCCTTCCAGAGTCCTTATCCTGGACACCCATCATGTGACAAATGTATGTTTATTATGCTTATCTATTTACCACCTGCCCCTGACCCCAGAATATCAACTCTTGGAGGGTAGGGTTTTTTTCTGATTAATTCAGTGCTCTGTTCCCGGAGCCTGGAGGTGTCTGGCCCACAGCAGGTGCTTCAGATCTGCTTGCTGAAGACTTGGCTGGTCCCCAAATTCTGTATTTGTAGTCATTGAATGTTTATGCCAACCTAGCCTCCCACGCTTTGTGCAGACAAAAAATCCCAGATAACTGAAGCCCAAGATCCTACAGGGGCTTCCCTGGTGTCTCAGTGGTAATAAAACCCACCCGCCAATGCAGGAGACACATGTTTGATCCCTGGGTGGGGAAGATCCCCTGGAGAAGGAAATGGCAACCCACTCCAGTATTCTTCTGGGACATCCCAAGGACAGAGGAGCCTGGAGGGCTACACAGTCCATGGGGTTGTAAGAGTCAGACACCACTTAGTGACTAAACACCAAGGCCCTGTATCGAAGACTTGGAGACGAAAGGGTTAACTTCTGGTAAGGCTGAAGCAGGAGGGAGCCCCCAGGGCGGTCAGCACAGCGTGCTAGATGGCCGTGACCTTTCATTCTGAGCGTTACCACCACCTGCATCAATTACCCCAGACAGTCAAGCTGTGTGCAGCCTTGAGTGCTGGCGAATGTAGACTCGATGACCTGTGCCCCCTCCCCTGCCCAAGCCCGGAGGACGGAGGCTCCTGCAACCCCTCGTGCTGGGTTGGCGGGCGGATGCGGGACTCACACCAGGTGTGCTGGAGAACCCCTCCCCAACCAGGTACCTGGGCCTCCCCTGCCACCCGGAGTGTGTCTGAGCCGCCGTGTGAACCCCACCTGGGTCACCTACAGACTCCAGAAGCCCCGTCCTGCAGGCGGCAGGCCCCCATGAGACCAGCTCCACGGAGCGCCCACCTGCTGCGTCCAAGCTGGGGACCAGGTGTCAGGGGGCCTTCCGCTCACCCACACGTTCATCACACTGTACAAGAGGACCGTCCAGCCCGTGGTGTGGGGGCACCTCACACCAGGCCCACCCTCAGGGCCAGGCCATCTTGGACTCAGAAACATGGACGGGTAGGGGGCTCCAATCCTGGCTTCCCTGTCCCCCGAGCTGGGTGGCCTGGGGCAATCGGCTCAGCCTCTCTAGGCCTCCGTTTCTCCAGCAGAAGATGGAGGGAATCCTGGGGAAGATCTTGGGAGAGAGGCCGACGGGCAGGGAGGGAGCATTAGCCATCACGGCTCGCGGCAGGTGCATTTCAGGCCCAGATGAATATACCTCTGGCCCAGCCACCGTCAGAGAACACGGTGGGGCCCTGAGCTAACAGGCTTCTGTGACAGAGCTCCGCAAGAATACAGGCTCTCGATTCTGGAGTCTGAAGGCCCAAGACCAAGCTGTGGGCAGGGACGGATCGCTCGTGCCTCTTGCCCCAGCCTGGAGATGACCAACCTCTCCCAGGGTCCTCACGTGGAATCCCCTCTGTGTGTGTCTGTATCCTGATCACCTCGCCGGTCACCCTGGATCAGAGCCATCCCAGTGACCTCACCTTGCTTCAACCACATCATCAATGCCCTCGGGCCTCCCAGATGGTGCTAGTGGTAAAGAACCCGCCTGCCAAAGCAAGAGACCGGAGAGACAGATTTGATCCCTGGGTTGGGAAGATCCCCTGGAGGAGGGCATGGCAACCCACTCCAGGATTCTTGCCTGGAGAATCCCATGGACAGAGGAGCCTGGTGAGCTACAGTCCAGGGGGTTGTAGAGTCAGACCTGACTGAAGCGACTTAGCACATGCACAGAAAGGCCCTCACTCCCAGTTCAGCCACATTCTGAGGGGTTGGAGCTTCAGCTTGCAGGTTTGGGCAGGTGCTCTTCAGCGCGTGTGCCTGGGCACTTACTCAGCATTTAATCTGCTGGTCTGGGGGTTACCACTGGGATCTTGTGCCCTCTGTGAGCACGCCCAGCCTCCTGTTTGCGGGCCCCCAGCTCCCCCAGGAGCTGTCTCCTACTCCAGCCTGCCCATGCCAATGCCTTATTCATCCATCAGATCTCGGTTTGGAGACCCTCCTTCCCTGGCCCCCAGCCTGGGTCTGCCCTTGGGCCCCCCCAGCCATACCCACTCCGTGTGTTACTACTGCCACAGGCAGCCTGGACGTCGCTCAGTCCCCAGTCTCTAACTCTGCACCAGGTATTAAAACATCATTAGTGCTGTTCAGTCACTAAGTTGTGTCTGACTCTTTGTAACCCCGTGGGCTGTAACCCATCAGGCTCCTCTGTCCATGGGATTTCCCTGGCAAGAATACTGGAGTAGGCTGCCATTTCCTCCTTTAGGGCATCTTCCTGACCCAGGGATCGAACACACGTCTCTTGTGTCTCCTGCACTGGCAGGCAGATTCTTTACTGCTGAGCCACCAGGGAAGCCTTCTCAGGGCACTTGGGGACCACTGAAGCTCTGCTCTGGTGCTCTTAAGGGTCTCTGATGCGTGGTTGTTTGGGGAGAGTTACAAAGATTCTCTGTGACCTGGGGGGCTCCTGTGAAGGGCATATGGAAGCCTATTTCGGGGGCACCAGTTCCAGTGATGGAAATGAAATACTGGAGGGACCCTATTCCCTCATTCAAGGGCTCCAGAGCAGGGTCTCACCTCCCTTCCACATGAGGCAGATGCTGCTCTTAGCCAGCTATGTGTCCTGTTCAGGGGGCTGGGGCTGGGACTTCCTGGTACCCGTTCAGAATGGCCAGGAACTATTCAAGGACACTGCCCCCACTCCCCACTTGTTCCTTGTACAGAACATTTCATTGCTTACCCATATTTCACCCTGTCATCCTTAATACCTAATAACAAAGTCAACATTTTCTAAGCTGAGCACTTTATGGTCATCATCTCATTTAACCCCTGTAAAGGCCCAGGGAGGTCTGATAACCTGTCCAGGGTCATGTCGCAAGTGCTAATGAGATCAGCTCTTCCAGAGCAATTACCTAGTGCACTCCTAAGTGTTTAGTTTCTACTCACCTGTTTATCCCGGACGCTTTGTGATTGGGGGCTGGGGCTACACTGGCACACAAGAGGTGCTCAACAAAAGCTTCCCAAAAGGTCTTTTCTGTGTCTTTTCCTGTATCCCAGATAGTTATCACTGGAGATGCTCAATAAATATTTGTCTTTTGGAGTGGATAGAGGAACGAAGAAAAGGAGAAAGGGCAGAAGCGTAAAAGGATGTTGAGTGGGTGGATAAGCGGACGGACGGATGGACGGTAGGCTGGGTGGACGGGAGAAAGTGGATGGGAGAAAGGATAGATGAAATGACAGGTAAATGGGTGGGTGGGAGGGTGGCTGGCCGGCTGTGTAGGTGATCTAAAGGATAAATGAATGGGTGAAGAGGTGGATGGAGAGATCAGTAGATGGGTAGATGGAGAGATGATTGGATGAATGGATAGGTGGATAGGCAGATGACTGGATGGATGGATGGATAAATGAGTGGATGAAAGGTGGACGGTCCCTAAGCCTACCCGCACCCCCCCTTGCCCCCAACCATCAGTGCTAGGGAAGAAAGTGATGTGGAAGACACAAAGCCACCAGCAAGCTGTGGGGTAGAGAAGCTGTGGGTATGACTCACGGGGGTAGAAGGCAGAAGCAGCGGAGGGACACAGGGGAGGTGAAGACCCAAGGGCCTCCAGAGGTCAGAGTCCTCCTAACTAGGAGAAAGAAAGGCTTCCTGGGAGAGGCGGCATTTGGGTTATACCTAGGAAAGTTTCCATGAGAGACAGAGGGGAAGGGTCCTCCTGGAAGGAGGCAGGACATGAGCAAAGTGACAGGGTGGGAGAGAGGCGGTGTGCACCTTGGAGTCGGCAGCCTCCTCACCTGGCTCCCTCCTGGGCCCTGAGCTCCTGTATGTAGGTCAAAGTTCATTCACATCCTTCTGCAGCAGCAGCAGCTCTGGCCTGACCCAGGGAGCCCATGACAGCTGGTGAGGACTTCCTGCTCTGATGGGTTCAGCTCCTGCTGCATGTCCGTCTGCTCAGAGCCCAGGATGTGATGACGTGAATGGACAGAGAAACGAGCACATACTGAGCGCCTTGCTGCTGTTCAGTCACTTGATCGTGTCCAGCTGTTTGCAACCCCACGGACTGCAGCATGCCAGGCTTCCCTGTCCATCACCATCTCCCAGAGTTTGCTCAAACTCACATCCATCGAGTTGGTGATGTCGTCAAACCATCTCATCCTCTGCTGCCCTCTTTTCTTTTAGCCCTCAATCTTTCCCATCATCAGGGTCTTTTCCAATGAGTCAGCTCTTCATATCACGTGGCCAAAGTATTGGAGCTTCAGCTTCAGCATCAGTCCTTCTAGTGAACATTCAGGGTTGATTCCTTTAGGACTGACTAGTTTGGGCACCTACCACATGCCGAATGCCTGACACGCCTGACCTCAGTGACCCTCAAAACTACCTGATCGTGCTTACACATGGGAGGCTGGCCTGCCCTGGGTCACGGAGTCAGGAGCTGGCAGAGGCCAGGTTTGAGTGCAGGTCAGCTGCCTGGAAAGCCCTGATGGTCTACAATGAGGACAGGAGAGGAATGGGGCGGGTGGTGAGTCCCGGACACGGCTCACACACTGGCTTCACACCCGTCCCTAGGCAGCCTGGCAACGTCAATTTACAAGATCTCCAGGGCCTGCTCACTCTCCACTTAACATTTCCTAATGATTCATCAGGACACAGTGAGAAAATCTGTACTTTTCTTGGGAACGCTGGAGGAAGGAGTGGGAAGGAGCATCCCGTTCTGCTCCTGGTCCCGCGTCTGTGCTGAACGTGGACCAGGCCAGCCTGCCCGGCCTCCCCTCTCGCCCGGCAGGCTGGCTCAGCTGTGATCACCCATCACTGCCCCAGTGTGCCCCATAAAGCAGTCAGGCTCCAGGTATAAAAAGAGAGAAGGTGGCTGTGCAGCTGAAAGGACAGCTCCCATGGGGAGAAGAGGAGGCTCCGAGGTCCCCAGGCTTCACATCAGTTTCTGGAATTTTCCCAGACAGAATCCCAGCTGCTACCCAGTGTGTCCCCTGCCTGTCCCTCCTGTGTTCCCTGAGCATCCACCTGGGTGGACTCTGGCGTCTGGAGGAGGTGAACCTGCTGTGCTTCCTGCTCTCAACTGCATGTCTTAGCCCATTTGCTACAACAGAAATCCCATCACCATGCCGCTGAATCAACCAACATTTCTTTCTCGCAGCTCCAGAGGCTGGAAGTCCATGATCAGGCTGCCCACAGGTCCAGCATCTGGTGAGGACCCCCTCCCTTCCTGGCCTCACATGGCGGGAGGGACAAGCGAGCTCTCGGGGGTCTCTTTGCTAAGGGCACTGATCCCATTCATGGGGGCTCTGCCCTCACAATCAATTCACCTCCCAAGACCCCACCTCCCAACACCATCGCACTGTGGGGCTGAGATCTCAGCACGTGAATCTGAGGAGGGGAAGGGAACACAAATATTAAGTCTGTGGCAGAGGCCTAGGCGGGTAGGGCAGGTGAGGAGGCAGAGACCTTCATCCAGCCAAAGTGGCGGGTGTGTGGAGAGGAGTGTGGACTCCTGGCTGGGAGAGGACCCAGGACGCCCCACAGAGGACGTGATGCTGGACTTTGCTGGAGTGGGGAGGACAAGCAGGGCCTTCTAGGACAAGGGAGGCTACGTGTGTCAAAGGCAGGCCTGTGAGGAATGAGCTGCTGAACTTAGTGCCATGAGGCAGTGAGGGGGAGATGTCCCGAAAGCAGGGCAGGCCCACTGGATCCCATAGCACTGGGAGCCGTGGAAGGCCTTGGAGCCACGGAGCCACGCCAGCAGAACCGTCTTTGGAAACATCCCCCAGGATGGCATGAATGGCAGGAAGGCTGGCGCAGCAAAGCCAGTGGTAGAGAGACCGGAGAGAGACAGGTCCCGGGCTGAGCAGCTGCCACCAGGCTCCTGATGGAGCAAGATACCAGCAGTGACGGGCCCTGATTAGGTGAAAGACAAAGCAACCGCAACTGCCTCACGCTTGCGGTCAAGGGCATTGCCTCACCCGAAGCACATGTAGGAGAGGTCGTCAGTCTAGGGGAGAGTCCAAAGGAGGGGGGGAGATGCCAGCCTGTAATAAGTCCTGCCAACCTCCCAGACACCTTCACGCTGGAATCCGTCTTGGCTGAGAGATGCACATACATCCACCAGAAAGGACCTCAAGTCAGCCCAGATACAGGCACAAGCGAGGTGACTGGCCAGAGACAATCAGGAACCTGCCCCAGGCTGGGCTGTGCTGCGCTCAGTCACTCAGTCGTGTCTGATGCTTTGCGACCCCGTGAACTGTAGGCTCCTCTGTCCATGGGGATATAAGCAACCTAAGCCACGCCTACTGCACACAGCTCACTCTGAGCTCATCTGTGTATTTTTCCACGTGTGTGTTGCTTCTAACAAGCCTTGTCTCGATTTCACAATCTTGGTCTCTTTGCTGAATCCTTCCTTCATGGACGACAAGGACCAAGGCCCTTCTTCTAGCCGTTCCACTGCCAGAATCAGTGAGGCTGCTCCAAACGAATAGGCGAGGCCACACGAGGGCCCAGAAAAGAGCTCTCAGGGGTGGTCTCTTTGGCAAAGGGCGCTAATCCCATTCAGGAGGCCTCCACCCTCATGACCTAATCACCTCCCAAAAGCTGCCCTTAGTGACCCTTAGCTTGGGCCAAAGGGGTCTTTCTGTCCTCCTTACTCCCCGCCTTACCCAGGCAGCCTCTCCCCACCTCCACTCCCTGCCCACCCCAAGTCTGCTCCTCTGCCCTCTCCTCAGGTGCTTCTCTCTCCTGCCCACCCCGCGAAAAGAGGGCTGTGTCCCTGCTGCCTTTGCATCACCAGGGCCCGGCACACAGCAGGTGCTCCACAATTTTCTCACGACTGAACGGATGACGGATGAACACCCCCACCAGCCAGTGCTGCGGGGTGTGCCGATCTCAATCGATGGGGTTCGTGCCGTTGCTTTTCCACACATTGGAGCTCAACTAATGTTAGAACCTGAATCCGTCCAGTCAGCTCATGTGCTGGAGGGAAATGGACCATCCTGTTCTCCCCGAATGCAGGCACTGCACACAGTAGGGAAGTATAAATACAGCATGGCCCGGCAGTCACAGCACCACAGAAAACCACAGTGAGGCCCTCAAGACCCCCAGCAAGCCTCCAGCCAGCTTCATGGCCCATTCACAAGGCCTGGACAGGTCAGCCACCCCAGGGTCCAGCCACGCAAAACATTTATTGCCCAGCTGACTCCGGCTCAGCCCAGAGGCCTGGAGATCCAATGAGGACCTGGTACCAAAGCTGGAGTCTTGTGATGCCCAGTTATACAGAACACGCTTCTCGTTGCAGAGAAAAGAACCTCCCCCTCGATCGTCAGAGTGGCCAGTTCCAGGCCTGAGGCCTCTGCTGGGACCCATCAGAGCCAGGAAGGGGTGTGATCTGCCCCGTCAGGCCCCTGGATGGACAGCACAGGGTCAGCGACACAGTAGGACGTCTGCTCATCCCCCACCAACTCAGGCAGGTCCAAGGGCAGGACACCCGCATGGGCTGAGCACCACTGTCCCCTCCATCTCGTGTGGCTCATGCGATCCTTACAACGTCTGCCTGGGGTTGATGTCATGATTCCAAGCTCAGGAAACTGAAGCTCAGAAGCTGGAAGCTGCGTGCCCAGGGACACACAGCCAAGAAACGGCTGCTGCATGTCTGGCTTTAGCTCCCTGAGGCTCTTGTACCAAAAACCACAAACTAGGGGCTTACAGCAACTGAATGGGTCTTCCATGGTGTAGAGACCAGACGTCTTAAATCCAGGGGCTGGCAGAGCCAGGCTGCCCCTGCAATCTCTGCATCCAAGAGGGTCCTTCCTGCCTCCTCCAGGCCTCCCTTGGCTGGTGGACGCATCACCCTGACCTCTGCCTCCATCTTCGTGGGCCTCGCCTCTGGCTCTGCGTCCAATTCTACCTCTTCTTAGGAAGACCCCAGTCACCAGATCAGGGCCCCCCGCTCCAGCATCCCTCCTCTTAACTAGATCACACGCACAAAGCCCCTACTGCTAACTAAGGTCACATCCACAGGCTCAGGTGGACGTGAACTTGGAGGGACACTGTTCATCCCAGTGCAGGCTATGCTTCTTCCCCCACGCATGGCTGCCATGCACGGAACAAGGTCATTTCACTTCTCATTTCATGAGCAGAGCACCCTGCTCCCTGTTGGACAGTTCACACAGAAGACAGAGGCTCCTCCATGGTTGGAGCTCATCTCGGTCTCGCCCCCCAGTTTCCCCACAAAGAACTTGCGTCTCCTCCCTCCCAGAGCTCACAGCTCTAACGGCCTCATCTCCGGAGGTCGGGGGGCGGGGCACTCACCCGGGGAGCTGACTACTCTCAGCAGCATCCACCTCCACCAGCGTCCCCAAGCATCTGGAACTTTCCAGGACATCTGGAGGGGAGGCTCCTGGCCAGGAAGGAAGCTGTTCATATCCGTCATTCTCCCTGGGGGGAAGCTGCACCTCCTTGCTGGGGCCGGGCCAACTCTGTGAGGCCGCCTGGCCGACCTTTCCATGGGCCCTGAAGACATGAGGGTTCTGGTGTGTCCCAAGTGGGCCCTGGGCTCTGGGGAGAATCTGACAGCCCCCCCACACCGAGCCCGTGAGCTCAGTTCCAGCAAGTTCTTCCTATGAAAGACTGACAGGTGCTGTGTGGAAACAGGAAGATGCCACGTGCGGGGCCGTGGGCCATGGCAAGAGGCGCAGAGGGGCTCCCTGAGATAAAGCATGGGGACCCCTCTGCACGACCTGGCTCCCCAGAACACCCCCAACCACAGCAACAGATGTGGCAGAAGCCCTGGGGGGTGGGGGCCAGGATGGGGACTGCAGCACCCAGGAAAGAAGGCCTGGGTCTTGCTAACACCTGAGGCGGGCACAGATGGGAGGGGGATGTGGGTGACAAAGAGGATGGAGGGGCCACGGGAGAAGGCGGGAGGGCTCATCCTACACCCACACCCCCAGGGAAAAGCCACGAGGGCGCCCCAGCTCCAACGGGCCACAGGGCCGAAGTCAAGCGACGAGAGCGGGCCTGTCTCCAGTATCCAGCCAGGACTGATCAGAGCCCGAACATGAGCTCAAGATCCCCCAGTCACACCGCCAACAGCAGGACGCATAAAAGAGCAACAGGGTATCACCTGTAAAATCGACGGACGGCATGTCTGCAAAGGCGAATACTTCTGCCTTTCACAAGGCGCTGTTCTCTTCAAAAGAGGAGAAGGAAAAGGACACCCCACAGACTGGCAGAAAACGTTTGCAAATCACACATGTGATAAAGGACTCATAACCCTGCATGCATAGAGAACTCGCGAAACACGACCACCACCACCTCCAAAGCACCAGCGTCAAAGATGGACAAAGGAGTCTAGCAGACACCTCACCAAATGAAGACGGAAAGAGAGATGGCAGAGAAGCATCTCTTCTCAAAGAAGAGATGCAGACGTCACGGATCACCAGGGAAATGCAAATCTAAGCACAGTGAGATCCCACCACACACCGACTGGAAGGGCTGGAATCGAGGGAACGAGCATGCCAAGGTGAGTGGGGCGGAGCTGGAGTCTCACTCATTTCCATGTGAAATGGGGCCACCGTTGGGAGCTTTCTCAGAAACTCAGCCTGCCTCGGCCTTCCCATCCAAGCCTGGGTTTTACCCGAGAGAAAGGAAGGCACGGGTCCCCACATAGACTCGCGCAGGAAGGCTCACGGCAGCAAAAAGCTAGAAACAAACCAAATCCCCACCCACAGGCTAATGGATCGACACGCTGCGGGATGTCCAAATAGCCGGATGAATGGAAGACACCATCGATGGATGGACAATGACAACATGCAAGAATCTCAGAGCAGCTCCAGGGAGTGACAGGGGGCCGACAAGAGACTGGTACTATACGACCCACGGAACCGTCGAGAAAAGCAAACTGACCGACAGTGGTGGAGAGGAGGTGACCTGGGGAGCCAGCGGGGCAATGGTAAGAGGGCAAGAGGAGACCTCAGGGGTGATGGACACCTTGCCGATGTGACGACGGTTTCACAGGTATACACGTGTCCAGACGTACCGCATCGTGCACTTTAAATACACATCACCTGCTTTTAATATCAATTAAACCTCAGTAAACCTTTTTTAAACCTGCTGAAGGCTGGCCGGTCCCTCTAGCCCGTGCAGAGCATTCTACTCTGGACCACGCTGAGCAGAATCATAGATGCACGAGGCGGTTCCATTCACAGCTTTCCCTTTGTAGATCTGCCAAGGTGTCCTGTACAAAATCCATCTTTGCAACCTGAAATCTTCTCAGATCAGGGCAGCACAAACTCACAGGGAGGGTCGAGGCCCTGGAGGGGAGACTCCTCTCCTGACACACCCAGTTTCTGTCTGACTTGTGCCCCTGACCTGGGGTGAGCCTGCAGGAGGATCCCTGGGGCGGGGGGAGGGGGGGTGGTCCCGGAGATCACATCCTTGTGTTTCTGGAATGGTCACTGCTCAAGTCTCCTATAGGTTTCTAGCCCCATGGTTCACAGACCATTTTTAGAATGACATCAATCTGCAAAAGCCAATTTACAAAGCGGACAGAAGTTTCACTTTATCAGTATGCAAGTTTATTTAATAACTTCAGCTTTTAAAGCCAATCCAGGTGGAGAGGGAGGCTGCCCCCAAGAACAGGCCTCTCTGGGGACTGCCCCCCACCACCCACATCTCCGCCACATCCTGAGCTGTCTCTGTTTTGTGGGAAACCCTGATCCAGACGAGAAAGGCACATCACTCACAGAGTTCTCCCCAAGAGATGCAATCAGGCCTGAGACCTGTAACCTAGTCATGGGAGCTTTCTTGTGCGTTCCCTACAAGCAGAAGACAGTTGGGAGGTGTCCGGGCTTCAGAGTGCTGAAACAGTCAAATCAGTTCAAAACTGAAATCCAAATCGAATGCTTGTGGCACCCGGCACCCAAAGCTTCGGAATCCACGTTCCAGGTACACGTCCCACTTTGTCACGGCTGCTGAGGCCTGGAGGGGCGCACCTTCCGTCTTGAATGCAGGAGAGGAACCTGGCCCTGGAAGCATGCCTCGGGCCCTTACTTCTTCTCCCAAACTCACCACCTGCTTGCAAATGCAGGGAGAAGGGGCTGCAGCAAGCCTCACCTGCACCCAGGGGGCTGGGGCCCCGCCAAGAGCTCAAATAAAGGTCCAGCCAGACTGACCACCCACCTGGTTCAGCCTCTAGAATCAAGAGCCCAGCATTCAAATCTCTGTCCACCACTTTGCAGCTGTGCAACCTCAGACAACTGACTTAACCCCTCTGTGACTCAGTGTCCTCGTCTCTAAAACGGGGATGGTGATGATCCATACCTCCGTGAGTCATTGAGGAGATGAAACGTGAAGCTATGGGTGCAGAGCTCAGCAGATCCAGGCCCGGGGCCAGGCTGTGAGGGCCCGGGGTTGGTGAGGGCGGTGGCGGAGGGCGGGTGGGCTGTGGGCAGATCACCGTCAGCTCTCCACCCAGCTCTCTCAGGCCCGCCCACATCCTGCCGGTCGCCCTCCTCTCTGGCCCCTGTTGCGCCTGTGCCTCTCTCCCCACTCACAGTTCCCCAGAACCCCCCACCCACCCTTAAGCCTCCTCCTCCAGGAAGTCTTTCCTACTCCATACAGCAGAAAATCCACACGTAAGGATTCCCGCTGTTTCTGAATGCTGACATCTCGGTCACTTCAGCCGCCTCCCTGAAGCCCCGTTCCCTCCTCTGCCCCTTGGGGTGACACCCTATGCCTGCAGAGTTGCTGCAGAGAGGGAAGAGCAAGCCACGGACACCCCTGCCTGGCGCCCCCGGGGCACGGATGCCGGCGGAGCCCGGTCATAGTCTCCGTGACTGTGTCACGCAACCCCGTCCCTCTGCCCCCCGCGGAGCTGCACGAGGCGGGGGCTGAGTCTCTGTGTCCCCCTGGAGCCCAGCCCGGAGACTGAATGGGATTCAAGTCCCACAGCTTTGCAGCTCCATCCCAGAAGAACTCAAATAAAGGAAAAATCTCAAACGTATTTAGCAGCCAGCAAAAGCCGTGCGCCTGTGTGGAGGGCTCGGGTCATGCTCCCCTTTCAAATGCTGCTGGAAAAGAAGCCCGGCATCTCCGCACTCCTGATGTCGGTGAAGACATCCAAGTCGGCCCTTGACCAGAGCCGTGTCAGGGAAAGGTCCGACCTTTGGCTGCCGGGAGGGCCGAAGCCCTTGTGTGGGTTTCCGGTACACAAGAGGTGCTGAATGCCTGCGTCCCCACAGAAGTCAGAGCCCTAAATTCTATCACCCCACATGCCTCCGACTCGCTGGGTCATCTGGGTGGGCCACTTGACCTCTCTGGACTTCTCGCACATTCGCACACACGAGTAAAACACCCACCGTTCGAGGGAGTTCAGGGCCGTGCACCAAAGTGGCCATGGCCCCCGAGCCCCTCCCAAATGCCAGCGTCTGTGCCATCCTGGCCTTGGGGCTGGCAGGACACTAGACTCAGACACCCACCACCCACCCAGCGGGCAGGGCCAGGGGGGTGGAAGGTGGCAAAGGGAAGGAGGGTTCATGGGGGCAGCGGGGGCGGCGGGGGGCGTTCCAGGAAAGCTCCACAACAGCGGAGGCCATCAGGAGGAGGAAACACGATACACAGTCCTGTGGACAGTGGACCCCGGGGTTCAGGAGAAGTCTGGGGTGGGGCAGGAGGCCTTGGCGTAGAAGGTGCAGAGTCATGGGTGTGTGGACAGAGCTCACACAGGCCAGGCGAGTGAGGGTGTCCCCAGGAGACGCAGGAGGAGGGGCAGAGAGAGGGGAGCGGGCTGGGGGCGTTGCTTGAGGCCCAGCCCAGCCCGGGGCGGGTGGGATGACCATATGACTCCTCTAGGGACTGCGGTGCATCCAGCCCTGAGGTTGCGGGTGTGTCTGTGGTATACACCCCAACTCCATCACCCTCTGCAGGAGGCCCCCCCTCATCAGAGTTCCAGGTACCAGGCCAGTCTGAAGCTGCTCCAGACCCAAGAAAGGGAGATGGGCAGGTGCCAGCCCCACATGCAGCACCCAAACACACACACAGGCACGTACACACGCGCCCCCGCACACACACACGCGCCCCCGCACACACACACGCGCCCCCGCACACACACACGCGCCCCCGCGCACACGCACGCGCCCCCGCACACACACACGCGCCCCCGCACACACACACGTGCCCCCGCGCACACACACACACACACACACACACACGCACGCACGTGTCTCTCAGCTCCGTGCCTGCCCGTGGTCTGGCTGAAGCTCAGCTGCCCTCCCTGGTGTTTACAGAGCAGCTGTCAGCACCCACCCGCTGACAGTCCTTCCCCTGCCTGCGAGGCAAATGCAGGAACAATGAACAGCCCGGCCCAGAGAGGAGGCAGGCGAAGCCTGCAGGGAGCAGAGGTGGAGGCCCAGGCCTGCGGCCGGTGTGGCTGCTGCAGCCGCTGCGGCCGCAGGGCCAGTGTGGCTGGGATGGCCGGGCAGGCACGGGGCCCCCGAGCCTCCATTTCCTCTTTAACGACCAGAGGGAAGGCTCCCACGGCCCTAGCTCCCCGTGGGACTTGTCTGAGACAATGCACAGGAAGTCATGCACATCCAAGGGGCTATTTTTCTTCTTTTCTGGATGAATCAGTTATGGAAGAAACTTCCAGAATGCTTGGAAGGGAAGCAGAGGCAAGTTACAGTCTGGAATCTTCCGGAATCCCCTTCCGGGGTCTCTGCATGTCCTTCCATCACAGCGAGGCCTTTGTCTAGCTCTCAGTGCCGTCGGGGCCTGGAGATAAGAGGGCCGCACGGCCCCCGGATGTGGTCAGCCAGGGCTTCTGCCTGCGCCTTCTGGGAATCTCTGGTCAGGCCCCGAGGCCTTGCCCAAATACAGCAGATCCCTGAGAAATGGACCATCTCAGAAAGCCCAAAGGGTGGACTGTGTGACTTTCAGGCTCTCCCCACCCTGCGCCCGGCAGCAAAGCAGCTTTGATCCCTCATGGTGGGGGAGCACGGCGGGGTCAAACAGACCCCCTCCCTCATCTGTCAAAAAACTTACTCCAGGGGCTGGCTGTTGGAAAGCTCCCCCCACCACCCCGCCAAGTCCAGCCCCCACGGCCTCTCAGGGACCACCTGCAAGCTGCTGTCCCACGGACCTGACCTCAGTCCTCGGGGCCTGCACCGGCCCACACCCCTGCAGGGACCAGGCCTCACCCCTGGCCTCTGATGCAGCCCTGCGCATCATCCTGAGCAGAGATCTGCCTTCAGGAAGGGCCCCCAGGCTGGTCCCCCTGTCTGGTCCCCCTTCCCCAGCACAAGCTTCCGGGAAAAGTAGGTGATGGGCTGGGAGCCCCGGTGGTCCTGGGCGTGTTTCTCAGGCCCAGTGTCAGACGCCCCCATCCAGCCTCTGAGCCTGCTGTTACAGTGACGCCAGCCTCAGAACAGAAGTCACAGTGGGGAGTGACTGCAGTTGGGAGGGACCCAAGTGGCCCCGAGAGGCCCTGCACCAGCCCCCTGCCTTCCAGCAACAGGGGTACAAGTGTGAACACCCAGGGGGTCAGGGCTCTTCCTCCTTCTTATCATGTGAGCCTCCAGCCAGACTCCCTGCATCCAGCCTCACCAGGCCGTCCACCTTCACATCCTGTTGTTCAACGAACAAAGAGTCCTCGATCCCCAGGGACTCTCCCAAGGACACATCTGATCAGGCACATCCAGCTTATGTCCATTCAGGCCCTCCTGTGGCCCCAGGAGTGGATGGAGCCTGCTGGGTGGATGCTCGGGGTCCTTATATTAGGGTGCAGGGGCCACCATGACAAAGCTCCACAGACTGGGTGGCCAAAACAACAGACGCAGTTTTCAGGAGGTGGAAGTCTACGATCACATTGTGGGCAGGGCTGTGTCTCCTGACACTCTGCTCCCTGGGTCCCCACATGGGGGTGTCTGAGCCCTACCCCGCCCTTCTTGCAAGGACCAGGGCCCACCCCAGAGACCCTGTTCGACCTCAATCACCTTCTTCACAGCCTGTCTCCACACACAGTCACTCTGAGGTGCTGGGAGCAGAACCTGCACACGTGGATTTTGTGGGGACACAGCTCAGCCCATGAGAGCCCCCGAGAGCCTGCACTCCCTCCATGCGGCCGCAGTTCCTACTGGTCCTTGGACGGCCCCCACCCAGGACATCTTGAATCAGAAGTCAGGGTTAGTGAGGGGTCTGGGGATCAGGTCAGTGGGCAGAAGCACCCCCTAGAGGCCTATTCCCCCTTGCACAGTTCAGTTCAGCTCAGTCGCTCAGTCGTGTCCCACTCTGCGACCCCATGGACTGCAGCACGCCAGGCCTCCCTGCCCATCACCAACTCCTGGAGCTTGCTCAAACTCATGTCCATCGAGTCAGTGATGCCATCTACCTATCTCATCCTCTGTTGTCCCCTTCTCCTCCCACCTTCAATCTTTCCCAGCATCAGGGTCTTTTCAAATGAGTCAGTTCTTCGCATCAGGTGGCCAAAGGATTGGAGTTTCAGTTTCAGCATCAGTCCTTCCAATGAATATTCAGGACTTATTTCCTTTAGGATGGACTGGTTGGATCGCCTTGCAGTCCAAGGGATGCTCTCTTCTCCAACTCCACCCTTCAAAAGCATCAATTCTTCAAAGCTCAGTTTTCTTTACAGTCCAACTCTCACATCCATACATGACTACTGGAAAAACCATAGCTTTGACCAGACAGACCTTTGTGGCAAAGTAATGTCTCTGCTTTTTAATATGCTGTCTAGATTGGTCATAGCTTTTCTTCCAAAGAGAAAGCATCTTTTAACTTCATGGCTGCAGTCACCATCTGCAGTGATTTTGGAGCCCCCAAAATAAAGTATCTCACTATTTCCATTGTTTGCCATCCATTTGCCATGAAGTGATGGGACCGGATGCCATGATCTTAGTTTTCTGAATGTTGAGTTTTAAGCCAACTTTTTCACTCTCCTCTTTCACTTTCATCAAGAGGCTCTATAGTTCTTCGCTTTCTGCCATAAGGGTGGTGTCATCTGCGTATCTGAGGTTGTTGATATTTCTCCCAGCAAACTTGATTCCAGTTTATGCTTCATTGAGCCCAGCATTTCACATGCTATACTCTGCGTATATGTTAAATAAGCAGATTCCCTTCTCCAGGGGATCTTCCCAACCCAGGGATCAAACCCAGGTCCCATGCATTGCAAGGGGATTCTTTACCAGCTGAGCCACAAGGGAAGCCCCCAGATGAGAATACAAGGCCAAAAAAAGGGCAGATTTGGCCTTTTGCTCTTGGCTGCATCTCCAGCCCTGAGACCACGCTTGGTATACAGCAGGTGCTCGGTAAGTACGTGGCAACTGAATGTATGATGCAAAGTCTTAGAAAGGAAACTGTAGGTTGGTTTCAGCTGTCACCTGAGGCTTACAGCTGCATTTCCTTCCTAGAGTTCCTGGGAGAAGCCCCCAGGGTCACAGGGCCCAGCTGCCCGGCCACCCCATCATGGTGACCTCCTCCCCTCTGACCTCTGGCCTCATTCCCCAGGGCACTGTCACAGTGGGCCCCATGGTGAATGTCTCCGTCACCTGCCAAGACAGTGAGCTCTGCCGAGGTCTGTGCCCAGAGCCCTGGCTGCTTTAGATGGTGTTTTCCTTCGTCTGTGATTCAGCAAATGACAATTAAGCACCTACTGTGAGCTGACCCCATCCAAGGTCCAGAATCAAGGACCAGATGGTGGTACTCAGACTTTAGTACCATAAACCCTCAGCTCCCCAAAGAGCGTGTGGCTCCGGAGGCCACCTCAGATACCAACATGAAAAGCCAAAATTCTCCTTCTAAATCACCACAGCCCAGATGAAAAAACAAAGAAGAAAGAGCAGGAAGGGGCCGAGCGGATGTGACTGCACCCAGAATGGTGCCAATCCACACCCAGCGCCTTTCAAGACCAGCAAGAGGTGTGGGGCGATCGTGAAGCAGCAGAAAGGGGTGAGCTAGCCTTCTCTTTAGATGAGGAAGAACTGGAGACAGTGGAAGAAAAAAGCACAGAGGACACCATCCAACAGATAAGATCCATTAATAACACACATGCATACCTATGGCGGATTCATGTTGATGTATGGCAAAAAAACCATCACCATATTGTAAAGTAATTATCCTCCAATTAAAATAAGGAAATTTTAAAAAACTATGCTCCAAAACTAAATTTAAAAAATTAAAAAAATAATAATTCCTTAAAGTCTGATTTCCCAACACAGTTTAAAAGTTGCCGTCTTTCCTTAATGAAGGTGGGCATGCCTTGTTGCTCTGGAGACTGTGTCCCTGGGGGTATACTTCCTGGGCCGAGGCGTCTTCTCTGACCCAACGCCCACTGCTCCTCGAGAAGGCCCCCAGGACACTCATTTTGGAAAATCACATTAGGCTTGCTGCCGGGGACCAGCCCCGGCTGATCCAGGGTATTCGAAGCGGGGACGGCGTCGGCGACCTATTTATTTAAATATTTATCAAAGATATAAAGAGTAATAGAATGAGGATAGCTCAGTGAGGAAATTCAGTGGAGAAAAGAGGCTGAGTAGCTTGGTTTACTCAGGAGACCAATAAAACTTCAAGACAAGAAGTTGCACCACTTACGTAGGCCGCAGGCGTCCTTCCATTCTCCCGAAGGAGAGGAGACACTGAGGCCTCCCCCGTCGGATCTTAGAAGCCCAGGCATAATTAGCAAGCATGGCGGGTTCCGTGCTCCAGATGGAGACTCAGCCAGAATTTAGGAGAGAGAGCGACATGGGGAGACCAAGTTTCAGTGAACAAGGCCCGCACTTTATTTTCCAAAGTAGTTTTTATACCTTAAGTTGTGCATAGAGGATAATGGGGGAAGGGGTGGAGTCATGCAAGGACAGCAGCTCCTGGTCCTAATCGAAGCCAGGCTTTCAAACTTATCATATGCAAAAGTTCAGGTGAATTACATCATCTTCTGGCCAGGAGGCCTGTTAACATTTTAAGAAACTTATCTTTCTCTAAAGGTGATTATTCCAAAGTCAGGCACCAGCCTCCAAAAAAGCATTGGACAAAGCTGCATTCCTATAGGGCAAAGGTGAGGTGGGCTCAATCAAGAAAAGAATTAACTCAAGGGTCCAAGGTTACAAACATTGAGGCTACTACTTACATTTCTATACACCCATTATATCAATCAATACACGCCAAGGACACAGTAGGTAAGGAGTATGGAGACTTAGCAGCAAACATTGGCCCAATAAGTGAAAAAACCTTCACCAATACAATTTCTAATCAATCTTTTAACTACTCAAAGGAATCTGTGTTTAGACAGATTAGAACATCTCCTGCCTCTCACAGTTGGGAGGCTCTGAACAATCACATGTGGCCGGGAAAACCTATTCAGGCAGGCTAGAGGATTTCCAAAGGAGTTTGTAGGTTAAACACTGTCACACCCAGGAATTATTAACTGGAGCTGTAAGCTAACTCTTTTTCAGAGAGAGGTAGTGGGGGACAGCCCCCCGTAAAGTCAGAGGTGTAGGTGAAAGCACAAAGCAGAAAGTAGGCAGACTCTGGTTTTGGGGGTAGATGCTCGAGAATTTCCAGGGAGACTCCTAAGGCTTGATCCCTTTGCATATGCCAAGCCTCCTTCCTCATGACCTTTGCCATGGGCGGAGCTCGCTCCCCGCAGCTTGCTTTCCATCCCCCAGTCTCAGTCTGTTTTGGCCACGTGGAGGAGGAGCAGGAGCACCTGCTGTGCTAACACTGCTCTATGGACACAGCACCCTGGGCCCACGGGCACCCTCGGCCCCAGAGTTCTGCAGATGGAGTCACCGCCTGGCTGGGACCTTCACATCCCAGGGGCGTGCAAACATAAGCTATTAAAATGCACGATTAGGGGAGCTCTGCAGCACTGGCACCCAACTCCAGTACTCTTGCCTGGAAAATCCCATGGACGGAGGAGCCTGGTGGGCTGCAGCCCATGGGATCAAGAAGAGTCGGACACGACTGAGCGACTTCACTTTCACTTTTCACTTTCATGCATTGGAGAAGGAAATGGCAACCCACTCCAGTGTTCTTGCCTGGAGAATCCCAGGGATGGGGGAGCCTGGTGGGCTGCCGTCTCTGGGGTCGCACAGAGTCGGACACGACTGAGGCGACTTAGCAGTAGCAGCAGCAGCGCTAATCAGATGGTAGTCTTAAGTTTACTGACACCATAAAATGCTATTTGATATCTTCATTAGAGTGTGTAAAAGGAGGCACATGTATATTAGGGTTTTCCGATGGCTCAGTGGGTGAAAAAAAAATCTGTCTGCAATGCCGGAGACATAGAAGACTCGGGTTCGATCCCTGGGTTGGGAAGATCCCCTGGAGGAGGGTATGGCAACCCACTCCAGTGTTCTTGCCTGGAGAATCCCATGGACAGAGGAGCCTGGTGGGCTGCATTCCATGCGGTCTCAGAGTCAGATTCAACTGAGCACAGACACGCACACACACACACACACACGCACACACACCACCCGCATGGGCTGATTGCCCACTGTGTGCCTGACACTATTCTAGAAGCTGAAAGGACAGCAATGGACAAACGAGCTTTTGTATAGAGGGGGAGACAGACAGTGCACACGCAGCCAGGACTCGGTCACGTGCAGCTGGTGAATGCCACGGAGAAACCCCGAATGGAGGGAGGGTCCAAAGCCCACGGGGGAGCCCTGGCTTGCAATTCTACATAAGGAGGTCAGGGGCCTCGCGGAAGAGCGTGATGCCTGTGCAGCGCCCCCAGGAGCCGGGCAGACGCTTGGCTGCAGGAAGGGCATTTTGGTGGAGGAAATGGCAAGCGCAAAGGCCCTGAGGCTGGAGTGTGCTCAGCAGGCGCGGTTGTCATGGGAGACGGGGTGGGGTGGGCTGAGAGGAGAGGCAGTGTGGATCTCAGAGGCCTGGTGGTGAGCTTGGCTTTTCTTTCTTTTTCATGTGGATCTTTTTTAGTCTTTATTGCATTTGTTACAATATTGCTTCTGTTTTAGGTTTTGGTGTTTTTGGCCTTGAGGTCTATGGGGTCTTAGTTCCCCGACCAGGGTTCGAACCCACACTCCTTGCATTGGAAGGTGACGTCTTCACCGCTGGGCCACCAGGGAAGTCCCGAGCGCGGCTTCTCTGAGTGAAATGGGAGCCCCTGCAGAGGTTCATGGTTTATACATCTTTCCTCCAGCCATGTGCCAGCTCTTGGAGGGTGGGGAGCACGACTGGCTCCACCTACCACTGGCCTTCCTGCAAATGCTGCCCCATAAACCTGGGGAACGAGATGGAGCCTGCAGTCGGGCCCTGGGGACAGGACTAGGGATGAGACACAGTGAGCAGGACCCCGTGCAATCCCGCTGAGCCAGGAAAGGCGGGCTGCGGGTGTAGATACTGCAGGGTAGGCAGCTGGCCCACCCACCCACTTTCTGTGCTGCCTGTGGGTCTCAGGCGAACCACAGAGCCCAGTGCAGGGGAGGGAAGAGGTCAGTGAGGGGAAGGCGAGGAGGGGGACCCCGGTGGTGGCCATAGGATGCTGTGTCCGTCGGTTTTACTCAAGAAGGATCTGCAGGAAGAATGATCCGAGGTGTTAACCACATCCTCCCAGAGCAGCGAGAGGGCAATCCGGAAACGTGTGCCGGGCGACGAACCGCCTGGGAGGTCAGCTGAGCTAATGGAAAAAGAGGGGAAACGGCCCATTTTCACCTCGTTCTGAGGATTTCAGTAAACACTCTCCTTTAGGCTCCCCCACTATCCGCCCCAGGAATGACGACACTCAGAGAGGGGGGTGGAAGCGGCTGGGTGGGTTTTGAGCTGCCCCGTGGCTCAGACAGCAGCTAGGGCCAGCCTACACCTTTGCCCCATGGGAAGGGGGTCCGGTGAGCTCTGGTCACAGCGCTCCCCAGGCCAGGCCAGTGTGCATCTCTACCACGGACTGGACCACGCCCCACATGTCAGCTTGGCCCCGAGCCCCAGACTCTGCCCTCTGTTATGTAGAGAGCAGCTTCTGAGAACCTGTGCGACCCTGATCCGCGGCCCATTCATCCGCTCGCTTATTCATTCTCGAGAGTATGCGGTCACCCCGTCTCCGTACCCCTGGTCACCCCAAGTGTGTATGGAGAGTGATCTGATGCCTTCAGTGCTGGCTCCCTGACTCCCCATCACAAGGCAGGCGCCATGAGGGTGGGGGCTCTCTGTTTCCATTGCTGCTGTGTCTCTGCTGCTGCTGTGGCTGCTGAGTCGCTTCAGTCGTGTCCGACTCTGTGCGACCCCACAGACGAGGCCCAGTATACATAGTGGATGACGGGCTCCCCTGGTGGCTCAGACACTAAGAATCTGCCTGCAACGTGGGAGACCCGGGTTCAGTCCCTGGGTGGGGAAGATCCCCTGGAGGAGGGCATGGCAACCCACTCCAGTATTCCTGCCTGGAGAATCCCATGGACAGAGGAGCCTGGCGGGCTACAGTCCATGCTGTCGGAAAGCGCTGGACACGACTGGGTGACTAGCACTTTCACCTCTGCATAGTAGACACTAAACATATTTGTGTGGGATGAATGAATGAGGTGGGTGAGAGGGCACTGAGGCTAAGCTCTGAGCTGTTGTAGGACCTACGGGTGAGGCAGAGAATGCCCCCCCAGGAAAGGGGCCCCCACTTCTGCCCACAGTGCCCCCTGCTCCATCCCTTGGAGAGAACTCTCGCCTCCCTGGGTCCTCCCACCCTGGGCCCTCTCCTCCAGGAAGCTCTCCAGGCTCCGGCACCACAAGAATCCAGCTCAGCTCCTGATCAAGCCACTGGTCAGTGGCTCTGAAGGACGGGACAGTGCGTTCCCCATCTACCCGTCAACGGCCCAGCAGAGGGCAGGCCGTTCTCTCCTGACCCAAATCTGCCAAACTTAAGTTGTCTTGCGTCCATGCATACTAAGTCTCTTCAGTCGTGTCCGACTCTACGATCCCGTGGACTGTGGCCCGCCAGGCTCCTCTGTCCATGGGATTCTCCAGGCAAGAATACTGGAGTGGGGTGCAGTGCCCTCCTCCAGGGGATCTTCCCAATCCAGGGATCAAACCAGCATCTCTTATGTTCCCTGCATTGGCAGGCGGGTTCTTTATGACCAGAGCCACCTGGGAAGCCCTAAATTGTATTATCAGCTTCCAACAAGAAAAGCCAGTTCTATCAGCCCCTGACTCCTGTCCTAGCTCAGAAAAGTCTCTAGAACCTCTCTTGCTGCCCCTGACCTATGCTACTGCCTCAGCTCAGGGGGTGACTAGAGTCAGGGAAGGCAATGGCACCCCACTCCAGTACTCTTGCCTGGAAAGTCCCATGGACGGAGGAGCCTGTGGGGCTGCAGTCCCTGGGGTCGCAAAGAGTTGGACACGACTCAGCGACTTCCCTTTCACTTTTCACTTTCATGCACTGGAGAAGGAAATGGCAACCCACTCCAGTGTTCTTGCCTGGAGAATCCCAGGGACGGGGGAGCCTGGTGGGCTGCCGTCAATGGGGTCGCACAGAGTTGGACACGACTGAAGCGACTTAGCAGCAGCAGCAGCAGAGTCAGGGCTAGCGGTTGCCTGGGGGAAGGACAAATCAAGGTCAAGGCTGCAGGCGGTGGCCAAGCCCATCAGCCCCCAAGGGATCAGATGAAGTGCCTGAGTGAGCCCTGGGCCACGGGGTCCCTGACTCCCCATTTTCAGATGACTGGACAACAGGGCTGTTTAAGGCCTCTCCCATATACTTTAAGAAGAAAACAACAGAAATCAACTGAGTAGGAAATTCACCAGGATCTAACAAGCTCTCATTTCAGACACGTGCGGGTGCCTTCGCCTTGTTTTAAAAGGAACGGAGGGCGTTATCCCCAGCTGTTCTTTGATGTCCCAGGACAGATGGTCTCCTGGAGATTTATCCGGGGCCGTGCGATCCATACGCAAGAAACTGAGCCTTGCTCAGAGGAGAGCCGTCTGGGGCAGTCATCTCTCAGGGGAAAACCAGCAGCAGCGCTGAGTTGATTGGGGTCCGGGGCTCATCACCAAGGGCTCATCGCAGCCCAGCCGCCAGCCCCTGAGCCCCCAGCCCCCACCTCGCCGGGCTCCCAGCTGCCAGGGCAGCCCCCCGCCCCTCGCCAGGCCGCCCGCTATGTCTGCAAAGTCCCTATTCATCCCCGCCAACCAAGCCGAAGTGGGTCCCCCACCCCCAGGCTCATTCCCCTCTTGTCTGCTCACCTCCCCCACCAGCTCACCACCATTCAGCTTTATGTGCCGAGCTGGGGGGCTGGGGGGCTGGGGGTGTGTGGCAGGGCCAGGGTGGTCCTTTTGTGAGGCGTCCCGCTAATGCCGCCCCGCTAATCCCGCAGTTTGCACAACTCTGCAGCACAAGGTCACTTTTAATTACTGCCCACCAGGCTGGTCCGAGAGGAGGACAAACACTTGAGTGAAGGGAAGCCCGTGGCTCTGAGAAACGCGGTGCCCACCGAGGCTCAGCCCCAACACGGGGCGGCGGGGAGGGGCTTCCAGGCCACTGGTGCTGACCCCGGGCTGGGCCGTGGACCCCTCTGGGAGCCGAAGAAGGCTCCAGCTGCCCTCCTCAGAAAACTGTGCATCATTGCCTACAATTTCCTGGCCTTGACACTCCTCCCAGAAGCCAGATGAGGACTCCAGACCAGCCTGATCTCTGGCCCTCCATGACCCCCTTTCCAACACCCCAGTCCCCCATTGTTCGTCCAGGCTGGGGTACCTCCGTGTCCGGAACCCACCCCTGCCTCCCCTGGACACAAGCAGAGCCCAGGATTCAAGGACAAGAGGCTGCCCCCAAACGCCCCTTTCCCATCCCACGGCAGCCCCATCCTGAACCCTGAGTGGTCTTGCACACACGCTGTGGACGTCGGCGTGGACCCCCCAGATCCGTTCCCCTCTGCACCCCACCCCTCCATAACCTCTCTCTTGGCCAGACCTCAGGCCTGGGGGCACACACTGGCCGCACAGCTCTCTCTGGGAGGACAGACCTGGAGAACCGGTTTCTCAGGCCCTGGAAGCAAGCTCGGGCCATCTGGGCACAGAATCACAGGGTTCGAGGTACCCCGGATGCAGATGCGGCCTGGAACCAGCTCCAGGAGGCCCCGTCCCCCCGCCCTACAGATTGTCTGGCCCTCTGGGAGCTCATGACTCAAGAGAAGTCAGAGCTGGGTGCTCCCAAGCGTGGGGCCAGGGCAGGCTCCCCAAGGGGCTTTGTGGATCCCAAGCAACTGCTTAGATGGGCGGGGCCCAAGTCTGGGGCTGGCCTTGCCCTGGGAGCCACAGAAAAGACACCTAACCCTCTCCTGGGCAGCTCTTCAGTCACTGGGTCTGAGACACAGATTCTAAGCCTCCAGAGCTCAGACGAGGACCTGCAAAAATGGGTCCGTGAACTCCAGATCCGGAAGGGAACTTCAGGCCACACAGCACAATGATTCAGCCAGGAGGAGCAGCTCGCCCAAGGACCCAGGGCCTTAGCGGAGCAGCAGGACCAGAGTCGGCTCCCCCTACCCAGCAGCATCCCCGGGAGAACAAACACAAAAGCGTCATTCATGCAGCAAGAGAGCCCCAGTGACGAGCGAGGTGGGGGAGCCGGGGGCGGCCAGGGTGGGGAAGGGGGGGCGCTGCTCCTTCCAGCCCAGTTCACCGCTTCCTCCCACAGCCGCGGGGCACCAAGCAACCCCGAGGCGGGCAATGGGGGGCGCGGGAGTGACTCAGCAGGGGTGTCCACCCTCCAGGAAGTAGGGCGCGTGTGTGAGGAGTCCCTGACCTGTCCCCCCAGGCGTGGAGCGGAGGCCCAGGGAAGGAGGTGGGAGGATGCCCCCAGAGAAGGGGAGAGGTCAGCTGAGTCTTGGAGGCAGAGACTGTGGAGCCGGGGCGCCCCAGATGGGCAGCGGTACAGGCGAACCCTGGGTGATGAAGATGTGTTGTCCGGGGAGGCCGTGGCTCTGGGCAGCTCAGACGCAGCCAGGCCTGTGGACTTTACCCCCGTGGTGGCCGAGAAGTGGAGGGCTCATGCCCCACCCGCCCCCAGCAGACAGGGGCTGCCAAGAAGGCCACTGCGGGCACGTCCTCCGCGGGCACACAGAGGGCTCTGCTTCTAGAGGGGCTCGCTGTTTTTCAGCTGCTGACCTGCAGGAGGAGGGCTTCCCTGGTGGCTCAGTGGTAAAGAAGGACGGAGCCTGGCTGAGTGGTTTGCAGATATTAATTCCCCTCCCCAAATCCCCGAGAGGCCCTGGTGCTGTGATTCCCATTTAACAGGTGCGAAAACTGAGGCTCAGAGAGACAGTCACCTGACCAAGGTGCTCACTCCACCAGGGCTGAGTGAACGTCCTCAGGGGCAAAAGGGGGTGCTGCTTGGATTCCCAGGGCCCGCAGGGCTTTCAAAGAGGCTGCACACGACACCCCACGCTGTCACCACTGGGGGAAAAACAGTGTCCACCCCAGAGGAGAGACTTCTGGTTCCTGGAGGCCGTGAGAGCTCAGGGCTTCAGCCTGGGTTTGCTGGGTGTCCAGGGAGACTAGGGCACCAGGCCAAGGAGCCCCAGCAATGAGGGGGTCAGCCTGAGACCCGCCAGCAGGTGGTGCTGCAGCCACAGGGCTGGGCGCTGGGTTCCACTTCCCCTGGGAGATGCCCCCGGGGCGGTCCATCCATCCCCAGGGGCATCAGACACTCAGGGGAGGCCCCAGGACCTGCTTCCGGTCTGCAAGACAGACCAGCCCCGACCATGGGAGGGGTCGTCACCTTTGTCTTCGAGGGTCGTAAGGGAGCATGGGCGGCCGTGGGCTGGGCCCCCTGCATCCACCACCGCCCAGCTGTGGCAGGTGAGAAGCCGAGGCTTGGTCCCAGAAAGCGCCCGCCTGACCTGTGGGGGTGCCACACCCACGCTGGGCACTTCCAGCCCCCCTGCCCCCAACTCCGCCTCCAGCCGCCATGTGAATCGGGACGATGGAGCTGTCCTGTCCACACGCCTGCAACGGGGCTGCCCGGCAGGTGCCCCCACGCACGGGACCCAGGCAGACCGGGTCTCCATCTGGAGCGTCCAGCCCCTCGTCACCTGCAGATCCCTGCTCCGGGGCTCTGGCCCCTGCTGACCACCCCCCTCCAGTCCCCCAACTGCTGGGCATCCAGCCTTGGGCCCTGGGCCCCACCCCCACTGCCAAGGCAGCGTGGCACCCGGCCAGGGCCCTTGATTCGCAGACAGAGCCCCGGAGCAAACCACCCGGCTGGCCGCCCCAGCTCAGGTTGCTGCCTGCAGTGGCCCCAGCGATTATTCATGGAAATCAGGCCTCCACCATGCTCCTTGGGCTTCAGCCGGGGCTGGAGTAACAATCGCCTCTTTGTGTGGACAACCGCAGTGGTGTCTCTGGAGGGGAAGGGAGGAGGGAAGGAAAGGCGGTGGGCCGGGGTGGTGGGGGGTGGGCTGGGAGGAGAGGGGAAGAGGGGGAGCGGAGGAGGATGGAGAGGCAGGGAGATAGAGGGGAGGGGAGGACCAGAGGGAGGAGGGACAACAGCAAGAGAGGCAGGGGAGCGGCAGAGGAGAAGGAAGGGGTGGAGGGGGAGGGTGGGGGGGTACCCGTGGCGGGTACCGGTGGTAGATACTGGTTGGGCCCACGGAACAGAACACTCTTCCCTCCAGAGTTCCAGAGCCTCGGGCCCCCACCCGTTGAGGCTGGGGGGACAGTGCTCCCTGTCAAAGGTGCTCCCTGGACACTGTCAGAGGCCACGCTGTGTCTGAAGGTCTCTGGGCCCCCCTCCCAGAAGGCCCCAGAGGAACATCCCAGGGTCTCTGTCCTGGGGGGGTGGGGGGAGCGGCCCAGGGTGGTGGGAGACCTGGTTCTGGCCCTGGTGGGATTCACGCACGGACAACACAGTCCAGGACGGCTCGGCGATCCCAGACCAGAACAGCTCCCATTCACCCAGAATCCCGACGGCCAGGAGGCCCAAAGAACCAGCGCAGTTTTAGAGCATAAATAACACAGAAACACGGTAAGGGTTTATTTCTTTTTTAAAATGAACTTATGGGAAATGAAATCAAATCAGGCCACAGAGCAGGGTGATAGCATCTTTGATACCCGCAGTCGAACCCCGAGACCCCTCTGCCCAGAAACAAGTCAACAGCTCCACGTTACCTACAGGATAAAAGCCAACCCCTCCCGTTGGCTGTTCAACACCTGCTCAAGGATGCTCAAGTCTTGTTCTGACCCCACTGCTGCCTCATCTCCCCCGCCCTCCTTCCCTTCAGCCCCCAGCCCCTCCTGGTGACTCCAGAGAACATGCTGTTCTCAAACTTGTCAGCCCCCCACACCCCATCACAGAATCTTACCTTCAGATTTTCCCTCTGCAGGAAACCTAGCCCGTATCTGCCCACCCCAGCCCTCCTGGCCATCCACACCGCTTGCAGGAAGCCTCCCAGATCATCATTTCCCCACCTCCAGCACCGCTTCTTGGACTCTCTCAGCTGTCACATGCTAGTGACCTGGGTGTGTGCACACGCAGGAGAGGCGCTCAGGACCTGTCGGTTGAGGAAGATGTACGTGAATCCCAGCCAGCTTTCCTGGGCCACCTCTGCGCCAACTTCTGGCGTGGACTGGGTGACAGCCGGGCCTGGATGGAAGGCAGCACAGCGGCCTCGGAGCATGGGAGACCGGGAACGAAAGCAAAATTGGACGAGGGTATGCTGACAGCTTTCAGAAGGAAGGAAAGATCCCGGCAGGCCAGGTCGTGCCATGCGTGCTGCTGGAGGAGGCCTCGGCTCTGTTAACCTAAGACATTTACCCCAGCAGTGCTACGGAGAGTCCCCGGAGGAAGATGGGCCCTCCCAGGGGGAGCCTGGTTGACCCTCTCAGCCAAAGAAAGCCCCTCCTCACGACCTCGGTGGCCGTCCAGGGAGCAACTCCTACAAAGAGGGGCTGCCTGCACTGGCACCCAGCACCCTGGGTGACATAGAGCCCTTCAGGGAGAAGAGGTGGGCTTTACACACACTCCCCGCAAACGGTCACGCCTCTAGGAATCTCTCCTAAGGAAAATAATCTTCAACTCCAAAAGTGCTGTATTTATATCTGCGGAGAACTAAAAATAACCAACAGAAAAGGCACATGGAACACACCTGGGAATAGCCACCCGATATAAATGTAGGCAGCTGTCACAAAATACAGTAAGTCCCCTACATATGAATGAGTTCTATTCCAAGAGCGCCTTTGTAAATCCAGTTTGATCAGAAGCCCAACAGAGTAAGCCAAGGTACCCAACTAACACGATCAGCTGTGTGGTACCGTCCTGTACTAGGTTATAACACTTTGCACACAAATAATACATAAAAAACAACACAAAACATAAAGAAAACATTTCTGATCTCACAGCGCGGTACCTTGAAAAGTACAGGAGTGCAGTACAACAGCTGACATGCAGCGACTGGCGTCGCGCGAACAGGCGGGAAGAGTCACTGCCTGGAGCAGGCGCAGGAGGTGGGAGATGGTAGAGCTGACAGGTCAACAGCAACAGGAGGCAGGGCGTCAGTCGCTCTTTGTGACCCTGTGGACTGTAGCCCGCCAGGCTCCTCTGTCCGTGGGGATTTTCCAGGCAAGAATACTGGCGTGGGTTGCCACTCCGTTCTCTAGGGGACCTTCCTGGCCCAGGGATCAAACCTGGTCTCCTGCACTGCAGGCAGGTTAAGCTGCAATTTCACTCACACGATGTTAATGGAACGCACACTCACATCTTTGAAAGTTCACAACTCGAAGTTTCGTATGTAAGGGAATTACCATACCTGCAAGGGCTATAAAGCTCTGGTTTTTCCCGTAGTCGTGTATGGATGTGAGAGGTGGATCATAAAGAAAGCTGAGCGCCGAAGAACCAATGTTTTTAAACTGTGGTATTGGAGAAGACTCTCGAGAGTCCCTTGGACTGCAAGGAGATCCAACCAGTCCATCCTTAAAGGAGATCAGTCCTGGGTGTTCATTGGAAGGACTGATGTTGAAGCTGAAACTCCAATCCTTTGGCCACCTGATGTGAAGAACTGACTCATTTGAAAAGACCTTGATGCTGGGAAAGATTAAGGGCGGGAGGAGAAGGGGACGACAGAGGATGAGATGGTTGGATGGCATCAGTGACTCAGTGGACATGAGTTTGAGTAAACTCCGGGAGTTGGTGATGGGCAGGGAGGCCTGGCGTGCTGCAGTCCACAGGGTTGCAAAGAGTCGGACACGACTGAGTGACTGAACTGAACTGAATTGAAGGACTGTGGAGGGACAAGGTGAATGTATCTGATACGAAGCTAAGCAGAAAATAACTCAGGACACGAATTTGTGCAGTCAGGAACGTATCAACCAGCAGACTCCTGACAGGGAAAAAAGACTGGAAGGAAACTAACCAAAGATAACATGCCAGGGACTGGCTGCATGTGGTTACCGTGGCAACCCTCCTCCTTCCTGATTTTCTGTATTTTCTAGTGAGCACAGACTATTTTTCCTTTTTTAATTAATAAGTGTCTTCTGGACAAAAACACTCAGCCCGCTGCCAAATCTCAGGGCCGTTGTAGGCTCTCCGCCAACCTCATCTCCGTTGGGGACAGATTTCTCAGGAAGAGCTAGAGATTGCTGGCCACCAGGACCACCACACAGGCCACCCCCCCGCCCACCCCCAGCTCTGGCCTGCCCAGCAGGATACGATGCACCTGGCTGGCAGACAGATGCCACTGAAGTCTGCAAACTCCTCCTTCCATGAGCTTATTTCACTGGTGGCCCACCTCCTCTCCCTTAATGAGCTACAGAGGATGATAACAGAGAAAATAAACACGGGGAACTTCAGAGACACACAGCCTCTTCGTCCTGCGCAGCCTGAAGACACAGTGACGCCCCCCACCCCGCCCCGGTACAGTGGGTTCCCGTGCGTCTGTCTGTGATCGTGGTCCCCACAGGGGCCCGCGTGGAGGGTGGGGTGTGGGAAAGGCAGGAGAGAGTGGGGGGCGGGGGCGGGGGGAGCTCGGCTCCCTATCTCTGCGGAAGCCGAGTCCTGGCATCACTCAGCCTGTGAGGTTGGGCTGGCTATCTGGGCAAAGCCCGGCCCTGGCATGTCCTCCCCAGACCACACCCCACCCCTCCACGCACTGTCCTCTGCCCCTTTCCTGGGCCCCTGTGGAGCCAGGGTGGCTGTGTCCCCAGCCCAAATGCGGGGGCACTTCGGTGAACCTGGACAAGCTGAGTGGCCTTCCTCTCTGCCGATCGGCTTCCTTGCCCGAAAAGACAGGATTTTCGCTGCATTCTCTGTGCCCCCATGAGCATTACCCACAAAGATCTGACAGTGATGGGGGACACAGCTCCTGCAGCACCTCAACAACCCTCAACAACCACCTGGATTCTGAGACACCAGCTCTCACTCCGCTCTCAGCTTACTGGCCCCTTCCATTCACACTGGGGCATTTCTACTTCTGGAGAAGAAACGCTGGCCTGGACCGCACCCCCTTCCAAGGTCTCATTCCCAATGTCCACAGGGCTTTGCTCTCCTGAGAAGGGCATCACTCTACACCCAGGGTCCAGCCAGAAACCCTCGAGCCGTCCTGGAGGCCTCCCTGCTCGGGGTGCCCTGCAGTCCTTTGCCCGGGGAGGGGTCCCCTGGTCCCACAGACCCATTGGCCAGATGGGGAAACTGAGGCCTGGAAAGGCCAAAGACTTGCTGTGAACCACAGGGACTCAGTGACTCTGCCTGTCCTCGTCCTCTGCCCAGATGCCCGGCCTCCAGACTGGCCCAAGCCAAAGGCCTGACTGGATGGCAGTAGTTGCCTCTGGCCCAGGGCTCTGGCCTTCTCCCAGACCCCACGTCATCAGCTGAGCACCAGCAGCCAGAGGGATCGTAAAGAAAGCAAGCCTAGCCACACACCCGTCCAGCCACTCTGCTGCGTGCGCTGAAAATCTCTCACTGGCTATGGGGCCCCTGTGCTCCCGTCTGAGACCCCCTGCTCTTCTGTTCTCCTCCAGCCGCCTCTGCCCTGAACAGGCGTGGCTGTGCCCACCCCAGGACCTTTGCACATGCCTCGCCCACTGCCTGGACCACTCATCCACGTGCCGCTTCACTCAGTGTCTCCCATCCGATCTCTGGGTCTCTGCTAACACGGCCCCTCCTCAGAGAGGCCCCCGATGCCCAGGGGAAGTGCTCTCCTGGCACCGTGCTCCTTTGCAGCCGTTCTCTCGGCTGGCATCATTAAATCACCAACTGTGAAATTAGTTCTTTAATGTCAGAGTCCCCTGCCAAGCGGGCCAGGCCAGGACCACCTCTGCCTGGTTCCCTCGTCCCTTCTGTGGCGCCAGGCTTAGGGTAGGCCCTCAACCTTCATTCTCTGAATGAATGAAGGAAGGAAGGATAAGCGCTGCCTCGGACGGTCACTTCAGTGAACAGAGCAGCTCAGAGACCACCCCCTGACCCCACGCCCCTGTGCGCGCACACAGTGAGACACGGCAGCACAGGAAGAACACCAGCTGGGAGTCTGTAGACCCGGGTTCCAGGCTCCGGTCCTCCCACTGAGCCACTGTGGCCCACAGCAAGCCTTTGGCCTTTCCAGGCCTCAGTTTCCCCATCTGGCCAATGGGTCTGTGGGACCAGGGGACCCCACCCCTCCACCCCCCGGACAAGGAAATAGAAACCCACTCCAGTACTCTTGCCTGGGAAATCCCATGGACAGAGGAGCCTGGTGGGCTGCACTCCATGGGGTCGCCAAGAGTCAGACACGACTTAGCGATGAAACAAAAAGGGCCTCTCAGACTAAAGCTTCCACCAACGATGCTAAAACCCCTGCCCAGGCCCAGGGCACCCCGTGGGTGCTGCATCCTGCCCTGGGGAGCTGAGAGTCCGAGTCATTGCAGGAAATAGGCACCGGTGGGGACGGCCCAGAGGGGCAGCCAAGAGGAGACGGCCCAGAGGAGAGGCCTTACCAAGCAGGGCCCACTGGCTGTGAGGTGAGCAAGAAAGGTTCCCATTTCACAGGTGAGGAGACTGAGGTCTGAGCAGAGGCAGCAGCCACACGTCTGCTCTCTCTGGGCACCTTCGACCCCCCTGGCCTCAGCTCATGGAGTCCAAGGCCAGAAGAGCCAGGAGGGTTGGGGCCGGAGGAAATGAAGGGGCGACCTGTCCACAGTGTGGAGAAAAGAAGAAAAAGACATCCCAGAGGTGACAAGAAAGAAATCGGCCCAGGAGCAAGATTCAGTCTGCAGGCGAAGGGGGCAGGGGCGTGTAGCCCCAGCGAGTCCAGACCACGGCCCTGGGGTCGGGCGACAGGTCCCCACCCTGCGCCGCTGGCGATGGTCTGTGCTCCTCGCCTCCTGTCCACGGGGCTGAGCCAAGGCCACGAGGCCGTGGAGCCACTCGACGGAGGGGCCCGGGTCACTGGTCACGGCCCACGGCCCGCCCACACAAGGGTGGGTCACGGCCCACGGCCCGCCCACACAAAGGCAAAGCAGCAGTCACTGCGTGAGCACCCGGGGGTGCTTGTGACGGCAGCTCTCGCCGGGCGTCCTGACTGGCACGCAGCAAACAGCGGTAGCCCTAGCCTCACAGCCTCGCGACACGGCACGGCTGCTCCTTGTCTTCCAGACGGGGAAGCTGAGGCTTCGGGAGGTTCGGTGGCCACGTGGTCCACGCGGACGGCCTCCTCTGTTTCCGCTCTGACTCCGCCATCGGGGGGCGGGGGGTGAGGGAACTATATTTAGCATATTAAACAAGCACAGAGAAAACGTCTACGTTCACAAGAAAGGAAGGTTCAAGGGAGTTAGGGATGGCAGTGACTCTTCACGCGGCCCCCAAGCCAACACCCGACTCTAACCCAACCACGGCCAGCCCCTCACTGTCACCCCAGTATCCAAAGTCCTGTGATGGACATAGGGCACAGACTGATGTTTGCCAAGGGGGAGGAGGTTCGGGGACGCATGGAGTGAGAGGTTGGGGTTGGCAGATGTCAGCTTTTATATACAGGACAGATAAACAACAACTCCTACTTCACATGCACAGGAAACTATGTTCACTATCCTGTGATGAGCCATAACGGAAAAGAATCTATTCTTTTTTAATGAATATAACTGGATCGCTTTTCTGTACAGCAATAATTAACACAAAGTTGCAAATCAACTATACTCCAATCAAATAAAAAAGAAGAAAATTAATGCAAAAATATACAAAAAGTATGTCACTGATAAGTGATGCACATCCCGTAAATGTAAGATTACTTTAACGTTTGCAAAAAAAATAATAATAATAATAACGTAATTCACACACAGGCATAAAAAAGGAAAATAAATAAAATATTCTCAATTGCAGCAGAAAAAAATAAAGTCCTATGACTACCTGAAAGTCTGGCCCAAGTTTGGGGCCAAAACTCATTTGGCAGCAAAGTGTGACACACACCCTCCCACCACCAAAACAGGAAAGGGCTTGGAGAAAGAGGTCAGCACCAAGATGGCAACAGGGGTGGTCTCAGCCTTAGAGAGACCGAGAGGTCGCTGCCCACTGCCCTGCGAACTGCCCCACCTTGTTTTCCTCCAACGAGCATACATGATGATTACCATAACGACAGTGGGAAATTAAGCAACGGAATGCCACTTGGCGCGGTCTGGGGGCAGAAACGGCAGCTCTGCAGACCTGCTGATGCTGTTCCCAGAGACGGTGGGAAGGAAAGCTTTGTGGGACTCCCCAGTAACTCCCACCACACCCCAGACATCTTGAAGACCACAATGCTGGGCCATAACGGAGTTGACCAGCCTCCCCTGGGGTCAGCCATCAAGATCTTGCCAGCGCGGGGTCACGCAGCTGCCTACCGCACAAAGGCAGCCCCACCCACACCCTCACACCTCCGCCCGGCCCCCTCCTCCAGGCCCCCTGGAGGGTCGGGAGACGGTGAGGACTGCCTTTCTGTCACTCTGAAGGGGACTCTGTCCTCTCCCCCAGAGCTGTCAGGTGGCTCCAGGTCACGGTGGTGAGGAGGAGTGTGTTAAGAGTCCTTGGCAGGCCTGGGCACGGTGAGGCCCCCAGCATCTCAGGAAGATGGTCCTGCCAACTTCCGTCTCCACGTGGGATGTGCAAATCGCCTGTGTTTGTTCTCCAACACCTGCCTTCTGCGGCTCACAGCTTTCATCCTTGAAGAGCTGCTGAGAGGAGCGTCTGAAAAATGCTAATATGGAGGAAACTCCCTACGGAGTTATAATGAAAAGCTTTACATAAATTGTGATATTTTACTAATGTCCCAGGTCTGGGAGGGCTTTATTAACTGCGGCTCAATCTCTTTGGCAGTTGCCACTAATCCACATTGCCGACTTCAATGAATTCAATTCATCAAACACACATTGAGTGCCCACTAGGTGTCAGACACTGTTCCAGGCATGGGGGGGGAGCCTTCCTTCCACCAACAAATATTTACCCAGCACCCACTCGGTGGTAGACACTGAACACCAATGGGGAGGAAAGCCAGACCTTGTCCGCAAGGCACCAAAGACAGAGAAGTGATTACTCAAAGACAGTGTGGTGTGGCTCTGAGCCGTGCACTCCGGAGGGGTGCTGGAGGAAAAAACATCAGGCTGAATCCCAAGGAGAAGTGGGCCAAAGAGATGGGAAAGAGAGTGTTCCAGGCCGACAGACAAAGGTTGGAAGACAACCTGTCCAGAGAATCGCAGAATCAGGGTAGCGCAATCGCTAATCCTGAAAGCACCCAAATCTCCAGGAACACACCCCAAACTGCAACCAGGTTCCCTGGGTGGGAGATACAGCATCCTGCCCACACTAGATGGACGCTGGTCTCCCACTGTTAGCCCCTTCAGGTCTAACCTTAATGCCAAACCCAGACAGCAAAGCACTGATTGATCAATAGAGTCAACACAGAAGGCCATGGCCCAGGACAACGCAGGGCACCCAGGAAGCCCAGAGGAGAGAATGGAAGGCTTCCTGGAGGAGGCGGTGCCTGGGCTGGGTAGCGGCCACCCCAGTCAAGAAGGGCTGATGCCCACAACCCTGCCGTGGACTGAACTGTGCCCCCCACAAGTTCATATGATGAAGACCTAACCCGCGACCTGATTGTAAGAGGTGGTGGCTGTCGTTGTTTAGTCCCTAAGTCGTATCTGACTCTGTGCAACCCTATGGACTGTAGCCCGCCAGGCTCCTCAGTCCATGGGCCTTCCCAGGCAGAAATACTGGAGGGGGTTGCCATGTCCTTGTCCAGGTAATGAAGGTTGAATGAAGCCATTAGGGTGGGACCCTAAACCAATAGGAGTGTATCCTTATAAGCAGGGCTCCCTAACCTCTGGGATCTAACGCCTGATGATCTGAGGTGGAGCTGATGTCATAATAATAGAAATAAAGTGCACAATAAATGCAATGCATTTGACGCATCCGAAACCATCCCCCACCCCGGTCCATGGAAAACCTGTCTTCCACGAAGCTGGTCCCTGGTGCCAAAAAGGTTGGGGACCACCACTCAGAGAAAGAGGTCTCTCTCCACCACGTGACCACACAAGGTGGCGGGCGTCTGCTGGTCAGGACGAGACCCTCACCAGCCCTGGAGTCGGCCGGCACCTCGACCTTGGAGTTCAGTCTCCAGAACCGTGAGAAGGAACTGTCTGTGTTGAGTCCAGTCCTGATCACAGCAGCGCGAGCAGATTGAGACAGACCCCCACCACCACCCCCTCTCTGTCTCCAGGGCCCCCCAACACAAAAGCGGCCTCGCAAGCGAGGGGACCCCGAGGCCAGCCCCTGGCCCCGGGTGGAAGGTTCACGTTCTCACGGTCCAGCTGGCCTCATCCTTCAGGTGCCCGTCGGAGAAGACAGTTGACGATTCTGGCTAATTCATGGAGCTTTTCCGCGGATTAACTCGTTAATTAATGTACCGCACTTCTGAATTTGCAAGCGGCGCATCGAAGCCCCAGGGATGCTGATCTGAAATCACGAGATGCAGCCCAGTGGCATGAATGGGTTTTCATAAAGGCCCCCTGCTTTCCCGAGCTGGGCTGGCGAGCCTGCCGCTCCACTCCTCATCCCGTATGTCCAGAGCCACTGAACAAAGCCATCAGGAAGGGCTGGGGGTGGGGTTGGGATCTGATCGGGCTTTCAACGGACAGTTGAATGCTCTCCTCCAAACAAGACACCACTTTCAAAACAGCAGAAGTGGCCTTACCTTCAAAGCAAAAAACCACCTTAAATAAACCTACTATATCCTTCGCTCTTTAATCCCCTAAGATGGGAAGCCCACCTCTGCCTGCCATGCCGCCGATCAATACTCTGAATTCCTAAGAAGCTATTTTTTTTTCTTTCAGTCAAGTGTCAAATTAAAGACAGTCAATACTGGTATTGTAATGCCTTTCTTTAAAAAAAAAAAAAAAAAAAAAAGGACAAATAATCTATTGGATGAACTCTATACCTGTAAAATTAGACTTCTTCCCCAGAGGCTGGCAGGAAGAAGCGGGTGTCCTGGCCTGCGTGCTCCTCCTCTGGACCCAGGGGATGCACATCGGGGCCTTCCCACAGACAAGCGAAACCCGGAGACCCCCAGGCCTGCCCTCAGAGAGGGTGCTGATTAAGCTAACACGGAGAGCTGGGACCAGGGCAGAACCGGCAGCTTGAGACCCAGAGGACAACGGAACGCTTCCTGGAGGAGGTGGCCTCCAGGCTGGGCTGCAGCCACTGTAAGCAGGAAGGGCTCATGCCAAGGCCTCCTGACTCCTGTCTCTGCCCACCCTGACCGCTCCTTCCTCCGTCAGACCCCTTGGCAGCACCACTTTCACCTTCCCACAACTTCCCCCGACTTGCCCGGAAACTCTCACAACCTTCTGTGGCTCCCAAGGCCTGAGATGCCCAGTTTGCCGGCCGGGGACCTAAGCTCCACCCCTCCCCCCAAGTCTGCCTCAGTTAGCATCTGCTCTGTGAGCCTACTCCGCTCTGGTTAACTGAAGCCTGTGAGCACGCAAAAGATCTGAGTTTCAGCCCTGACTCCGGACCTCTGTGCCCGTAAGCAAAGCTCTCTCTGAGCCTCTCTGCTTCAGTTCCGCGGCTGGCCTGGGACCAAGGGCGGCCCCGCCCCCGCTTCTGGCCCTGGAACCAGCCCAGTTCTAGGCCGGGCCAGCCTGCCTCCGTTGTCCTGCCCGGCCCTGCAGCCCTGCAAGAGGAGAAAGGAAAACTGGCCTGGGAGACACTGCATCTCAAACCTCAGGCCTCTCCAGGACTCCCTCCCTTCTCACGCACCCCCGTTCTCTCTGTTCCCTGTAGTGCCCGCCTTCCTGGCCAGGCTTGAGTGGGCAGCTGCTTCCCCTGGCGCCCCCGCCCCAGGCACAGGCTACTTCCACCACTGTCCTGCCCTGGTTCTCTCCCGCAGCATCTCTTGTCCATCTGAGTGCCTCCCGGAAGGCAGGGCCAGGCAGCCCCCGCCACGCCCATCACACAGGAGCAGGCTCAGGGTCGGAGCTGTGCAGTGAGAATAAACACAGGCTTGGGGACCCCGCTGGTGACTCTAGGAAATCATTTACAGGCTCCCGGGGCGAGGGAGGGGTGGAGAGGATGGGTGGACAGTAGCACCTGGCCCGGAGGGGACCGGGAGGATGGACCAAAGACAGCAGGGGGGCAGCTGGCCCTCAGCACCCATAGGAGGGTGCCCGCTCGCCGTGATGGCTAACAGTGGGCCAGTGCCAGCACTAGGGCATCCAGGTCTGGATCCTGGGAGCTGGCCTGAGCCCCCAGGCTCATCAGGACTGCCCTGCACATCGGAGAAGCCCACCAGCTCCTCAGGGGAATCTCTAATTTGCTGTCAGCTTCACTTTAATAGCCAGCGGCCCACGTGCTCCCGGGCCCCCTGGGACGCCAAAGCCTGAGCCAGGCTGGAAGGGATTTGATACGGGTTGGGAAGGCTCTACAAGGCTCTGCTGGTGACCCTTGTCTCCCCAAGAGGAAGAAGGAAGGGCTGAGCCCCCAGGCAAATGCCCCCTGCCCTGTCACCCCTCCTGGGATTCCCCATGGATGACCCGGCTCGGTCATCCGGTGGGACCCAGCCAGTGGGCTGCAGAGTGCACAGGAAGCCCGGGGAGCCAAGGCTCAGAGCCTCAGCTCCCGGCAGCCGGGTCCCTGGGGAGGACAATGGCTCTCAACAGAAAATTAAGATCAGTCCCCCACTCCGGCCAGGCCCCTGCAGCGCAGGGTTGCTGCGGGGGTGTGACACAGCAGGCGGGTGTGGTAGGCTGAGCAATTTCCCCCACCGATGTGTCCACCTCCTCACACCCACACCCCGCGACGCAAGCCCATTTGGACAAAGGGTCTTTGCGGGTGTTGAGATGTTAGTGAAGAATGTCGAGGTATGAGCACCCTGGATGATACAGCTGGGCCCTGAGCCCAGTGACATATGTTGTTAGGAGGGCATGGTCCTGCCCCTTTCCTGCAGCTGTTCACAGGCCACCCCAGCAGGACTCCACAAGCAGCCGTTTCACTTTGAGATGGCTCACCATTGCCCCGGTTCTCCGCAGCTCAGAGCAAGCAATCCCCACTCTGGGGCCCCCATCAGGGCTGCCAGGGAAGGAGCCTGCAAAATCAGGTCCCTGGAGGCCAAGGGATGAGGCCACGTCACAAAGGATGCCCTTGCTTCCTTGGCCCAAGTCCTTCACGGCTCCCCAGTCTCGGCAGAAAGAGCTCCCATGTCCCTGCCCCGCCCCCCTCCCACCTCCCTCAGCCCCAAGTCCCCACCCTGGGTGCTCCAGCCAGACCGAGCTCCTCCCAACTCCCGAGTGTGCCCGTCCTGCACTTGCTGGAAATTGTTGGTGAGAAAGATGGGCATAAGTCACCCACCCGAGACCCTGAGCTTCAAAACTTGCCTTAGAAGCTAGTGTCAACCCACAGGGTGGGCACTGCAGAAGGAAGGAAGCCGCCCTGTACGCCTCCAGGCAACGGTCTGACAATGCGGCCCTAGATTAGGGAGGCCCGAGAGACACCCTATCCAGATGACACTCCAGCCCCTCCACCGCCACCCTGAGCCTGTGTGCCGTGACTTCAAAGTGCCCTCCACTCACCCATCCAGTCACTGCGTTCATTCATCCATCCATGAATGAATTCATCATGCCCTTCATCCCTTCATTCACTCATTTCTCATGCCCTCCATTCACCCATCATGGTATGAACATTTGTGCCTCACCCGCCTCAAATTCACATGTTAAAATTCCCAGTGTAATGATGTTAAAAGCTGGGACCTTGGGTCAGGAGGATGGAGCCTTCACAAGTTGGATTAGGGTCCTTATAAGAGGCTACCAGACAGCTGGCTACTCCTTTTCTCACCACGTGAGGACAGAAGGACAAGGAGCTGTCGCAGCCCAGAAGAGGGTTCTCACCAGAAATGGGCCACGCCGAAGCCATGTGTGTCTCGAAGCCTCCACAACTGTAAGTTCTGTGACATGAAGCTGCCACGTCTCATGTCTTGTTATGCAGCCTGAACAGATGAACACAGCGCCTCCCCTTCACTCAGCACATACTCGGTTCACTCACTCAACACAAAAACATGCGCTAAGTGCCAGACGTTTGTCCCACCTCCCCACCCAGCCAGCACCCGCTCTCTGCTCCCTGTTACAGCAAACCCAGAGGAGCACTGTCCCCACTGTTTGTTCACCTCCTCGCTTCACCTTCTCTCCCACCCTCTCCCATCAGGCGCTTGGACTCACACTCCTTATAGCCCACAGCTGCCTTACATCATCTCATCCCTGTTCTTGCTTATTATCTGTCCTCCCCTCTAGGAACCTTCTCTGACTCATCACGGTGCCTAGAATGGTACCACACAGTGGCTACTCCACCTACTGAATGAATGAGTGAGTGAGTGAATGAATGAATGAGAGAATGAGGGAGTGATTGAATGAGTGAGGGAGTAAATGAGTGAGGGAGGGAGTAAACAAGTGACTGAACAAATGAATAAGTGAGGGACTGAAAGAACCAGCAAGGGCCTAAATGAGTGAGGGAGTGACTGACTGAGGAGTGAATGACTGACTGAGGGGGTGAATGACTGACTGAGGAGCGAAAGACTGACTGAGGGAGCAAAAGACTGACTGAGGGAGTGAACGACTGACTGAGGAGTGAATGACTGACTGGGGAGTGAATCACTGACTAAGGAGTGAATGACTAAGTGAGGGGGTGACTGACTGACTGAGGAGTGACTGAATGAGTAAGGCGTGAATGACTGACTGAGGAAGTGAACAACTGACTGAGGAGCAAACAACTGACTGAGGAGTGAATGACTGACTGAGGGGGTGAATGACTGAGGGAGCAAAAGACTGACTGAGGAGTGAAAGACTGACTGAGGGAGTGAACAACTGACTGAGGGGATGAACGACTGACTGAGGGAGTGAATGACTGAGTGATGGGGTGAATGTCTGACTGAGGAGTGAATGTCTGACTGAGGAGTGAATGTCTGACTGAGGGAGTGAATGACTGAGGGGATGAATGACTGACTGAGGGAGTGAATGACTGTTGAGGGCGTGAATGAATGACTGGCAGAACCCACCCCTTGCCTTTCCACCACAGATGTCCGCGCCCTCCCTTCTCAGGCCCAGCAAGGACAGGAGCTGAGCTTGGCGACAGAGGCCCCGCCTGCCACGTCTCCAGAGGCTGGGAACTGAGGCCTCAGGACAGACCCACCTGGGTGTGAATCCAACTCCGCCCACTACTGAGTAAGCCTGGAAGTCAAGTCATTTCATTTCTGCCCGTCTTGGTTCCCTCACACACATGCTGAGGACCCAAGCACGTCCAATCTGGAGGCCTAAAGCCCTGACGTGACTGGCACTGCCCACAGTCCAGCACCTCTGCCCTTAACCCCTAGCTCTTGCCAGGCTTGCCACGTAATTAGTGGAGGAGCTAAGAACAGGTCCCGTGGTCCAGGCCACTTTTGTGTCCTTGTAATATGCAACTACATCCTCGTTAAGTTAAAATAGTAAATGGCACCAAACAGTCCAATAATACAAACTGACTTCATTTATACCTTGCAACCCCAAGTCCTTGCTGTCAGAATTAACAAGGCGCACGGCTTATGCATTCAAACCTTGATATTTTTTTCCCAAATGTCATCGCATGATCTACTTTTTAAAGGGGCGGAGGGCCACATCCTGTTTCGTAAACATGTCCACTGTCCTGACAAAGCTCTAAGCCCTCCAGAAAGTGCTTGAATCATTGTATGTTGACATTTAAACGTGCATCGGGAGGCAAAGGCCCCCCCAGGCCAGAGGCAGACGAGGTAGCAACCTGCGGTGATAACATCGCCCTGTCAGAAACATCAACCTTCATCTCTGGGTCGTCGGCAAAGCCTGGGCACGGGACCAGGAAGGTGGTCTGGGGCTGAGTAACATGGGAAGAACTGGGTAGTGAAACCAGACTCTGGTGAGAACTGGTACAGAGCAAAAGTGGGGCCGGATCGGGTTCCCTTCCTGACGAAGCCCCTGGGCAGAGGGGCTGTCCCAGGTCCCAGCAAAGGAGGCACTGTCAGAGCTGGAATGTGTTTGTGAGGCTTGGAGCAAATGCAGCCACTGAGGCACAATGAGTCCCTGAAGATGAGGATTCTCTGCATGGATTTCTGGTTAGAAAAGGAGTAAGAAGGAACCAGATGCTCCAGTTTCCATTGGTGGACAGCACTGAACCTCAGAGGCCACTGTCTTTTCATCACATGAGGCAAAAACGGGGGGGACAAGAGGAGGGAAGAATCAACACAATCACTCCCAACAGAACAGCCCACCAGGGACCTGCCAGGCTGCAACACCACGGTCTGGGCATGCTGCCCACACAGATGGCTCAATGGAGGCTTGAAAATTCTCCAGGTCTACGAGAACTGGTTGGCATGAAATGAACGTGCCCAGCACAGGTCTGTGAGAAAGAGAGGATGGAAAGGTCTAGAATATGAGCAAGATGACCAGACCCAAGAAAAAGCCCAGAGGCCGAAAGACTCTGAGAAAGTGCTTGTGCTCAAATGCCGAGGGGAAGAGGGGTTGGGGAGCGGGGCAGGAAAAGAGGGGACACGGGCTTCCAGCAGGCAGCCCACGGATTCAGACCTTCAGGAGTTAAACGAGGCCTCGAGCCCAGCCAAGAGGACTACAAAGGAATTAGAGAGGTTTGCAAACATGTCAGGCAGCACTCGGCTGACAAGCAGACACAGGCGAAGCGGTCCACCCGAAAGATAATGATTTCTCGCCGAAACAGCAGTCCCATCTCAAGAGCAGGGCGCTGGCTGTCACAAACATGACCCCTGTGCTCCGATTCCACCAGTGAGACTGACAAGTGAGAATGGTTGTGTGCAGTGTGTAGAATGTGGAAGGAAGCACAGCCCTGACTGTCCTCGGTGGGTTCACCAGGACAGGGCTGTGAGTCTGCAATTCGGGGAAATTCTGGGCGGGGCACGGTCCCACGAGAGACTTGATGTATGGTGTGGAAGGGCCATCCTGTTTTCACGGCGCTAAGGCTCTTTGGGAGACGGGAAGAAAGGCCTCCATTATTCAGTCTCCAGTTAATTTATCGAAGCCTGCTGCATGCCTGTGAGTGACCCTTCTTGAGCACTTCCCAGTACCAGGCGCTGGGTGAGCACTGTCCTTGGGTTAAATCCTCCCTTTCTCACTACAGTGGGTCACGATCAGTACCGGCCATCTCTGCATGTTACAAAAGGGGAGGCTGAGGCCCCAAGAGGTTAAGTGACTTAGTCAAGTTGGACTGGATAGCAGCACCTGCCCTCCTAACACACCCCAGTCCGCTTCCACCTTCATCAAATCAGATCCAAACATCCCACCAAACACTGGCCCTCCCAGAATTACAAGCAAAGTTTCCTCCTACTTAGGACAAAAGAGGGGCCACGCATGAAAGATGAAGGTGTTATCCTGCTTTAAGAAGGAAAAAAGAGAAAGTCCCCTAATGCCTGTTCTGCCACAGTTTATGTACGAATAAAGACAAGCTTTCACACAAATTCTGAAAATGCAACCACAGTTCCAAAACCCAATTCATCCATCTTCACCTCTTGAGAATGCAGTTGTTTTTTTAAAACGTTTCAGCACCAATTTGGCACAGTGACGAAGAACCTGCCTGCAATGCAGGAGACACGGGTTTGATTGCTGGGTCAGGAAGATCCCCTGGAGGGGAGCATGGCAACCCACTCCAGTATTCTTGCCTGGAAAATCCCATGGACAGAGGTGCCTAGCAGGCTACAGTCCTTGGGGTTGCAAAGAGTTGGACACAGCTAAGCGACTGAGCACACACACACAGAACCGTTGTCCCCCTCCCTAAAGGGGCACAGAAATAAGGTGACTTCTTGAATGTGAAATCCCTGTGGGTGGAGTTCTGTGGGTGCCTGATATGAAACTGGCAGGAGGCACGGCTGGAAGTGTCAACTGCTCCCCTACCCCCGAGTTCTGACTTCTCAGTATGAGTGACACTCCCCAAAAAGGAGGCAAGAGGCCTGGATTCCAGATAATCTCCAGACCTACAAGCCCCATAGCTGTCAGAGGCTGCAGCAGACGGCCATTTGATCTGAGTGCAGCCAGTTGTCAGGAAGAAAGTTTTGAGATTCAAAGATTAAGAGCAGCTGAGAGTCTATGTGTAACAACAGTGTCTCCTGGGCAGTGATCACACTCTGGAGTTGAAAGTTGCAGAAATGCAACACAAGAGGCTGTGTGCAGAAGTGAGAGGTGGACCATAAGGCCAAATGCCAAAGAAATGATGCTTTCAAATTGTGGGACTGGAGTCAGTCCCTCCTAACGGAAATCAATCCTGAATATTCAGTGGAAGGAATATTGAAGCTAGAGCTCCAATACTTTGGCCACCTGATGTGAAGAGCTGACTCATTGGAAAAGACCCTGATGCTGGGAAAGACTGACGGCAAAAGGAGAAAGGCCAAGATGGTTAGCTAGCATCACTGACTCAATGGACATGAATTTGAGCAAACTCAAGGAGACAGTGGAGGACAGAGGAGCCTGGTGTGCTGCAGTCCATGGGGTTGCAAAAAGTCGGACACGACTGAGTGACTGAACAACAGCAATGATGAGATGGGGCACTAATTGGGCAGAAGGCAAGGAGGGGGAGGGCAATCCAGAAAGAGACACTTTTAAATCAAGTTTTATTTTGAGTCTGTCCTGCTAGCTATAAATACAAACATTACCCACGACAGGTTGTTGAGCATATAGAATGCTCCCTTCATCCCCGTCTCCAAATGTAGCATATCTGTATCCCTGGAAACGGGCTCCCTCAGCATCTCCTGAACTCCTCCTGGTGAGTCTCCCTGTGGTGCAAGGCTGGTCAGCTACCGCCTACATCTCTGATACCACACGGAGTGAATGCCTTCTCCACCCTTGACAATGCACGGACTGGCACATTTCAACTAGTTTTCCTGGTTTCTGGTAGAGCCACCCTAGCAAACTGGGATTGGGAATAAAGTCACCACACAGCATTTTGATCCATTGTAGGTAATAGCTGAATGAAACTGACCATTGCATTTTCTGCAAGGATATGGGATCACCCCAACAGCCGTTGGTATCACTGCTCACTTCAGGAAAGCTCTCCAGAGCAATGGGTCTATATGCATCTGTTCCAATTTCTCTCTTGACTCCAGCTGCTAGGAAGATCAGAGCCAAATCTGTGACCCACCTTTAGCAACACAGTAAGTATTTTATGAGCTGAGCCTGTCCCTAGCTCCATCCTTTCCCTCTCCTTTTTTCCTCACTTATTTTCATGTTGCTTTTACATCTTTGGGTCTTCCCTGGTGGTTCAGTGGTAAAGAATTCTCCTGCAATGCAGGAGACGCGCATTCGATACCTGGGTAGGGAAGATCCCCTAGAGGAAGAAATGGTTACCCACTCCAGTATTCTCATGGACGGAGAAGCCTGGTGGGCTCCACAATCCATGAGGTTGCAAAAGAGTCAGACACAACTTAGTGACTAAACAACAACAACAAAGCCATCTCAATTCCTCTTCTTGAAAAACAACCAAAAAATAGAGAGAGAAAGAAGGTACATTAGTAAACAAAAAACTTTTAAAATACATTTCAAGGACTCCCTTGCAGCTAGGGTCACAGCCAGAATGTCAGTTCTTAGAAGCACTTCAGCAAAACTTAAATCGGGGGCTGAGCTAGGTGGGGAGGGAGAGGGCTGCTTTGCAGGGATGGGTGGTGGCTGGCACAAGTGGCTCCATAGACGGACTTGTCTCCTGCTGGCTTCCTGACCTCGGACCAGGCAGCAGATTTTCTAGAAGCTTAGTCTTGGAGATTCAAGCTTTGAAGTGCTCTTCGAGCCTTTCCAAGCATCTTGAAAGCAGGTAATCCTGGTGTTAGATCTCCTTTTAGGGAGCCAGACAGAAGGATCTCTTTCTCTGCAGCCGCATCCCAATGGATCCATTCTGTGAGCAAAGAGGACCCTTTGGTGGTGATGAAGGCGCAATGCCTGGCTGCTCTCAGCTCTAATGCCCATCCCTGGTGGGAGGGCTGCCCCAGCAACACAAACCAGAGACACTCCATAACGCCTGCCCCAATCTACACACAGCTGCACTCTGAACCTCTATCATCACCAACCTGGCACCATGCCCCGTTTGAAACATGATCCAACAGACCAGACCCACAGGAAGGAAGGGCTCAGAGGAGCGTGCGTGTTTGGAGCCTCCTGGAAACATGGACAGCTCGCTTGGGGAATCACAATAGCCCTGACTCGCTCCAGTATTCTTGCCTGGAGAATCCCCATGGGCAGAAGAGTCTGGTGGGCTAGAGTCCAGGGGCTCGCAAAGAGTCAGACACGACCCAGTGACTAACCCTCTGGCTTTCCCTAGTTGCTGCTCTCTCTCTTTATAAACAAATGCAAAGCCAGCATGACATCTGAGGAGCCGATGAGTATGGAGACTCTGATGCCTTCAGGGAAGTGACTCCCACCAGATAAATGTCAGGACCAGCAAAGCACGGACACCCCAGAGGGCTCCCGGGAGGGAGGGCTGCAGCTCTCCACCCAGCCCAGGATATGGCAGGGGGTTGCCAAGGCTGGAGGTGGGTGCCCGGGAGCACCCGGCTGGGAGACAGGCTCTCCCGCTTCTGCACACCCTTCAGTGGGTTGCTGAGCCTTGCCAGTCCTGGTTTCTGCACCCATCACGCAGGCATAATGACAGGGCCTCCCCGCTACAAGGGTGAGGGACCAAGGAGCCACCCCGAGGCATCCAAAGGGGCTTCAGGGACCAGGTGCAGCCTCTCACAGCCCTGCTCCACAAACTCTGCAGAGGTAGAAAGCCAGGGCTCAGCTCTCAGCCATCTCGGGGGGGCAGACAGACGCTCCAGGGCACAGACAAGCACAGCTGGGCCCCGGAGGACCCACCACACTGTGGCTCTGCAGGAGGGAACTGGTGGGGGCACAGGCTGGTGCAGAGTGTCCCAGGACCTGGCCCAGAGGATGAGCTGCCATGGGGATGAGCTACCCCATGAGCCCAGGTGGGCAGCCACCCCGCCAAGATGCTAGCTGGCATCATCCCAGGAAGGGGCCCTGATTGAATTTGGGGGCTCGGTCGGCACCTCTACTGGAGTGCTGGTGCCCAGTGGAGGTGAGGACTCGGAGGCTGCAGGGGCAGGACCTTCAATTGGGGCGACCCTTGTCAAGCCCTCAGTCCCCACAACCAGTAAAGCGGGGTTGAGTGCCTCTCCCAGAGGCCACCGTGAGAACACATGTGGCTTTGGACGTGAGAACAGGCTCACAAAGTGCTGAGCACATCCAGGCAGCTTCAGAAGCAGCCCTGGAGCCCAGGGTCAGGCTGCCAGCAGCACATCCTGCCCCTTGATGTGTACACCCCAGCCTCTGTCTTCTCATCCGTGAAATGGGGAGGACCCTAGAACCGAGGCAGGTGAGTGCACAGACAGGCCCGCGGGGTCTTCACGGACACACACTTTGCTCACAGTACACGTTCAGTCCGGCCCCAGATCCAAGAGCAATCTTCTGCAGAAGAGGAACTCCCAAAGCAAACTCCACTCCGGGAGGGGATGTATTCACGATGTTGGAAGGTCGAGAGGATCGCGCGTTGGAGAAGGGGGATGGAGGGCCCAACAGCCCAGGACCTGACTCTGGGCACGATCCAGCCCAGCCCCTTGGCCTGGTACCCTGGGCAGTGGGGGCTCCCTCATGGGGGGACACATGGGCGGATGGGGACTTCTTTCCTTCCAGAAGCTCTCCTGAGAGTTGAGGGGGGCAGGGGGCAGAGTCTGGAGCCCAGGCAGCAACTCTAATTTAATCCAACCATCTCTCCTTCTGACCTTCAAGCAAATCAACAGATTTGCAGATGGATAAGGAGACCTAGGTTTGCCCCAGGAATTTCCAAACGCAGAGGGCACGGCAGGGCCTCAAAGTCTCACGTTCTCGCATTCTCCCTGGGACACCATGTTCCCTTTGCAGGGCTGTTTTTCTTATCTTCCTCACGTCAAACCTGTCTGCCTTCATTCGGCAGGCGGGGCTGCACCCACGGGTCTGCTGACATGGGGGCCGAGCAGAAGTCATCAGCTGGTGATGGCGCACCTGCAGCCCGGGTTAGAAAGCAGAGCTTGAAGACTTCTCCTCCACAGACTCTTCGTACCTCAGAAAATCTGCCCCCGCCCCAGCCCCTCTTCACCTCCTCTTTCCTCCCCAATCCTTCCTGCCTCAACCCCCTACCTCCACCTCCTTTCTCACCACAGCCAAGTTTAAGCTGAGCTTCTGGAAATTCATTTTAAACTTCCCTGCTGGAGTGAGTGAGTGATAGTTGCTCAGTTGTGTCCAACTCTTTGCGACCCCATGGACTGTAGACCACCAGGCTCCTCTGTCCACGGAATTCTCCAGGCAAAAATACCGGAGTGGGTTGCCATTTCCTCCTCCAGGGGATCTTCCTGACTCAGGGATCAAACACGCGTCTCCTGCATTGCAGGCAGATTCTTTACCATCTGAGTCACCAGGGAAGGCTACTATTAGGAGACATTTCTAAGTATAAAGACAGGTCAACTTAAAAAGCATCAGCAGATACATCCTTGACTTTATCTTATAATCTATAGGCAACACATTAGAATATGTAATGAATCCATACACCTTTTCCAAAGGAATGCCTGAGACAGAAGCAGTGATAAAGTTATAAATGACAGTCGTCAATCAGATGAAATAATTTAGATGAAGCTTATCTCTCTCAAAGAGACGGGGGACTGAGCAAGTGGTCAGGAAGGAAATACACATGCATTTAACTTTGTATGAAAAATAATGTTCAGTTCCACGTTGCCGAACACAGTTCTGTTTTTGCCAAATAAATCCTGTACTTTAAATTACTGTCCCTGGTGGCTCAGATGATGAAGAATCCACCTGCAGTGCAGGAGATGCAAGAGACGTGGGTTCAATCTCTGGGTCAGGAAGATCCCCTGGAGAAGGGCATGGCAACCCGTTCCAGTATTCTTGCCTGGGAAATCTGATAGACAGAGGAGCCTGGCGGGTATAGTCCTTAGCATCACAAGGAGTCAGACACAACTGAACTGACTGAGCCCACACAGCACATCTCAGTGGCATTCTAGAAAATTCTCCATACTGCCCAGTAAACTGGGGCTTGCCTCTGGGAGCCACAGAGGCTACGAGAGTGTCCAGTGGCTGGAAGGGAACCTGGAAGAGCCAGGGCACAGATCACTCAAGGAAGCATTAGTTTCCAGGGATTGACAGAAACACCCCAGTTACATGGCTGCAGCAGTCCCCTCCCCTCACTGGAGGTTTTCCACCTGGCACCTCGCACTCTCCAAGCCGAGGGCCTGGGCCCTTGTGTGGGCACACTTAGCCTTGCACTCTTGCTCACTGCAGGCCTGAGGAATGGATGGATGAGTGAGACAGGACACAGCAGTCAGACCCCGGAGGGAAGCCCGGCGTGTGTCACGTCATGTCATTCCGCAGAAAGTCCAGGTGCCTCCATCACTGGAGAAACTCCTCAGACCCCGCCTCAGAGCCTACCGACTCTTAGTTTGCACACAGTGTTAGTAAATTTAGCAGTGCAGGTTTCCAGACCGTGCGAGACCAGAAGCACAACATGACCAGGGGAGGAATCCCAGCAGTGAGAAGTGAGGGCGGGGAGCCTAGCCACTTCACTCTAAAGGAAAGACCGTCTGTGACCCCGAGCCCCGAGAAACGCAAGAATCCAACCCGCTGAGACCTCTCACCCAGGCACCTGCTGGGTCCCAGCTGATAGTTCCCACCTAACGCTCACTGCCGCCTAGAGATGCTCACCCCAACTTACAGGTGAGGAGACTGGGCTCAGCTGGTAGAATAACCAGGACACATTCGGCCATCAACAAGGCTGCCCCCCCCCCCCCCGATTTCCAGGAAACCGCCCGAGGCGTTTTGGAAATTCTGTCATCAAAACTCATTAAAGAAAAGGCGTCAGAACTGCAAGGTGGTGCTTAGGGAGCCGGGGTTCACCAGTACGCCCTGCTCATCTCATCACAGCTCCCCAAGCACCCTGAGAAACGCACACGAGCTCACCCGTCCTCGGCAAGAGGCAGCCGCGCTCGGAGAGGGGCGAGACGAGGTCAAGCGGTGCGGCTGGGACTCGAACCCAAGGCTCTGAGCCCAGTGCCAGCATCCTCGTCGGGCCGGCCCAGACCCCTCACTCCAGGAAACACCACCTCGTGCTGGACCAGAGCTCCAGGAGCAGGCTCTGAGCACAAAACCTTAGGACCAGCAGACAAACGAATGATCCCTCCCTCCGCACGACAGAGAAGTGAAGTGGAACCATATCCAATCCAATACCAGGGCTGCTGAGGCTCAATATGTCACAGCCACAGCCCACGGAGAAAGGGCAGAGTAATGAAGCTGTTTTCAGGCTGACTGGACGCCAGAAGAGAGGAGAGAAGGGGCGAAAGGCCGCAGGAGGGAGACCGAGGAGTTAATAAAACCCAGGCTGCAGGGCCGCCAGGGAAGGTCCACTTTCATTTTGGAAACTTGGAGTGTCGGCTATTAAAGCACGGAGTCCAGGGCATGGAGGAGGGGATGGTCCGCTTTGCCTGGAGGCCAGGCCGCTCCACTGGTCCCGTGGGTTCCCCCACTCCGCCAGGCACCCCGCTTTCTTGCACCCAAGCTTCCCAAACGGCATGGGAAGAGGCAGCGGGCCAGAGCTCTGTTCACACACGGGACAACGAGGTTCGGTGCAGAGACGCTGGGGACGTGCCCGGAGTCACACAGCTCTCACGTGGTGGAGCCAGATATACCCCCTAGATGGCCTGTTCCCAAGCCACGCTCTTAACCCTTTGACCAAGTGCCACCTGCTCTCTCCTGGCACAAGCAGTAAACCCTGGAGACGCAGGGCTGGCCTGACTTTCCAATCAGAGGGAGCGGTTCAGCATGGGGACTTTGCTACATCCCCACCGTGCCCCCTGTGGTGGCTTCTGAAATTTGGAAAGCCCTGTCCCCCCCAACTCTCCACACACCCTTGGGTCTCCCTGCATTCCTCTGCAGCCCGAAACATGGCGGGGGCGGAGAGTGAGAGAGGCACCCCCTGGGACTCATGCTCCCCTTTCCCATGCGCCCTGCCCCCCTCTTCTGCACAAAGCCCTCTCGCTCACAGTCATGGTCACGTGAACTGGATCTCCCCATTTCACGGATGGGGAAGGGGGTGTGCAGGCGGCCACATGGGGACCCGACTGCCCCAGTCACAGTTACAACAGCGTCAGCAAATGTGACCGTCACGAGCAACATCTCACGACTTCGAAGTCCACGTGTCTACGCGCCCCTCAGAGGGGATGCAAAGACTAAGGATACGGTATCTCCCTGTGCCCCTCCTCGGCCTCACTCCACACGCGGAGGGTGCTGACTAGACACGCCTGAGGCTCCCAGTGCGTGTTCCACCCCGTCTCCCCAAGACCCTGTCCCAGGGACTGAGCCCCGGTGCCCATGGCAGAGACCACGTGCCGATCCATGCTGCTGGCACGGTCCCTGCTCACTTCCTGCTCCCCTTAAATAAACAAGATACATTCCAAGCCTCAGCTCGGGGTCTGCTTCTGGGGGAACCCAACCATGATGGGGGAAGAGCCAGGATCCGTGGCAGGCGGTTTCCGCCGCGTGTCCACGTGGGTCCCTGGGGGCCGGTGGAGAGCACCCATGTTCCTTCTCTGCACTCCCCTCCCCAGCCTTTGCAAGACAGGTCACGCCCCCTGATTCCCCACGTCTTCAGGTCTCTGTTTTCATTCTGGAGCGTTCCCATCTGCATCGTGTCCTCCCGAGTACTTCTAAGGGCGCTGGGAGATGATATCGCAAGCTGCTGGCCAGATGTGCTGGAGATCAAGCCCCATCCCCACCTCTGGAAGCTCAGGTTCTAATAGCGATGAGCACGCAGCTCATCCCACATCCCCAGGGAGCCCAGAGCCTCCTGCTCCACACGGCTCCCCCTACCCCGTGCTTGGCCATACCCATCCAGAGCTTGCTAGGTGGGAAACACCGGCTCCCCCCACCCAGGAGAATAAGTAGAAATGATGACAAAGGAAAGGGGAGGGGGTCTCGGACATCCCAGGCCGGTGGGGGACATTAGAATGGAAACTTTCGCCTCTCTTTGAATAAACATTCCCTCCTGCCTCCTCTGGGGTTCAGCTTACACCCCTGGAGCACAGGATCTGACAGCGATTATCCCCGGCAGCTGCGGCAGATAGTATTACCCCGTCTCAAATCACCCGCCCCCTGGAAATCCCCAGCCCATCTCACAGGGCAGGGGAGCCCCACTCCCCTGTCCCCCACCGACAGGCTTTGCCTCAGGAAGCCCGCACACATGTGCCTAGGGATGTAGGCACGTCTTGACTTGTTTGGTTTGGTCCAGAACATCAGTTGGACCAGATGCATTCACGGAAAGAAACTGGCATGCTCCCCCACATATGCCTACATTCCACTATTGCCGTATTTCATTGATTCTAACGCCTGAGGGCTTTTGTCGTTCCCCCCACACACATTTTAACTTCTTTGAAACTGGTATGTGGCTTATAATCAACGCCATCCCTGAGTGGGGAATGAAATAGTGATGTAATTCAGGGTGCGGCTAAGAGTTCAGAGTGCATGAAATACGGTAGCTGAAGTGTTCAAATACAGCAAGGCTAAGGCTGCACCCCTTTTTCTTGCTGATGCCCTACCTCGCTTCACCCAGATCAGTTCACTGCAGGCCTTTCATACCATCCTGTGGTCACAAGAATGGAGCCCTTTCTAATGGGCTCCCACTGGAAGTAGAAACGCTTAAGAAAGGGGGCAAAGGTGACTCTGGCAAATCAGAGACCCTCCCCCACCTCCAGCCCCATCCATGGGACCCGAGCACATGTTCACACACTTCTCATATGCAACCTCGCTGCCTCATGCTTAACTACCTCAGAAACTGCCCGTTGCCCCTGGGGTAAACTCAAGACTTCCTATCAAAGACCCGAGCCCATCCCCTCTCCCTTGCCAAGCTAAGTCTCCCATCCAGGGCCCACTCGCCCCTTCCCTGAACACAGACACTCTTTCCTGCCTCAGGCCCTTGGCACATGCTGTTCTCCCAGTTCTCTCCAGCTGGAAAACTCCTATTTATCCTTCAGGGCCCCAGGCTACTCATCAAGCAACCATCATTTATTCTGCACCTGCTCTGAGAAAGCATAGCAAACAAAGCAAGCAGAGTCCTGCCCTCCTGGACTTTGCTTTCTAGGGGCGGGAGCCACAAAAAAATTACAGAATCCACAAGAAAAACAAGTGCCCTGGAGTGAAACTGTCGGGAAGAAGCCTCAGAAGGCTTGGTGAGTTGACATTTTAGATACAGTGGCCAGGGAGGCCTCCCAGAGAAGGTGATGCGGGAGTAAAGACCCGAAGGAGGGGGGAAGGGAGGCACGTGGTCATCTGAGGAGGGCATTCCAGGCTGGGGGAACAGCCAGTGCAAAGGCCTGAGATGGGATCGTGCTTGGAAGATTCAAGTGATAGCGAGGAGGCCAGAGTGCTTGTGAGGGAGAGGAAGAGAGGAGGCTGCATGGAAATAGAGACTGGGCTCCCCGGGCCTTGGGGTCCACTGGGATCATGTAACTCTTTCCCCGAGAGAATGGGATGGGGGGTGCGGGGCAGGGAGAGCTCAGACGAGAGCTGGGACCTTCTCAGAGCACAAGATGGTGTTTTCACAGGATCCCTGTGTGCAGAGCAAACTGAAGGGACCAGGGCAGGAGCCAGGAGCCTGGCTGGGAGGCTGTTGCAATACCGCCCACCTCCATCAGACGCTTCCCGCAGAAAAGTCTCAGCATTTGGAGTTTGGCCTATTGTCATCATGGAAACACCCATTTCCCTTAGCAAGAGAGGGTCTCCACTCCTCCAAGTGTCTGCCCGGTGCATACAACCACGAGAGGCACAGGCATGAATGAATGAGTGAACGAACTGAAGAATGAATGAAGGGACCTGGAGAGGACAGTGTCATAACCAACCCTTGCTGGTTCTCCCAAGAGTAAGGCCAGCTGAGCTGGGGGCGGGGCGCGACCAGTCCAGAAGGGCTGGGTTTCTAACCGTGACCGCCATTCCCCAGAGAGGTATAGGGTTCTAACTCAGAAAACAGAGTCTTTTTTCCCCCCCTTGACATCCCAAAATTTCTTTCTACTTATTTGACACTTGGTAAAACGCTTCACAGAAAGAGCACTCAAGCTCTATTTTGGTCCTCACCTCCTTGACAGCGGCTTTAAGGAGAACTGCTGGATCTAGGCGAGGCTTTGTTTTTTTTTTTCATGGAAAGGCACATTTTAATTTTAGGTTAAGTTATTCTCAGCAACAATTTTCATAGCAACTATTAGTCCCCAGACGGTGACTCTGAACACATCCAACTTGGCATAGAGGTGGGGGTGGAATTTGTGTGGGAGCGGGCTGGACCACCCCTGCTCCGGGTCGGAGGGACCCCGGGAGCCGGGGTGGGGGTGGGGGGGGCATGGGCCACGCTGTGGTTGCCGCATCAGCTGGCGAGCACAGAGGGGCGGGCGCGGGGGCTGCCAGGCGCTCCTCCTGCCAGAGTTCAGATCAAGCCCGCTCAGCGGGCCTATCAGGGTGAAGGCGCCAGGAGGGAGTCGCGGCATTTCTGGAGCGCGATGTGCCTGCATGGAACGCCCGCCCACACGCCTGCACTCTGTCCCCGCCGTTCATCTGCGACACACAGATATCCCTGGAGGAAAGGGCGAGACTCTAAAGCCACATCGTGTGCCTTTCCCGCGGCTGCCATACAAATAACCACAAACCGGGGCAGGGGTCGTGGAGGGGGGTGCGGGGATGGCTTAAGACAACAGAAATTCCTTTCCCTCCCCGTTCTGGAGACCGGAAATCTGCAATCAGCATCCCTGGGCAGAATCCAGGTGTGGGCAGGGCTGGGTCTCCCAGGGACGGGGGCGGAGAAGGAGTTCTGGCCCCCCTCCCCAACTTCCTGATCTCTGGTGAGTAAAGTGAAAGTTGCTCAGTTGTGTCCGACTCTTTGCAACCCCATGGACTGTAGTCCATGGAATTCTCCAGGCCAGAACACTGGAGTGGGTAGCCTTTCCCTTCTCCAGGGGAACTTCTCGACTCAGGGATGGAACCCAGGTCTCCTGAACTGCAGGCGGATTCTCTACCAGCTGATCTCTGGCAGCTCCCAGCAATTTTGGTGCTTCTCGACTCCTGCCCGCATCTTCCCATCTCTGCTTATGTCTGCATGGGGCCTTCTCCCTCCATGTGTCCCTACGTCTCAAACCTCCCTCTCCCCTCCCGGGTAAGGACACTTGTCACTGGGTTTTGGGCCTGGAGCATGTCACCATGAAATCCTTAACATGATTACTTTTGCAAAGACCCTGCTTCCAAACAAGCTCTCAGTCACGGGTACCGGGGTCAGGACCAGGACACACCTCTATGGGGACACCATTCAATCTTACACCCACCGTCAGGCCAGGGTGACATGGGCCCCGGTCAACACAGCACCCCACCCCACAGCCCCACCACTACCCCAGCAAACATAGGCACCCCCAGACATACCCCCAACTTCCTTTGCCATTCACTATCCCACCTACTCAGGACCTCTGCTGTTTCAGAGAATGACAAGGCCATCCTCCTGGGACCCCACCAGTACCCTGATGTCTGGTGGTCCTCAGCCCAGCACTCGGACATCAGCTCCACCAGGCCAGTGGCCCTGGGGACTGGAGAAGGCGCTGCTGGTTAAGTGGCTCCTGGACTCTGCTCCCTTCCACCTCCATCTGCCCCCTGCCAACCACCAGGTCCCAAGCCCTTTGCTTCCAGGCCAGGCCTCCTCGTCCCTCCAGGATCCCTGCACTCGCTCCTCCCTGGAGTCCCAGCCTCAGCCCTGCCTCCAATCTGCTTCCCTTGGTCTCACTAATACCCCCATCCTAGAAGGCCTGATTATTAGACTGCGCCCTCCCTTCACCCCATCAACTTGCTAACTCAGTGATCATTGCCACCCCTACCCCATGCCCAGACCCTTCCGCAAGCTGACCAACTCTCCCCGGAAAGCCCACAGGCTTGCCACCCTCTGTACATGCTTTGAGACACATGTCCGGCATCACCTCCTCCAGGAAGCCCTACCTGATTCCAGCATCACCTCCTCCAGGAAGCCCTCCCTGATTCTTCTTCATCCCACAGGCTGACTTGGTCCCTCCTCAGTGCTCCCACCACCTTTTCAGCTTCCTTTACTTGCAGCCGGGTTCCCCACTCGTCCACCAGGGACCCCCAGAGGACAGGGTTGGGCCTCATTCTCTGAACAGCCACGGGCCCCCGGCCATGCCGTGATTACTACTGAGAGCACGCACCGTGGCCGCTTTGGCTGCCAGCACCTTCCTGGTTGGCCGCCGTCACTTGACGGGTGGCTGCAAGAGGCGGGTGACTGACAGACTGGTATGCGGGTGAACCAGGAGCTGTCTGTTTGGACGGTCATCCCCTTCCAGAGAAGCCACCTTCGCCAGCTCTCCCTGGAGCTCCGACTAAGGGAAGGGGCCACACAAAAGAAAGGAAGCCTTGGACCACTCGGCAGGACCCACCCGGGCGTTTGCTGAAGGATGCTGAGCCCACGTCAGCTCACCCCCGGGTCCGCCCCCTGCCCTGTGCAGACGTATGAACGTTGCCCCATCCAGGGATCTGAGGCTCAGGGTCCTTCCAGGGAGGAGGCCTGAGAGGCCCTGCCCTGCAGGGGGGGCCAGGCCCGCGACTCAGATCAGGTTTCAGGCTATGTAGACGACCCACCCGGATCCCTCCCGGAAAGCCCCTTCTCCCACAGCTGGCGCCAGCTGGCTCCAACTCGCTCACCCCGGGCAGGTGGTTTGCCAGCTTTCCTGAGCACAAAGGTCACCCACCGGCGCAGTTGTCACAAAGGAGACCTTTACCAGCGGCAGGTGCTCTAATTACTTATCAACAGACATGCCAACAGCCCCTCCCTGCCGGGCCCAGGACAAGCCCAGCTTTTCATGAGTTCAAATCTCTCCCTCTTTTATCTACCAAGTAGGGCCAAGGAGGCTGGCAGGACTGGACAAGGGGGGAGCATGTCCCCAGTCGGCTCCAAGTGGGAGACAGAAGCCCCCCGCAACTCCGAATGGGACACTCAGAGCTGGAACCACCTGCAGGAGGCTTCTCCAAGAACCCCAGCCACTGCCCTTGATTAAGCAAAGTATCTTGTGCAAAGAACTGAAATAAACATCCCTGGATTTAATACACCGCTCTATGTAAAAAGGAGGTGGTGGGGGGTGGGGAGTGGGCAGTCATCAGCCGCAGTAATACTAGAAAAGCAACAAAATTTTAAAGTCCTAAGGAAAAGGAAATGCCCACTCATTGCTAACAATCCCTCTGTCTGTCCCTTGTGGTAATAATTTTCCAGCTAAATCAGGAAAGAGGCACTGGTTTAACCCATTCATTCAGTCAATACACATTTACTGAGAGACCGCCAAGTGCTTTGAGGGGGCTGAGCCCGTGCTGGTCCTGATACCAGCCGTGCTCACCAGCCCTCCCAGGGATGCCCCAGCCTGCCACGCCTCCTCCCCCAAACACTTCAGGACACCCCATGAGCAGGCTACGGCGAGGAGGGCACTGCAGCCAGGCAGGCAACTTCCGGGCTCCACTCCTGCGTCCCACAGACCCCACTGCAATCTTTGTCTCAGCATGGGAACCCCCACATGGTCTCTGTGACTGCCTGTCTGCTCCCCAACCTTCCCGGAGCCCCCCAAAGATCCCACCTGAGGCCTGGCACGTTCGGGTCCTCAGGATGCAGGTTGGAATGTGCATGAATGTGAGTGTGAGTGGAGGAAGGACATTCTCAGCTGGCCCCCAACCACCCCCAACCTATAGTAGGGAGGAGACACAGGTGTGGTACCCGCCGCAGGCTCGGTGAACATCCCGCATCAATGCCAAACAGAGTCTGGCCATGAAGCCCCTCGCCTGCCTGTTCAGGGGATCCCAGGAAGAGGACGTCCACTGTGGATCCTGCCAGCCCCCCAAACCCAGCACAGAGGCGGGCAGCCCCAGATGTCACCAGTCCCCTGGCCACGGTCGCCTTGAAGCAGCGTCAGCAGAGAAGATGGGTTTAGTGACACCCACTGCCCATGGGGCTCCTCGCCCGAATGCAGGAAGACCCCCAAGCAGGAGAAGGGACCACGTGAACCCTACACCAAGGTCACACACACACACAGCAGCTTCCAAACCAGGTAGAGACATGCCAGCTCCCTCCCGGGACAATGGGGAAGTTGACAAAGCTCAGGGCAGATGCCCTGCTCAACTCCTATCATGGTACTCACAGAACCAGGATCACAGGGCCTCCCGGGCAGGGTCCTGCCTGCCCTCCAAGCTGGGCTTTCCGGCAGGTGTGGACACAGTAATGGGGTGGAGGCAGGGCTTCCCGAGGCCCCAGAGGCACTCGGAGGGGAGCTAGACTCTTCCTGTCTCCTGAGTCCTCCTACTCCAGGTGGCCAGCCTCGCTACAGATCCAGCCATGGCCGGAGCCTCTCTCAGCGCTAATCCTCACCTCTGACACTGAATATTTACAACAGTCTGGGCCTTCTCCACGCACACCCCTGCCCTTCACAGAGTCATGGAGCCCACTTTACAGATAAGGAAACTGAGGCTCACCCAGGTGACATGATGCAATCTGGCTCAGTCCCGGGTCTAGACTCTCTGGTTCCCTCCGCGTTGCTCTGGGAACAGCAGGTAAATGTGCTCACTGTTGGGATGGGCCCCAGGAGCCTCAGGGGGCAAAGAGTCCAGCTGCAGGACCGCTCAGAGCTCCTCCAACCCAGACGGCAAAATCCCACGTAGGCTGGCTGAGCACTGCAGTTATTTAGCCAAGAACATCTGGGCTGTGTCCTGAGGCCCAAAGACAGGCCCTGATTCCCTTCACCTCCCCGAGAGCTGGGCAAGGAGAGCGATGCCCCAGTGCTGGCCGGAAGGCAAAACGAGACCCCTGTGCACAGGCCCAGGGTTCACTTGGCCCCCACAGGATGAAGGCTTCCCAGAGGCCAAGGCTTTCCCAGGGTGGGAGCGGGGCCGTTCATCCACGGGTGCCCAGACGCTGACCCCCGATGTCCCTGTGGGTGGAGGTCACGGCTGCCCCGCACTGGCTCCCTGGAGGGCATTGGAAGCAAACTTTGCCCACGGAGCTCTGGGTCTCCTGAAAGCCCTCGGGGGCCCTGCGGCCTGGAGACCCCCATCCTGAGCCCAGCGCACCTGCCTACGGGCTCTGAGAGCTGGACCTCAAGCTCCCTGCCCAAGAAGAGGGGTTGCTGGGCAATCCTGCCTCGCCATCTCAGGGACGAGTGAAGGGAGAATGTGGGACTAACTCAGCACAGCCTCAGGGTCGCCGTGTGACTCTTCACATACCGTCTAAGGGCAAGGACCCCGAAGCCCAGGGGTGGTCAGCCAGGGAGCCCTGAGACGGCTGGGGTCCACCGCTCACCGCTCTCCTGGTCCGCAACACACGGCCTCTATCAGTCAGCCCCGCCCCGTCCCCTTTGGGAAGAGTGTCCCGCGGCCCCCGGACCCGGGCTGGGTGCAGAGGGCACCTGGCTGCGGGCGGGATCATCTCTCACAGAGCGAGAAGAGAATTCAGCGAAACGGCTGCTGTTGAGGGGGACAGGGAGAGGGACCCCTGTTTCAGGTGGCGGTGATCACTCATGTCTCGGGAGGCCCGCACAGGGAGGCCAGGACCGCACAGGGCCAGCAGCAGAGGGGCTGGGGTAGTGAGAGTGGAGGCCGAAGGAGCCCACGGCAGGGCTGGGTCCCGGGAGGAGGGGGACATATGCCTGAATCCTTGGAACATCTCCCCAAAAAGGACCAAGGCTCAGGAAGGTTCCAGAACACTTCCAAGGTCACCGATCAGGGCAGAGGCTTGGGGCAGACTGTCCTTCCTCTCCATACCACATGGCCTCGAGGGCCAGCACTTGGGGAAGAGATAGTCCCCACTCCCATGTGAGTGGGAGCCTTCGTCTTGGTAGGGAGGTGCGAGGGGGTCCCCCTGGCAGTCGCAGTCCCTGGGGGCACTGCCCCAACTGCAGATCCGCCCGCCTCGGCCAGCCCCTGACGGCACGTGCAGCTGGGCCCTCTCTGCTGCAGTCTGGACTCTGTACTGACACACACCCAGTCAAGCCACCCGTTGGAGGGCAGTGATAGCCACAGCCACGCCGTTTCTGTGGCCACGGTTGCTAAGGGGTGTCCTGGAGGTCACCACCACACGTGCCCAGTGGTCCCCCGATGGGAACCCTTAGAAGGGTGGCCACGCGCTCTCAGCCTGCTCTCAGAGACCCTCCTTGACCGCCTCACCACCAAAGAGCCCCAGCCACCATCCAGGCTTTCTCTGCATATACAGCTGACCCTTGAACAAGGAATGCAGGCACTGGGGTGCCAACCTTTCTCAGAGCCGAAAATCTGTGTATAACCTAGTGTCGGCCCCACACACCCACAGCTCTGCATCAGCAGATTAGACCAGCTGCAGGTCTGTTAGCACTTAATGATGGAAAAAATCCAAGTGTTTAAGTGGCCCCGCAAAGTTCAAACCTGTGTTGTTCAAGGGTCAACTGTATTTCCTTAGTAAAACCTACCCCTACCAGCAGTTACCTGGGACTTCCATTTGTTGATTTATCTCTTGTTTTGTGCCCCTCACACCAGACAGAAAGCTCTAAGAGGGCAGGGACCTGTAGGTGGCCTGTTATTTCTCTATCCTAGAGCTTAGAGAGCGGCCTGTAGGGAGAGGCCCTCAGTGCACTGTGGATGGATGGGTTGAAGGATACATGGATGGATGGACAACAGGTGATGGATGGATGACGGATGGATGATGGTTGGGCAGGTAGATGAGAGACTGATGGCTGCATAGATAGATGCGTGGGTGGATGAATGGCTGGATGGTAACATGAGTGGATGGGTGGGTGGATGGACAGATAGGTAGATGGGATAGACAGATTGATGGACAGGTGAGTGAAAGAATGAATGAATAGAAAGAATAAAAGTCAAGAATAAGGGAAGGAAAGACGGAGGAAGAGAGCACCCACATCTGCCACTCTTGGCAAAGACTAACAGCAGGGCACTGTGCAGTTTCAAAAGGAAGAAAAACAAGCCTGGAGCGCTTCTTGGAGGAGGTGGCCTTTGAGATACCCCCTGAATGCTGAGCACAGATTGGCTAGATGGGGAAGGTCCGACCAGATTCTGCATGTTAACTGGGGCCTTTTGGAGTTTTCCTGATCACCTTCCCACTATATCAACACCGTTTTTATAAAGCTAATTTCCCGATGCACCTCCACTCCCAGGACCCCTAAATCTTGCTCAAATCTGTTTTGTGTACACAAAATGTATTTATCAATATTGTTTGTTTTTTCCCTCCCCTGGATTGGAATGCAAATTTCAACTCATACATAATGCAAATTCTCCAATCCACACAAATCAAATGAAAAGGAGCTTGGTTGGCTGGTTCTCCCGTTTCTTCACAGGACGTGTGGAGGGCCACACTTGGGGGACGCCAGCCTAGGCACAGCCTCTGCAGCGCCTGTCATCACCTGGTAACGCTGCTGTAAAGGATGCTTCTTCCTTTCATTATTTCTCAACCCAGCGTCTCAGGTGGTTTGCTGAGGAGCCTGATTCCCAATCCACTGTAACTGAATAATCAATTGCTGCTTCCTTAATAACTGAATTTATTAAATGCAGAATATATACAGCTGATCATTCAAGGAACTAATTTGCAAGTCAGAGCTTTTGAGGGATGGTCTAAAGAGAAGATCCATATGCTTCATAAATCTGGGAAGAGAAGGAAGAAGGGAGGAACAGCAAGACAGGGAAATAAATTTCCGAGGCGTGATTTGCGTCAATAAATATAATCTCACGCCATGGCCCCGGGTGCCATGGCAGACAAGCGTCACACTTACTAACGAAGCGGCATGGTGAGCCTGGACCAAAACTCAAGACGTGGTGCACTGAGGCATTCATGGAGCCTCCCCTGAGCTGCCCAGAACCAGGCCCCTCCTTGGAGGGACTTCCGAATTCCAGAGCCTGAAGCCCTCTACACGGGAAGCACCAGTCCCCATGGCCGTCATGGGCTGGTTGGTCCAAAAACCTGCCTTAAAAATGTAATGTTAAAAGGATTTCCCTGGTGATCCAGTGGTTAAGACTCTGCGCTTCCACTGGAGGGGTCTCCTGGTCATCACTAAATTCACAGATGGCTCCAAGGCAAAGGCCGGAGCTACTGAAGTGCCCTGAGCCCACGACCCAGCACAGAAAGGAGAAGACGCCCGAGCAGGGGGCAAGGGGGCCCAGGTGAACGAGGCCGCCACCTCACCCCAGAGCAGGGCGGAGATGGGCAAATGGGTCTGGAGGAGGCGGGGGAGCTTGAGCCAAACAGAGCCTCACACCTGTGCACACAAGGGTGTTAAGAGACTTTTCCAGAGAAACCTTCCCTCCCGGTCAGCAGCGGGTGAGGACGCCAGCCCAGCCCTGCTCCTTGCAGGGCACCAAGCCAGACAGCCCATCCTGCCTCTTCCAGATAAGGGTTCTGACCAGTGGGCACCCCCGGCCTGGGCAGGCCGGCCTGACCGCCAGCTCCATCCTGTAGGTGAGGTCCCTGCGAGTGTCAGGGAAGGAAAGATGGCTGCCCTGCACGAAAACCTCTTGCTGCCCTCTGCTGCCCATGTCTCCAGGGCCGAAAGGAGATAGCCAAGTGGTTCACACATTCTCACAACACCCTGCCCCCTCACCCACCCTCTGGGCCCTGGATGGGAAAACCTCAAACCCTGCTCTGAGTAAGAAGGACTGAGAAATTCCCGCTGAGTTTCTCAAATCACCAGCCAGCAAGCACCCCAGAGCCGCAAATTAATGGTGATGCCCTGTGACAGGTGACAGACCGTCTCCATGGTGCCCCCGATGCCCATGTCTGCAGGGCACCGGGCTGAGTGGCCAGGGCTGGAGCCCGCACCCCGCCGGTGGATGCCAAGTGGCCCCAAGGAATGTCGGGAACATCTGGGGAGGAGCAGCAAGCAGGACTGAGGGAGACCCTCCAGGGGCGGGCACCTCCAGGGTCTCCTCTCATGGGGGGGCCTTCCTCCTACCCCCCGGGCCCCCTGCAGGTGGAAGCCCTGTGAAAGCATCTGCCCACAGTGACTCAGGCCTCAGCGCTCCTGCAGGAAATGCTGCTGGCACGCTGGATACAACCATGCCGTCCAGAACTGGACAGCCTGGGTTCGAAGCTCAGCTTAGCCGTTTGCTAGCTGTGTGACTCGAGGCCAGTCGCTCAACCTCTGTGCACCGAGGCTTCCCTACCTGTCCAATGAGCACAGTAATCAAGGCACCTGTCCCACTGGGGCGGTGGGATTGTGAAGGGAGTCAGTTCACCCTGAGGCCCGGCGTGCAGTCAGCTCACAGGTGCTAGCCGTCTGTGTCACTGCCCCTTAGGCTGCTGATACCCGAGGGCAGAGTCTGCTGGAAAGATTCAGCTGCCCGCGCCGAATGGCCACACTTCTCAGCTGGGACCAGAAGTCTGCCTGCGCGGCGTCCTTCTGGAACGAGGGCCCTCGACTTCGGCAGTGCTGACTCAGGACGCGGTGATTCTTTGCTGTGGGCGTGCCTTGCAGGATGTCAGCAGTGCCCCAGGCCTCCACCCGCGAGGTGCCAGCAGCATGCCCTGCGAGTCGTGACAACTGGAAACTGCCCTTGAGTGAGAAGGTCTCCCGGATCCAGAGTGAGGAGGGACGTCTGTGTGCCTGTCTGGGTCTAGGGGGAGAAGGAGGAGGGGAGAAGGGGGAGGGGAAAAGGGGGAGGAGAGAAGAGGGAGGGGCCGGGGAGATGAAGGGGAGGGAAATACAAGGGCGAGAGTGTGACAATGGGGAGGGGAGAGGAGGGGGAGGGGAGTCAAGATGGAAGAGAAAAGAATCTCTTCTGGGAACCACATCCCCGTTGACAAAAGTCAAGTTTACATCCAAGACCATCCTCACGGCTGGTTCCACAAGGGGGACCTGCGAGAGGCCCTGATACAGAAAGGGTTCTGCCGTTGTCCCTGCACCCAGCGTGGAAAGGGAATGATCTGGGTGTTTTGTTTTAAATCGACTTCTTATATTAGAAGGTTCTAGAGTTAGGTTCTGTCGCTCAGTCGTGTCCGACTCTTTGCGACCCCAGGGACTGCGGCTCAGCAGGCTTCTCTGTCCATGGAATTCTCCAGGCGAGAATCCTGGAGTGGGTTACCATTTCCTCCTCCAGGGGATCTTGCTGACGCAGGGATCGAACCTTCATCTCCGGGTGCAGGTGGGTTCTTCACCTGCTGAATCATCGGGAAGTCTTCTGGAATCTCCTGGGTGCAGGTGGGTTCTTCACCTGCTGAACCGTCAGAAAGTCTTCTGGAATCTCCTGTGTGCAGGTGGGTTCTTCACCCGCTGAACCATCGGGAAGTCTTCTGGAGTTGTAGGAAAGTTGCAGAAACAGTTTCGAGAATCCCCAGAACGCCCGCACCCCAGCCCCGCCACTGTCAGCTGTCTGCGTTCCCACGGTGCATTTATCAAAGCTAATGAGGCAAGACCGATGATACCGTGATAATTAACCAAAGCCCATGCTCCATTCCAGTTTCCAGCTTTCCCCTCGCGTCCCTTGGGTACCCCGGGACCCATCCAGGACACCAGGCGACAGTCCTCACATCCCCCAGGCCCCCGGGGCTGTGATCGCTTCTCACTGTCTGGGCACCTCACGACCTGGGCAGCTTTGAGAAGCTCTGTGCGGGCGTCTGGCAGACTGCCCCTCAGGGAGGATTTGCTGGATGTCTGCTCATGACCGGACAGGGGCACGGGTTTGGGGGGACGAGCCTGGAGGGGAGGTGCCCTCCCCCCACCATGTCAGGGGCGCTGCCGTCCACGTGACCCGGCACTGCAATTGACCTTGACCCCGTGGCCGAGGTCGTGCTGGCCCAGGATTCTCCACGTGCAGCTCCTCTCCCCCAACTCTGCGCTCTTTGCAGGGAAGCTGCCGGGCACAGCCCCCACCAGACGGCGGGGAGGCGGGCACCCCTCCAGGAGGGCAGAGGGTCCCCGTGAGTCACTGGGGTCTCCACATGGTTTGTCTCTTCCCTGATCTGGGTGTCTCCAAGCTGAATCTCTCAGAACGACCAGCCTGTCTGAGCACTAACCCCTCAAGCCCCAGACCAATGGCCCTGAGTCTCTTCTGATGGGAAGGGAGGGACTGTGGCCGACCCGCCCACAGGCCTTCGCAGCCCGGAGCCACTGGAGGAAGAAGTCGGTCCAGGCTCTCCAGCTGGATGTCACAGCCTCTTGTCGCAGTCCCAGGACCGGGGATCCATTCTGACCCTGACATGCTACCTCCCCCCCCCAACTCCAGCCAGACTGACCACTCTACCTTGCCCCCCAAGTGACTCCCCCTTCCCACCACTGTGCTTCCGCTCCTCCCAGCCCTCCCCTCACCCCCACCGCTCTTATAAAGCCCTCCCCCTTTCTGCAAGGTCCAGCTGGTGAGGACGGGCCAGCCAGCTACCCCTGCTCATTGTAATCTGAACGTGTTGTTTCCAGGGCTAGAGGAGGCTGGACGCGGCCATGAATTCAGGATGGAACCCTGGAGACATTGCACCCAGAGCCGCCCCCTGGGGGGGTTCCTCCTCCCCCCGAAAGGCCTGAGCGTCTGCTAACAAACCTCTGTGGGGAGGACTCCTGGGGATGAGGGACTTGGATGTGGGAGGCGGGGGACAGGCTGTTCCGGAAAGCTCACAGTGGGGGAAGGCTGGGGGACCCACTATTTAAATGCTTAACTGCTGTCATGATCCCCCATCCAGATCTTTCAGATGCCTCTTGGCAGGGAGAAACCAGGCCTCCTGGGGTGGGGTGGGGGGTCTTAAGCCCAGCCGGCTGAGGAAGGAGCTGAATCCAAGCAGTGCAGGGGGCCAAGTGGAGTCTCCACCCGGAACACTGGCACTGACTGGGACCACCACACTGCCTCCCGAGGCCCCATCTGGACAACAGAGACCAAGCCACTCAGCCCAGTGATCTGTCTGCTGGGGGGATTTTCCCGTTCGACTGTTTCAAACATTTCAAAACGAAATACAGCAACGATTTCAGATGCCCCCCTGGAGGACCCAGGCCGGCTGGAAACTCCTGCCCGTACTAATTGTTAGAATCACTCATCAGGGGCTGTGGCTGGGGAAGACCATTTGCTCCTGCAGTAAACAGTGGTCCCTGCTTACAACTATCACCCTGGCGCTATGAAAAACTTCCACTGAAACAGGAATATTTTTAAAGGGGTAGGGGGTAAGGAACACCCTCTTGACCCAGCCCCCCCGCCCCAAGAGCAGACATCTCACTGCAGACATAGGCACTTCTGGCCCCGGGGCTCTGTGCGCTCTGCCCTGCCCACCCAGGCCCCAACTGCACCAGGTCCAGAATTCCCTCTCTCCCAGCCACGCCCGTCTGCCAGATCCTTGAGCTCTCCAAGGTGCCTGCCACAGGCCCTTGGCTCAGGCAGCAGCCTCTGCCTGGACGACCCTCGCCCCCCTCCCCTGCCCTCCTGCCTCAAGGCCACCCCCGGCCAGCCCCGCTCCGTCCCCTCCGGGGCGTGCGTGTGCGTTAGTCACTCAGTTGAGTCCCACTTTTTGCGACCCCATGAACCGTAGCCCACCAGGCTCCTCTGTCTATGGGATTCTCCAGACAAGAATACTAGAGTGGGTTGCCATTCCCTTCATCCAGGGGCCACTCCAGAGTAGCAGTTCTCAAACTGCAGGCGCATCATCAGCAAGCCTGCCCTGAGGGCATGAAAACACATCTCCAGGCCGCGCCCTGCGGTTCTGATTCAGCAGGTCTGGGGCCCGGCGGAGAGCTTGCATTTGCAGCACAATCCTAGCGGATGCTGCGGTGGTAGCTGGTTCTGGGAGCCCCACTCAGAACCACTGTCCTAGCATGCTCGCCCCACGTCTGACCCATAACAGAGGGCCCCCGAGATGGGGCTCAGGGCCACGCACCCCTCCGCTCTGCCAGACCACAATGCTAACTCACCAGTCGGCAGAGAGTGCTGGGCACCCTGGGGGGCGTCTCTCTCGGTCACTGCTGGTCTCCCCAGGGCTGGGCATGGCGCCTGGCAGTGGAGGTCAGCACAGATCTACTGAATGGAGCAGAGACCATGACAGATTCTAGGAGGATGCTCCAGAAAGAAGACTGGGGGTAGAAGAGGGTCCTAGCCTCACGTAAGCTTGAGAGACAGAGGCGTAAGCGGAAGTAAACTGCTCCTTTACAGGACTCGTCAGGGCCTTTACTGGCCAGGGGACAATGCACCTCTTGAAGAGTGCACCCAACCCCCACACGTGGATGACTGAGGATCTCTTTTTACATAGAGCACCTTACGGAGTTCCCGTCCCAAGGAACCCGTTGTTCAGAAGGGCTAATGGCACATACTCACACAGGCACACACACAAGTATGACACAGTTCTACATACAACACCAAAGTAAACCCACATCAGTGCATCAGCTTCTCAGTCACTAACAGCCTTTGACGCCGGTTCCCGGGGCAGAAAGCCACGTGCTGTATCAGTGGCTGCAGAGACACCATTTCTTTAACCAGTCCCCTGCGGGAAACCAATTTGGGTCGTTTCCAATTTTTCACCATCACAAACAATTACCAGAAGCATCTTCTTGTCTGTGCACGTCAGGCCACTTGCGCGAGTGTCTGCTTTGCAGAGCTTTGTGGCGCCGTAAAGTTCTGTCCGTTGCACGCGCAGTAGTACCGGACACAGTAGGACACGGGGCCTGGAGGTGCAGGCTTGTCCACGGGCCGCGTGGCAACCCGGGCTTCCTGGCACAGAACTCGGTACTGTAGGAGGGGGCCACCACTTCCAGAGAATTCTCGATGGAATGAGGGACCCCCAACAGGGAAGGGTCATCCCGGCACCCACAGACGGCCCCCTCACCTCCTGGTCGTGCTCCCACCCGGCCACCGCCCAGCCAGCCTGCCCTCTCAGACAAGTGACAGGTGACGATTCTCAGCCTCCAGGGACCCCAGGTTCCTGAGATGGGCGGCGGGTGCACTGCTGCAGCTGAGAGGACCCGGGCCCGCCCCACCCTCTCGTCCCTGTGCCGGGCACCTTGTGGGGACCCCTCCCAGGGAAGCATCTTGGAGAGCACACCCTCTCTCCTCACTCACTTCATCTCTGAAGGACTCCTGCACGCGATGGGGCCTTTCCCTGATCTGTTCCTCTTCCTCTTCTGGGGTGGCCCTGCCCAATTCCACCCCCTCAGTGACTCACCTCGGAAGCAGCCCACAAAGTGACTGCACAGATATACTCAGGGCTGCCAGGACCTGAGAACGGAGCTCTTGCAGAGCATGACCCCCAGGCCCCACGTCGCTGATTAACTGGACTCTGGCTAGACTGAACACACACCCCAGTCCTTCTCCATTGCACAGATGGGGCAACTGAGGTCTGCAGGTTTCCTTCTTGTCAACCTAACCCAGTTAGGTTTCTGGGAAACAATGTGCTCAGCTGAAACCCCAGCCTCCTCAGACTCCACGCCTCCGGGGGTGGCGGTGTGACCCGGTTCTGACCCACAAGACAGAAATGAAAGCCACTGGGTGGGGCTGCTGAGATAGCTTTTTTAAAAGGTTAGGCTCTCTGAAGTCTTCCCTTTACTCCTCACCTCCCTACCTCTCTCCCTCCTGCTTGGAATACAGACGTGAGGCCTGGAGCTATGGCAGCCACCTTGTAAACGGAAGGGTAAAGCCACACATTGAGGCCAGCAGAGCAGGAAAGCAAGAGGCGCCGGGGACAGAAGCTGCCGCCCAGCAGTAGCTGGCTCACCCCAGCTGTTTTCTAGAATGGGGCAAGTACAGTCTTAACCAGTTAAACCACCAGTGGCCAACCACCCCCCAGAGCAAGGGGCTAAACTGAATTTGAATCCGATGGACAAGAGGCAGCTGAAAACTGATGCCAAAGGGATCCAGAGCGCTTTGAAGGACAGAGATGTCAGGGAGACAGGTAACATTTGGGAGCATCTACTACACCCAGGCGCCAGTCTCTATCTTTACAACTACCCAATCAAGACGCCAATAGATCGTATTCTACCAATTACAGAAAGGAACACTAAGGCATCCTGGTCATCTTGGTCCAAAACTTTCTTCCCACATAACAGCTTCCCCTCAATCAAGAACAGCATCTCATGACTTAGAGTGAGGCCTCCTGTGCCCATGAGATGAGATCCTCTAACAACGGGACGAGGCAAAATGTAGCCTTACTCCCCCAATCCAACCTCCATTCTGTTAATACCGGTGTGTGTATTTCTTTAAAAAAGAAAAAACAAAAACTCCTGGTTGTTCAATTCCTTAGGAAAATTTTATGATGACTCCTCACAAAACAAATTCCTCTAGAATTTGTTCCTTCACATCGCAGAGCACAGAGACAGAACAAGAAGAAAGGATGGAGCTCAGAAGACACTGTTTAAGTCCCTGGATCAAGTCATACCTGAAGCTAGAGTTCTACCCCTAGAACTGTCCATCACACAAACCCGCATGCTCTTCTTCTTTCTTTTTCTTAACTTGAGCTGGCCTTCTGTCATCTGCACATGAAAGGATATCATCCTACAGGACCCACTTTGGAGATGAAGAGCCTGAAGTCCAGAGAGTTCTGTCTTAGCCTGAGTCATTCAGCTTTTTGGTGGCAGAGGAGGGACAAGGTCTCTGCTCTAACTCCTGCTCCAGGGTCCTCGCCATCCTTCGTACTGCCTGGGGCTGCTCCCCGCAGCAGTCCAGCTAGCACCCTGGCACCGCGGCGGTTCAGGCAACGTCTTAACCAAAAAGCCTGATTCTTTTGGCTTCAGTGAAAGCCTGAGCTTTTCTCATTAGGTGGCAAAGCAAAAGGGAACCCGCTGTTCTTGGCAGACTCACGCCGACTTCTAAACAGCCCCAACCACGGATGCAAGAGCCCCGTGTGCCCAGATGTTTCTCGCCTGTTTGTACCCGACATCTCACCTTCTCAAGTACATGAAAGACCTCAGGCTGGCCGCATCCCCGCTGTTTTTATTTCATACCCAAATATCCTGACATTCGCCTCTCGGCCGGGGAGACCTGCAGACTATCTGGGGATGTTTGGAAGATAACCATTCCATGGGATCCAAAGAGATGTCTCATGGACATAAATCTTAGGAAGTCTCTATGGAAACACACGAAAATGCATGTTGTTTTTATTAATACTCACAACGAAATGTCTCTGGGATACACCACTCGTTTAAACCACACCAGAAGAGCCAACGTGTTTCCCGTTACAGAGGATCCGTGGGGTTTTTTTAATTACGGGTGGAGCAACCTACAGAAAAGAAACCGCCCCAGTCCAGGAGGCCTGGGTGATGGGGTAATTGCTAGGTTGAAGCAGACTGTCACCCTTTCCTGCGGAGGGCAAGGTCCTGCATGCAGAGCCTCTCAGGGGCATGAGGATGACGTCCGTGGAGAAACTCAGCTCTTGCTGGAGAAGAGGAATCTGAAGGCCCCAGGCCCTTCTTGTTGCTGTTCACACACATCTGTGCCGCAGTGGGAGGGGAGCCTAGCCTGGGTTCAAATCTGGCTCTCCCACATATCACTGCGAGGCCTTGAACAGGTTACCCCCCACCCGACCTTTATTTCCTCATCTATAAAATGGGCATCTCGTAGTATTGGGTTTGCCAAAAAAGTTCGTCCAGATTTTTCCATACCATCTTACATGCATTCATGCTAAGTCGCTGCAGTTGCGTCCCACTTTGCGAACGTGTGGACTGTCGCCCGCCAGGCTCCTCGGCCCATGGGATTCTCCAGGAAAGAACCCTGGAGTGGGTTGCATGCCCTCCTCCAGGGCTTCCTCCCCACTCAGGGACCGAACCTGTGTCTCAGGCCCACTGCGTCGGCAGGGGGGTCTTCACCACTAGTCCCACTTGAAATGGCAACCCGTTCCAGCGTTCTTGCCTGGAAAATCTGTGGACAGAGGAGCCTGGCGGGCTACAATCCATGGGGGTCACGAAAGTCGAACGTGACCAAGCGACTAAAACCACCATCACCACTTGAGAAGCTCATAACATCTTACCGAAAAACCCCAAAGAACTTTTTGGCCAACTCCATACCTGTCTCCTAGGAAACATGGAGGCTTAGATGAGGTGAAAAGCCTTTGTAAACCTTTGGATCTGGTCCGGGGTAGACTGTCCCGGGTGGTGGCCAAGGAAGACTACAGAAGGCCACAGGCAGGAGGGAGGGTCAGGATGGGGGACACATGTACACCCACGGCTGAGTCATGTGAATATACGGCCAAACCACCACAATATTGGAAAGTAGTTAGCCTCCAATTAAAATTTTAAAAAGGAAAATAAATGAATAAATAAATAAAAATGGGTAATAAAAGGAAAAACAATAAGAACATTAAAAGAAAGAAAGAAGGCTACAATTGCTCTGGCATCCCTCCTGTCTATGAGCACCACCCCCACCTTGAACCAGGGCGGCTCTCAGTGTTTCCAACCAAAGAACACAGCAGAAGTGCCGCCGTGCCCATGTCTGGTTCCTGGCCTTAGGACACCAGCAGCCTCCACGTCTCGCCTTCTGGGATCCTTAACTCTTAGGACCGCCACAGTGTGAGGAAGCCCAATGCATGAAGAGGCCACTCAGAGACAGACCAACGCCAGCTGGCCCGCCAACCTGTCCAGGCCGCTCCCGCCCAGGAGAAGAGTGAGGAAGTCCCCATGCATGTCCAACCCCATCAAGCCTTCAGATGACTCCAGCCCCACCACCATCTGACCACAGCCAAGCAAGACCCATGCAGGTGGGTCCAGTCAACCCTGATAACCATTATAAAACTAAATGACTTTCTTAAGACACAGAGGCTGGGGCTGTTTGACTCTAAAGCATCATTGAAACACCCTGACTGATAAAACGGTCATCCGCATACCATTGCTAAGGTGACTTAACAACAGGTAAGGGGCCCGAGGGGCTTCCCTGGTGGCTCAGACAGTAAATAATCCGCCTTCGGTGCAGGAGACCCGGGTTCAATCCCTGGGTTGGGAAGATCCCCTGGAGAAGGAAACACCTACCCACTCCAATATTCTTGCCTGGAGACTCCCATGGACAGAGGAGCCTGGCGGGATGTGGTCCATGGAGTTGCAAGGAGTCAGACATGACGGAGCAATTAAGCACACGCATGCGTGCAAGGGGGCCCGAGATAGTTCAGATGGTGATGGCTAAGATCCTCTGGCCCAAGTCATCATCCCTCCAGCCCCATACACCAGCTGTCAGGGGTCCCGCCCCTGAGCTGTCTCCATGCTCTGGCCTGACACAGAGGCTAATCTTTCCCACTAAGACCATGAGCAGGACGCTTTATCTCTGCAACATCTGGCCTCTTAAAATATTGACGTATTTTCTGCAGAACTCTGAAGAAAGCACGGGGCTTCAAACACTGTAAATACTACTGAAGAATCACATATCTTGAAAGAGAAATGAAATTAAATAAAATTTAAAATCAACCAGTCAAGATAAGAAAACTGAGAATGAGACACGCCAGGCGCCCAGCCACGGTCACGGAGGGTGAGACTGATAGCCATAACCATTTCCAGAATGCTTCCGCACGCCAGGCACTTCAGGACGCCGTCTCTACTTCTCATAAGAAACCGACTAGACAAGGTCATCATCCTGTTTTTTTTACAGGCGAGGAACCGGAGGCCCAGAGAGGTCGAGTAACTTGCTCAAAGTCACACAGCAGAGGTCACACATGCGGTGTCCGGATGTAAAGCCCGACTCCGAGCTACTGTCCTGCACTGCCCTGTACGTCAACAGAAGCAGCGCCTGGCCCGTAACCTCAGTAACGTACGCAGAGCATCCTCCCACCGGCCGTCTCTTCTCCACGCACCGCCTCTCCACCCAACCCTACCTGTGGGGTCACGGAATTGTCCCGATTTACAGACGAGCGTCCTGGGCTGGGGAAGGCTCCGCTGCCGCTGGCCGCACACGGCAAAAAGCTGAGCCGGCATGTGAGCTCAGGCCGGGCGACTCTCCATGGAGCTGGGGCCCCCTAGCTGCGTGACTGCTGGCCCCAGGTCTCAGGTCCTGCCATCCCAGGATCCCCATCCTTAGGGCACCTCTGCATATAACACAGGGAGTTCGGGAGCTTGGTTTTTTCGGTGACTAGGGCTGGAGAGGGGTAGGAGTTTGGCACAAGAAGAAATCACGCCCTCCAGGGACCTGGATTCTGGTTACAAGAAGGGTTTATAAAGCACCTCCCTCCACACCTTCATATATGACCCCTCAAGGTGGGCACCTGGCTGACATCACTGGCGATGGGGGGACAGATAGGCCCTGGGAGGGAGGAACCTTGGCCATGACCCCTCGCCCGTCCTGGGCAAGGCCAGCCTCCCTGGACCTCAGTTTTCACGATCCGCAAAGAGTGCCGGCAGTGTTCCAGCTCGGCTAAGACTCTGCATTTACACCCCAGAGCCTCCAAACAAAACATATAGCAAACATCCCCATGAAGACTAATAAATTTGCTTCTTCGTTTTGTTTTACGACGCCGTTTAGGGTTGGCCAAACAGCCAAAACGCTTCAAGTGCTGAAGAAATGGTTTTCATTATATTTTAAAGGAATGTTTGGGTACAAATATTGCATTGTTTATTCATTCCAATAATTTTCTTTTCCAAGTATTCCACCGAAAACCAGATAATGGATTTCATTACCCAGAAACATTAAAGCTTCCAATAAATGCAAAAAAAAAAAAAACCATTGAAGACAGCGTCGTCCGTCTAGGGTATGTAATCCTCAGTCAGCCACATCAACTCCACCGGAAACAGAGGCTCTGCCCTGAGAGTGCGCACACCTGCTGGCCCAGGATCCGCTAGTGACCGGCGCCCGTGAGGCCTGCACACCGAGTCAGGGCCGGGGCAGCACACTGTCCCCTCACCCAGTGCCTCCAGCTTTCAGAGCGAGGGTCTCACCTCTGCTTGCTTGGTACCCGCTGTGTGTCCCGTGGAGAAGGCTGGGACGGGGGATATCAAGGCAGACTGCCTGGAGGAGGAAGCCAATGGGCAGCACCAGGCTGGATGGGAACCCCGCCCGTGGAGGAGGTGGGGTGGGAGGTGGACAGCAGGGTCAGGGGAGGGAGGGCTGGACACTCATCTCCGTCTCTGTGCAGACACTCAGGTAGAAACCCTTCATGGACAAGATGCAAGGCCGGGGTGACTCACCCTGTGGGCACCGCTCACAGGAAAGGCGGGGCACTGCACAGGAGCTCAGAACGGCAGCCCAGACTCATCTCCAGCTCTGACCAGTGTACACCCCACCCCCGGTGCTGCCCAGGGCCTCCACCAGGCCACCCATCCCCAGGCACCAACGCTTTGGCTTGGAGGAGAACCCGAGCGTTCCTTTTCCAACCAAGCCCTGCAGGGACCCAGACGTATTTGGTGAGGGTGCCGAAGAGGACAGGAAAGAGCCAGGTAGGGGGTGATGCCCCACGACCTGTAACTTCTGAATCCTGAAATCTACAGATTAGATGCAGAGTGCATGTTCCAGTGAAGAAAAAAGGACGATGGTGCAGAAGCTTCCTGATTGGACATGGTCGGGTACCCTGAATGCAGATTCGGAGGCACATGTTGGGGGCGCAGAGGGCCCGGGCCGTGGAACCCTCCAGCCTTCTCTCCTGGCCTTTTCTGCCTGGCTGTGGTTTCTGACATCAGCCCAGGACTGAAATATACACAGTGTAGAATCACTGGTAGGCGGCTCTGTGTCCCCTCAAAATGGACTTTCAGGGAACTCCAGGTACCCAGGCCAGCCTTCTGTCTACTGAACTGGGGCATCCGAGCCCCTGTGTGTGGAAAACCAGGCAGGTCAGCATCACGGCTGACACTCGGCCGCTAAGCGCAGTGAAAGCCGGGGTCTTAAATCAGAGCCCCTCACCCCTTTCGTAGTGCCAAGTCGCTAACATGGTGGCTGTGGGTGCACTTTCCAGAGCAAAGAAAGGGAGCTATCCACCCACGGGAGACTCCAAGGTAGGACTTCAAGGGCTCCTGAGTGTCTGGGATTTGAGGACCCCTCAGCAAAGTGGGTTCAAGAGGCCACAGGGCTGGGGGGTGTGTGCAGACAACAGAGTCACTCCCAAGACTCCCTGAGCACCTTGAGGGCCCAAAGGTGTCCTCCAACTCAATGATGGGCTGCTTCTGAGCTGCATCCCAGCTCAGGCCAGGACCTGTGGCCTCCTCCCCAGCCCCTGCCATCTGCCAGGGGCGGAGCCAGCCCTCCCCGCCCCACACGTGGCCCCCAGACCTTTCTCAACCCACCTGTGAGTTCGTCCCTGCCCCACACCCTCCTGTGCATGGAAAACACTCCCTGCGGGCCAGACACAGGTCTGAGGTTCTGCTGGCTGACAGGAGCACGTGGTTTCCAGGGGCCAGAGGGGGCCATCCCCGCCACCCTTTGCCTTTATGGGCGTAAAGTCAAGTCTGAGCCCAGCTCAGAGGCAGTGCCTTTCTGGGTTCCTAACTACGCTGTTTCCTACCCCCAATCATGGTCGCTCAACCCCGTGGGAGTGTCCCTCAGGCATGCCAGCGATAGCTGTGACAGCCCGCTCCATCATCGACCCAAGATTCCCTGAGCACACACTCCTGTGCCAACACTGTGGCCCCATGCATTTAACCCTGAGCTCTGGGACCTCGGTGGGTGGCCCTGCTTGCGTCACTCGCTGTTCCCTCGTCTGTAAAGCAGAGTAGTCCAGCCCACCCTTCAGGCCCCTCCAGGGCTATGCCAGGCCCCTCACCCCGTAGGGACATATGTGTCCACACAGCAGAGGGTGAGTCACCTGTTCAGCCCCACGCTGACTGAACACTTGCCCACCCAGCCTCGCTCTAGCACTGGGGTTGGGGGGGATGGGAGGAAACAGAACCCCACCCACCGCAGCTGAGCCTCATCCAGCCCAAGCCAAGCACTCTCTCGGCACCCCGGGCACATTTGAAACCCTCGACACAGGCTGCCCCGAGGCTCTGCTCCCATTTCACAGATGAAGGAACAGAGGCCGTATGAGCAGTGGGGCTTCCCTAGTGGCTCAGATGGTAAAGAATCTGCCTGTGATGCAGGAGACGCAGTTTCCATCACAGGGTCAGGACGATCCCCCGGAGGAGGAAATGACAACCCCACTCCAGTACTCTTGCCTGGAGAATCCCATGGGCAGAGGAGTCTGGTGGGCTAAAGTCCAGGGGGTCGCAAAGAGTCGGACACGACTCGGCCACTGAGAGTTTCACTTTCGCTTCACTCAGGAGAAGAGAGAGGCAGGCTTGAAGCTGGGTCCTTCTGAGCCTAAAGCCCGAGACACTGCAGGGGAAAAAGCAGAGCAGCCAGGAGGACGAGCGGGCCGGTCCCGCAGCCAGACCCCGAGGGCCCTGAAGCAGGTGCTTTGAGGAACGCGGGGCTGCGTCCAGCACACAAGGGCGACGGGAGTAAGGATGCTCCCCAGGCGCCAGGTGGGCTATGCTGAGTCCCCTCCCCACCAGCCGGGAGACCCCGCTGGGGCAGGTTACCGACTGGACAGCTGGGGTGGTGAGTGGGGAGAAAGGGGCTTCCTTCCAGGCTCCCGCAGAACTCGAGGTCACAGGAGAGGGGGCGGCCTGCCCTCCCCTTCTTCTCCCTGTGTTCCTGCACCTGGCACCTCCAGGGCACAAGGGGACCCATGCCCTCCACCCCTGCCCACCCCTGGGGGTGGGGGGCGGCCCCTCGGGTTCCCGGCCTGCTTCCTCCCCTCCCCTCCCCGCTTTCCCACACAAGGACTGCCCGGGTGCTGGCTGGCATGCAGGCTCACATCCTGGCCTTGCTGACTTGCATATTAAGGCATGGGTTCCCCTCACCCCGCCCCCCAGCATTCTGGAAACCTTCCGCTGGGCAGAACAATACAGTTGGAGGGGCCTGATTGGCTGCAAATGCCTTTTCCTAATTGCCTGAAAAGGGTTTCCCCTAATTGTTTAAACAAGAGTTTGGGGTGGCGGGGGCAGCAGCTCAGGCCAGTCTGCAGGGGCTCATGGGGGTGGGGGTGCTGGAAGGGGGCCTTGGGTGCTCGGAACCAGGGGGGCTGTGCCAGCGCCCCCTTGTGCTCGCCTGCTCTCCAAGCTTTTCACGGCCCCTGAGAACACACAGGCCCTGAAAAGGCCTTGGCAGGCCTGCCGGGGACCCTGTGCTTAACATGCAGGGCAGACGCTGGGGTGGGGTGGGGGGTGGGGATTGGGGGGGAGTGGCAGGGATGTCACCCGCAGGACGGATGTCACCCATGCATGCGGGAACAACAGCATCGCATTCAACAGCAGGTTGGCAGTGGCTGGGAGAGACGAGGCCGCGTAAAGCCTCATCCGTGGATCCTGGGACGGATCTTGGGGATAAAGCACCACGTGGGTTAGTGCCTGAGTCTAGGAAAACAACACTCACCTCCCCGAGCTCGGTCCAAGTGGAGGAGCCTCCACTCCGCGGGCGGCTGAGCTGGGGCTTCAGCCAAGCTGGGCTCTGAGGATGACAGGAGCCTGACCGGTCCTGGAGGGCGGGGGGCAGGATGCCCCTTTCCCAAAGGCTTCAGAAAGGGGGAGTGCCCCTTCTCGGCCCACGTGGGAAAGACAGGAGCCGATCAGGGGTGAAGAGGCAGGGAGGGCCGTGGTGACCCCACAGGGAGGGGTGCAGCGAGTCACCGCCAAATGGACAGGGGCTTCCCTTCTGGCCATGGGCTGTGCCCAGCTCCAACAGCACCCCCACACGCAGTCAGGCCCCACTATGTTCCCGTGAAGGGCAGGGCTCGCGAGAGCAGGTGTGAGGTCAGGCTCTGCTTCCAGCCCCCTAGAGAGCTCCGCATGCCCAGGTGGGGTCTGAGCGCCTTGGTGTCCAGAGGGTGCCCCCGCCCCCACTGACGAGTGCGTTTCGCAGGGCCTAGGCTGTGCAGTGAGGTGGGCCACACTGCACGCCGCCATCCCTCCAGGGGTCTAGGCATTCAGGAAAGTGCCAGGCGAAGGGTGCAGGAGTGACCAGCTCCCAGTAAAAAACCCCGGGAGGGTGGACGGACAGCACTTCCAGCAGTTGTAACCAGACGCGGGGGAACGTGTGTCCTGAGCCACCGCACCTGAGACGCCCCTGGGGTTGGGGTCTGATGCTCAGCCTCACCCCACCCAGCTGTGCCCCCGGATCCTGCCCTGCAATAAACCAGAGCTCTGAGGGCTCTATGCCCAGTCCCGTGAGTCCTCCTGTAGGCCACCAAATGTGGGACTGTGCTTGGGGACCCATTTCTCTGAACCCCAGTTCTCCGGCCAGGCCTAACAGGCAGAAAGATGGCTAGGGTCTCCTCTCCTAGGGCCCCCACCTTTGCCCCAAACCCAAGACTATGGCGAAGATCCAGCCCCTGCCAATTTCTGTAGCTCAGCGGGCAGCCTCAGGGTTGGGGAGACCAGAGTTGGGGAGACTGGACTAGTCTGTGTGATGATCAAGAGCATGGTCCCCCAGATTTGTACAGGGACCCACCCACAGTGAAAGAAAGTCCCTGGGAAACAGCTGCAAACGCAGGGCTGGGGAACCCACCTGACCACACGTTCAGAGGACCAGAGTCAATGTCTCTTCTGAAACTCGCCGGCACGTGCCACTGGCCTTCCTGGGAGCATCCCATTTGACCAGTGTTTTCCAGGGATCAGAGCCCTGGGCTAAGTGACGAGCCCTGGGCACATGGTCATGTTCACAGCTAAGTCTGGTACAAGGTCAACTAGCTTCTGGCTCAAACTCTGAGAGGAACAGCCGGCGATGGAGTTGGGGCAGAGGGCATTTTGGCCGAGGGACCAGGGAAAGCTGTCCCCAAGAGCTGACATTTGCACTGGGTCCTGCAGCACGAGGAGGCTTGTGAAAGCAGGAGGAAGATGGAGACATTTTTTTCCTGAGAGAGAGAGGAAAGGACAGGCAAGTCTAATCAGTCGCTGGTCAAGGTAGAAAGGAAAGCGGGGTTGGGGCCAGCAGGATGGATGGTGTACATCCTGCTAAAGGTTTAGGGACTGAATCAGGAGGCAACAGGACTTCCAAAGCTCCAGAGCAGCGCATCCTCAGCCCCCATCCAGCTGCTTCCACAAGGCACAGCCTGACTCCGGCCCCCACGGAGGGTGGGTGAGAGAGCCTGGTGGAACCAACGTGGCAGCCAGGAGGGGCTGGGAGGCCAAAGCCAACCAAGGTGATGTCATAACCCCGAGAGACACCCCTGCTGGCAACTTCCTCATCAACCCAGGGAGGGCGGCCCCTCCCGGGTGCTGTGTGGGCTCCACCCGTGTGTTGGCATCCCCACCACCTGGTACACAGAGGGCACACAACGCAGTCAGCTACCAGGCCGGCCAAGAAGGGGCACCCCAAAGCCAACCAGAGCTTTCCGTTCCTCCATCCACCAGCTCCCCCACTTGTTTGGCAGCCCCGTGACAACAGCAAGGAGATCCAGAAGACACAGAGAGGTGTGTCCAAAACGGTGAGCAAAGGAGGAAATAAGGACGGCCTGACTGGGGCCCCTCGAGAGTCTGCGGTCACCAGCGTTCATCCAGCCCCAGCTCCTGGGCCGGTGTTGTCCAGTCCCTTCTCTGCGGCGATGACCAAGGTCCAAGAGGGACACGGGACAGCAAGGCCTGAGCAGAGGGGAGAAGCCAGGATCTTACAAATCCGGGTGCTCTTGGTCCAAAGGCTAGGCCCCCACGAGCCCCTCTTAATACCCCGAATGAGATCGGGACCTCTGGAAAGAGCTCTGAGGCTGACAGGGCTCATGGAGGGCATGGGTGAGCAGGGTGGGCATTTACAGATGCATGCGGGGCCACACTGCCTCACTGCTTCCAGCCCCCCTGGGTAGCTGGATTTATCATCCCCGCTCACCTCTGCGTGCAGAAGGGCGGGAGACCCGGCAGGTACACAAGGTCCCAGGCCGCTAAGGGTAGGTTGCAGATTTATCAGCTAAAAATGCAGGACCCACAGTTAAATTTGTTTTCAGATACAATACAGGTTATTCAAGTAGTTTCTTAGTACAAGCATGACACTTGCAAGCTTTGAATTTGAAGTCCGAGTAAACAACTTTTTTTTTTAATAGGAGAAGGCAATGGCACCCCACTCCAGTACTCTTGTCTGGAAAATCCCATGGATGGAGGAGTCTGGTGGGCTGCAGTCCATGGGGTCGCAAAGAGTCGGACACGACTGAACGACTTCGCTTTCACTTTTCACTTTCATGCGTTGGAGAAGGAAATGGCAACCCACTCCAGTGTTCTTGCCTGGAGAATCCCAGGGAGGGGGAGCCTGGTGGGCTGCCGTCTCTGGGGCTGCACAGAGTCGGACACGACTGAAGCGACTTAGCGGCAGCAGAGATGGTTAGATGGCATCAGGGGACTCTAATCTGAGCAAACTCCGGGAGGTCGTGAAGGACAAAGAAACCCGGCGGGCTGCAGTCCACGGGGTCACACAGAGTCGGACAGGACTGAGCGACTGAAAAAACAACATCCCAAATAGGACTCTACCAAAGTATTCATTGTCCATTTGATTCAGATTGAACGCAGCGTCCTGTATCTGATGTGGCACCCCCAAATGAGGATCAAGCTGGGTCTGAAACCCACGTCTCCCACTGCAGCCGCTGTCTGTGAACAGGCCCTGGGGTGTGCCGTGTATCACCCACTGCCTCTCCAGGAGAGGGTGATCAGTTACGGCCATGAGACTCTAGCAGGAGCCAAGGCTGAGAAGGCTAAGTCCTCTCGCAAAGACAGTACCCTGCACTCCAGCATGATCCCACCCGGGGAGACACGGACCCTACAGAGCCGCCCAGAAGCACGGCCTTGGAGCAGGGTCCCGGGCAGCCAAGCTCTGCTCCTCCCCAACCTGGAGAAGCAGGGACGGGGAAGCGGTTGGGCAGAATCGGGAGCAGATAATCACTCCTAATTACCATCACTCCAGCCTCCGTGCTCCCCAGCAAATTAGAGTTTATCTTTCATTCCAGCTGACACCCTGGATTGGCTCCACGTTCCGTATCAAACAAATTACGAATCCCTGGGAAGGGCTCCTCGCCGGTAATTTGCTGGTAAAACACTTTTTGCAGAAGTAAAACCTGATTAGAACGAAGCTCGCCCGCGAACACTTCTCCTCCTTCCTCCAGAGCGGGTGGAGTGTTGGTACCCACGGTCGGGGCCTGGGTTTCCCAAGTGGCGCTAGTGGTAAAGAACTCACTTGCCAATTCAGGAGATGTAAGAGACACAGGTTCAATCCCTGGGTGGGGAAGATCCCCTGGAGGAGGGCATGGCAGCCCACTCCCGTCGTCCAGGCATGCACACGCCAGCCCCTTCATTCCCCAGAGCAACCAAGCTGCCCCAGGTGGACAGTGCCCCTCAGAGGGACTCAGAAAAACTGCCTGCCCTGCGGTCTCTGGGACCCCAGCTGTTCTCCTAGACAGCCACAGTGTGGGGACAGGCCTTATTTCTTTGAAAAAGATCGACCCAGCCTGGATTTGCCCTTACAGATGGTAAAGAACACGGCCGCAGCATCCAAAGCCCTTCTGGTACCCAGGGATCGCCTTCCACTCCTCCACAAAGCCGCCCTCCACCTCCACCACCACTTCTAATTAAATCTGTTCATCCTCAAGCCTCCGCATCCAAAATTAATGAAATCGCTGTTGGCTCTTTGTGGAGTAGTACATCTGGGCCATTGAACGGTCGTGTTCCAATCATGTCACTTGGCCTCTGCAAACTGCAGCCTCACCTTGCAGATTCACCCTCACCACGAGTTAAATAGACTCTCGTCTCCATTGCCATTGCATCAGAAAGAGCATTGTCTCTGAGAGAAAAACAAATGCACTTCACGTTTCAGACGACAGACTTTTAGTAACACCCCTTGGCCCACTGTCCATTAGTATCTTTTAAAACCCCTGAGTGTTTCGGCACCACATTCCTACACTTGCGTTCTCTAATTCAGAAGCACAAGAGACACCGCCTCTCAGAAAAATCACATTTCAGGTGGATCGTGGTGCACATCTTAGAGAAATTCAGCTCAGTAAAATGTCCACGATGGAGCGAGGGCAGGAAAAGGAGGACTCAAAACACCGCTTCCTTGGGCCCCATCACATGGCTTCCTCGGAGCTTTCTTACATGTGACGTGATGTGGATTTGCTCAAAACACCCCCGAGGAGTGTTATTGTTCCCATTCTACAGATGGGACACTAGAGGCTCAGAGACACCCACCAGACAGTCCAGGACACAGAATCACGTCTGCTCACCTCACCACAGCATCCGCGGCATCAAGCCCAAGAGCCTGGTCTGCAGCAAGGACTCAGCAAGATTGCTGAATAAACACGCAAATAAAGGAAAACAGAAAAGCGGTCCTGCCAGAGTCAGAGCCCCGTCCTGGGACTCCCAGGCTCACTCCACCTGCTGCTGGCTCCCCTCGACGGAGACGGACGTGGGTGGGGTCCCGTCGGAGGGACAGCCAGGGCCCCTGCAGACGCCTGGGTGTCGAGCGGGATCTATTCTCAAGAGGAGCTGGTGGGTGCAGCAGGAGAGCCGTCAGAAGGAAGAGGCCTTTTCCTAACTCAAAAATCTCTTTAAGCGGGAGTTCCTCTGGATGGGGAGCTTTCACTGGGCATTTTGAAAGGCCATCTATTTTTATTGCAATCAATTTTGTTAACGTTGGATTTGCTAAAGAAGAAGAGGGGAATTGCCCACGTTATCTGCTGCTTGTCAGAAACCACATTTCTATTTCCATTCGCGGCTGGACTGGAGGCCCCGGCACACCTCCTCCAGCTACTAAGAATAGCGGCCTGCCATAGAGGGGCCAGCCGCTGAGGCCAGCGTCGCCGATGGCTGAACCGGAGCTAAGGGGGCCCTGCTGGCCCCCCAGGGAGCCGTCCGACTCCCCAAGGCTTGGGGTCTCCGTCTAGATCAGGACAGCCGCTTCTCACACCTGAGATGTGAGCCTGTGACAGGAAATTAAAAGCACAGTTCATGAGCTGCTCACAGTGGGGGCGGGGGAGCTGAGAACACAGCCTCCAGCCCCCCTCACCTCTTGGCCTCGTCTCCCACCGCCCTCAGCCCCTCACTCACTGCCCTCCACGACTGGCACTCTGCTGGTGCATCACACAGAGGGACACACTCCCGTCCCTGGGCCTTCGCACCTCCTCCAATCTGAACACTCCGGCACCAGACGCCCCCACGGCTCACCTCCTCACCTCCCCACAGCAAGGGCGCCTCTGGTCGCCCACCCTGAAGCATCTCCTGCATTTCCAGACACTCCCCCCACCCCCGCTCCTTCTCCCCTCCCCCTCACCCCACCCCCAACATTTTATTCTCTTCATCGCACATTACACACTCTCACAGGGGTGAACGTACGGCCACGTGTGAATGTCACAGGCATGTGTTTTCTCGTTCCTGTGTGTGCAGCGAGCCCCTGCTCCACAAGGATGCCAGGAGAGAGGGACTTCAGCTATTTGGTTTCCTGTCTTGCTTTTTTTCCTTCCCCCTCTGTGATATAATCAGAGAAAAAGTCCTGACTGATGAGGTGGACCTGAGTTGCGTTAGAGCAGGGAACAGGAGAAGAACAATGTTCCCCTAGAGAATCCCGTGGACAGAGGAGCCTGGTGGGCTGCCATCTATGGGGTCACACAGAGTCAGACACGACTGAAGCAACTTAGCAGCAGCAGCAGCAGCTGTGGTGGGAGTACTGGAACGACGCCTGCCTTGCTCACACCCAGGACAGCGCCTGCACACAGCTGGAGCTCAGTAAGGCTCATGGCACTTGTGCTAAGGAACCTGTCTGCCAGTGCAGGAGACATAAGAGACTCAGGTTCGATCCCTAGGTCCAGGAGACCCCTGGAGAAGGAAATGTCAACCCACTCCAGTACTCTTGCCTGGAGAATCCCGTGGACAGAGGAGCCTGGCAGGCTACCGTCTTTAGAATCGCAGAGTCAGACACGACTGAGGCGACTGAGCACAAGCAAGACTCCCGGAGCTGGGCAGAGCCTACAGCTGATGCTTCCCAGGTGCTCATGCCAGTCTGCAAACCAAACTCCAACACTAGCAACGTGGCCCAAAGGGGTTGCCCACGCCGAGAAGCTGCCCCTGGAATTCAGAGAGGTGCCTCTCCCTTGCCAGGAACTCTAAGAGTCTTCGTCCTGAGTGCTCATCAGCATGGCCCCCATGGACCCCAAGGGACACAGTCAGTCCCAGCACCCAGCCAGGACCTGGCCTCTCAACAGTCGCTCAGGCGCCAGAGGGGACCCCACCAGAGGCCGGCCAGGGGCTCACAAGCTGCACCCTCTCCAGGAATCTGTACCCTCATGGCGTGGCTGCCCATACACTCCCCTCAAATCAGGGAGGGGTTCCCACATGCCCACCCTGTGTTCACAGCTCCAGAGATGTCTCGGTCAGAAACACTCATGGTCCAGAACCAAGGCACGGAATTCAAGGCCAAGGGGACTGTGACAGGGCCCTCTGCGTGACCCTGGATGAGTGGCCACAGCTCTCTCAGCCTGTTCTGCCCATCCCATCCTGGGGTGAGCTCCCACTCCCTGCTCTGCACGAGCTTCAACCCATCTCCTCTGCTAGGGTCCCCCAGCTGCCAGTCTGGAGCAGCCCTGAGCTCGTCCTGAACCCATGGCCGTGAGGGGCAGCCTGCCTCGCAGCCGGAGCCTGGGCAGCTGCGGGGGCAGTAAGACCAACTCCACCTAAGTGCCTGGCACCGTGATGATCAGACCCAGGACCCTGCCCCCGAGGGGCCCAGGAGGTGCCTGAGGGGCAGATCACAAAGACGGTGGCAGAGGGCGGCCCTCTGAACCTCAGCGCCCACAGAGGAGGTGAAGCTGGTGTCTCCTCCGCTCCATAGATGCCCCCCCACCCCCCAGTAGGTGGTTATCTAACTTCCTGGCTGCACAATGCCACCCAGGGACACTCCAGAGCGGTCAGCATGCGGGGTCACCAGGATGAGCCTCCCAGAAATCCTCAGGCCCACAGCCCTCTAGGAGGCCCAGGACGTAACTCAAAGTCATGTTCTCTTGCTAAATACAGACCGATAAATTGACGGTTGCTGTCGACGTCTCAGGCAGCTGGGCACCTCCCTTTCTGGGGCAGCAGAACAGGCTGCTGATGGATGGTGGAGGGGGGGAACATCCTGCCACGGCTAAGCTGCCCTCCCCCACCCCCACCCCAGCTACTTCAAATCAGTTCAGGAGAGCAAAGGAATGGATACGTTTGCGGGTGATGGACAAACCTGCCGCTTCAGGGATGGAGCACGTATTGGGTCACTTTCCTGCTGGACACCTGTCACCATCCCAGCACCATAGCACTTGGGGAGACGGGGCTGCTAGGCTCGGGGGGAGGGGCTCAGCAGGGTGACTGACCCAGCATCCTCACGCTCTCATCCCCAAGCCCAGGACCATCGGCGCCTGGCCTGCCCATCACGGCACGCGGCCCATGCAGAGGCTCAAGCAGCACCCCCTCAGGGGGGCTTCCCACCTGCCCCTCAGGGCCAACTGCCTTACCTACACACGAGGAAACCAGGCCTAAGAAGGGGCCGGGACGGTGTATCACATGTCAGTCTCAGAGTGTTCACAACCACCCTCTGGCGTGTGAGTGGTGATGGCGCCCATTTTACAGATGGGGAAACTGAGGACAGAGGGGCAGGGCCTCCCTTGAAGCCCCAGCAGGCAGAACCAGGGACCAGACTGAAACACAGAAAGGGCGGCCAGGGAGCTGGGCTCTCAGTGACCCGGAAGGTGCCTCATGGCACAGAACTGGGGCGGGGGGACTTGCCAAGACCCTCTGGGGACTTGACGACGCCCCATCTGAAAAGTGCTCACCACGCAGGAACCGCAGGAACTGGCAGCCTCACCTGGAGCCTCCCCCTGGCCCCGGGGGAGGGCCCACCCCCACGGCAGCGGGAAGCTGCCCTGCTCTGAATCTCCCGAGGTATGAGCCCACACCTGGCCCCAGGTATGAGCGGGAGGGCTGCAGGGGACGCGGCTGGGGGCCTCTGTCCGCCGTGGAGTCGGGGCTCAGCGACGGCCAGGAGGTATGATCATGGTCACCCTGACCGTGCTCATGGGGGTCCCATCCCCCCTCAGGGCTTCTGCAGACCAAGTCCGCAGCAGGCGGGCGGCCCCTGGACCATCCGTCCCGCTCTCCGGGCTGGCCTGCCCCCTCTCCCGGCTCCAGCAGTTCCCCAGGCCATAATCACCTCCTCAATGTTCCCCCCGCCTGGGGCGCCTCACCCTCCTGTGACACGGGGGTGGGACCAGACCTGACCCCCGCTATCCGCCTCCACCCGCGAGCAGGCCGGGGAGTCAGACTCCGGGTGCAGACCCCAGCCCGGCCACTCTCAGCTGTATGACCAACCCCCCAGGCTACCCGACCTGTACACAGGTGGTGATATATAGGTGTGCCGACCTCACGGGGCTGTCGTCACAACAGAGGAGCTGACCTGAGCCACGGGACCCCGGAGCAGCGCCTGGCAGGGCAGCGGAGAGGCTTGGCTTTAATGCTGCACCCAGCGCCCTGGGCCGTCTCCCTGTGTGGCCCTGTGATCCCCGGCCCTGCCCAGCCTTGACCTGGACCCCTGGTGCCTGACAGTCCGTTGAGTGGAATTAAACTGAGCGTCCCGGGGCTCCTCCACGGCGTCTCTCATGGATGGGGGGCGGGGTGATCCCCAGTGATGCTCTCCCGCCCCCCTCGGGAGGGAGGAAGCCAGGCGTCTACACAGCATGGCGCCTGCCCCTGAGACGGCAGCAGCTGGCGCGGCAGGAGCCCCACGTCGTGCGAAGCCCGGCTGCCTGCCGAGGGCCCGATTAAAATGTCGGCACGCCGGAGCTGAGCGGGAGTCTAAAGGTCACGGACCACGAGGCTCGGCAGGGAAGCAAATTAAGAGCTCGGGACCAGAACCCGGGGTGGTGGGGGGTGGGCTTCAGAGATGATGAAAAGAATGGATCCGCTGTCCAGGGCGCCGCAGGGACTGGCATAATGAGGCCACACGCCATGCCTCGCTTGCTAACTGGAGCTCTCGGTGGACCGAGCGCCGGGGGCCCAGGGCCCCAGGCTTGGATGCTGCGGGGGGAGGGTCGCAGGGAAGGGGCACCATGAGGCCCAAACGCGGCGGCCCCCAGCCCCCAGGCAGAGGCCATGGCATCACCAGGTGACCCCCCTTCCCTCCCTCTGCCTGCCCACCCCTCCCTCCATCCTCCTCACCTGTCCTGCTCCCGGGATGTCAGGGCAGGTGGAGACTCTGGCCCCACAAGCAGGCCACCAAGAGTGGGGCCAGGATCCCGATCTGAGCATGTCACATGGGCTGACATCAGCCCTTGGCCACCTCCCATCAGGAAAGGCCACCGCACCCTCGGGCCCCTGAGGTTCCCTAGAGACACTGAACCGCGTGGTTTCTCGTCCCAGTTCTGGCGATGGAAGCAAAGTCAGAGTCACAAATCAGAACCCAGAGCCCTCAGTGACCCGAGTGCCAGGTGTCCCGATGGACACGGAAGCCACGTGGGTCCAGCCCACAAGGCGTGGGCTCGCTCGGAGGGGTGAGTCCATCTCCTCTAGAGGTCAGGTGGCAGGAAAGTCATAGCCGCCGAACAACTCACGTCCCAAAGTTGCTCAGACTGTGGGACACTTATCAGAACTCAGGAACTGACCTGAGCCACGGGGACCCTGGAGCAGCGCCTGGCAGGACAGCCGAGAGGTTTGACTTTAATCCTGCACCTGGCACTCTGAGCGCCCTGCCATGCTGCACCGCGGCCAGTGGCCCCGAGTGCGTGTGAGTGTGATGGGCAGCAGGGGCGAGTGTGGACAGCAAGGTCACACTCATCCCAGCCCGATGCCCGGCCCGTGTCCAGCTAGCTACAGCCTCTGAGTCAGAGAACTAACTTGCTCGCAGAGAGCTCTCCGTTCAGCTATGATGCTCACGATCTTGGCGATAAGGAGGCTCTGAAGTGAGGAACCAAAAACAGGAAAAGCCCACCCTTGGCATTTCCTGGGGCTCCTCGAAGACACGGAACAGCTGTGCCACCCCCTACCCCCAGCCCAAAACAGAGCAGGGCCTGGCCACGAACTCTGGACTGGGGAGATTCCCTCCCATGGCGGAACCGCTCGTTCTTAACCTAACGGCGTCCCTGAGCAGGAGGTGGCCTGTGGCGGCAGGGACAGATGGCAGTCCGGATCAGTGAACTCAGGGAGGGGCTGCAGCTTCCTTTATCCTGCCTGGTAGCCAGCAGGCTGTCAGGGCTGCACGGCCCTGCGCCCTCCGCCCATCAGGAATAAATCCATCATGAATATCCCCCCGCTGGGTCCGTCCTAGACATCAGGACTTAGCCTGCCAGCAAACAGGGTAACACCGGCCACACCCGTCGGGCGCGTTCAGCGCAGCTCCCTCAGCTTCTACCCTGGAGCCCCCAGAGGCACGTATGCTGTCAGATGGACTCAGGTTCAAATCTAGTCTCTGCTCCTTAGGCTTTGTGACCTCGGGCTGCTAGGTGGCCTCCTCCAGCCTCGGCTGTAAAGGAGGGGAGGGAGGCCATTCTCCGGGATCTGGAGCAAAGACAGCCTCGCACACACACCTTAAGCAGTGACTCGAGGCTCCTGACCCTCCTGGTGTGACAGGAACCGGAGATCAGAGGCCCCTGGGCTGCAGGGGTTGCCAGGGGGAGTTCCAACCTGCCACAGCCACCTTTTCTCACCCTCGTGGCTGGAAAATACAGCTCCAAACTCTGACTTGCTCCCATGGAGAGGCGTGGCCTGTGTTCCCCTCCCCCTCTCCCAAACCCAGACAGGTTTCTGGCAGGGTGGTGATGGAGTTGACACTTTGGGACTTCTAAGGCTTCGTCCTGAAAAGCCACGGGGCCTCCACTTCTTGGCTGGAGCCCAGGACGTTCCCGTGAGCGCCCCTCTGCTCTGAGGCCACGAAGCCAGGAGGCAGCTCAAACTGGTCTGTGGGTGAAGCGCACCTGGAGAAGCTGAGATTCTTCCGGGGGGAGCGTCTGGACCGACCCCGACGGTGGGAGCTCAAGCTAAGGCTGTTTAATCCGACAGTTCAGGGCACAGCAGGTGCCAGGGTCCCTGCCGCTTCCCAGGACTGGACGTGGCACACACACGGTCCCTCCCCGACAACTCCCGGGCTGGCTGGGCCATGCTGGCTCCAATAGGTAGGGAGGAGAAAGGCGGAAGCGTTCAGGAGGCAGCGGCAAGCAGCCGTGCCACGCTCTGCTCTGGCCAAAGGCTGTTGTCAGTATCCTTTCAGTTCAGCAGTGGTTCTGGCCCGTTCTTAGCCCAGAGCAACGTTCCACAAAAATAAAGACGCAGTGGGCCCTGCCGTCCAGAGTCAGACGCCGAGGAACTATAACGACGGTTGAGTAGGACCCAGAAGGGCTTCCCAGGAGGTGCTAGTGGTAAAGAACCCGCCGCCAGTGAGGAGACGCAAGAGACACGGATTCAGTCCCTGGGTCGGGAGGATCCCCTGGAGGAGGAGATGGCAGCCCACTCCAGTATTCTTGCCTGGACAGCCCCATGGACAGAGGAGCCTGGCGGGCTACATACAGTCCATGAGGTCACAAAGAGTTGGAAACGACTGAAGCGATTTAGCACAGCACCAACAGGACCCCATAACGATAAAAACCATGAGAGCAGCAAAGCCCCGGTGTGAGCAACCAACGTAAGTTCATCCAGGGGAGTCAGGAAAGGCTTTGAAGAGAAGGCACTTCCTCTCAGTACCTCACATGTTAGGGTTTTGAAGGTTAAAAATAGGAGTCTGCCAACGTATATATACATATATATATATATATTTTTTTTATAATTGGAGCATAGCCTCGATCACTCCCTTCCCTCTCTTTAGAGCCTTCTGTGGACATAACATTTGTACATCACTCCCTATAAGGCGGGCGGAAGCCTGGTCTGTTCGCCATCATGTAGAGGAAACACCCAAGGAAAGCTGGCAAGCGTCTTCCCTAAATAAAATGTGTATGAAGCTCAGGACCCTCGGATTGGCCTGTGTGGCCCCAGCGAGCAGATGGGACAGGCCACAATTCTCAGGGTTGCCCTAGAGGGAAGGGCAGGGGAGGTCAGACCGGACAACCTCCAGCCCCTCCCCCAGCCAGGAGGGCCACCATGTTCGGGAGGTGTGAGCAGAGGGAGGAGGTGACCAAAGCAAAAACGTCAAATGAAAGGCAGGGTTATTAAGGCCAGAAAAGACGGCTGTCTGGTGCCTGCAGATGCAGCTTCCGTGAGTCTGGAGTCGCAGCTCTGCCTCCTGCCCACCCCACCCCCATCACAATTACTAAAAAGTAATTCCGCATTCGCTGTTTGGTGCCTTAATGGTGCATTTTCCTCACACTCGAGGATTCGGCTAGAGAAGGCAGATTTAGAAGAGAAAATTAAATGCTGTCGGACCGGCCTTCCCCAGCCTGCTCAGCCCCGCTCTGGGGGCCGCCTCCGGGGCTGTGGTCTGCGAGGTTCCTGGACCACCTGGCCAGTACTGAGCTTCTGAGGAGTTTTCATCCTCCCACAAGATGGTCTGATTTGGCTTCCTTCTCACGGTGCCTCGGGGGCCCACTGCAGACTTCCCCAACCAGCCCGCGGGGTGCCCGCCCCTGTGGCCACCACACTCTTTCTTTGCACAACTCTATCCATTGACTGATTGAGAGTCCCTTAGACAGCAAGGAGACCAAACCAGTCAGTCCTAAAGGAAATCAACCTTGAATAGTCCCTGGAAGGACTGATGCTAAAGCTGAAGCTCCAATATGTTGACCACCTGATGCGAAGAGCCGATTTACTGGAAAAGGCTCTGACTCTGGGAAAGACTAAAGGAAGGGGGAGAAGCGGGGAGACAGAGGATGAGACGGTTATGTAGCGTCACTGACTCAATGGACATGAGTTTGAGCAAACTCTGGGAGAGAGTGAAGGACAGGAAAGCCTGGCATGCCACAGTGTATGGGGTTGCAAACTGTCGGACACGACTGAACGACAGTAGTGAGATCATCGAGCTCCTATTTTGTGCCTCCGCAGTATCATAACCCCATTGAACAGATGAGAAAACCGAGGCCCAGAGACAGTAAGTACCCATCTCACAGCTGCTTCAGAGTGTGGAACCTGGAGTGAGGCGGCCACGTTCAAATTCCAGGGCTGACGGCTGAGCCGTGTGCCCTGGTGCAAGCTACCTAACACCTCTGTGCTGTGCCGTGACTCTCCCACCTGCAAGTGGGGTGACGGGGGTCCCCGCAGCCCTGGTCTGCCTCCTTCCTTGGGCCCCTCACGCCAGCCCAGCAGCAGCGGCTCAGATCTGAGCCAAGCGCAAGCCAAGGGCTGGCTCCCCCTGCTCTTTGCAAAAGGCCCCTTCTCGGTGGATCCCCACCTTCCCTCCAGTGAGCATTTCAAGCTGGAGCCTCCCAGGTACAGAGACTGTTCTGTGCGAGGGCACACCTGGAATCAGACACACAGCAGCCTGGGCCACCCACCCGGCTGCCGCTGCCTCCCACCGGCCGTGCCCCTCACCCAGCAGCCTCGAGCGCTTCCCCAGGGGCATCTGTTCCGCGCCCAACATCAGTCCATTTGGGAGGGCGCAGGGAGGACTTCTGACACAAGTCTGGGTGTCACACGGGGCCTCTGATCCCTTACCAACCATCAGATCAAATTAGTTATCTGTGGAAACCAGGGACCCATGCAGGGGACCTCCATCTTCCCCGAACTCTGGAGTGACCGATGCCTGCTGGAGCAGCTGCTGAGGGCCCCGACCCTGAGCGCTCAGGGTGAGTCCCTTGGTGGTGCTCGTCCAGGGGCCCCCTGGAGCCCTCTCGGAAAGCTCATGTCCTCTGGGGATGAGCACGCTCGATGGACCAGGCCTGACCAACAAATGACCCTGGAATGCAGGTCACTCCCGAATAGAACCAGGCGGCCCCGCCCACTGCCCCGCCTCAGAACACTTCAGAACCAAAGGAAAGAGTTCGAAGTCTCAGCTCTGCAAGTCATAAAAGTCTTAATTAAGTAAAGATTCCTGGATCTCTTTTTTAATCTTTCAATAAAACTGCAATAAAGACTCGGGCAGAGGGAACCAAGGGAGCAGGGTAACCACAGTCACTATGAGATCACAGGAGAAACACTTCAGGGTTTGCTTCTCTTCCCACAAGAACAGGCTCTAATAAATGTAGGCCAACCCAACTGGCTTCTCCCACATGCGAAAATGACTGTGTGGATCCAGGCTTGGCGGGAGCCCAAAGCTCAGCATCTACGCTTACAAGAGGTGGCGGTCATATCGGGGGGCCGCGTACGGAGACGAGAGCGGTCAGCTCCCTGCTCTGTCCATCCTTGGGGGACCACTCAGCTCTGGACCCTCAGCTCCCTTACCCACCCACACACCCCCCGCCGCCCCAGATAAAGGTGCTTGTTCCAGCCATGGAGACTTAGCACAAGTCGGTCCTCCCTGTGGGGCCTCCCAGAGTGGACCTTGCCTTACCGTGCCTCCTCCAAGAAGCCCTTCCCAAGCCCCACACTTGGCAGGAAGGGATCAGAGGCCCTGTGGGACACCTGGATTTGGAGCCACGCTGTGATTCTGGGACACACCAGCAGATCCTTCCAGAAGACATGAGTACAACTAGGCAGCTGCGGGCTCCAGGTTCGCGGCCTTTGACTGATGACCTTTCAGCCAATCTGTCCTAGGAAACTCAGACACGTGGGTAAAGAGTTGCATGCCAGGGTGTCGATTCGGTGAATGATGTCAGTACAATTGTTCATAATGAAATATGAGCTTCCTTCCAAGAATACAACGATGGGAAAACAATAAAGAGATGACAGGTCTCCAGATGTGCACACTCCCCGTCACAAAATAAATCAGCCACAGGCCTGAAGCGCGCAGCATGGGGAGTACAGTCAGCAATCGCATAACGTCTCTGTATGGTGTCGGGTCACATCTAGATTTATCACCGTGATGATTCTGACATGTATAGAAACATCGAATCTCTGCGTCATGTAACAGGAACTGAGACTGTGTTGTAGGTCAATTATATTGATACTTCAAAACCAAACTCGTAGAAAAAGAGAACAGATCTGTGGTTACCAGAGGCAGAACAGCGTGGAGAGGGGCAGTGGGATAAAGACAGTCAAAAGGCACAAACTCCTGGTTGTAAATAAATAAGTACCATGGATATAAAGTACAACGTGATAAATACAATTGGCTCTGCTGTGTGTCACATATGAAAGTGGTCAAGAGACTAAATCCTAAGAATTCTCACCCCAGAAAAAAGAAGAGCCTTTTTTTTTTTTTTTTTTCCCCTAAAGTAGCCCGCCAGGCTCCTCTGTCCATGGAATTCTCCAGGCAAGAATACTGGAGCGGATTGCCATTTCTTTCTCCAGGGGAACTTCCCGACCCAGGGATTGAAACCATGTCTCCTGTGTCTCCTGTGTTGGCAGGCAGATTCTTTTACCACTGAGCCACCTGGGAAGTCCTAAGAGTTCTCACCACAGGGGAAAAAAAGAGCTTTTTTCCTATTCCTTTAATGTTGTATCTATATATACAAGATGATGGATGTTCACTAAACCTGTTGCAGTCATCATTTCAAGAAGGATGTCAGACAGATCGTCAGGCTGTACACCTTAAACCCATACAGCGCTGTGTATCATTACATCTCAATAAAACTGGAAGAAAAAGCTTTAATAAAGCTCTAGCACAACAACAGAAGTGATAGTTCAGTCACGGTCATTTTCAAACGACTTCCACTGATGGAGGAAAATGCTGACAAGATAATGGTAATGTGCATAGAATTCCAAACCATATCACAGGGTTCTAATCTTGGCTCAGAAAGGAAATGGTCATTAACGGGGCCAGTGGCGCAGTGGATAAGGCATCTTACTACGGATCAGAAAGGGAATGATCAAAAGGTGGGACACTGTTATCTCTGAAGGATTACCGGTAATTTCAGGCTTCTTCTTCCTGAGACATTTCCTCCCGCGAGATCTAAAATGAGCCTGGGTTACATCCTTACATCAACTGTAACGTGAGTCTGGACGTTCTGCCGTTGGTTGATTGTTGGTGTTTAATGAACTACACACCTTGGCCAATTCAGGGCTCCGGAGGGCTGTGATTTCAGGCCCCCTGCCCAGTCAGGGAGCAGAACCAAGTAGAGGAGACCCGCACTGCCCTGGCAGGGGTCTGCCCCAAGAGGAGACAGAAGTCCCTGCAGGGAGTTTTTATTGTTTAGTGCTCAGTCATGTCTAACTCTTTAAGACCCATGAACTGTAGCCCGCCAGGCTCCTCTGTCCATTGAATTTCCCAGGCAAAAATACTGGAGTGGGTTGCCATTTCCTCCTCCAGAGGAGCTTCCTGACCCAGGGATCGAACCCCAGTCTCCTGCTTGGCAGGCGGATTCTTTACCACTGAGCCCCCAGGGAAGTCCCACTGCAGGGTAACTAGTGGATTAACAGAGACAGAGCTGTGCAAGGAGAGGAATTGTTTCCCAGCCGCCATCTGGTCCCCCTGCAAGAAATCCATTCAGGCCTGCTGGTCCGTGAGCGCCCTCAGGGATGCCCAGACCTGCTGTGCCTGGCCGCACCCACCTGTGCACTTCCACATCCAGCTCTGCCATCCAGAGCCTTACCAGTTGTTTCCTGACCCTCCAGCTCCCTACAGCCACTGCCCACTGTGCCCTTTCCCACCCCTGCCTGTCCCTCTGCCTAAGCACAACCCCTGGCCCCCATCCCTCTGCTCCAGCAGCACCACCTGCTTTTTACAACAACTTTGCTGAGATAAAATACACACACCGTACAATATGTCTGTTTCAAGGGTACATGTCAATGAATCTTGGTGCATTCACAGACTTGCACAAACATCGCCATATTGGTTTAGAATATTTTCATCATCTGGAAAGGAAACCCCGTACCTTTCACGCCCAACTCCCCATCCCTCCATGCCTCCATCCCCTCTCCCTGACCCCTGGCAACCACGTTCCTTCTTTCTGTCTCTACGGATTGGCCCGTTCTAGACATCTCACACAAACGGGGCCGCACAATATGTGTTCTTCTGTGTCTGGCTTTCTTCGCTCAGCATCATGTTTCCAAAGTTCATCCACTTTGCAGGGTGTATCAGCACTTCCTTTTCTTTTTAACGGCCAAATAATATTCCACTGTGTGGGCTTGCTCGTGCGTAGTTGCCAAGTCACATCCTACTCTTTGCGACCTCGTGGCCTACAGCTTCACAAGGTTCCTCTGTCTGTGGGATTTCACAGACGAGAATACTGCATTGGGTTGCCATTTCCTTCTCCAGGGGATCCTCCTGACCCAGGGATTGAACCTGCATCTTCTGCACTGCAGGCAGATTCTTTGCTGCTGAGCTGCCAGGGAAAGCCTGGCATGGATACAGGGCATTGCTTACCTGTCATGCACGGGTGGACATCTGGGTTGCTTCCACTTCGGGCTACTGTGAATAATGATGCAGTGAATATCATACATGTTTCTTTGCAGACACAGGTTTTTACTTCTCTTGATTATTCAGTTCAGTTCAGTCACGTCTGACTCTTTGCAAGTCATGGACTGCATCACACCAGGCTTCCCTGCCCATCACCATCTCCCAGAGTTTGCTCACACTCATGTCCATCAAGTCAGTGATGCCATCCAACCATCTCCTCCTCTGTCGTCCCCTTCTCCTCCTGCCTTCAATCTTTCCCAGCATCAGGGTCTTTTTCAATGAGTCAGCTCTTTGCGTCAGGTGGCCAAAGTATTGGAGCTTCAACTTCAGCATCAGTTCTTCCAATGAATATTCAGGACTGATCTCCTTTAGGATGGACTGGTTGGATCTCCTCGCCGTCCGAGGGACTCTCAGGAGTCTGCTCCAACCACAGTTCAAAAGAAATCAGAAAAAGCAGCTGAACACATACATGTACACATATTTAAGGGATGAGACTGCCGAGCCACGAGGAGCCGCCCTTCCTCAAGCCTGCCAAGCCCATTCCCAGCTCAGACCCTCTGCCTGCAGGCTCCTAAGCCATCTGTGACCGCCCTGCCCCCTGCAGATCATTATCAGTTGGATCTTCCCGATGGCATTTACCACCATCAGAACCTACCTCACTAGTTTTTGGTTCTATGTCCTTCCCCCTGCTATAATACAAGCTCCACGAAGGCAGGGATTTGTCTGACTTGGTCATGAGTGAGCCTCTAATCACCTAGCACAGGGCTGGCCACTCCCAGGATACTCAGTGCAAATGGCCTAAAGTAATTTAATTCCCTGCATCTCAGTAAAGTGCCTCCTCTTCCAGGAAGCCTGCCCCGATCCCACCCCAGCAGTCTTGGTCAGTGTTTACTGTCCGTCTGCCCACTGGACTCAGGGCGGCGGAGGGCCGGGTCTACTGTGTTTTCTTTCTCTGCCTCACACCTGCCCACATGGGCCTGGCGCACAGCAGGTGCAGGCGAGTTTCGCCAAACCACACATCCCCCTGACACAAGTCCACCTTGACGGGTCACACCCCTCAGGGAATCAGTGATTCTCACTCATCCTGGGTTCAATTCGCCCACTCACACATCTCAAATTGGAAGGACGCTTGAAGGTAAACCCCGGCCACACCGGAAGTCACGACCAATTCTCTGATTCCGCAGGTCACACTGCCTGCGAGAGGGTTCGCCATAGAGGAGTGCAGCAGACAGCCCGGGAGAGAGCTCACGGAAGTGCAGATGCTGGGCCCTCCTGGCCCACTCCCAGTCGGGACATCTAAGTGATGTGCCTTTATCACAAGTTCCCCCCAGGAGAGTCTGATGTACACCAGTTTGGAAAGAAGTCTTCAAGGACATCACTTCAGCAACCCAGAGAAAAACAGAAAAGAAAGAAGGTGATACTATTTGCCCATCAGAACCCAGGGACATCTGGTCAACCCTAGGGGTGGGCAGTTGGCACGCCAGCACGAAGGAGAAAGTCAATGTGATTAGATGTTTAATTGGGCGCCTCCGTGAGCTGGCGCATTTGCCCACGTAAGTAATTATGATTTATTAAACAGCATCCTGCTTATTAAAGCCTTCTTCCCTCTCTCTGACAAATCAGTGGAGCATTGCTTTGTTTGGGAAAATCATTCCTTTTTTAAGAAGCTGTGTGGGTGCTGCTTAATTAATCATTTACTTCCTATAGCAACATCGAAACAAACTAAATGTGAGCGCTGCTGAAATCATTTCTTGAAGCTTCACATAAGCTCACCCCTGAACTCCTTCCCACTGCGCAGGGCCCAGCGAGCGCCTGGAGGGGGACTGAAAACAGCTGCCTCCGAGCACCAGCCCAGGGACACCACCCCAAGTGCTGCACCCAGCGTAGGGCAGGCGTCTCCAACCCCCGGGATCTAATGCCTGGTGATCAGAGGTGGAGCTGACGCAATAATAATAGAAATAAAGTGCACGATAAATGGGAGTGTGCTCGAATCATCCTGAAACCATTCCTCAACCCCTGGTCCGTGGAAAAACTGTCTACCACGAAATCTGTCCCTGGTGCCAAAAAGGTTGGGGACCGCTGGCATAGGGCATCTCCCCCCGAGTCAGGCAGCAGCCCCGGCCCTTGCTTGAATCGATCCCACCCTCACCGAAGTGAACACTGAGTGGATATCTTCAGAAAATCTGTTTGAAGGGGGCACCAACATCTTGGCCTGCCTGGGACCCACCCACGGCCCATCTAGGGTTTGAACCAGTGAACCAGTGAAGTTGCTCAGTCGTGTCCAACTGTTTGCCATCCCATGGACGGTAGCCTACCAGGCTACTCCATCCATGGAATTTTCCAGGCAAGAGTACTGGATTGGGTTGCTATTTCCTTCTCCAGGGGATCTTCCCAACCCAGGGATTGAACCCAGGTCTCCCAAAATGCAGGCAGATACTTTACCGTCTGAACCACCAGGGAAGCCCAGGAATTAGGAAAACCAGCCCTTACCTCTCCTTCTGCCTCTCCCATCCGTGTATCTCTATACTCCAATTATTCTCTGAGGGCCTACTATGCACCAGGCTTTAACTTAGGGTGCAGAGTTAAACCTGTTCCAACACTGCACCCCCCAGCAGTGGGAGGTCACGCCAACACCGATACGTACCACAGAGCAGGAGTGTGGCCCTGTGCCCTGTCATCCCCGAGCCTCAGTCTCTGCTTCAGGAGCTGGGAAAATAACCTGGAGCTGGCCTCCTCACTCCAGGGCAGCCTCCCCACATCAGGCCTGCAGCCAAGCCGGGGCTTGATGACAAAGCCAGGCTCGCAATCTGCAGCCTCAGCCCAGCCCCGGGGACACTAAGCCATCTGGGCCGGGTGGCCAACACTGGCTACTGTTTAAATGCTGCGAATGCTTTTCATGGAACTAGTACTCAAATCCATTCCACAAATCGGCTTCTTCCACCGAGTGAGCCAAACACTCCTCGATTTTCACACGGACAGGGAGGCATGACTCTGAGGCTTCGTGGTGGCCCCTGAGGGGTGGTTAGGCTCCCATCTGCCCTGCGGGGTCTCCTGCTTTTCCTTCAAACTCCCAACTCAGGACAGCTGCAGATTAGAATCATCCAGGTGCCAGGCCTCTGCCCAGACCCACTAAACCAGGCTCCCTGGGGGAGCTGCCGGGGCTGCAGATACTGTAAAGGCAAGTTAGAGACCCCCAGACCTGCAGGGCTTCAGCACCCAGCTGTCCCACGCATCATCGCAACCTCAGCGTGGCCCCAAAGTCTAAAACCATCTCTGCAGTCAGGAAATGACGATTTCTGATGGAGACAGAGAAACAAATAGACAGGCAGACAAAAAGATAAACCAGATACAGGTTGCCTGGTGTAATTAAAGAAACAGGTGGAGACTAGAAATACGAGTTTAAGGAGACTGATGGGAAGTCTTTGCTGTGAAGATCCTCAAAGTGAGATACATTCCAGGCAGAGGGAATCACGGGGACTCGGGCAATAAGGTGGGGAAGGTCTGACACGTCCAGAAGCTGGAAGAACACAGCTCTGCAGAGGGCAGAGGGCAGGGCGAGTGGCGGCCAGGCAAGAAGTCTGGATTTTACGTCAAGAGTGCTGGGAAGCCCCAGGGCGGTCCTCTGCATGTGAACACGGCTGGATGGATACGTATTAGAAACAAGCCACGACAGTCCCACCAGGATCCGTCAACACAACATTAAAGGGTGGCCTTCTAGACCTTTGCCATCAATTCCCACCAGCTTCAGCGAAAACACACACGGAGTATGGAATCCACCACGAGTTAAATACAGAAAAGGTATCAAGTCATTTTTAAATTCCCCAGTCTCCTATTTCCACCCCATATGCTGAGCAGAAATAGAGAAAAAGAATATGTACTGTGTTTAACAAGGCAGAGCGTTTTAAATGTCTTTAATCTCTTGAGAGAGGAATTATTTCAGTGGGCTGAAGCCAATATCTATAATGAATATCTACAAAAAGTTGAACCCAAGAAAAAAACTTTGGGGGGCTAAAAATTTTCATGTGATTTCTAGGTAATTAACAGTTTGGTCTTCCCCAGGGCAAAAATAGGCTTTCACCTGAAACTAATTTCCTTTTTGGCTACCAAGGCCATTCTTTGAGTGATGGAGGAGAAGAAAGCTATTAGAATCCATTTACGCAGCGCAAATAGGAGGTGACACCCAGCCGAATGGGAGGTGAGCCGGCCAAGTGCAATTAGGAACAAGAATCTCCTTGTTTGGGTTTCTCCCGCTGTTTAACCCAATCTTCTACTTCAGCCAAGTCAGATGGCTCACAACCCTCCAGAGGTGAACTTCTGCTTCTGCAGGGGGCTGGCCCCTGACTCCTGGCTGGTCCAGCGGCTCAGCCCACCTTGGCCATCCTCTGGTCTGTGGGGAGAGTCCCACATCACGCGTGCGATGGTCCATCCTAGGTCACAGCTAATCAGCAGGAGGTGCAGGCCTGGGACCTTATTCCCCACGGGCGATGTGACCCCGGCCTGGCTTAGGTCCCCTCTCCAGGGCTCTCAGCCTTCCCCTAGACCTCTCAACCATCACCATCCTAAAACCCGAGCCTCTATTCAAGACCCCAGCCTCCCAGGGGAAGTTGCTCACCAGTCACCCCCTCAAGGCTTCCTTTCCTGCTCATTCAAGCCACTGGCTGTTTCCTCGTTTCATCCACGTGTGCACCGTTGTCACACACATGTGCGTGCGTGCTCAGTCGCTCAGTCGTGTCCGACTCTTTGCGACCCCGTGGACTGTAGCCCGCCAGGCTCCTCTGTCCACAGGATTCTCCAGGCAAGAGTACTGGAGTGGGTTGCCATGCCCTCCTCCAGGGGATCTTCCCGACCCAGGGATCAAGCCTGTGTCTCTTACGTCTCCTGCATTGGCAGGCGGGTTCTTTATCATGGTGCCACCTGGGAAGCCCTGTCGCATATGCCCTCACTCACAAAACTAAATGAGTGACCTGAGGGAAGTCACGGGCTGTGGGCGTTTCTCCCTTCCACCCACCCCGGGGGATCTGCCTTCCATTCGTAAAAGTTCAATATTTGCGATTTGTTATTCAGAGTTGCCCATAGGACTTCCCTGGCCATCCAGTGGTTAGGACTCCAAGCTTTCACTGCCAAGGGCACCGGTTCCCTGGTTAGGGAACTAAGATCCTGCAAGCCACACACCACGGCCAAAACAAGTTGGCCAAATTTTTCCTCCAAGAAACTTAAAAACGTTCATCTTCAGTAAAAGCACGCAGGCTCAGGCTCAGGACAGGAGCTGTCTGTTCTGTGGACCACCAAGCAGGTTGAACAGACCGAAGGATGGACACAAAAGGCCAAGTGCCACGCACGTCGGTTAAATGCACTTTAAAAACGGCTTTCATTTATCTTCAACTCACTACAGACACCCCTACTCACCTGGTCCTTCCACATTCACTGAGACCAGCTATGCCCAAGGGCTCTGGCACCTGTAAGGCCACAGGGTCCTCGGGCCCTAAGCGGGGACCCCAGTGTCCCAGGGAGATGACCAAGGGCAGAACGTTATGGTCTCCAGTATGGGCTATGGTGGGGGCAAAGCAGAGGAGGCCAGTGGTCAGGAGCCCAGGCTGGAAGGTTCCAGACCAGACAGAGGGGGTCAGAGGCACAGAGACCAAGACCAAAGTGGAGGAACAGCCAGAAGACAGTCCATGGCAGCCTCAGTGTAAAGCCGGGGCGAGGCTGGCAAAAGAAGAGGCAGGTGGCTAGCTGACGCCAGTCCCCAAAGATGCCCATGTTGTAATGCCCAGAGCCGCCGCCTGCATGACCTCGTGAGGGACCCTGCAGCTGTGATGAGGGATCTTGAGACGGGGACATGGTCCTGAATTGTCCAGGTGGGCCCAGCATACGCACACGGGTCCTCGAAAGAGGGAGGCAGAGAGAGATTTGACACAGGGCAAGGGAACATGGGCATGGAGGCAGAGCTCGGGATCCAGGGGCCCGGAGCTGAGGACTGTGGGGCGGAGTCAGTGAGGAGACCGAGAAGTGACGACAGCCCAGCGATCGCGGTCATGCAAAGAAGGGCCACAAGCCAAGGAATGTGGGCGCCTCCAGAAGCTGCAGGAGGCAGGGAGCAGATTCTCCCAGCAGGGGGAGGGTGGGGGGAGGCCCAGGAGAAACCAGCTCTGCCCACACCTGGACTCCAGCCCGGAGAGAACGACTCTGGACTTCTGACCTCCAGAACCGTAAGAAAATACATCCGTGCTGTTCTCAGCCACCGAGGTTCTGTCATTTGTTACAGCAGCCAGGAAGGAACCAGAGCACGTAGACACGGTCTGCAGCCAGAGAACAGCTGCAGCCCCACCCCTCTGCCCAGCACTGCTGGCCCCAGGTGGACCAGTCCAGGGCTGGGCTTCCACTTGGGGCCAGCGCTCACCATTCACAGAGACAAGGGGACCTGGTCTCACCTTCGGCTAATGCATGCCATCACGTGGAAGCAAAACTGGGGTCATTCAGCAGTGCTGGGGATCACCCTACTTTACTCTTTAAAAAAAAAAATTTATTTATTTGGAGGTGCTAGGTCTTAGTTTCAGCACATGGGATCTAGCTCCCTGACCAGGGATCGAATCCGGGGCCCCCTGCATTAGGAGCACAGAGTCTTAGCCACTGGATTGCCTGGGAAGTCCCCACCCTGCTTTTCGTGAAGTTCCTGAGTTGGACAGATTCACAGCCTGGAAACCCAACCAGCCAAGACAGGCCCCCTTCAGGTCCATCCGGATGACACGCCCTGCTTTCGTTAGCATCACCTTCTCAGGCACCCTCGACTCGGTGCTGACCTCAGCTGCTCTCAGCGAGACCAGACACCCTGGAATGTGCTGTCTCAGGGAGGGGGTGAGCCTCCCGTCCCAGGAAATATCCCCAGCTGGGACTCAGTGACCTCCGAGCACCCTGGAGATGCTGAGACCTCTGAGTCCACCCTGGACTCCTCCTGGGCAGCCAGCCTGCGCAGAGTAGGTGCCCACGTGGCGTCTGCTGAATGATTCTGTCCCCCCGGAGCCTTCCCACCCAACAGCTGTCCTTTTGGCAGAAGAAGCCGTGAGCGCAGGCTGGCTTCCTTCTCGAAGACAAGACCCATCTGTGATTCACCTTCTCCTACGACTCCTGTCAGACACCCCGGGCTGGAGACTGGAGGCAAAGACACCAAAACAAAGATTCGTAGCCGACTTCCTGGCAGAAGGAATCTCAGCACTGCCCACAACTCACTCCCCGCGGGGAACTCTGTAGCTCAGGGAAGAGACGTGAAATAAAAGCCCAGGAAGGTTGCTGCAATGGCCCCAAGCCCTGGAGACTCAGCCAGGGTGGGCTCTCCTGGGGCTCCCCCACCCCCGCCTTCTGGGGCACCGTCTGGAAAGGGCCCAGGCCTGGGATCCTGCAGACCTGGTCTAGACCTGCTCTCCCACCCGCAGCTCTGGACTCTGTTCAAACCACTGGACTTCCCAGCACCTCAGTTTTCTCATCTGGAACACAAGGCCAAGAGGCTTTAAGATGCCTGACAACACCGTCTTCCCTGGTTTAACTCAGGGGCTCTGGGCTTCTTCAGGTTGAGATTTTGGCAAAACGGGGGCAAAATGAGGGGGAACACGGACCCCAACTCCGGCTCCAGGCTAGGGTGACCACACCGTCCCAGCCCTATCTTCCCCCCATGACACGACCCAAGACGGCCGCCTCCAGCCCTAACTGGGATGGTCCACGTCCAGGGCGCAAAGCCTCGGGTGTCCCAGGAAACTCCCACTCCTACTGGGGTGACATCAGCTGCCCCCCTGCACTTCACCCCAGCCAGTCCTCACAAAGTGCCCGTGGCCCCCCGCATATGTGATGACCAACAGACAGCCCAGGCCACCTCAAAGGAGCCGCCACGCCAGTGAGAGGCAGGGAGGGCCACCCAGGCAGGGCCCTCCTCTACTCTGAGCTTGGTGCACGGGGGCATGACTCCCGCAGATCCGGGGGGACCCTGCAGACAGGCTGGGGGGCCTCACCACTCAGCACGCTGTCAAAAGCAGAAGTGAGGGGCAGTGCTGGCCTTGACCATGCGGAAATCACGTAGCCCATAACTGACCCGTCTGGGAGTGCAGGGCCCCGGGGAGGGGGCGGGGGGGCGTTATGGACAGCCACGGGAGTTCTCCCAGCATGGGAGGATGAGCGGTCAGGGAAATGCTGGCAGAGGCTCCGGGCTGCTTGCAGCCGGACTCCGTCACTCACCACAGAACCTTCTGCAGGGTCCCACTCAGAACTACATGTCCAGTCTCTTCTGCAGGTTGGGGGGGAAGGACAGAGGTGTCTGTCCAGGGTCAGCGCCCTGGTCTGGCAATCAGCACTTCACCTGGCAATCAGCATTTCCATCCTGAATATTCACTGGAAGCACCCATGCTGAAGCTGAAACCCCAATACTTTGGCCATCGGATGGGAAGATCTGGCTCATTAGAAAAGCCCCTGATGCTGGGAAAGATTGAAGGTGGGAGGAGAAGGGGATGACAGAGGATAAGATGGTTGGATGGCATCACTGACTCGATGCACATGAGTTTGAGCAAGCTCCAGGAGTTGGTGATGGACAGGGAAGCCTGGCGTGCTGCAGTCCATGGGGTCGCAAAGAATCAGACACAACTGAGTGACTAAACTGAGCTGAACTGGCCAAGATGATGGGTTCGGGGTGACATGTTCCCCGTGCCGGCCAGCAGGTCTCCGTCTGGACTTCTGTTGGGAAGCACTGGTGGGAGGCAGCGTTCTTCAGCCTCGGGTGCTCAGGGAGCTGTGACCGGATGGGCTGTCGGAGAAGGGGGCCAACACACAAGGACACAGAGCCCAGAGACAGAGGCTGGGGGACAGAGACTGAGAGGCCACACCTGGGGCCCCTGGAGCCAGCCACGCCTGAAGCCAGCACCCTCGACGTTTAGGACCTAGGAGCTGACGAGTCCCTTTCTTCGCTCAGGCAAGCTGGGGTTGGGTTTCTGTGACTTGTGACCAAGAATCTTGCTTAACACACCCACTTCTGCACAAAGAGTTACAGGAGCCATGGGAACAGCAGGAAGCGAGAACACACAACCCCACCCTCCAGTAACTGTCGGCCCAACCAGGAAGATCTCACCAGTCGGCCCAGACACACCAGGTGGGGACACGGGGTGTGACCAGCACTGTCTGTTTGAGGCTAGGAGGAGAGGCAGACCCCGGAGCGCCGAGGGATGGGAGCCAGCCCTCATCCTGGGCCCCCTGCACTCTGCCCCTTGTCTTCCTCCCTGCATGAATTCCTCCCCCTACACGGGCTTGCGGGGGTAGCGGGGTGGACAGGAAGCCTGCCAGGGCAACCACGGGGACGCAGGGCTCAGAAGAGATTTGCGCACACATCCGGCTGGGCACGTTCTTGACAGAATTAGGCAGACGGACACCAGATGCCGCTCTTCATAGACCTGCACTACTATGGAACATGGCCATTGCATTTTCTTCCAGGTGGAGAAGAATAAAAGGGACTAAGGATTAGCGGACAGACTCTTAGCTACCCGCCCAGCGTCACACCCACTTCCCTCTTAATGAGCTGGGGCCATGCATGCACTTGGTGGAATTTCAGGCGGACGATCCACACCCTTCAAAAGGCCCCGTGACAAACGTTAGGGCGGCGACTGTCCAGTGTCACCGCCTGGCTCCTCCCGGGGACTCTCCCTCCTGGTTCTCCCTTCTCCCAGCCCACCCTCAATTCCCAAACTCACCACACCACAGCCCTGCTGTTGCCACCACCTGGATGCCCTCCATCCCTCCCCCCACCATCCTTCACCCCGCCACCACCTCTGGGAAGCCCTCTCAGGTTTCTCCAGACGGGGAGGTGCTGGGGGAAGCCGCGTTCCCTTCAGGAGGGTTAAGACCGAAAGTCAGAATCTACTGACTTAGGAAAGCAAGGCAGACCCATGAGATGTCTTGTACGGTGAGTCTGTGGCCCCGACTCAGCTCTGCTATAAATGTCAGCACCTTCTGAGGATAGTAGGAGCTTCGGGAAGAGCCCGGTGGGCATCAAGGTGCTGGCAGCTGGCTGCCCACCACCCCCTCCTCCTTCCCCAAAACGCCTCTCATGTTGCAGGTCCATAAGTGGCGGTGGGTCCTCAGACCCCCTTCCTAGGATAAGAGGGGAGCCAGGCGGCAAATGGGACCACCCTCCAGGCTCCGCCCCTTCCAAGCCAGGGCGGGGGAGACACGCGGCTCTGCGAGCCCCTTCCCATGCTGAGGACACCCAGACCCAGGCTCGGCCACCAGCTCATCTAAGGGACTAGAGATGTCATACCCCCCGCCCTCCCCCAGGACCCCGGGGACCCTGAGACAGGCAGAGAGGTAAGCCCAGCCCTGGGGCCTGGCAGGGCCCCAACCGAGGCGGAGAGGGGACAGACTCACAGTCTCTCATCCTTCACTACTGGGGGGCCCAGGCCCTGCATGCAGTGCCTCAGGACAGGCAGGGCTGGGACCCCATCATGCGACTGGCACCTGGGCTACAGCCCCACCTCCCATCCCATCCCACCCAGACACCCCCACTCCCGGCGATAATTCCCCATCACTCCAGTGGGCAGTGCCGCTTGGAAACACTCCTGAAAGCAGGACTCTCACGAGCCCCGGGGAACAGAGGGCGGTCCGCTTCCTGCCCTCACGTGCAGCGTGGACAGTCCCCCCACCCCCACGCTTCTCCCAGGTCAGAGGTCAAGGTGGCCAGCAGCAAAGTCAGCCAGACCTGCACATCCCGGAAGGGCGAGGTGGGGTTGCTGGCCAGGCAGCGTGAGGCGGGTCACCCCAGCGTCCAGGGCCCGTCTGGCTGGCTCCTCCGTGTCAGGAGGGCAGTGGTGACCACAGGCCCAACTCCCCTCCCTGGGGCCGGCAGTGCGGGGGGGAGGGACGCTGGAAAAGCGTGTCCCAAAGTACCCCTCCCACTAGACCCCCCTCCCCAGAAGGCCACGGATTTCAGGTTTCCCCGTGGCTGCTGGGCCTCTGTTTGGTGAGATAAAAAGAAAGTCTGATTGGACCTTAGGAGGTGAGCATTTCAGGCCATAATTCATATCAGGAAATTTACCAGAAACCAGATGTCAAGGAGAAATACTCCCTTTAAAAGTGGGCTCTTGGAGCCGACGTTGCTGGACTTTGCTTTGTTTCAGCAAGCCCCTCAGGAAATGGGACAAAAATGGGACCACATCAAACTCCCTGTGGACGCTGGCACATTAGCACAGCCCTGGCCAGATGCTGGGGTGTGCTCCAAGCACCGCCTCAACCCCCCAGGGGTGCTGGTGTAAGGGGAGGGTGCGAGCACATAGCCACAGCCTCCAGAGGCCACACCTTCTCAACCTTTTAAAAGATGACCTGCTGATGCAACTTGGAAGAAAAGACATAGGCAAATTTTCAGGGGTTCCCTCCCTCCCCAGGGCTGACATCAGAACCTGGTTATCCTTGTGAGCTTCAGTTCAGTTCAGTCACTCAGTCGTGTCTGACTCTTTGCTTCCCCATGGGCTGCAGCACGCCAGGCCTCCCTGTTCATCACCAACTCCTGGAGTTCACTCAAACTCATGTCCATTGAGTCGGTGATGCCATCCAGCCATCTCATCCTCTGTTGTCCCCTTCTCCTCCTGCCCTCAGTCTTTCCCAGCATCAGGGTCTTTTCAAATGAGTCGGCTCTTCACATCAAGTGGCCAAAGTATTGGAGTTTCAGCTTCAGCATCAGTCCTTCCAATGAACATCCAGGACTGATCTCCTTTAGGATGGAGTGGTTGGATCTCCTTGCAGTCCAAGGGACTCTCAAGAGTCTTCTCCAACACCACAGTTCAAAAGCATCAATTCTTTGGTGCTCAGCTTTCTTTATAGTACAACTCTCACATCCATCCATGACGACTGGAAAAATCATAGCCTTGACTAGATGGACCTTTGTTGGCAAAGTAATGTTTCCACTTGTGAGCTTGGCCTGGAGGAAACATTTAGCCCACTATGGACGAATGAACAAGTGACCCCGCGAAAACACATGTTGAAAGATACCCATCGGGTCGACCTTCCAAATCCTGCATGCCGCCCCTCCAGGAAACTCCTCCATGTTTAAAGTCTGTCCCCTTAAGTCATTTATTTTTGTTGAAAAGCTGAGCCAACCATCTGCCGGGTGCTGGGTTCTGTTCTACGTGAATGTACGACACTCAGACCCAGAGAAGCCATTTAAAAGCCCCAACTGAACTGGGGGACTGCCGCTGTCTCCTTGCTGAGTGCCCTGGCTCTCAGCTGACCCACCCCAGCCAGAGGGCAGAGGCGCCATGACCTGGCTGCGTGGTCACTGCTGCCAATCGAAGGTTCTGGATCCTCTCCTTCTGCCTCCTCCGGTCTCTCCATCTGCCCCCTCAAAAGAGCTCATCTCCACCGGGAAGGCTCAGGACCCTCGCTGCACACAGGCGGAGATCAACTAAGGCCTTGCAGAGCTTCAGAGGTCTCGTGAGGGGCAGGCAGCTGGACAGGGAGGCCGGGTCCATCACCCACCAGCCGTGCGGTCATGCCCAGACACTCAGCAGGGAAGGAGCCGGGCCGGGGACCAGCAAGCTCCTCCTAGCCTCCTCAAGGTGCCAAACATTTACTGAGCATCTGCTAAGCACCAGGCGCTGGGGGACAGCAGAGAACAGACAAACCGAAGCCCTGCCCTCCTGGAGTCCACACCCTGGGGGGCTGGTGAGGACCAAGGAAAGGGCTGGGGTCTAGGGGACACAGGACATTAGGACCAGGAGCTGGGGTCAGAGGGGGGGGGCAGAATAATTTCCATGGGGTCCGTCTGTCCTTTCTCTTTCCCACCAGCCACGCCCTAAGTAAGTGTTAGTCGCTCAGTCGTGTCCGACTCTTTGTGACCCCATGGACTGCAGCCCACCAGGCTCCTCTCTCCATTAGATTTTCCAGGCAAGGATACTGGAGTGGGTTGCCATTTCCTTCTCCCAGGGAATCTTCCCAACCCAGAGATCGAACCCGGGTCTCCTGCACTGCAGGCAGATTCTTTACCGACTGAGCTACAAGGGAAGCCCATACCTAGCATTTACTACACTTCTACTCACCTGTGATTCACCTGTGATTTCCCCCACCGCCAGTTCCAGGATCACAGGATCCAGGGACTCATGAACTGGGATGGAAAAATAATGACCTCTTAATATTATTTTCAGTATTTATTTATTTGATTGGCTGAAGCAGGTCTTAGTTGCGGCATGGGGGATCTAGTTCCCCGACCAGGAATTGAACCCAGGCCCCCTGCCCTGGTCGTGAGGAGTTTTAGCCACTGGACCTGCCAGGGAAGTCCCGGCAGTGACCTCTTTATGTTCATCGACTCCAGCTGCGGCTGGGCACTTCTCCCTGCATGAAGAGGCAACAAGTCACAAGGGTGTCACTGGCACCTGGGACTTTGTCACCAACCACAGGTGCTTCCCAGGGCGTGGAGGCAGGTGCCGCTGACCGCGAAGTATCATTAACGCTCATCACGTCAAAGCTGTAGGAGTTATCACACTTGCTGCTAACTCTCGTCGATGTGTGACTAAAGGAAGTTAGTTTTAATACGTTGGTGACTTTGTGACCATAGAACTTATTTCCTTTCGGTCCTCTCTATTTTATTGTTGCGCTGGTTATAAAACCCACATTCTGAGAAAGTTCCATGGGGGAGGCTGTGACACACCAAGAGCTGAGGACCCATGTGCCAGGATGAAGGGGTGGTCCTCGGAGCTGGGAAGCCCCTGCGTGTGCACCCTTGGTCAGCCCAGCAGCTACCTCCAATCACAGATGAAGAACGGCTTCAGGGATGAATAAAAACCCTAAAACCCCTCTACGGTCAAGTGATAAATCAGAACATCAAGTTGGATGGGGTTAAGTAGTACCGATGGGAATAAATTGAGAAAAACATAAGTTTTTTTTATTGAGTGTTTTATTTTTACAGAGTGAAAATTGAATTATTTAGCTAGTCAATGAGGTAGTCGATAGGGGAAAGGGCCTAAGGGGGAAAGGGAGGAAGTGAGGCTCACGTGAACTTGAAATACAAAAGGTTAACCTAACTCCAGGACTTTGGCCACCTCACGCGGAAGAGTTGACTCATTGGAAAAGACTGATGCTGGGAGGGATTGGAGGCAGGAGGAGGAGGGGACGACAGAGGATGAGATGGCTGGATGGCATCACTGACTCGATGGACGTGAGTCTCAGTGAACTCCGGGAGTTGGTGATGGACAGGGAGGCCTGGCGTGCTGCGATTCATGGGGTCGCAAAGAGTCGGACACAATCTGATCTGATCTGAACCTTAGGGAGGCAGCAGCTCCAGGCCACGCCCCTCTGGACCACCCACCTCCCACCCCCGCCCCTGGCCAGTCAGCCTACTCCTGACTTTCCCAGGAGACAGATCTGGATCTCCTGGGCTCCAGGTAACAGCCCCCTCCCCTCGGGTCTCAAAGGGCAGAATGGGGGTTATCGGAGGAAAGCAGAAACAGCAGCACTGCACGTCTCCCCGCCGTGTGATTCCCAGGTGTGGGGTGGCCCTGAGCACTGTGACAGTTCCCCCTCCAAAACCACAGGGCCGCGGGTTTCTTTAGGGATTGCAGCCTTGCAGCTGACAGGTGGGCAAAGCTCAAGGCAGACACAGGAGTGACGTCTGCTGTGTCAGGCCACAGGCCCAACCCAAAAACTAACACAGAATTACCATGTGACCCCGCAATCCCACTTCTAGATTCATTCCCAGAAGTGGTGAAAACGGGAGTTTCAGCAGCCGTTTATACCCCCGTGTCCATAGCAGCATTGTTCACGATAGACCAGAGGTGGGAGCAGCCCAGTGTCCATGGATGGATGAACAGGTAAGCAAGTGTGGTCCATCCATGCGGTGGACTATGATTCAGCCTCGAAAAAGGAGGACACTCTAATGCATGCTACAGCATGCGTGACCCTTCAGGACAGCACACCAAGTGAAATAGGCCAGATACAAAAAGGATAAACAATGCATGCCTCCGCTTATACAAGGTCCTTAGAAGAAATAGAGTCACAGACAGAAGCAGAATGCTGGTTTCCAGAGAAAGCGGGAGGTGGGAACGGATGGGGGTTCATGTTTCTTGGGGACGGAGTTTCAGTTTGGGAAGATGACAAAGTTCTGGAGATGATGGTGGTGATGGGTTCACAGCCATGTGAATGGACTTCATGCCACTGAATGTCCACTTAAAAATGGTTCGGAGGGTAAATTCTAAGTTATCTGTAATTTACCACCACTGCCAACAAAGGTCCATCTAGTCAAAACTATGGTTTTTCCAATAGTCATGTACGGATGTGAGAGTTGTACCATAAAGAAAGCTGAGCACTGAAGAATTGATGCTTTTGAACTCTGCTGTTGAAGAAGACTCTTGAAGAGTCCCTTGGACTACAAGGAGATCCAACCAGCCCATCCTAAAGGAAATCAGTCTTGAATATTCATTGGAAGGACTGATGCTGAAGTTGAAGCTCCAATACTCTGGCCACCTGATTGTGAAGAGCTGACTCACTGGAAAGACCCTGATGCTGGGAAAGATTGAAGGCAGGAGGAGAAGGAAACGACAGAGGATGAGATGGTTGGATGGCATCACAGACTCGATGGACATGAGTTTGAGTAAACTCTGGGAGTTGGTGAGGGATAGGGAGGCCTGGCGTGCTGCAGTCCATGGAGTCGCAAAGAGTCAGACACGACTGAGCGAGTGAACTGAACTGAACCACCGCTGAGAAACAATAAAGAAGAAAAAAGCGTAAAAAAATTTTTTGCCCTAAAAAGGAGCGCTCAGGCTCAAGAGTGAAGAGTGGCATCACATCTCGGGCCTGTATCAGCTCTGTGACTTTGGGCAAGTCCCCGGGATGCTGCGAACCTCACTTTCCTTTGTAAAATGAGTGCAACAGTTGTATCCATGTCTTAGGACTGTTTGCAGAAGTAAATGAGATGATGCTTGTGATGCGCTTGGCACAGCCACGGGCACATAAAAGGGGGCTGTGATTATTAACTTCATGATTACTAATCAGAAGCAATATGTAAATGACGAGAAATTGTTATTCTAAGATAGAATTGCCTCTGAAGCAGAAGTATGGAGGCCATCCTACATGCCGCCTCTCCCGCTAAGGCCCGGGAGATGGTATCTCTCGCGCCTCAGAAATACACACGGCACAGACACTCATAAAGAACCCTTTCTGAATTAAAAGTCATTGGAATAGAAGCAGCCACATGCAGCCTGGCTCTTTTCTCCCTTTAATTTGAACTTAATTTATCTCCGAGCATCAGGACATGGCGTCGTGCAAGAGATGTGCCTGTTGGAGTCAACGCGAGCTCGGCATTGAAGGGAATGATCGGCTTTTGCAAGAAAATCATGAAGAAAGGAGGGTGCTGTTATTTCAAGATCTTCGCGCTGGTGTGAAAAGAAATTAATTAAATGATCATAATTTTCTGGACGAATGCAGTAACTGACTGCTGCAGAGATGCAAAATTAAGAAGCACCTTTTCCACCTCAAAAGAACAGTGGAGTTTTCATTCTCTCTCTCTTTTATTTTTTTCCGGTTCTGCAGTGACAGCTCCCATTCCAGGATTCCCATTAAATGTTTAAAACAACAAACAGAGCTTAATTGGGATACAGATGATACAATGCTGTGTGTCCTGGAATCCCGGAGCTGCAGCAGGAAGGGTTTTCCTGCTACCCTCCGAGGGCTGTCCATCCGTCATCGCCAGCTCCCAGGGGGCTGGGAACAGGCTGAACAGGTCTGTGTTTTACAACCCACGGAGTGCGGGTTAGGGGTGGTCGCACCGCGGGAGCCCATGTGAGGCGGTGCAGGGCATTCGCCTGCCCGCCATCCACTGGGCACTCCTGGAAGACCCATGGGTGCGTGTTTTCACGGCGCTTCTGTCCCCCGCATCCACGCTCACACCGAGGATGAGGCTTTCCAAGGATTCCCACAGCACGAGCAGGCTGGGGATAGAACCCCCAACATGGGCTTCACCTTCCAGACCCCAGGGACGGAGACCTCACCGTGACCACGACAACAGGCAGGGCTCCCCCTGCTCCCTGAGCTTCCAAACCTGGGCACAGGCTGGCCAGGAACAGGGCTGCAGAAGCGGCTGGCTTCAAGGCTTACCAGCATTGCCCCGCACTCCATAAAGCACCCGTGCCAACTCAGGAATTAGTAGGGCGAGGGCGAAACAGGCCACTGGGAAGCATCTGTAAATAACTCACTCTTTGGATGCTGAAAAAAGAAAAATGGGGAAGCTCCCCCCGCCCCAAACAGAAGGCAGTTTACAAGCTCCCACTCCGGGTCCTCCTAAACTGGGGGATCACGTGGGGGTGCCTGGCGTGTTGCCAGCGCATGATCTCACGGCTCCAGCCCCACACTCCCCGGTGTCATCCTCGGGGGGCTGAGCTTACCTCTGACCAATTATGCTAAAACCAAATGTTAAAACAACTGTAACTCTAAAGGAGGCCTACCAAGCGCTGGACTGCCTTCTAATCTGAAGGGGCGTGCAGAAGAAAGAAGCTAATTTATGATCTCCTTAAAACACTCTCAGGAACCCTCATGCAACTACAAATTAAATAGCCACTTCATTAAAGTAAAAGTAGATTTGTGCAATGTGTCCAGGAACCTAATTAACAGAGCTGTTTTTGTGCCTTTGAGCCAAGCTTCCTGATTGACAGACCTGTTCTTTCTCCGCCTGGTGCACCAGACTTTTCCAGAACTCCGTACCTCACCATCGGCCTGCACCCTCTCACCCTCCCAACCTCCTCCTAGGCCCGATGACGGTGACTCTCCCCACCCTTCAGAGCTGCTCGAGCATCACCTCCTCCAGGAAGTCCTCGGTGACCTCCCCAGCACAGATCCTTAGGGCACCAGAATTCTGCAATAAATTCCTGTCCAGTCCCAGTGACCCACCAGGACAGGAGTTGTGATTGGTTTTGCTCACCACTGCACCCCAGCACCTAACAGAGCCTCTTCTTTTTAACTTTTTATTTTATATTGGAATCTAGCCGATTCACGTGCTGTGACAGTTGCAAAGGCACAGAAGAATGACTCAGTCTCATACACACATGTATCCGTTCTCCCCCAAACTGCCCTCCCGTTCAGGCGGCCACATCACATTGAGCAGAGCTCCCTGTGCTGCACAGTAGGCCCCTGTTGGTTATCCACCTTTAATAGAGCCATGCAAACACGTCGATCCCCAACTCCCTCGCCATCTCCTCCCTCCACCCTCCCCATGCCATCCGCTCCCCACCCGCAACCATAAGTTCATTCTCTGAGTCCTAACAGACCCTCTTAGAAAGCAGCTGCTTTGAAGGCTAACGCGAGGTCTCTTCTCACCTGGGACTCTCAAACTTCGAATGAGTTCTCCAGGCACAGAAGAATGCCAAAGACGCCAGGTGGTCCTGCGCCCAAGACAGGCACCCCCCACCCCCAACTGCAACACTGCCAGCTTGCCTGCCAAGACTCTCCCAGACCCAGCCCGCCCAGCGTATGCGTCCACCGACCCCCGCCTGCCTCACAGCGCCCGCTGCCCTCACTCTCATCATTTGTGGTCCAGCCGCCAGGCCCAGGCTGGCACAGCTGGCTTCCTGACAGCAAATGTGACGGCCGCTCAGTGCTGGTCACCGCATCCCTCGACCTCTGTCTGCTTCTGTCTGTGTCTAGGTGGCCGCTGGCTGCCCTTGGTGAAGGCTGCGAGACAGAGAAGCAGCCCTGCATTGGGAAGATGCCCACCGGCCAAGCAGAGACCAGCCACGGCTCAGCCACCGTGAACTAAACCTCTCTCTCCAGTCCGGTCCCCACCCCACAATGCTGCAGGCCGGCACTCTGGTGGCCTGGAATTCCAAAATATCTCACGGAAGTTTCTGTAGACTTAAATGGAAGGCCCTGGAGCCACAAAGCCCGCCCATAGGAGTGGAGCACAGCTGTCACCACAAAGACCCCGCCATCAGACGCCAGGCTACAAATCAGCTTTGTCACCGGATTCATTCAAGAACCTGAAGGGCTTTCCATGAAGGCCCTTATGGTCCTCTGGACGTTGAAGGCTGGCCATGAGCCAGGAGGCCAGTGCCGCTCCAGGAAAGACAGAAGCCTGCAGCGGGGATAGGGAAGCGGGAGCCGAGGCGGGCAGCCACGCCCTGTCCATCCTCATCGGAGCCTGCTCTGAGATCCACTCTCCCCTCCCTCTGTCCCCTCCAGGGCCTGGGCCAGGTCTCAGCACCATAGCAGCCTCCTCCCTGAGCCCACCCTGCACACTGCCTCCAGGGTGGTGGCTGAAACTCAGCCCAGCCCCCGCGGCCACTTCCCGAGCCCCTGCTTCAGGCCGCGCCCTGTCGGAGCACTTTACACAGACGATCCGGCACTGCAGACAGATGTTCGAGCCATCACTTCCCCCAGATCTAAGACACCGAGGCCTCGGGAGCTCAGTCCATCCAACCCAAACCGCAGAGCCAGAAAGGGGCAGGGCCCGTGCGAACCCAGGCAAGCACCCATAACCCACGCTACCACAGTGGGCCCTGGGGCCTCATGTTTGGGGCCCATTCAGAGCTGACTTCAACCAGTTTTTTGTTTTCAAACTTCTTTCCTCTGGTTTCTCTTCATGCACAATGCACTCACTGTCTCCTTAGAGGGTGCATAGCACGCCTTCACATCCCCTCCCCCCAGATCTTGCTCAAGTAGCCCCTCCCCCAGGATGCCCCTCTCTGTCCCCCATGTGCGCCCCCCCCCCCACTCAACCTATAAGTTCACCCTGATAGCGACTCTTCAGGCAGTCTTCCCTGATTTCCCCACTGGGGAAGATGGTGCTCAGCCCCCGTATCTTAACTGTGCATGTCCATCCCTTCTTTCCCCACAGGACTACTCTGAGCCCCGCTGCGTGAAGCTCAAGGGACACAAAAGTAAATGAAGCCCCTTTCCAGCTGTTATGAATTAAAGTGTGCCCCCCCTCACAAATCATATGTTTAACTCCTAACCACCAGGACCTCAGGATGTGACTATATTTGGAGATAAGGTCTTTAAAGAGGGGATTAAGGTAAAATGGGGCTTCCTTAGTGGCTCAGATGGTAAAGAATCTACCTGCAACGCAGGAGACCCAGGTTCAATTCCCGGTTCAGGAAGATCCCCTGAAGAAGGGAATGGCAACCCACTCCAGTACTCTTGCCTGGAGAATCCCATGGACAGAGGAGCCTGATGGGCTACAGTCTGTGGGGTCACAAAGAGTCAGACACAACTGGGTGACTAGCACAACTTAAAATGAGGCCACCGGAGTGGGCCCTGATTCCATATGACTGGTGTCCTTGTAGGAAGAGATTAGGACGCAGACACAAAGATGGCCAGTCCTAAAGGAAATCAACACTGGAAGGACTGAAGCTGAAGCTCCAATACTTTGGCCACCTGATGCGAAGAGCCATTGGAAAAGACTCTGATGCGGGGAAAGATTGAAGGTGGAAGGAGAAGGGGACAATAGAGGATGAGACAGTTGGATGGCATCACCGACTCAATGGACATGAGTTTGAGCAAGCTCCGGGAGTTGGTGATGGACAGGGAAGCCTGGCGTGCTGCAGTCTATGGGGTCGCAAAGAGTCGGACACGACTGAGCGACTGAACAACAACACAAAGACGGCCATTGACAAGCCAGAGGGAGAGGCCTTGGGAGCTACCAACCCTGCTGCCCCCTTGATCTCATATGAAAAGTGAAAGTGAAAGTTGCTCAGTCTTGTCCAACTCTTTGCAACCCCATGGACTATACAGTCCAAGGATTTCTCCAGGCCAGTATACTGGAGTGGGTAGCCATTCCCTTCTCCGGTGGATTTTCCCAACCCAGGGATTGAACCCAGGTCTCCCGCATTGCAGGTTCTTTACCAGCTGAGCCACAAGGGAAGCCCTTGGATGACCAGCCTCCAAAACCCTGGGCAAAGCCCTGCTTTTTGAGCCATCCGGTCTGGCTCTCTGTTGTGGCGGCCCTGGGAGGCTGACACAACTGCCCTGAAGGAACCTGACCTCTGACAGGTGTGCCAGGTGTGACCCATTTCACACCTTCAGAAGCTCCACGCTCTGATTTGGAGCTCTGTGTCTCTGGGTATAAAACATGCACAAATGTTAGGTTCCCGAAGATCCCCCGGTAGAGAGCAGGGACAGTCAGGGCTGAATTATCTCTGCTCCCCTAGATGTCTCCAACCCAACCCTGCAAACAGGACACAGAGCAGAGGCAGAAAAGGGAGCGGGCAGGGTAGGCCAATCCATGGCCCAGCAGTAACAAAGCCAAACAAACGGCCTGGCTGCAGGAAGCTCACATTCCAGTCCATTAACGTATCCAAGCTACAGTTCCACTGCCCTAAAGAAAGGCATGCAGATGAGCTGCACTTCAATATATAACTGTGGGATTTCCCAGAAGCGGGAAAATTGGGACAGGGCACAGCGCCATCCCACTGGGGTAGCATCAAACCCTGAGCCTGGAACAAGAGACCTGCATCCTGTCGCATTGTCCTGTGTGTGTGTGTGTGTTAGTTGCTCAGTCGTGTCGACTCTTTGCAACCCCATGGGTTTTAGTTCTCCAGGCTCTCGCCTCTGCCCATGGAATTCTCCAGGCAAGAATACTGGAGTAGGTTGCCATTCACCTTCCCCAGGAGATCTTCCCCACCCAGGGATGTAACCCGGGTCTCCTGCATTGCAGGTGGATTCTTGACTGTCTCAGCCACCTGGGAAGCCTTCATTCTTGTCATATTTGCCTCTAAATCACCCCTCTGCCTCTGAGGGTAGCTAGCGAGACTCACAACCTGGAGCCTCTGTGCACCACCCCGTCTGGAAGCATCAAAGGTAACACCGGTTGGTTGCAATGAAACATTCATTTCACACCTAACAATTCATTTCTATGGCTAAACGGCAGACAGAAAGGCAGTGTCTGAACTTCCAAGCAAGTCCCCTTCTGCATCTCCATGGGAGCGGGAAGAAACCAAGCCTTTGGAAGGAAAAAGCACATATGTTCTCAGCGCTACAGCCACGGGGCCTGTCCTGGAGCCAGCTCACATCCTGTGATTCGCCATTCCTTTCTGCAGATGCTCTAAAATGCCGTTTTGAGCAGCTACCCCTCTCAGCAAATGCTTTTTCTATTAACTTGGAAAAACACCGGACACAGTGAAGCAAACACTTTCTCTGCTCACGCGAAGCACCTGGACAGGCCTAGCTCCTTGGGGCCGGATACCTGCGCAAACGAAGTGAAATGAAATTTTGAAAAGACTCTGCTCAGCAAATCAGCCTCAAGTCAGTTTCTTTCCTGTTGCCGCTTTCAAAGATGGGGCTTTCAAGCAGAGGAGCGGAGGTGATCCAAGTGCAGAATCCTGGCTAAAATCCTTGGCCCTGTGGCTGCCAGAGGGGCTTGGAGCGCATTTCTGAGTGCGGAGAAAATAACGTAACGCATGCGCGGAGTACTAAGAAACCAGAGACTGGGCGGGGCGGGGCGCGGCGGGGGGGGATGGCTTTCCTCAGCGCTTGGTTACAGCTTTCACTCCTCTTGAGTTTTCCCCAGGCAAGCGAAACTCAGGCATCACCTGCTGCCAAAGCCAAAGAATGATGTGCTTTTCCAGAGAGGACTCCAGTCTCCCATTCCAGAGAATGGGTGAGCCGGGGGTGGGGGGAGTAGGCGGTGTTGACAAGCGGAGTGGGTGGTGCTTGAGCCAAAGGCCTGGTCAGCGTCTCCAGGCTGCTCTGCCCACCTTCTCACCCACAGACGCTAACAGCCGTGAGTACTTGGGCTTCCGCCTCCTGAGTGTCTTGCTAAGTGCCAGGCCACGCCGGGCTCCGCACAGTCACCCCTGCCCGCCCCCGCTTTCCTAGCTCCAGGGGAGCAAGGCATCTCTCAAAGCTCCTCTCCAGATTTGGACTTCCTGCGACCCACTAAAGAGAAACCAGCACCCCCCTCCCACTTCCCACACCCAACCTCCCCCTTGCAGGCATTCACCTGCCAGCAGCCAGGAAATAGTCATAAGGGACCCACTCAACTCAGCCACTGTCCCCAAGGAGCAAAGCCAGGTGGGCTCCTCTGCCAGGCCCTGCCCCCTCGTCTCTCCAAGGAAACCCTGCACTCAACGGGGGTTGGCAGGCTAGCTCTCAGTGAGTCCTGAAGGTGCTGGTCCCATCTGGGAGGCTGGTCTCCAACACTCTGTGTCTCTCCCTAACTTCTTTCACCCCCACTGGCCACTCCCCACGAAGCTAAAATGAATTAGCTGCTGGATGAACCTGGGGCAGGGGTGGCGGGGAGGAGGGAGGCTTGGTTTGAATGTTCTGGCTCCACAGGATTGACTTAACAGTCAATATTTATTTGTTCCCTTGAGTTACTGGTGTCCAGGTTTTACCCTGCAGTCCCAAAGGTACAGCTTAGGGTACACAGGACAAGGTTTAGTAGTGAAACGGGAATGAGGGAAGGGCAGGGCCCAGCTGCACATCTGGGGTCTGACCCCTCTCTCCAGACGGTGCGGGTTTGGACCTCCAGGCACTTCCCTGGTGGCTCAGATGGTAATGAAACCGTCTGCAATGCAGGAGATTCAGGTTTGATCCCTAGGCCAGGAAGATCCCCTGGAGGAGGAAATGGCAACCTATTCAAGCATTCTTGCCTGGAGAATCCCATGGACGGAGGAGCCTGGTGGGCTACAGTCCACGTGATCGCAAAGGGTCAGATACGACTGGCTAGCAGGGCACTGAGCTCTGGACCAAGCAGGCTCATCCAGTGCTGCCCCTGCACCAGTAGGCTCACTCCCCCACCCCATCCCTCCTCCACCCCAGGGCACCCAGCACGCAGGGCTAGACAGAGGAGCTGAGTAACAGTACCACCCAGCCCAGGCTACACTCCTGCCCTGCCTCGAGGAGCGCCTGGACCCCCACCCCTCCACTCCTGATGGACTGATGGACGCAGGGCCTGGCCCTATGCCGTCTCTCCAGAAGTTTGGGGAGCAGTGGTCAAGGAGAAGGGTTGGGGGCAGCCCCTGGACAATGAGCGGACATGGATGCAAGGGAGTGAGGAGGGGTTCCCATCTCCTCTCCCCACAACCAGCCACTCCCACACACACAGCTGCTGGCTGTGCTTCCCCGGCCCCAACCCCACCCAGGGGAAGAAGGTGAGGGTTAGCCCCATACCCCTGACACACCACCCAAAGGAGGAGCGGGTAGGGGTAGGACCCGCAGGGCTGGTGGAAGGAGGCGCCAGAGGACCCTAACAGAAGTGTCTTTGCTGGGCAAGGGTGTCCAACTTCCAGCTGGAACGAGGCCAAAGTAGCGGCGAAGGTGGGGGAGGGCGGGGAGTGCAGGAAGCTGGCCCGAAGCGCGGCGCGGAGCCCAACTCCCCGGGTTAGCAGATCCCCGCACATCCAGGTGCGTCCGGCGGCGGGTCCTCCGGACCGGGAGAGGGGCTGCCCCAGAACCGGACGCCGGGCTGACCGCGGAGGTCCTGGAGCCCGTGGAAGTGCCAAGAGCGGGTACCGGGTAGACCAGGGTGGAGAGAGAATCCCAAAGCAGCGCTGGGCGGACCCGGCAGAGGATGAAAGCGATAGAGGTGCAACACCGAGTTGGGAGTGATCTTAAAAGGCCTGGGGGCGCCCCAAGGTGGCCGGGGTCCCGAAACCTCCAGAGACACCCCCAACCTGCGGTCCGGAGGCCAGTGGGGGTGCCCCCGAGACGGCTCAGGGTCCTGGAAATCAGTGGAAATGTCCCCGAGGTAAGGCAGGGTGCTCACGTATCTGGAGACCTCTTCCCAAGTGGCCCCGGGCCCGCAGGGGCGCCGCCAGGGTAACTCCCGTCCCCAGGTCTCCGAGAATAGCGGGGTGACTGCGGGGCCGTCCAGAAGTGGAGGCTCCGAGGTGTCCGGGTCAGGGCTCGCGGGGGGCGCGCGGAGGTCACTTACACTGCTGTTCTCGCCCGTCCAGTGCACCATCGCCTGATTGTGCGTCGCGTCCCCCTTGAGCACGAACGACGTGCTGATGAGCGAGACTTGCGCCCGCGAAGCCGCTCCGGCCATCGGCGCTGCCCGCGCCCAGCGCCCCTGGCCCGCGGCGGGGGCGCCGTCCTCGCCGGGACCCGGAGCCTGACCGGGACCCGGGGTACCGGGCTCCTCGTCGCGCGCCTGCCGATCCTCGCCACCGCCGGGCAGCGCGCGCCCCGCAGGCGGGTTCGGCGGCGCCCGGGTCAGCCGGGCGCGGGGACCCAGGCGCCCGGGCTCCGGGGAGCGCCCCGCCGCCCCGCAAGCGGCCAGCAACAGCAGCAGCAGCAGGAGCGGCCGCGAGCGCGGCGGCGGCGGCGGCGGCGGCGCCCCCGGGCTCGGGGCTCGGGCGGTGGGGCCGGGGCCCTTCGGGGCGCGCGGGGATCCCCGGAGCGCCATGGTCGCCGAGGGGCGGCGGCGGGGCCGGCGGCGGGGCGGCGCGGGCGAGAGAAACCGCTGCCGGGAGAGCGGAGGGCGCTGGGGAGCGCGAGCGAGAGCGCAGAGAAAGGAGCCGGCGAGGGGAGGGCGCCGGCGGGAGGAGGGGACTCGGCGCTCCGCCGCCGCCACCGCGCAGCCGAGGGCGCACCGCCACCTGCCGGCCAGCCCCGCGCCCGCCCGGGCGAGCGCCAGACGCTCAGCAACCGGGCTGGCGGAGGTCCTGGGGCGCGCCCCCACCCTCCAGGGCCGCAGGCCACAGACCTCTGTCCTCAAGCCTTGCTCCTTTCCTCCTCCTCCCCGCCTCCTTCCCTCCGCCCTTCCTCTGCCCCTTTCTTCCTGTATTTACTGAGCACCTACTCTGGAAGAGCCAAGTGCCAGGCCCTGGGGATAACCGAGTGAACACAGCCAGGTGCCTGGTTCATCAGCTGAGAGTCTGCTGTCGGGAGACAGACCACCCCCAAGTGGATGCGGTCATGGACGAAATCACCCCAGGGAGACAGGATGAAGCCAAATCATAAGTAAAAAGGTGGTCTCTTACAGGGGCCTCTGAAGGAGTAGCAGTGGGTCGAAACCGAACCCAGCACCTTGAGGATGAGCAGGAGACCGTTAGAAGTTGGGGAGGGGGAGGTACTTCGAAAACCCTAAGGCAGCTTCCAGACGACCTATTCCTGCAGCCATGCCTGGGGCTTAGCTTTCGGGACTTGCGGACAGTGGCTTTAAGTCCCAACCCTGGGGGCCACCAGGGGGGCTGCCCTGAACGTAAGCACAGACACCTGGGCGAGAAGAAGGTGTGGGTGAGGTCCCATTCCGAGCCTGGCGGGCCACCGAGCAGAGAGGAAAGGGAGGCTCAGAGCATGGAAGCCCCCACACAAGGTCATGAACCTGCTTTAGCCGGAATTCAAAGTAAGAGTCAGCTTTGCATCCTCTGCCAGGCCAGGGGCCACTCCCTCCATCCCCCTCCCCAGTGGCCCCTGTGTTAGAAATCCTCAGGCTTAGTGTCCTTGTCACACTCTCCTCCCAGATGGGTCTCTGCTTCAGAAAGAGAATGCTCACAGAGAGAGCCTAACAGGGCAGAGCAGCAAAGCCTCAGACATTCGGGAAAGACAGACAGCGGGGCTTCCCGCTGGCCCCAAAAGAGCTCAACCACCTAGCACCCTCTCTTCTGCGGGCTCACCCAGATTCAACCAGAATTCATGCCCAATGAGAGACTGGGCTTGCCCTGTGCCCAGCGCTGGGGTCAGGGGCAAGGGGCTGGCTAGATATCTACACTGCCATCTCCTACCTCAAAGTGTGCCCTCTCCCCTCCACGGTGTAAATTCCCAATCTGTCAGAGTCTGAATCTCCAGGCCCAGGGTCAGGAGAGGAGGGGAAGCCAACATCTGGAGGAACATCTGTCCAACACAGAGAAGAGAAGAACAGATCGGGGTCAGTGCGGGGCTGAAGGGAGGGGGTGGCGAGGTGTGGGGGTGCGTGTGAGCTCAGGTGCAAAGTCGTGTCCGACTCTGCGACTCCGTGGACTGTAGCCCACCGGGCTCCTCTGTCCATGGGAATTCTCCAAGCAAGAATACTGGAGTGGGTTGCCATGTCCTCCTGCAGTGGATCTTCCTGACCCAGGGATAGAACCTATGTCTCTTATGTCTCCTGCACTGGCAGGCAGGTTCTTTACCACTAGCGCCCCCTGGGACGCCCTGATTCATCCCTTATCTGAATCCAAAGCTCAGAGATGTTGTTTCCCCCAGATTTCTCAGCTTACAAACATTTCTGGGCCTGGGGACCCAGTGATGAGAGAGGAAGACAAGGTCCCTGTTCTGGAGAGAAGTGTCTGTCTGTGTGGACAGGCAGATCTAGGAGAAAACCCAGACAGTGCTACATGCCCAGGAGAAGCTAAGGCAGGTGCAGGGTGGTGATGAGGGGGTGCTGGGGGCCAGGTGACTTTGAGCAGAGAAGGAGAGGAGCTGCATGGGCCTGGCAAGAAGAGCCGTCCCAGCAGGGGGGAGCCCGTGAGCTCCAGCACAGCCCAGAGCAGCTGAGCGGTCAGAGGGGAGGCACCAGGCTTGATCTGTGTTCACAAAGCACAGCAAAGACTCTGGAGGGCTTCAAGCAGGGGGAGCAAGGCCAGCGGCGTTCTTATAGCGTCACTCTGGCCGGGGGGAGGACAGGTGCAAGGAGGCCGTAGAACGTGACTGTCCAGGACCTGAGAGAGGCCAGGGCGGCTGGGCACGGGTGACAGGCAGAGACAGGGGAGGAGGAGCGGAGGGAAGCCAGCTTCTGGGTGCTTTACACCCACCGTGTTCACCTTCCTTAGTGACCACATCAGGGACTCGGGGACACGGCTGCAAGAGAAAGACACAGGCAAGTGTAGAAAGCAAAGGAGAGTTTCAAGCAGCCTTCCTGTCTGACACCCCCAGTGCAGAGGGGTCTTGGGAGGCCACAGAGGCCAAGTCTACAGTGCCCATCAAGGTGGCTGACAGCTGGGGCGTGAATGCTGACGGAGGCATCACAAAGCTGGGCAACGTGTGGACACTGGGGTTCAGCACCTGGTGTTGGGTGCATGAAATAAATATTAAACCCTCTCCAGGTTTGTAACACCTCATTCTTCACAACAGCAAGATCCTAACACTGGGAAACCCGTCCCAGCCACCCTCCTTCTTCACCCCCATAATGGGCACTGGACTCCAGACCAAATCAGGCCTGCTCCTGATCCTGGGGGAATTCACAATCTGATGGGGGAGGTGCACAGTCTGGTGGAGGAGATGCACAGTCTGATGGGGGAGGCGCACAGTCTGATGCTGGAGTTCACAGTCTGATGGTGGAGGTGCACAGTCTGGTTGTAGAGTCCACAGTCTGATGGGGGAGGCTCACAGTCTGATGGGGGAGGAGATGCACAGTCTGACGGTGGAGTTCACAGTCTGATGGGGGAGGAGACGCACAGTCTGACGGTGGAGTTCACAGTCTGATGGGGGAGGCACACAGTCTGGTGGGGGAGGAGATGCACAGTCTGATGGGGGAGGCGCACAGTCTGATGGGGGAGGAGACGCACAGTCTGACGGTGGAGTTCACAGTCTGGTGGGGGAGGCGCACAGCTGAACAGAGAGGGACATGAGGGAAGCAGGTGCCCCCAGGGAGGTGTCTGGGAGCCAAAGGGAAGGGGAGTTGCCTTCTGAGGTTCAGGGGGAAGTTGCTCAGAGGGGTGCCTTCAACTCGTCCTCCCAGTAATAGTAACAGGAGTAATACACGGTCAGTGCCCCTTGTGGGGCACCTCCTCTGGGCCGGGCACTGTTTGGATGGAAGCATTCACTGAACCTCTGATGTCCATATGGGGCAGTCCTGTTCTCCCCAATTTAAAGGTGAGGACGGTCACAGCAGGCGGGGGCAGTAATTTTTTTTTTCATTTATTTTTTAATTGAAGGATAATTGCTTTACAGAATTTTGTTGATTTCTGTCAAACCTCAACATGAAGCGATCTGGTCGCGCCATTTGTCACCCTGCTGACCGCCCAGGTGGATTCGGCCAGTCCGCTGGCCAGGCCTTTCCTCCCTCACAGCTCCACGTGCAGTCGAGGAGGACGCCCACCCCCGGTGGAGGAGGACCGGTCTCCCGTCAAGGGCATACGAGTAGCTGTGCTCCCCTGCTAGAACCTCCAAACGAGCTCTCAAGGGGGCTGTGATTCACCCGAAGGGTTCCAAGGCCCACATCCTCTTGCACCAGCTGGGCATCCTGGGCAGGGCCCAGCTTCACCTGCTTCAGAAACTTGCCTCGCCTGTAAAATGGGGCCAGAGCAGCCCTGACTCGGGGGAGCTCCGTGTGTCGTCTCTGGACCAGAGGCATCCGCGTTAATGGCAGCTGGTTGGAAACGCTGGTTCCTGGGCCCACCCCACACCCGCATGCTTAGTCGTGTCTGACTCTGCAACCCGGTGGAGAGTAGCCCACCAGGCTTTGTCTTTCCAGCTTTTAATCAGACCACTTCCTCATTAAGCATCTCAAGATTTTTTTAATTGTCAAAGGTCTCTTTGATAATATTTTAATATTATATTTTAATTTAATTTAGTGACATTTTATCTTTATAGTCATGGCAAAGCTCAACAGATACGGCTCCCCCAGCCTGTCCATCTCAAAGATGGTCAAGAAATCATAAAAAACCTCACCAGGGACACTGGGGGGCCCAGTAGGAGGGAGGCTGAGCGTCTGGACAGGCTGGTGGGAGGCTGGCTTCCACAGAGGGGAGCCCCAGCCACTCCCTCAGCCACCCCACTCAGCCCCCAGGGACCCTGAGACGTTCTGTACCTGCTCCAGGGCAGGGGGGCAGCCGTGACTTGCAGACAAGTCTCCTAATGACTGTCAGTGAACAACAGGGTTAGAGGGGACAGCTTTGAGGGGAAGGATCAGCGCTACAACCTCATTACCAGGTTGTCAAGGGAGACAGAGGTGGCAGTGGGGTTGGCCGGTCAGGAGAGAAGTCTGATCCCAAGACGGAAGGGAAGCGTATCCAGACGGAGAGGAAAGACGAGGCCCCGTGGCCAGACTGATGGAGGGGAGAGAGAGGAAGCGGCGGTGTGCCCTTGGGTGCATGGTAAGGGGGCAGCCATGGCGATGGTGGCTGCTTCCTGCTGGAGGCAGGGGTTTCCATCCTGGAGCATCAGCGCTGTGGGGCCCCAAACCCTTGACACATGAGAGACCAGCCAGGCAGGAGGCCCGACCGGACAGGGCGCAGATGACCACCAGCCAGTTCCAGCCATCAGGGCTCCTCTTTAATCACAGACGCCGCACAGCAGGTGCTGCAAACAGCTCGGTTCATTTCTCTCCTGCTCATCAAATGTTTGCTGAGCACCTACTGTGTGCCTGGCTTGAGTCCAGGCTCCCAGGAGAGAACAGGGAAGGGGGTGAGACCAAATCATCGGAGGCCAAAACAGGAACTGGTGGAGAGACAGGGAAGCATGGTCCTGGCAGAGGGAGCAGCGCAGGGCAGGAGCTGGAGGAAAACCATGCAGGGACCTTAGAGGAAGAACTTCAGGGGCTGCATACAGGGCGGAGCCGGGCGGGGAGAGAAGGCGCTGGTCCCTGGAGCATCCGTCGTGGTTTCCAGGGGACCAGGCGGTGACCAAAGCCAGCGCCCAGCCTCAGGAAGGTCAGCGCCATCGATGGCGGCAGGTGGGTCAATGACACTGGGGCAGAGACATGGAGATGCTCTCCCTGCGCTGCCCCACCAGCTCTGCCCCGGGCGCTTTGCAGGGAGGAAAGGGGGGCTCCCTCTCAAGTCACATCTCCACCCGGGAGGAGACGGGGGCTCCCTCCCGAGTCACACCTCCACCCGGGAGGAGAGGGGGGCTCCCTCCTGAGTCACACCTCTGTCTGGTAGGAGAGAGGGGCTGCACCACCCTACCCCTGGCGGGGAGGGCACCACCACCATCTCCTCTTCACAGCAGAAGAAGCTACAGCACAGCATAACAAGGTGGGGGACTTGCCCAGGTCTCCACCAGCAGCACGGGGGTGGCCGTGAACTCGGGCTTCCCCACATGCCGATGAGCTCGGGGGGGGGGGGGGTGGGCCTGGGGGTGAGGGGGTCCCTCCAGGCCAGGCTCCTCTGCCTTGGCTTTCACCTCTGTCTTCCCCCAAAGCCAGTGGGGCTGGGATCGGCTCCACTGACACCTGGTGAGACCAAGGCTCCCTGCATGGACAGTGGCCAGCCCACCCCGTGCAGCAGGGAAGTGCAGCTGTGGGGCCTGAGCCTGGGCCACCCCTGAGCCCTGTCGCTCCCATCTCTCCATGTCACACAGAGCCATGGGGGGCAGAGACCAGCACCGGCCCCTTTCAGGCAGAGTGCTGTCTCAGACACCCCTGCCCTACAGGGCGGAGGTGTGACTTGGGAGGGAGCCCCCCCTCTCCTCCCAGGTGGAGGTGTGACTCAGGAGGGAGTCCCCCTCTCCTCCTGGGTGGAGGTGTGACTTGAGAGGGAGCCCCGCTCTCCTCCTGGGTGGAGGTGTGACTTGAGAGGGAGCCCCCCTCTCCTACCAGGTGGAGGTGTGACTCGGGAGGGAACCCCCCTCTCCTCCCGGGTGGAGGTGTGACTTGAGAGGGAGCCCCCCTCTCCTACCAGGTGGAGGTGTGACTCAGGAGGGAACCCCCCTCTCCTACCAGGTGGAGGTGTGACTCGGGAGGGAGCCCCCCTCTCGTCCCGGGTGGAGGTGTGACTCGGGAGGGAGCCCTCGGGGCCTTGGACCACTGCAATACCGAGTCATCCCCTGTGAGCACCAGGGGAGGCCTGGGAATGTAGCCCGCACGGGCCCAGGAGCGTGGGGCCCCTCGCCTGGGGCCAGAGCCCAGTTTGGTCCCTCTGGCAGGCAGGGCAGAGGGGAGGAAGGCTGGACTCAGGAGTGACAGACCTTCCACCAGACAGAGACCGTCTTTGGGGCAAACGGCCGAGGCCAGAGTCTTGGCACAGGCCCGGGCCACGGTAGGAGCCCAACGAATGTGAAGGAGGAGACCAAAGCAGGGCAGAGGGCAAAGAGGGAGACACAGCCGGCCTTGGGGGGCCCACCTCCTCCTCAGCCTCACCCGTGGCGGAAGGCAAGTTCCCCCTACACACCCCCACCTCCACCACACACCAGGGTTCATTGGAATTGCAAGAGGGGGCAAAGCACGCCAGCTGCCCACCATGTACCAGTGTTCTGGTGCACAGTTATTCTGATCTTAGAAGCAGAGAAGCCCAGAGAAGCTAAGTAACCTGTCTTGGATCACACAGCTGGAGAGAGGTAGCCTGGACAAGGGTGCTCACAGTCCTGGTTTGGACGCGGCTGTGAATGCACTGGCAATACCTTCCTGCCATGTGGGTGCCCTGTGTCTGAAAGTGCTCCCCTCATGGAGGCGTAATCGGTGTTTATTGGGGGAAATGAGCTCAGAGTGGGGGTGAGGAGCGAGCCTGGAGCCGAACGTGGTCTGGGCCCTGCAGGCGAGTCACTGAGTGTCTCTGGACCTCCATCTCCTCGGGTGTTCAGTGAGAATGGTCATCGGTTGTGTGGGGATAGATGAGTGTCTGTGAGATGCTCAGAGGGTATTTCTGTGGGGTGCGTGGCTTAGGAAACACCCCAACTCTATGCTGTGACATGTGCGGATTAAGGACAGAAAAGTCCTGCAGTTTAACAATCTGCTTGACTTTGATTAATTCAGTGTTTCCCCCGACTTTCTGACCCTGTAGTTCTTTACTTCCACTTAACAGCATGAACACCCCAGAGAACACGGGCTATTACAGAAATATGTGCTGAGCACAAGGAAGGCACAGGGAGGGAAGAATTTATTCTGCCTGAGGGGCTGTGTCAGAAAGAAATACATTTGAGCAGGTCTTGAGTGATGAGTTGGGACCCAGCTGGAGTAAAACAGAGGGTGCAGCACAGACAGGGGTCAAAGGAATGAAGGTGCCAGGTCCGCATGGGGGGGGCACGTTAGGCTGGCTGTGTAGGGTGGAGCCGTGCCCTTTAGATTGGAGGAGAGAATGGGCTTCTCCTGAGAGCAAAGAGACCCTTCTAGGGTTTTCAGGAAAGGAACAGCATGATCAGATTTGTGTTTTGGAAAGCTGCTTCCGGCAGACTCTGAAAGCTGGAGCTTGGAAAGGAGACAGGAGACCAGCCAGGGGCCATGGCACTGGCCCAGGAGAGTGGTGATGAGACCTGAGCAGTCATGGGCAGCGGTGGCGAGGAGGACGTCCCCAGAACCTGGGATTGTGTAAGATGAAAAGGAGGAGGGAGTCAAAGAGGCTCTGAGGTACTTGGGAGAATGAGGATGCCATGTTCCTCCTCGGGGAACACATTTGAAGAAGGTATCTGTGGGGCATCCTGGAGGTGTTAGGTAAGGCCAGGCTGGGCTGCAGTGGCAAAGATTAACCCCGATTTCAGAGGGGTAACCCAGAAAAGGTGCAGCACATTCACTCACAAAGTCTGAGGCAGGTCGACGGGCCCTCCTCCATCCTGCGGTCCTCCGGTCACAACAGGTGACCCTGGAGCCAGAGGAGAGAGGACCGCATGGACATTTTGTGGGGACTGGATCTGGCAGGCACTCCAGCACTCACACCCCACTGCCCAGAACCTGGGTTCATGACCTCCTCCTCCCCACAGCACGTGGACGTTCGGCGAGCCCCACTTGTCACTGTCATGCTGGCAGGGAGGCTCCAGAGATCCTTGGAAATGGTGATCAGCAAAGTCCCAGGGCTTGAGGTGCAGATTTGGGCATGACTGTTGAATGAGATCACCCAGGGGAAAAAAGGAAAAGAGAACCCTAGGGTAAAACAAGCAACACCTCTGAGGTTGTACTGATATTTAGGAATTCCCAGAGGATGATAAGATTTAGTCCAGAATCTCTTGTTTCCAAATATCTGATTGTTTGCTGTCATGTAGATAAGGCATCCAGCTTTTTCCTGAATTTTTCAGTTTCCGCATGGCTCCTTGGCGTCACACAGCCAGCCAAAAGCACTTGGCAAGTGTCTGAGTGCCAAGGTGCTCTGTAACACTCTCTGTGTAAGGCCAAGACCTCACGATGATAGATTGGTCTGGAGCAGAGGTTTTCAAAGCCTTCAATTCCAATAAACATTCTAAAAGGGAACTCACTGTATTCCTACCTTTAAGTGTCACTTTAGAAATCAAAATGTTTGCTTTAAAATTATTGTATATGAAACTGATTTTTTTAATGTAAACGCTTTCTACACTTAGCATTTTTTCAAAAATAAAATTTTCCATGAATAAAATTTTGGTTGAAAATCATGGTTTGAGGGAAAACTGTTTTCCTTGGAAAGTGTTCCTGCCTTAACCAAGACTAGCAGAGGAAAATGGGATGCTTCTTTCAAATGGCTCTTGCAAAAGCCTTTCCCTGAGGCTGGGGTCCCCACTTGGAGACCATAGGCTTCCTGAGCCCTGGGACTGTGCCAGTTTTTGTTCTCTACTTGGCCTCACTGTCCAGCACCATGGTGGGTATACAGTAGGCTCTCAATCCATATTGGATGGATGGATGGATGAATGGATGGATGGGTAGATAGGTGGGTGGGTGGATAGATGGATGGATGGATGGGTGTGTGGATGGATGGGTGGATGGGTGGGTAGGTGGGTGAATGGATGGATAGATAGATGTATGGGTGTGTGGATGGATGGGTGGATGGGTGGATGGGTGGATGGATGGTAGATGGGTGATTAGGTGGGTGGATAGATGGATGGATGGATGGATGGATAGATGGATGGGTGTGTGGATGGATGGTGGATGGGTGGATGGATGGGGGGATCATTTACACTGTTACATTGGAAAATCCTAGACATTCAGACTTCTAAACTACAGCTGCTAAAATGAACAGCAATTTGTGGAAGGAAAAAGCACTGGCCTAGGAGTCGGGAGACCCACGTCCCGTGTCACCACTCCACGGACTGAGCTTTGAGAACTTGGGAAGATCCCTTCCATTGTGAATGTGACTATTTTCCTCGTCTGCTAAATGAGGTCTTATCCACTTGAGCCAACTTTTATAGCTTCATATCCAGCTTCTTCTCCCCTACCCCCATCCTCCCAAGGACCCTGAACTGTGCCCACAACATTCACAATCGAAAATGCACTTCAGGGAGGCAGAACTTCCACTTAACAGCCAAATGAAGAGGTTGGCAAATCCTCTCTTCAAAAATCAATTCTAAAATTGCACAAATTGACCAAAAAAAAAAAAAAAGCCATTTCCATGCCCTGGAAGTCATCCAAAAGCATGCAACCATCAGAGAAGTGTTTATGCTTGAAAACTGCTGAACTTCAGGTACAAACAGTGGGAGTCTACAGCATTCTGGCCCAGGGCTGCTCTCATGCCACTGTCCCAGCTGGGGAGGCTCGGAGATTCTGCAGGACAGGGCAGGTCATGAGGACCAGCAGCTGCAAGGCCACAGGCGAAGGGAAATCACACAGCGTGGAACAGTGGGTGATGGCCATGCCAGTAGCCCTGTTGATGGAAATTAGTGTCTTGGAGATTGTGTAGAATGACCAAAACTGTGTGCCTCTAAAAAGGACCCAAGGCCACCCCAGACTCCTAGCTGACCCTATGACCATGTGCGTACACAGGAAACATACGAGGCCTGGTGAAAAGCAAAAGCCAGGCAGGCTATAAGGGCTTGAATTTTGAATGTGCTCCTCTATCCACACACAGGTCTTTGACAGAGCTTAGAAGGCGTCCTAGCTCAAGGTGTTTCAGAATGACCTCTGATCAAATACCTCTAAGCTATGCAGAGACAGGGACTCAAAGTGAAAGTGAAGTCAGTCACTTCAGTTCAGTTCAGTTCAGTTCAGTTCAGTTCAGTCGCTCAGTCGTGTCTGACTCTTTGCAACCCCATGAATCACAGCACGCCAGGCCTCCCTGTCCATCACCAACTCCCGGAGCTCACTCAGACTCACGTCCATCGAGTCAGTGATGCCATTCAGCCATCTCATCTTCTGTCATCCCCTTCTCCTCCTGCCCCCAATCCCTCCCAGCATCAGAGTCTTTTCCAATGAGTTAACTCTTCGCATAAGGTGGCCAAAGTACTGGAGTTTCAGCTTTAGCATCATTCCTTCCAAAGAAATCCCAGGACTGATCTCCTTCAGAATGGACTGGTTGGATCTCCTTGCAGTCCAAGGGACTCTCAAGAGTCTTCTCCAACACCACAGTTCAAAAGCATCAATTCTTAGTCATGTCCAACTCTTTTCGACCCCATGGACTGTAGCCTACCAGGTTCCTCCATCCAAGGGATTTTCCAGGCAAGAATATTGAAGTGGGTTGCCCTTTCCTTCTCCAGGAGATCTTCCCCACCCAGGGATTGAACCCAGGTCTCCCACATTGCAGGCAGACACTTTACCATGTGAGCCACCAGGGAAGTGGTGGTAAGCTATGCAGAGACAGGGACTCAAAAGCCAGACTTAAAAATTAGAAATTAAAAACAAAGGACCAGCATCAGAGACAAATTTCACAGATTTAACCCAGGCATGTTTAAACAAATAAATAAAAAATAGCAACAATCATCTGGAGGAAATAAAAATCCAGAGTTGACACAAGATATAACCCAAAATGTCCAGTTTTCAACAACAAAATCATTAAGAAATGCAAATAAACAGGAAAATATGACCAATATCTGGGAGTAGGCAGTCTTTAGAGATCTCCAGAAATTGGTGGTAGTGAAAGATTTCAAAGTAGCTAATCAGATATGCAGATGACACCACCCTTATGGCAGAAAGTGAAGAGAAACTAAAAAGCCTGTTGAGGAAAGTGAAAAAGCAGAGTGAAAAAGTTGGCTTAAAGCTCAACATTCAGAAAACTAAGATAATGGCATCTGGTCCCATCACTTCATGGGAAATAGATGGGGAAACAGTGGAAACAGTGTCAGACTTTATTTCTGGGGGCTCCAAAATCACTGCAGATGGTGACTGCAGCCATGAAATTAAAAGATGCTTACTCCTTGGAAGGAAAGTTATGACCAACCTAGATAGCATATTTAAAAGCAAGGATATTACTTTGCCAACAAAGGTCCATCTAGTCAGGGCTATGGTTTTTCCAGTGGTCATGTATGGATGTGAGAGTTGGACTGTGAAGAAAGCTGAGCACCAATGAATTGATGCTTTTGAACTGTGGTGTTGGAGAAGACTCTTGAGAGTCCCTTGGACTGCAAGGAGATCCAACCAGTCCATTCTAAAGATCAGTCCTGGGTGTTCTTTGAAAGGACTGATGCTGAAGCTGAAACTCCAATACTTTGGCCACCTCATGCGAAGAGTTGACTCACTGGAAAAGACCCTGATGCTGGGAGGGATTGGGGGCAGGAGGAGAAGGGGACGACAGAGGATGAGATGGCTGAATGGCATCACTGACTCCATGGACGTGAGTCTGAGTGAACTCTGGGAGTTGGTGATGGACAGGGAGGCCTGGTGTGCTACAATTCATGGGGTCGCAAAGAGTCGGACATGACTGAGTGACTGAACTGAATTGAACTGAATCAGAAGTATGATCAAAAAATTAAAAGAAAGCTTAGCAATAATAAATGAATAAGTAAAGAGTCTCAATAAGGAGGAGGAATAATGTAAAAGAACCAATGGCAGATTTGAGATAGCGAATCAGTGAACTTGAAGATAGAGTAAGGAAAACTATCAACACGAAGAACAGAAAGAAAGAAAACATTGATGAAAAATGAACAGAGCCTCAGAGACCCATAGAACAACATCAAGCACACAAACTTATGGATTATGTAGGTCTCGGGGGGAGGAGAGAGAGAACAGGGCTGAAAAACACTTGAGAAGTAACGGGCAAAAGTTTTCAAAATTGATGAAAAAATTTTAAACATCCAAGAAACTCAAGAAACCCCAAGTAGGTTAAATACAGAAGTGTGCACCTAGGCACATCATCATCAGCTTATTAAAAGACAAGGAGAAAAACATGAAAGAAGGAAGAGAAAGCCAACTCATTAGGTATTTGGGGAACAATGTGATTCACGGGGGAAAAAGCAGAGGACAGATGCTGCAGAATGACGTTTTCAAAACGCTAAGTGAAAAAAAAAAAAAAAACCTGCCACTAAGAATTCTATGTCCAGCAAAACTATCCTCCAAAAAATGTAGATGGAATTGAGATAGACAGAGTGATAGAACTCATGGCTCACAGACTTGTCTTACAAAAAATACTGAATGAAGTCCCTCAGGGTGGAAAGAAATGACCCCAGATGGTCAAAGAAATCAATAAAAAGAAGTAAAAAGCACCAGAAATGGTAAACGTGAGGGTTCATGTAAAACACCATACAAGTATTCTGTTCAGTTCTGTAGAAGACATTCATAATAATCATGTCTTCTTATTGCTGGGCTTGTAACACTAAAAATGTAATATATACATGATACTCCAACGGAGGAGCCTGGTAGGCTGCAGTCCATGGGGTCGCAGAGTCGGACACAACTGAGCGACTTCACTTTCACTTTTATGCATTGGAGAAGGAAATGGCAACCCACTCTAGTGTTCTTCCCTGGAGAATCCCAGGGACCGGGGAGCCTGATGGGCTGCCGTCTATGGGGTCGCACAGAGTCGGACACGACTGAAGTGACTTAGTAGTAGCAGCATAGCACAAAGTGGGGGAAATTGAAACTATATTAGAGCAAAGCTTCCACATTTGATTGAAAATAAGTCAGTATTAATCTGAAGTAGATTGTGACAAATTAAAATATATTTTGCAGTCCCTAGGGCAACCACAAAGAAAATAATTTAAAATATGTTTAAAGAAATTAAAATAGGACATTAAAAATATTTAACACAAAAGAGAACAATAAATGAAGAAGAGAAGAACTAGACAACAAGAAAAGCCCATAGGAAAACCAGAGAAAATAGCTAAACGACCAGTATAATGACATATATATAAATTACATAAAATGCGAACTAAACATCCCAATCAAAAGGCAAGGATTGTCAGACAAGATAAATAAGCAAGATACAACTACGCACTATCTACAGGAGGCAATATATTAGATCCAAAGACACAAATCCGTTGAAAATAAAAGGATAGAACAAAGAAATACCATAAAAACAATACCATACCTGTCAGAATGGTCATCATCAAAAAGTCTACAAGTAACAAATACTGGAGAAGATGTGGAGAAATGAGAACCCTCGCGCACTATGGAAAACAGTATGGAGCTTGTTCATAAAACTGAAAATAGAACTCCCGTGTGATTCAGCAATCCCATTCCTGAGTATACATCCAGAAAAAATGCAGGCGTTCAAATCAGACATCACCAGAGAGAGAAAGCTGTGGAAGTCCCAAATATTTCACTACTGAACAACATAGTTCTAATTAACTCAAGGGTCAAAGAGACAAGCACAAGAGAATTAGAAACTAGTTTTAAATGGTTGAAAACCCCAACAATATATGACAATTCACAGCATGCAGGTACAGAAGTGTGTAAAAGGGAATGCCTGTCTCTGAAAAGAGAATAAAATGTTTTAAGTAACTTAAAGAGACTAGAAAAAGAAGATTAAGCAGAAGAAAGGAAAACAGGAAAGATTAGAACAGAAGTCAGTGAAATAAAAAAACAGAAAAGCAATGGAGAAAAATCAATGAAACTAAAAGCTGGTTCTTTAAAAAGACAACAAAAATTGGCAGTCTTTTAGCTAGATGGATGAAGAAAAACAAGAGAGACAAGATACACAAATTACCAAAATCAAGCATGAAAAGAGGGTATCATGGCCAATAACACAGAAAATAATTTCTAGAAATATACAAATCACTAACAGTGGTTCAAGATGAAATATAAAATCTGGGACTTCCCTGGGGGTCCAGTGGTTCAGAACCTGCCTTCCAGTGCCTGGGATGTGGGTCTGACCTCGAGTCAGGGAACCAAGGTCCCACATACCACAGGACAACTAAGCCTGCTCGTGGCAACTAGACAGATGAACTGACATAGCCAAATAAACAACTAAATATTTTTTAAAAGGATGAAATATAAAATCTGAATAGACCTGCAACAAAGAAACTGAGTTAATAATCTTAAATCTTCCCACAAGAAAAGCCCAGACCACACAGCTTCACTGGCAAAGTCTACCAAATATTACTATTTAAAGAAGAAATATTATCAATCCTTCACAAACTCTTCAGAAAATAGAGGAGGAGGGAAGATTTTTTTAAATTTATCTATTCCTTATTAAATTGATATCAAAGCCCTAAATATCAGTTCAGTTCAGTTCAGTCGCTCAGTCGTGTCCGATTCTTTGCAACCCCATGGACTGAAGCACATCAGGCTTCCCTGTCTATCGCCAACTCCCAGAGCTTGCTCAAACTCACGTCTGTCGAGTTGGTGATGCCACCATCCAACCATCTCATCCTCTGTCTCCCCTTTTTCTCCTGCCTTAAATCTTTCCCGGCTTCAGGGTCTTTTTAAATGAGTCAGCTCTTCCCCTCAAGTGGCCAAAGTATTGGAGTTTTAGCCACAGCATCAGTCCTTCTAATGAATATTGAGGACTGATTTCCTTTAAGATTGACTGGTTGTATCTCCTTGCTGTCAAAGGGACTCTCAAGAGTCAAATACCACAGTTCAAAAGTATCAATTCTTCAGTCACCCAAACGTGACTACTGGGAAAACCATAGCTTTGACTAGACAGATCTTTGTCAGCAAAGGAATATCTCTGCTTTTTGATATTCTATCTAGGTTGGTCACAATTGCACTTATCTCACACACTAGTAAAGTAATGCTCAAAATTCTCCAAGCCAGGCTTCAGCAATACGTGAACCATGAACTTCCAGATGTTCAAGCTGGTTTTAGAAAAGGCAGAGGAACCAGAGGTCAAATTGCCAACATCCTCTGGATCATGGAAAAAGCAAGAGAGTTCCAGAAAAGCATCTATTTCTGCTTTATTGACTATGCCAAAGCCTTTGACTGTGTGGATCACAATAAACTGTGGAAAATTCTGAAAGAGATGGGACTACCAGACCACCTGACCTGCCTCTTGAGAAATCTGTATGCAGGTCAGGAAGCAACAGTTAGAACTGGACATGGAACAACAGACTGGTTCCAAATAGGAAAAGGAGTACGTCAAGGCTGTATATTGTCACCCTGCTTATTTAACTTCTATGCAGAGTACATCATGAGAAATGCTGGGCTGGAAGAAGCACAAGCTGGAATCAAGATTGCCAGGAGAAATATCAATAACCTCAGATATGCAGATGACACCACCCTTATGGCAGAAAATGAAGAGGAACTAAAAAGCCTCTTGAGGAAAGTGAAAGAGGAGAGTGAAAAAGTTGGCTTAAAGCTCAACATTCAGAAAACTAAGATCATGGCATCTGGTCCCATCACTTCATGGCAAATAGATGGGGAAACAGTGGAAACAGTGTCAGACTTTATTTCTGGGGGCTCCAAAATCACTGCAGATGGTGATTGCAGCCATGAAATTAAAAGACACTCCTTGGAAGGAAAGTTATGACCAACCTAGATACCATATTGAAAAGCAGAGATATTACTTTGCCAACAAAGGTCCATCTAGTCAAGGCTATGGTTTTTCCAGTGGTCATGTATGGATGTGAGAGTTGGACTGTGAAGAAAGCTGAGCACCAACGAATTGATGCTTTTGAACTGTGGTGTTGGAGAAGACTCTTGAGAGTCCCTTGGACTGCAAGGAGATCCAACCAGTCCATTCTAAAGGAGATCAGTCCTGGGTGTTCTTTGGAAGAACTGATGCTAAAGCTGAAACTCCAATACTTGGCCACGTGATGCAAAGAGTTGACTCATTGGAAAAGACTCTGATGCTGGGAGGGATTGGGGGCAGGAGGGAGAAGGGGACGAGAGAGGATGAGATGGCTGGATGGCATCACTGACTGGATGGACATGAGTTTGAGCGAACTCTGGGAGTTGGTGATGGACAGGGAGGCCTGGTGTGCTACAATTCATGGGGTCGCAAAGAGTCAGACACGACTGAGTGACTGAACTGAACTGAACTAGGTTGGTCATAGCTTTTCTTCCAAGGAGCAAGCGTCTTTTAATTTCAAAATATTAACAAACTGAATTCAGCAACATGTAAAAAGGATTCTACAACATGACCCAGTGGAATTTATCTTAGGAATTCAAGGTTTGTTTACCTCCACATATCAACTAATGTAATACACTAACTGTATCACAAGAACAAGGGAAAAATCACATGATTATCTCACATAAAAAGCATTTTAAAAACACAGTACCCACTGATGATAAAAAAAAGAAAGAAAGAAAAAGCTCAAGAAAGTAGAAATAAAGGTGAACTTCCTCAGCCTGAAAAAGGACATCTACAAAAGTCCATGGGTAATGTCATATTTAATGATGAAACCAACCAAACAAAAACTGAATGCTTTCCCCTCAAAGATCAGGAGTAAGGCAAGGACATCTGTTTGTACCACTTTTATTCAATATTTGACCAGAGGTTATAAGCAGAGCAAAAAGACAAATGAGCAAAGCATCCAGATTCAAAATGAAAACATTAAACTATGTATATTCACAGAGGATGCGATCCCTTATGTAGAAAATCCCCAGAGATCCATAAAGACACATTAGAACTAATAAACAAGATTAGCAAGACTGCACAATACAAGATCAATATACAAAACTCAACTGTATTTCTATACACTAGGAACAAGCAATCCAAAAATGACATGAAGGAAACAATTCCATTTACAATTGCTTTGAAAAGAATAAAGTGCTTAGGAATAAATTTAACAAAAGAACTGCAAGGCCTGAAAGGCTGTTATCTACCAAACAATGCTGAGAGGGAGGTTAAACATGCTCTGAACGAATGGAGAAATAGTCCATGTTCATGGAGCGAGGGAGGTTAAACATGCTCTGAATGAATGGAGAAATAGTCCATGTTCATGGACTGGAAGACTCAGTATTGCCAAGATGGCAATTCCTTACAAATTGATCAATAAATCCCATGTAATTCCTATAAAATCTCAGTAGGCTTTTTTTTATGGAAATCTATACACTGATCCTAAATTTTATATAGCAATGCAAAAGACTTAAATAATTTTTTAAAACAGCTAAGTTGGAAGACTTATTTTACCTGATTTATAACTTCCTGTTGCTGCTACCGCTGCTAAGTTGCTTCTCTATGCGACCCCATAGATGGCAGCCCACCAGGCTCCCCCATCCCTGGATTCTCCAGGCAAGAACACTGGAGTGGGTTGCCGTTTCCTTCTCCAATGTGTGAAAGTGAAAAGTAAAAGTGAAGTCGCTCAGTCGTGTCCGACTCTTAGCGACCCCATGGACTATAGCCCACCAGGCTCCTCTGTCCGTGGGATTTTCCAGGCAAGAGTACTGAAGTGGGGGTGCCATTGCTTTGGGTTACATGTGCTTTAATTTGCTTCCTGGGGGTCCTGGAGGCTGCTCTCCAGGCAGAGGCGCTAGGCTGGGCTCTCCTGCAGCGGGCCCCCAACGCCAGCCCTGCAGACAGTCGGGAAGGGCCATGTTAAGCCTTAGTAATTAAGACACTGGGGCACTCACGGAAGGAAAAATGTATAGATCAATGGAACAGAATTCAGAGTCCAGAAATAAATCCAGCTAGGTAATAGATTTTTGGCAAAAGTGCGGAGAGAACTCAGTAGGGTATAAAATAACCTTGTATCCAGAATATGTGAATTCTTAAACCCTGAGAAGACTCCACCAAAAATAAAAAGCAATTCAAACATGGACACAAGAACTGAATAGACATTTCACCAGAGGAGATACGTGAATGGATAATAAGCACATGAGAAGGCATTCAACATCATTAGTCATTAGAGAAATACAAATTAAAACTGCAGTGATCTGCTCCTACACACCCACAGAAGTAACCATAATTAAGAAGGCAGACGTGAATAAGATACATGGACGTGAGCGCTGCAGACATTGCTGCGGTGGAAATGTACACCCGGGTGGAAATGGCACAACCACTTTGGGAAAAAGAAGCTGACAAGTTTCTCAAAAAGTGATCATGGACTTTGCACAACACATTCAATACCTCTGAGCCTTACTCCCCTCATCTGTAAAATGGGGGTGACTATAAGGGTACCCACCTCTCAGGGGTGTGAGAGCAAGTTCACTCAAGAATCCACTCGAGAGAGGGAGTCCCCTGGTGATGCAGTGGCTAAGATTCAATGCGATCTATCTATCTATCTCAATGTGATCCCTGGTCAGGGAACTAGATCTCATATGATGCAACTGAGAGTTGAAAGCCACAGCCAAAGACTCTGCATGCCACAATGAAAATCTGAGACTTTACATGCTGAGAGGGTCAATTAGTAGGCAGGTTGATAAGAAGTCCGGGGGTCCCCCAGGAGAGAGGGGTCTGGGGTTCTCAAGGAGGAGGAAAGGACAACCTTTTTTTTTCCTCTACATTCCTTAGTCTTAGCCACATGAAACGTTTTTTTCTTTAAGCCCGGAACTGATGATTGATTACACAGCAAACAACTCAGTTTAAACTCTGTACTAGGGATTCTATAGACTTCCCTGGTGGCTCAGACGGTAAAGCGTCTGCCTACAATGCGGGAGACCCAGGTTTGATCCCTGGGTTGGGAAGATCCCCTGGAGAAGGAAATGGCAACCCACTCCAGTATTCCTTCCTGGAAAATCCCACGGACAGAGGAGCCTGGTAGGCTACAGTCCATGGGGCCGCAGAGAGTCGGTTCTATAACAACAGTGTATCCTGCTTGAGGACAGTTTCTCTTTCCTGAAAACCTTCTGACTAATCCTATTATTTTAGAATGTAAATTATGGGAGTGGATCTGGTAGGATCTTTCTATTGTTAAATTCTAATCCTGTTATCCTAAAATGTAAATTGTGGGAGTGGGTCTGGTAAAATTTCCACCAGCTTGAGACATTCTTTTGATTTATTGTAATAACTAATTAAAAAGCATATCATTCCCTTGCCAAGAACTAGGGAGTAGGGCGCCCTCCGCCCCGCTCCGATGTCTGTCAGAAGCTCTCTCTGCCCTTTCACTGTAATGAAACTTCTCCCACACAAGAGCCCTGAGTGGTCAAGCCTGCTCTCTGGTCCTGAAGCTAAATCCTTTTCAGAGATCTCAAATCTGACACTGTGATCCGAATCCGACTCTGTTCACCGCAAGCTGTCAATGCCACAGCTAAGACTCAGCAATGCCAGAAAAATAAATAAAAAGAATTCACCAGAGAGAAATAAAACATCCACCCACACCAAGACTATATGTGGATGTTCACAGCAGCATTATTCATTATCATTCATTACAGCCCCAAACTAGAAACAACACAGAAGTCCATCAAATGAGCAGCGAACAAACAAAATACAGCGGACGCCTCCAAGGAAACGCTCTTTATCAATGAAAGGGAATGAGTGACTATCTGATGCGTGCCACACCACGGACAAACCTCCAGAACATCAAGCCAAGTGTGAGACAGCCAGACTCCAAACTGACATATTGTGCAATTCTATTTATTTCAAAATGTGCACAGGAGGCCAATCCATCGAAACAGAAAGCAGACCCGTGGTCACCTGGAGCCAGGGTGGGGTGGGGACTGACTGCAGACGGGCGCTGGCTGGGTCCCAGGACCAGACCGAAGGCCAACTGCGAATCTAGAAACGCGCTGAACCTCACCGGATGGCACACTTAACGGTGGATTGCACCGTTGTGTGAACTGTCCCTCCTAGAGCTGCTTTTCGAGAAGAAAGAAAACTGCTTCGGGCTTTCTTCCTTCATCGGTTCAACCAGCATTTTTTGAGTGTTTCCTGCGTTCAGCCTCCTCTGGATGCTGGGCACTGGGGGTAAATTATAGTACACGTTTCCTCACCTCGGTTCTCAGCCCTCTGTGATCCTCATCCCCAATTTACAGATGGAAAGAGTGAGGCTCCGAGGGGGAGCCCTGTGCGCAGTAACCCAGCAACCGTCAGAGCCGAGGTTTGAACTCTCACCTCCGCAGCCCCTTCACCTCAACCTCAGGACCCCAGGTCCTCACACTTCCCCCATTCCAGCCCTGCTCAGCACCACAGAAGCAGCGCGAAAGCCTGCACCCTGGGAGCTGGCCTCCACCCCTCTGGGAGACGACCCCCTCTTGCCCCTCTGTGCCTCTGCTCACACACCCCTTCGCCCTGCAGTGGCCTCCCCGGCTGCCTCCTTGGTTCCCCGGTTCCCCTCTGCTCTTCAGGGGCCTGTTCTCGTGCACCCTCCTGTCCTGAGCTGCCTCCTTCCCCACCTCCATCTGCTTCCCCAGCTTCTTGGACCCCGCCACGAATTCAGGCTGGGATGGCTAATATCTTCCACCCACGTGCTAGCTGAGACCCAGTGGGAGCGGCTGCCTGGAGCTGCTGGTGGAGATCAAGGCTTCACAGGTCCCTGTGCCCGGTCAGTTAGTGGTGTCTGCCCCGGGCGAGGGCGTGTGAGTGACTGTTTAGCTCATCAGCCCTGGTTTAGGAAGTGCAGCCTCCCAAGGACATTTAACTGCAGCAGGAGGATTTGCGGGTTGTATGTTCAAGGGTGGAATTTGTAGCACCTCTACAAGCAGAAGGGCTTCCCTGGTGGTTCATTGGTAAAGAATCTGCCTGCAATACAGGAAACGCAGGAGACTGGGGGTTCAGTCACTGGGTTGGGAAGATCCTCTGTAAGAGGGCATGGCAACCCACTCCAGTGTTCCTACCTGGAGAATCCCATGGACGGAGGAGCCTGGCGGGCTGCACAGCACAGGGTCACAAAGAGTTGGATACGACTGAGCGACTTCACATTTTTGTTCGTTCATGAGAAGGCAGAGGGAGCCTTCCTAGAGCCGACCCCTCCACGGAACTACAAAGTGATGTCCAATCCCACATAGAGGTCAGGGCTGCGATGGAACCTTCCACTGTCCTGCGGGACACCTGATTATCCAAGCCAAGTTGTGGGAGATTTTCCTGGCTTCCTTTTCAAATAGATGAAGTCAAGTACGGTTTGGATAGAGAAAGGATTGCCAGGCTGTCTTAGCAAGCCAATTTCCACAGTCACGTGGGGATCCTGAGAGGCAAGTCTGCTAAGAGGTGACCGCCCACATGATTCAAGCACATTTGCACTAAAAATATTTTAAAAGCCCTTCTCTTGATTTATACCCAAAAGAAAATATTGCCAAGGAGAATGAGTTTTCAACTCAAGTAGCACTTCTGCCTGATCTAACTAAATTAGCTCTTTTGAACGGGTGGTTTTGCTCTGATGCCTGTAATAACAATAACAATAATGTGCATTTAGAGGGTGTTTTGTCCTCTCCAAAGCACAGATCTTTCGCGGTGTAGCATTCCCCTCATCCGGGATGATCAGCGGGGTGACAGGCAAGGGGGATGGAGGTTTGGGGGGCAGGCACTAACAGAGACTGATCACATTTAGCAAAATCAGCAAATTTCAAACATGGGAGGAAGCCAATGTCTGGGTGCTCAAAGAAGCCTGGAGATCAAGAGGCCAGAAACCAGCCTTCCGCCCTGCTATGGACTGAATCGTTTCCCTCCTAAATTCAGCTGCTGAAGCCCCAGCCACTTACGTGATGGTATTTGGAGGTGGGGCCTTGGGGAGGTGATTAGATTACACAGCGTCGTGAGAGCGGGTCCCCCAGGATGGAATTAGTGTCCGTATAAGAAGAGAAAGAGACTTGGGCCCTTCCTGTCTCCCTTGGCCACGTGAGGACGCTGTGAGGAGGCGGCACCTGCCAAGCCAAGAGGGGAGCCCCCCTCCCCCAGATACTGAAACTTCTAGGAATCTCAGACCTTGATCTTGGACTCCCCAGCTTCCAGAACTGTGAGAAATGAACGGCTGCTCTTCAAGCCGCCCACTCAGCGATGCCTTCAGGAGCATGAAACCTATACTCAGTGGCTCATCATTAGTCCACAGCCCAGGCCCCTGTTCAAAGACCCTCTGCCATGACCAGGACAGGTGCCGGGGGCCAGCTCTGCCCCAAACACTACCCTAAGCCACAGCCAGGACCATCTCTGAGTGAGTCCTACACAGCAGCCCACCTACTAGCTCTTACATGGGTCACCTCCATCTTGGGTGACAAACATCATCACCCGTTTCCGAGATGAAGAAACTGAGGCTCCTGGAGGAACCTGTTCAGGCTCCCACTGCTGGCAACCGGCAGGGCTGGGACTGAATCCCACCTGTCTGACTCCACAGCCAGAGGTCTTCACCCAGGGCCTGGACCACTCTGGGGGTGGCTGGGTCCCTGGGAAGAGGGAGCTGGGGCCGTCTCCACAAAGAGTCTGACCTTTCCCACTGCTCTGGAGCTCCTCTCTCCCGCGGGATGCTCTCACTCACTCACAAAGGACCGAGCTCTCCTCCCGCCTTACCCTTGACATTTTTCTTTATGTTGAGATTATTTTGATTGCAAGCGAGAGCATCACAGCCAGAGCGCACAGCACGGGTGAAGGCGCGGAGGTGTGACGCGGGCACAGTAGGTTTAGGAAGCCGACTCATTCACCACGGGGCCGCCAGCCGTGGGCAGGAGGCTGGGGAGGCAGCGTGACAGAGGGCTTCAGATGCTGTTCCCAGGTCTCAGGGGCTCCCGTGGGGTCCTGAGACAGGGAGGGTGTCGCCCCACCTCCCATTGCTGCTCAGGAGCAGGGGGAGTTGATGGGCGACTCTGCACCCTCCCTGAATTCCTCGCTTAGCCCTCTCCTCCAGAAAGTGTCAGCACCCAGGCAATGCCGGGAGCAGCCGACCACAGCCTGCCCCAAATCAGCAACCACCGCAGCACCCAGGGGCCCCCGTCCTGGGCTGACCATCCCTCCCCTGGGCTGCCAGGCTTTCTTACACTCAGGCAGCCTCTCTCCCCACCCTCTTCATTCACTGCAGTGACACAGAATCCTCAGGTAAAGAAAATCCAGGCCGGGACATGCAAGGGCCTTGGCTTTCATTACAGAAAACAAACAAGGGCCCAGAGTGCCACGGAGCTTACGTGGCAGAAATTCCAAGGCTCCTTGGATGAATAATATATGAATAATCACATAACTTTGCACTTTTTAAATGCTTTAATCCAAGAGCTTTGCCAATGAAGGTCCGTCTAGTCAAAGCTCTGGTTTTTCCAGTAGTCATGTATGGATGTGACAGTTGGACCATAAAGAAAGCTGAGCACCGGATAATTGATGCTTTTGAACTGTGGTGTTGGAGAAGAGTCTTGAGAGTCCCTTGGACTGCAAGGAGATCCAACCAGTCCATTTTAAGGAAATCAGTCCTGAATATTCATTGGAAGGACTGATGTTGAAGTTGAAGTCCCAATACTTTGGCCACCAGATGTGAAGAACTGACTCATTTGAAAAGACTCTGATGCTGGGAAAGATCGAAGGCGGGAGGAGAAGGGAACGACAGAGAATGAGATGGTTGGATGGCATCACCGACTTAATGGACATGAGTTTGAGTAAACTCCGGGAGTTGGTGATAGACAGGGAGGCCTGGTGTGCTGCAGTTCATGGGGCTGCAAAGAGTCGGACACAACTGAGCGACTGGACTGAACTGAACTGAATCCAAGAGCTTCGGGCCCTTTGAAAATCACATATTTGGTTCAGGGGGTATCCCCTAAACACCTCCTCTCCAAGCAGGGCACTGGGTAATTCTGGAATCATCTGTGCATTCGGGGGAGACCCAGGGGCGCTGTCTGGGTGCCTCACTCGGAGGGCTGATGACAAGGTTTTAGCAAAAGGGCTTTGCACGGACACGGCCTGGAGTTGAGAGGCCCCCATGGGAAGCTGTGGCTGTTCAGGGAAAACAGCAAGCACTGTCACCAGGGCTAGGCCTGAAAGGGCAAAAGGGTTGAAACCACAGAAATGCGCTGTCTCCCAGGTCTGGGGGTTAGCGGTCTGGGACCAGGCATCAGCAGGCTGGCTGCTTCTGAGGCTGAGAGGGGAGGGAGGGTGTCTCTCCCAGGCCTCTCTCCTAGTTCCTGGGGGCTTGCTGGCCATCCTCGGTGTTCCTTGGCCTGTAGATTTCTGCCCTCATCATCACTTGGCTTTCTGTGTGGTGTGTGTGTGCATGTGAGACCCTGTATTTAAACACCCCCTTTTTAAAAGGATGCAGGCATGTTGGACCCACCCTAATGGCCTAACCTTAATTGGATCATCTGTAAAGACCTTGTCTCCAAAGAAGGTCCCATTCGAGGTCCTGGGGACTCCAGCATATGAATCAGGCGTCCAAGGGGACACCATGGTTAAACCCAGAACACAACATAAAACATACACCCAAGAGCATGTGAAACAGAAACGTTGGCCTCACTGGGGCACTACGCAAGCGACCACAGCCCAGGACGAGAAGCAGCATGTGCCAGCCCCCGAGGCCCCCAGGCCCTTCCCGAGGTGGCCAGGACCGGCTGTGACGTCACGGCAGCCTTGCGCGCTGTGCGGTTTCGGCCCCACACCCCCGGGTGCATGAGACCCATGGCTCAGCTGCGATCTGACATCTCGTAAACAGAGGCACACACGGGGCCCAGCTTCCTGCACCCGGCATGTTAGTCAGGCTCGGCCCTGTCTCAGAGGGTGGCTCCTGTCACAGACTCGCCCAGGGCCCTGGCATGTGGACCCAGCCCTGCTGTTTCCACCATGTGGACACGGCACCGGCCTCTCGGGCTTGCCACATATCCCTGCCCACAGAACGACTGGGTGGGCTGCTGGACCCGAGGGGAGGGACATCCTGACTTCCCTGGAGAACAGCAAACCGTCTTCCCAAGTGTGGCCCCTCCTGTGAGCAAGTTTCGGCAGGGAGGATGGAGCCAAGCACCCAGAGGAAATGGAGCGTCTGTTCTCCAGAGCGGGGTTGCCAGCGTCCACGGGAGGGTGGCCTTTTCGGGATGCCGGCACCGTGCCAGACATCCATCCACTTTGCCTGGAATCTTCTAACGGCCCTGCAGGGTGTTGTCCAAAGGTCCCAGCTTCCCAGGTAAGAAGTGAGAGAGCTGAGTGACCAGGGTCACACAGCAGATCTGAGTTTGGACCCCCAAGCTGTCTGCTCAGCGTTAAAACACGAGGAAACACACGAAGGCTGTCGGGAGGAGAGCAGCTTTCAGTTCTAACGCCTTCATGCCAGGAGTGAGCTGGGAAAATAGCAGAACAGGACATGACATCTCGAAACAGGCAGAACACCGCCTAATTCTCCCTGGCCCTGAGTCCCTCCCTCTATTAGCTCCCGGATGTTCAGGAGCCTGAGCTCTGACTCCGACAAGCTGCCCCAGATGTGTTTAAACCTCGGGGCAATTTAAATGTGTTTTGTGTCTCATGATTTATAGATGAGGCCCCGGAGAAAGTCTGCTCAGATGGCCACAGTGAGGAACGCGTTCATAGAGGACCAGTTACATCAGTTATTTCTGGTCCACTTAGTAAGCTGACCACGCTTCTCCCTTCCGGAGGCCTTAGAGGAGCTCTTCTTACCAGGGGCATCTTGGGGCATCTGTTCTTAGGAGGAATCTGGGCTCTACTCTCCACTTCTCTCATCATCTCTCACGCGGTGATTTTCAGAACCATTCAGAGCAGTGAGAAGTGCCAGGAAATAATCCAAAACATGAATCCTCTGCAGACCTGTTTTCAGCCCGTCTTTGCACCCTGGTGAAGTCGTCAACATCGGCTGAGTCTGTCCTTGTGGCTCTGGGCCTGCCCTTCCCACCAGCTCCCCTGACTCCAACAACTCCCAACCGAGGATGTTGCCCTCGGCCAGCCCAGGGAGAGGAGGCAGCGGGTGGCATCATCTTGCCAGATGAGGAAACTGCACGTCAGACCAAGTAACCAGGCACAGAGCTGACCCCAGGACCGCAGCCGGGACCACCCTGCCCTTCCCCACGGCCATCGGAGCACTGCGGTCACAGGACCAAGGACATCCCAGTTTCCAGTCTACTTGGGGGCTTGACGTGGTGGGTTAACAACATTAACTGCTTGAGACGGTTTGAATTGCTTTCTGCCAGAATCGTATGCTGAAGTCCTAACCCCTGTGTCTCCAGACTTGACCTTATTTGGAAATAATAAGTCCCACTGTGAGAGTACTTAATTAAGCCGAGGTTATGCTGGAGTAGGATGGTCAAATCCAGCATGACTGGAGTCCTTACAATAAGAGCACTTTAGGCTTCCCAGATGGCACCGTGGTAACGAATCTGCCTGCAATGCGGGAGACCCAGGTTCGATCCCTGGATTGGGAAGATCACGCAGAGAAGGGAATGGCAACCCACTCCAGTATTCTTGCCTGGAGAATCCCACGGACAGAGGAGCCTGGCGGGCTACAGTCCATGGGGTCACAAAGAGTCCGACATGACTTAGCAACTTAGGGACTAAGCACATACACACACACGCCCAGACTCAAGAAAGCATTTAAGACGCATAGAGGAAAAAATATAATCCAGCATCATTCTACAGAGACTCTTCTCTGAGTCAATGAGAGAGGATCCTCTTTCACTCTTTGATTCAACCAATGTTTCCTGAGAGCCTATCACGGAGCAGATGCTTCTTACCCTCTAGCACAGCAGGAATCCCTGTCTTCTTGAGCTTGTTTTCCAGTGGCAGGAAGGAGACAATAAACAGAGGAAATAAACAAAACTCTGGAATGTGTCAGACACCAAGTTGCAAGGAGAAAAACAAGGCAGGACAGGGAGCCAGGGGTGTGGCAGGGGGTCTGAGCGCAGACCTTGGGCGCGGCTCGGGTCACTGGCCTGTCTCCTGCCCCCTTCTCTGTTGGCTCCCACCTATGCCTGGGGCCCGGGCACGTTCATATCCAGAACAAACATCTGGGTTCTGGGTCCCTGAATGCCCAGCGAAGGTTGGGTGAAACAACCCAGACCCTCGAGTGAACTAGCTCCCTGGGCGTGGTCCTTGACCTTGAGAAAAAGGGTGGAGAGAGGTGAGCGGACTCATCCCTGCTCTGTGCTCACACCTGTAAAAGGGTCAGTCGCTCAGCCGTGTCCAACCCTTTGCAAACCTGTGGACTGTAGCCCCCCAGGCTCCTCTGTCCATAGGATTCTCCAGGCAAGAACACTGGAGTGGGTTGCCATGCCGTCCTCCAGGATATCTTCCTGACCCAGAGATCAAACCCAGGTCTCCTGCATTGCAGGCAGATTCTTTACTGTCAGAGCCACTAGAGGGGTCCCCTGTGGACTCCTCTAAAACACGACCTCTTCCTGAAAACTTTCTGGAGAATTCCTGTGGGCCAGGTGGCCTCCTGTGCATCTCATGGTTCACCCTGAGACCAGAGACACAGTGGTCCCTCCCCCCCTCACAGGCCCCCTCCCCGCCTCATTCTCACCAGCCTGGACCTGCACCTCCCACATGAAGTGTGAACACCACAGTCCTCACCTGCGTGCTCCGTTAGGACCGCAGCTCCAACAGGATGCAATTTTAAATGTTCCAATACCCTCACCAAGGAAGGTGAGGATATTGGAACATTTGACAAAAGCCTCAAAGAGGTGAGAGAAGCAGCCACGTGGGTATTTTGGGGAAAGAGCATTCTAGGCAGAGGAAACAGCAAGAGCAAAGGCCCTGAGGCAGCAGCCTTTCGGGGGGTTTCCAGAGACAGCACGGAGGCCAGTGTGGTGGGAACACATGAGCAGGCAGGAGAGGAGGAGACGCGATCGGAGAGGAAGCAGGGGTGACGTCTGGGTGAGCCAACCACTGGAGGCCTTTGACTCAGGAGTAACTCGATCTGGCTTGAGCTTTAAAAAGATCAGTCTGGCTGCTGAGTTGAAAACAGGCTTGGGAGAGGGGTATAAGGAGGCAGGGAGCCCTGATAATTCCATAATTCAGGTGTCAGAGGGTGGCGGCTTGAATCGGGATGGAAATGGCGAGAAGACGGGACCCTGGACGGAGGACTCTGGAAACGTTTGGCTGGTAGAGTGGACAGGGTGGGCGGACATGTGGAGGATGGGTCATAGGAAAAAGATGAGATTCAAGAATGACCCCCCCAAGACTTCGGTCCGAGCAACTGAAAGGATGGAGTCACCATCAACTAAGATGGGGAGAAAAGAGGGCGGAGCAAAGTGAGGGGAAAGGGCAGAAGTTTGCTGCGTTACTGATGAATACCAAGGGAAAGGCATCTTTATCCTGGAGAACCCAGGCAGAGACCACGGTAAGCAGGCCAGCAAGGAAGCCACAGCGACTCCACGTGCCTCCTGGCATGGTGTGCCGGGAAGACACAACAGATGCCGGGCCTGAATCTACAGTGAGGCAGCATCAGCAAATCCCAAGCAAGGGCTGCTCTCCAAAATAAGTGGTCTGAATTCTTCTGAAGCATCAGTGTTATGGGGGGATTGGGGGGGGTGGCTGGGGTAGTGTTGCGTTAGGTTAAAACAGACCAGAAGGCATGACAATTAAATGCAATGTATTATTCTTTTTTAAAAAAAATTTTATGTGAATCATTTTTAAAGTCTTTATTGACTCTAACAATATTGCTATTGCTTCTGTTGTTTATGTTCTGGGATTCTGGCCGTGAGGCACATGGGATCTTCGCTCCCTGACCTGGAATCGAACCTGCGCCCTCTGCATGGGAAGGCAAACTCCTAACCACTGGACCACCAGGGATGTCCCTAATGGGATCCTTGATTGAATCTTGACTTAAAAAAAAAAAAATCAGCTATAAGGAATATTATTTTGATGAGTGGGGAAATTTGAATATGGATTTATTCTAGAAAATAACCTTGTATCCGAACTAAATGTCTGACGGGTGATCACTGTTGTGATGGTTAATTTTATGTGTCAGCTAGAAGGGTGTTCTGGATGAGATTAACATTTATATTGGTCAGCTGGGGATAAAGTAGGTTGCCCCCCGCATTGTGTGGGTGGGCTGCATCCAATCAGTGGAAGTCCTAAATAGAGCAAACTGATCTCCCTGAGACCAGGGGCTTCCAGCAGAGCCTTGAGGCTCCTAGGCACCACTGACTCTCCTGGGGCTCCAGCCTGCTGGCCCATCTGCAGACTCTGGACCGCCGACCTCCATAGTCACAATAACCAGTTTTTATAAAAAATCATGTATATACTATACATATATACACCCCAATCAGATGACTTCTGTTTCTCTGGAGAACCCTGGCTAACACAATTATGGTGTGCTTGTGTTGGAGGACACCCTAGGACATGTGGGCCAAAGTCTTTAGGAGCAAAGTGTCTGCAACTTGCTCTCAAATGGCTCAGCAAACAGGAAAGTGAGCAGGGGTGTGTGTGTGTGTGTGTGTGTGTGTGTGCATGCATGCAGGGGGTGGTGTGGTGTGTGTATGTGTGTGTGTGCAGGGGGCGGGGTGTGGGTATATCAGGGTGTGTGTGTCTGTGCAGGGGGCAGGGTGTGTGTGTATCAGGGTGTGTGTGTGCAGGGGGCGGGGTGTGTGTGTGTGTGCAGGGGGTGGGGTGTGTGTGTCTGTGTGTGTGGGTGTGGGTGTGTGTGTGTGTACAATCACCAGACCAAGGGAAGAGCACAGTTACATTGTTCTAGTCTTTCCATCTTTCTAGAGGTTCTAAATGTTTCAAAATAAAAATCAGAGGGAGGGGAAGGGGGCTTTTTTTGATGCCTCGCTGTTACCTTGGAGTCAAGTCTCTGGCACAGAAAACTCACCACTCTGGCACAGCAAATCCCCCCACCTACCCCCGTGCTAAGTCACTTCAGTCGTGTCCAACTCTTTGCCACCCCATGGACGGTAGCCCACAAGGTTCCTCTGTCCATGGGATTCTCCAGGCAAGAGTACTGGAGTGGGTTGCCATTTCCTTCTCCAGGGGATCTTCCTGACCCAGGGATTGAAGCCACATCTCTTAGTCTTCTGCATAGGCAGGCGGATTCTTTACCGCTAGCGCCACCTGGGAAGTCCCACCTACCCTCCTCCAGCCCCCGTGACGCTGCCTAAACCACATGCTAGATGCAGCTGCGATGTGAGTGTAAGTAAGTCTGGGTGTGAAACCGACATCAGGGCTGAATCAGCACACCCGTCTCGGAAGAGCCCTGTGCCCCGGGTGAGGCCAGGGCTTACCCTGTGTCTCTCCTGGCTACTGGTGCCTCTCTACATATTCTCCTGGTCTCTGGTCTCCTCCTGGAGCCCCAGCTCTGACACCCTGAGTGGCACCTGGACCAGGCGGGGGCTCACCCAGGGCAGGGACCAGGGGACTTGCTGAAGCCACCAGGACCTCTGGATGATCCTAGGCAGCTGAGACCACTACTCTGTGACCGGCAATCCATCCCTGGTCATGTGGGCCAAAGAGATCCTCACGCTGGCCCACGAGGGCCCGATGTGAGCCTGCCCCCTACAGCGCTGTGGGGATGTCAGGAGTTGGAGGCGGCCTGGGGACCACCGTGGTGGATCAGACCAAGAGCACGATGCAGAGTGAGGAACAGCGGAGTAAAGGCTGGGGGTGAATACAGAGACAAGGGCCAGATCACGTGCAAAAGCAGAACTCTGACCATCAGCCCACACCCGCGGGCCCGGGGAGCCAGACGCCTGTGAGTCAGACTCCTGTCTCAGGTGACAGCCCAGGCAGCCAGGCAGCAACCCCGGTGACAATCGGCCAGGACTCGATCAATATCAGACAGCCTCCCTAATCATGGTCCTGCTCCCGACTCAGGACCAGCACTAGCAGGACCCATCTGTCCCCTGAACAGTCACCTAGGACACCCCCCAACCCTGACTTTGGGCCGCCCCCCCAGCTCCATCAGGCACCCGAGGCCCCCTTTTCTCCACTGGGAAGAAGCCCACCCACCCCTCTGCCTGCCTCTGAGTCTCTGCCAAACACAAGTGACGAGGCTAATCCCTGGCTCAGCCAGCTCCGAGCCAACAGCCTTTGCTTGTCTCCTTCTGTGGGTCTTTATTTCCATGATGTACAGAGCAATAGGGACAAAGCTTTCAAACACAAAACTTTGTAAAACACCGCCAGCTGCGCATCACAACCTCACTGGCGTGAATTCAACTTACACGCACACTCGTGTTCACCCAAAGCCACAGCCAACCGGAAGCAACCTCACAGTCCAGCCCCCGTAGAACATGGAGGGGAGTGAGGGGGCTTTGGGGTACGGCGTCATTCTGTTTCTTGATCTGGGTTGCTGATCACAGTGGTTTAATAAATGTGAAAATCTCTTCTAGCCACACACTTAACGATCTGTGTACGTTCCTGTATGTATTTTCTATGTGCGTGATTTTTCCATTAAAAGTTTGCTCACAATCCCTGCCCCAAAAAGATCCGTGCACACTGGATAAAAATGAAGATGTGTGCTAGGCACTTGCAACAGTCATCTGGAGGGAGGGAGGGAAACGGGGAATAAACAGATAAACAGACATGAGAGAGGCCTAAAGGGGACCGGGGGCGGGGGCGGGGGTTGGTCACAGGTGGGGGAGTGAGGGCAAGCCCAGCTCCGGGCCCCTCAGGACAGGGCAGCGGGACCAGGTAGAACAGGAGTTTGGGCCACGTCATGACTATCTCCGCTGTGTTAAGAGCCCTCGCTTCTCAGACTACAAGAATCGCAAAGGCTGCCGACACTCGGAGTCGTGACAGTGTGGCTCGACCCTCACTGGCCGGTGATTTTTTTGTTTTAACCTCCATCAAAGCTTTAAACACGTGGCTTTTTTGACCCGACAATTCATTCCACCTGTAGCAAGACACGCAGTTGAAAGCTGTTGGGCCCACGCCAGCAGGCCGGCACCGAGGTACCCCCGTGGCCACGCTGGTCAGCCGGGGACACCGAGCATCTCTCCGCATCAGCCTCATGACGTGAACGGTGGACCATCAGACCTAGACCCCCCGGCCTCGCAGACCAAGGCAGCCCAGCGTCCACGGGGTGACAGCCCAGGACAGAGTGACCTCCAGGAGGGGTGGACAGAGGGTGTGAGGTTCGCTTTGGGAACAAAGTTCCATGCTCATCTCTTTATGGAACAAATCGCAGCAAGTCTGAAATGCCACACATTTCAGGCTGTGGGGTGGGCCCTCTGGGCAGCGCTGGGCAGCCTACAGAGGGTCCCCGGGCCCCTTGGACGCTCCTGCTCCGCACGGCGGGATGTGGTGCTGCTGCAGTTTTCAGATGAAACCCGGGTGGGAAGGGACAGGGCTGGCAGAACGGGACACTGGGTCCTCATCACAAGAGGGGGCCTGGAGAAACACACACAGACCCAGTTTTGCCGTGTGTCCCCAGGAGACACTGGCGGGAGCAGGGAGCTGGGTTCTCAACCATTCTGGGAACCTGACCTGGCCCCTCCTCTCTGGCCCCAGCTCACCGGCAGGCCAGGGGCCTGGGAGCTGGATGAGGTCGTTTCCTGCCGCCGGTCAGAACCTGCTCCAACAGTCAGCCCCTTCCCAGCCACCACCCCCTTTCCCCTTGAAAACCTGCGTCCAGCCTCAGAAAGGCCTGTGGTCACCCCACCTGGCTGCAGGCCATCGGCCACCAAGGGGACAGTGAGTGGAGGGCGGGGGAGACGCCGGCCGGGTTCGCTCACCCACGCTGACCTCGGAGGAACCGGCTCTGTGGCTTCTCGCTCTGGCCTTGCTGGGCGGTTCCCTCCGGGTCCAGAACACACCGGCCGCTCCCACCCCTGCCCCTTCCTGCCTGGCAGATCCTCCTCACCTCCTGCCACCCATAGGCCATCCCTGCCGCCCTCACACATCTGGATCATCACCAAGCTGCTTGTCAGCGAGGCCAGTGCGGTGTCAGGGTGCTGACTCACCTCGTTATCCCTGGAGCTCAGATGGAGTTGTCCCTGGAGTTACAGAGCGGGAACGCCTCTCCTGCCCCGTGGGCCCTTCACCCCAGCACAGCCCTGTAAACCATGCCCACAACTGCTCCTTCCAGTCCCTGCCCTCTGGAGCGGAGTTAAATGGGGGCCCCAGAAAGATACGCCCGCATCCTAACCCCCAGAACCTGCCATCATGAGCTTATTTTAGAACAGATGGGACTTGCCTCCAGGTGTGGTTCAGGTCTTGAGTTCATCTTGATTTAGGTGGGCGCTTAATCTGACGACAGGGGTCCTAACACGAGAAAGGTGGGACTAGGGCCTTCCCTGGTGGCTCAGACGGTAAGGAATCTGCCTGCAGTGCAGGAGACCCGGGTTCGAACCCTGAGTCAAGAAGATCCCCTGGATAATGGAATGGCTACCCACTCCAGCATTCCTGCCTGGAGAATCCCATGGGCAGAGGAGCCTGGCAGGCTGCAGTCTAGAGGGTCAAAAAGAGTCAGACACGACTGAACGACTTTCACTTCAAAGACATAGAAACACTGAGGAGACCGTGGGAGGCTGGAGGCCAAACCAAACCGCCCTGAGAAAACCACCAGGAGCTGCAGAGGGGCCTGGAATGGACCCTCTCTCTCAACCTCCAGAGGAGCCGCCCAGGACAAGCTTGGTGTCAAGCCCCTGGCCTCCTGAGCCAGGAGGGCAAATCTCTGTTGTCTTAAGGCCCTCACTTTGTAGTAACTTGCTCCACCAGCCCTAGGACGCTGACACGCCCTTGGGGCCCTGGTGACGGAAGAGGGGCTGCACCCCTCTGCTCTGGGCCCTTCGCCCAGAGAAATCACAGCAGCTTCCAGCATCCAGCATGCCGTGGGTCTAGCTTTCCCAAAGCTGCTGCTGCTGCTGGCGACAGACGTCAGAACCCGAGGCTCAGGAGACCTGAAAATCCATCTCAGAGGCATACCCACGCCACCTGGTGTGTAACAAGCTCACCTCATCTGCCAAAAGCCCTGCTCCAGCCCCCTTGGGGAGACGGGGGCCATGGGTGGCCAGGGGGGCAGCCCCCCCAAGCACTCCTCTGGCTGCCTCAGCTCCTCCCTGCAGCTCTGGGGGCTCACTGGCCGGCTGGGGCCTCGTGCCAGGACATCCGCCTTGGCATGTGCAGCTTCCACTCCTCCTTTAGCTGCTCAGAGCTGCATGAAGCCACATCTGGAGATGAACACTGTCATCTAGCAAAAGCGAGTGTTCTGCTGGGTCCTTCTCGTCACGAGAAAACACAGCTGAAGCCTCTGGGTTTGGCCAATTTCGTGTTCTTTCTCCTTCCTGTCGTCAGCCTGTCATTAGTCACTGTCTGCATCTCAGCCCAGCCTGTCATGTAACAAAATACGGCAAACAGATCAAGGGGTTTTCATATCAGAAATGCATTTTCTCACAATTCTGGGGACCAGAGGTCCAAGATCAGGGTGTCATCGGGGTCGTTTTCTGGTGAGGTTTCTGGTCAGTTTCTCCTTCTCACTGTGTCCTCCCAAGGCCGAGACAGAGCCAGCTCGGGTATCCCTTCCTACAAGGACACTAACCCCCTGGGTCTGGGCCCCACCCTTATGGCCTCATTTCACCTCAATCACCTCCTGAAAGCCCCTGTCTCCAGACACAGTCTCGGGAGGTTGAAAATGCTTTAAGTTCTTAAACTGCACGTGTCCAAGAAAGACCACTGGTTTGCCTCACTTCTCTCGATGAAAATGTCTCATATCTGGGTGTGGCTTCCCTGGTGGCTCAGAGGGTAAAGAATCTGCCTGCAATGCAGAAGACACAGGTTCCATCTCTGGGTTGGGAAGATCCCCTGGAGAAGGAACTGGCAACCCGCTCCAGTATTCTTGCCTGGAGAATCTCATGGACAGAGGAGCCTGGCGGGCTACAGTCCATGGGGTCACAAGGAGTTGGACACGACTGAGCGACTGACACTTGACTTTCACTTTTTTTGAAAAGAAAGAGAACTGGTTAGGAGTACAGGGCTGCTCCTAGGGGCAGAGAGATGGTTCAGAAAGCAAATACCATCCCACTGAGGCAGTGGCTTCAACATGTGACTCTGGGGACACAATTCAGCCCACAGCAGGCGTCTTTATGCCCTTGGGGCTTCCCTGGTTGCTCAGACGATAAAGAATCTGCCTGCAATGTGGGAGACCAGGGTTCATTCCCTGGGTTGGGAAGATCTTCAGGAGAGGGAATGTGTACCAGCTCCAGTATTCTTGCCTGGAGGATCCCTTGGACAGAGGATCCTGGCAGGTTAGGGTTCATCGGGTTGCAAAGAGTCAGACCCAACTGAAGTGATTTAGCACGCATGCACACCCACCCAGCACACATGGGGTCTCCATGGTGAAGCCAGATTCTCACACCAAACAGATCAGAGCATGAGGAATCAGCCCTTCAGCCCTTGAACAACCTTGGGTCCTACTGTGCGCTGGCATTCACAGTGAATGCTCTTGAACTTGAACTGTTTGCATCAGGAAGCACCACGCGCAGAGGCGAGAGAGGCAGCCGCACCCTCAGGACCGCGGGGGTGGGACCTGGCTGATCAAGGGCGTGCGGGTGAGTGTGGTCTCCCGGGGCAGGCAGGCCAGGGCCTCCCAACCGCAGTGGGGTCTGAACAGACACAGCGGAGTCAGATTTGCCTGCGAGCAGACCTGCTCTTACTAAAGTGTGAAGGGCACCCTGGAGTGGGCGAGGCCAATGAGAAAAGAGAAGGCTTTGAGGCTTCAGATGTGAGATGACGGGGTCTGGGCCTGGCAGGCCCGGGGGAAGGGGGAGGATGCCACAGAGACCAGACCTTTCTAGGAGCAGAAAACAGCCAGGCGTCTGTGTGGACTAAGTCACTTCAGTTGTGTCCGACTCTGAGACCCTATGGATTGTAGCCCCACCAGGCTCCTCTGTCCCTGGGATTCTGCAGACAAGAATACTGGAGCGGGTAGCCATGCCCTCCTCCGGGGGATCTTCCCCACCCAGGGATCAAACTCGCATCTCTTATGCCTCTTGCATTGGCAGGCGAGTTCTTCACCACTAGAGCCACCTGAGAAGCCCAAACAGCAAGGCAGGCACGTGTTAGGGTGGGCACCGTGTGGCCGAGGGGACCGGAAGCACAGGTAGCGTCTTTCATCATCCTTGAACCCAGGGGCACAGCCTTGGCTGATCAGGGCACTCAGCTCCAAGGGCCAAGGACGCTCGCTGGGCTTGGGTGTTGGGAGACAGACTGGAGCACTCCTGACTCCCGCAGCTCCGCGTGCGCTGGGGGCCCAGCGATCCTTATCTCCGAGCATGCAGAGGGAGATAATCAATCTCTATTTGGGGTGGGAAAGGCGGATAAGCACTGTTACCCGCAGGAGAGAAGACACAAGACCGCTCCGAGAGACAAGCATGATTAATAGCCAGGGCGTTGATTTATGGGGGGAGATTAGAGGAACGCAGCCCGGATCTCTGGAGGGGTGAGGGGGACCTGTGTAGAGGCCCGAGGAGGGAGGCCTGGCAGCCTGAGAAATCCCATTTCGGGTGTGATCTGCAGGGGCAAGACCGGGAGGACAGCTGACAGATGAACAGGCCGTCTGAAGGTAGGAAAACGACTTTCCAAGATGGAGAGGGGATTTCCCGCCAGGAGCGGGGAATCAGGCCACAAGCAGCAGAGACCTGCGGTCCCCCACTCTGGACACGCAGACAGCACAGGACAGTCCATGCAGCTACGGGGTCCAGAAGTCACGGACACGCAGGAGTCAGGTCCTAATAGAAGTGACAGGAGGTTCTCTGACCCAGCCCTCGAAGGGGCCTCTGGTCTCAGGGTTCTCCAGAGACACAGGACCCACAGACTGCGCGTGTGTGCACACACAGAAGGGTTTATTTTAAGGAATTGGCTCCTGAGATGGTGAGGGCTGGCAAATCCAAAATCTGCAGGGCAGGCCAGTGAGCTGGACACCCAGGCCAGAGCTGAAGGCCAGCTGCTGGCAGAGCCCCCTCTTCCTCGGGGACCTCAGTCTTTTTTCACTAACACCTTCACTTGATTGGGCAAGGCCCACCCATACCACGATGGTTATCTGCGTTACTGAAAGTCTACTGATTTAAATGCTGTTCTTCAGTCACTCAGTCGTGTCTGACTCTTTGCAACCCCATGGACTGCAGCACGCCAGGCCTCCCTGTCCATCACCAATTCCCAGAGCTTGCTTAAACCCATGTCCATTGAGTTGGTGATGCCATCCAACCATCTCATCCTCTGTCGTTCCCCTTCTCCTCCCACCTTCAGTCTTTCCCAGCATCAGGGTCTTTTCCAGTGAGTCAGGTCTTCACATCAGGTGGCCAAAGTATTGGAGCTTCAGCTTCAGCATCAGTCCTTCCAATGAATATTCAGGGTTGATTTCCTTTACAGTTGACTGGTTGGATCTCCTTGCAGTCCAAGGGACTCTCAAGAGTCTTCTCCAACACCACAGTTCGAAAGCATCAGTTCTTCAGCACTCAGCCTTCTTTATGGTCCAACTCTCACATCCATACATGACTACTGGAAAAACCATAGCTTTGATTATATAGGCCTTTGTCAGCAAAGTGATGTCTCTGCTTTTTAATACATTATCTAGGTTTGTCATGGTTTTTCTTCCAAGGAGCAAGCATCTTTTAATTTCATGCTGCAGTCATCGTCAGCAGTGACTTTGGAACCCCAAAAAATAAAGTCTCTCACTGTTTCCATTCTTTCCTCATCTGTTTGCCATGAAGGGATGGGACCGGATGCCATGATCTTAGTTTTTTGAATGTTTAAGCCAGCTTTTTCACTCTCCTAGATGCCACCATTTAAAAGAATTTTTTCATCATCCCTATTTTTATTAAAATAATACAAAATCTTATAGCACATAAATATACAGCTTATCTGTTACCATCTATGACTGAACACACATACAGTTTTCAAATTTTTACTGTAGTAAAAGATTTTCATAAACATCTTCTCACCTCTTTACTTCTTTGTCCAAATTCCTTTTCTTCCCTTAATTCCCCAAAGTGGAATTCCTAAAGCAAGTAGGAAGAAAGAAAGTGAAAGTGAAAGTCACTCAGTCATGTAAAACTCTTTGCAACCCCATGGACTATACAGTCCATGGAATTCTCCAGGCCAGAATACTGGAGTGGGGTAGCCTTTCCCTTCTCCAGTGGATCTTCCCAACCCAGGGATCAAACCCAGGTCTCCCACATTGCAGGCAGATTCTTTACCAGCTGAACCACCAGGGAAGCCCCAGACTATTGAATCCACCCTTTTAAGTGTATGGTTCTGCATTTTCACATTTATTTACAGTCATGTAACCAGCATGATTGGGAGGAAAAACATTTTCATCACCCCAAAAAGCTCCCTTGTGCCCTGAAGCTGTCCTCTTGGGCCAGTGTCCCGTGTACCCAGTGGAATGTGTATGGTACTTAGGACAGAACTCAGGCCCTCAGCCCCGTCCGATACCAAGGGGACTGAGCTTAGACAGGGTCAATGGTAACAGAGAACAGGAGAGATGAGAGATGTTCTAGTCTACGGCCATACCACCCTGAACGCGCCTGATCTCGTCTGATCTCGGAAGCTAAGCAGGGTCGGGCCTGGTTAGTACTTGGATGGGAGAGATGTTCTATTAATGTGACCCTGCTGGATAAAAACAAATGCGTTTTGGGGCACAAAGCAGTTGGATGTTTTTGTACAGTGGGACAACAGCCTTCCCCACACCTTTGGATTTCTCCAGCTTCTAGCCCTGAAGCCCAGAGAGGTGAAGACACTTACTCAGAGTCACACAGCAACTGTGGGGGCAGAAGTCCCAAACTCTGCCCATCCCCCAAGGCCGCAGACCTCTCATTGTTCCCTCCACCATCACTTCCTCCCCACCAAGAACTCTCCTTCCTGGCCATCTCTCCACCCCAGAGGCCCAAAGCATACAGAGGATAAGGAGGGCAGGCCAATGCAAAAATCACTCGAGCACTTCATGGTGACTTTGAAATGTTTTGGTGAAACCAGGCCTCCAGTGGCAGATCTAAATTGTATCACATGAGGTCTGGAGGGTAGCGAGCTCACGGAGGCAGAGACAACAGGAGGAGGTGCCAAGTCGGAGGGACGTCAGAGACTCAGCTGCCTCTGGGCCTCTGCCACCAAAACGCCTACCTCCCCATCAGAAGGGGCACCTGGCTCCTTGACCCAACCCCTGGAGACCCGGTGGGCCTCAGACGAGTAGAGGACTCATGCCCAGGGCTCCTCCAGGGCTCAGCGCCAGCTCACTGGGCCTGTCCTTCCCATTGCCCTGGTGCCGGAAGAGCTCCCAGAGGGTAGGAGCCAAGCCCATCCAGGCCGTTGACCCCTGCGGTCATTGCTGTAACTGCAGGGCACATCTGCTATCTACAGAACAGAAGCAGACTCACAGATAGAGAACGGACTTGGCTTCCAATGGCAAGGAGATGGCGCGGGACGGTGAGATTAGCAGGTGCAAACTATCACGCACGGAATGGAAAAGCACCGAGGTCCTGCACAGGGAGCCGTGTCCCACATCCCGGGGTAAACCACACTGGAAAAGGAAAAATAACAATAATCGCACCTAACTTGCATGGGCTTTACTTTAGCAAATTAAAGAAGGGAATACATCAGTTCAGTTCAGTCGCTCAGTCGTGTCCGACTCTACGATCCCATGGACTGCAGCACACCAGGCCTCCCTGTCCATCACCAGCTCCCGGAGTTGATTCAAACTCACCTCCATCAAGTCGGTGATGCCATCCAACCACCTCATCCTCTGTTATCCCCTTCTTCTCCCACCTTCAATCTGTCCCAGCATCAGGGTCTTTTCAAATGAGTCAGTTTTTCGCATCAGGTGGCCAAAAGTATTGGAGCTTCAGCTTCAGCATCAGTCCTTCCAATGAATATTCAGGACTGATGTCCTTTAGGATGGACTGGTTGGATCTCATTGCAGTCCAAGGGACTCTCAAGAGTCTTCTCCAACACCACAGCTCAAAAGCATCAATTCTTCAGCACTCAGCTTTGACTTCTACCATCTGTGTCCCCAGTGCCCAGGTCTCAGAAACACTTGTTGACTAACTGACCGGCCACTCTCCCCGCCCCAGTCACCTAGCCATGGCCTCTGTCTGGTAATAACACTGCAGTTGCCGAGCTAAAGAATATAGACTCTGGAGTCAGGTTGCCGGGTTCCAGCCCCAGCCCCTCCGAGGCCTTGCTGTGTGAGTCCAGGTGGCCGCTCAACCTCTCTATTTCTCTGCTGGAAATGGAAGTGGTTGGGTCTGTGCCCCGAAGAATGCCCAGGGATGGTACAAAGGACATGTAAAAGGAGAACGGGGAGCCCTCAAGAAGCCGCTGTTTTTACGACCATTGATAAACATAACTTTCCGTGCCCTCTGCCTGCCTTCCTCCCTGGAAGGGCTGGGACAGGAAGGTGGGGGTCCCAGACGGGAGAGCAATGAGACCGTGATCAGCCACGTTGGAGGGGCTGATAAACAGAGTGGAGTCCAGAGAGGGCTTAGCCAGCCCCTCCAGTCGGCTGTAAATAAAGTGCTGGAGCCCAGGACGGGGCTGCCTCGGTGGAGATGGATCTGGCGACAGACGGGCTGTCATCCATCTCCCCACATGCAGCTGCAGACGGCCCCATCGAGGCCCCCAGGCTGGAGTGTCAGCGGGCGTCCGGAGGCTCAGGAACAACCACCCCCACCCCCAGGAAGGACACTGGCCAGGGGGGCCCCCGGTCCTATCCGGAAAGTGAGGAGGCTAGGGACGCAGACAGGCCCGGGTCCTACAGCACCGCCCTAGGGCCTCACACGTTCGCTGCCCTGACCCTGCCTCACTCTTACCCCACATACAGGCGACGAGACCGAGGCACAGAGGAGCTAAGAAACTTGCCCAAGGCCGCTTGGCTAATACATTGACTGAGCCAGGATTTGACCGCCCCCACCCCCCCCCCACCCCCCGCCCACCAAAGCCAGTGCTTTAATGCCTCTTGGCCATAGGGAGCCACGGAAGGTTACTGAGGGAGAGGGACCTGGTCGCTCTGCATGGAGTTGGGTGGAGGATGAGGCTGGAGGGGGAGGTCTGGCCACAATCCTGTCCATGTCTGTGATGGACAGCAGCCCTGGGATAGCAGAGTCCGGGCCCTATGTGGGGATCGGCAGTGATGGCCCTGAGTGGGGAGTGGGGTGGGGGGGTCTGAGAGCCTCTTCTGATTGGCGTTTCGTACTCTTCCTCACGAGGTCAGGAACAAGTGGCCCACAAGTCCACTCCAGTGCCACCGCCAGGCCCGGCTGGCATCCATTTCCTCCCTCTTGGCTGAGCCCACATCCCACGTCCAAAGCCAGGCCTGCAGGCTGCTCTGAAACACAGCAACATTGACAGTGTGGCTTCTTGGGACACCCCACTCCCAGACGTGCTCTCTGTACCTTGGCTGCAGGAGGTCGGCCCCAGTCCTTGCGGTTCTGACTTGTTGTTCAGCTGCAGCTGAATTATCCAGAGAGAAAAGCCGGCTCCCCTCCAGGGGGTGGGGGAGGGGCGGCAGGTGGGCATCGCCCCCCCGCCCCGCCGCAGAGCAGCCTGCGTGCCTGCCCCCACTGCCTGGCATACACACTTGGCTGGGTCTGCAAAAATAACAAAATATGAAATTCAGATTAATGTTCTGTTTAGTCGGGATCTGAATTTCAAATCAGGACGAGCTGACTCAGATTGACTGCAGTCCGTCTCCCAGAGCCCGTCAGCCAGCACCTGGGCCCTAAGCGAGGGGTTCTGCCCAGGGGAGCTCAGCATATCCAGACGGGCAGGCGGGCGCTTCGTACCTAAACAGGCAGGTTGACAGGCCCCAGGCTCTGCCTTCGGAGGTCAGCAGAGTCCAGACCCCCGGCTGGGCTTCCACACCAGCCTTCCCACCAAAAATCTCCAGTTGATGTGGGGTTTTTCCAGCTTCATTGAGGTACAGCTGACAGACTTGTAAGATATCTACAGTGTATGTCATGGTGATTTGATATATAGATACACTGTGAAAAGATTCCTCCCATCTAGTTAATTACACATCAGTCACGTCACACATTTATCTCTTTTCGGTTTGTGCGTGTGTGTGTGTGAGAATATTTCAGTTCTACTCTCTTAGCAATGACTTCCCTGGTGGATAAGATGGCAAAGAATCTGTCTGCAATGCGGAAGACCTGGGTTGAACCCTGGGTAGAGAAGTTCCCCTGGAGAAGGAAATGGCAACCCACTCCCATATTCTTGCCTGGAGAATCCCATGGACAGAGGAGCCTGGAGGGCTATAATTCATGGGGTCGCAAACAGTTGGACACGACTGAGCGACTAACACACACACACACACATACACACACACACAGACACTCTTAGCAAAGCTCAATTATACATACAATGTATCAACCATAGTTGATATGACAAAGCAAGACTGTTTTAAAAAGCAGACACATCACTTTGCCAACAAAGGTCTGTAGAGTCAAAGCTATGGTTTTTCCAGCAGTCATGTATGGATGTGAGAGTTGGACCATAAGGAAGGCTGAGCACCGAAAAACTGATGCTTTCGAATTGTGGTGTTGGAGAATACTCTTGAGAGACCCTTGGACTGCAAGGAGATCCAGCCAGTCCTTCCTAAAGGAAATCAGTCCTGAATATTCACTGGAAGGACTGATGCTGAAGCTGAGGCTCCAATATTTTGGCCACCTGATGCAGGAAGCCAACTCATTGAAAAGACCCTGGTGCTGGGAAAGACTGAGGGCAAAAGAAGAAAGAGGCAGCAGAGAATGGGATGGTTGGATGGCATCACCGACTCAATGGACATGAGTTTGAGCATATTCTGGGAGACGGTGAAGGACAGGGAAGCCTGGTGTGCTGCAGTCCGTGGGGTCGCAAAGAGTCGGACACAACTTAGCGAGTGAACAACACACACCGTCACCCGCAGTCACCACGTTTTATGTTAGAGCCTCACCTCTGATTCATCATACGGCTGAAGTCTGTTCCCTTTGACGAACCTCTCCCTCATCCCTGGTCACTCCTCCCCGGCTCCCGACTGCCCGGCAACTACTTTCCTACTTTGTTTCTATGAATTTGACTGTTTAAAAAATATTCCGCAAAAAACATGCTCCATGTAGAAGTGAGACCATATAGTCCTTGTCTTTCTCTCCCTGACTTATCTCACTTAAGATAATACCCTCAAGTGCCAGCCATCCTTCTCTCTCATGGCTGGATGATGTTCTGAATGCTTTTTTTCCCCCATTAATTTTGCTGCACTGGCTACCGTCGGTCCCCACCAGAGCTAAGAGAAGATGCACCTGCTGGCCCCTTCCCACATTCCCCTCTCGTGTGGCCCCTCCGGGCCTGGCACCGACCAGCTGGAGGCCAGCCCTGCCCTGGGACATCGAAGACACCGGGACCCAACGGTGTGTCCCCTTCCTGGCACCTCCTTCTCCTGCTCGGATGCTCGACCCTCCTGAGCCTCATTTCCTCCCCTGAGAAATAGGACGACAGCACCTCATGCAGGGACCTGGCTGGGCCGCGTGTACTCTGCTCAGCAACACACAGCAGGAACTCATTCAGGACGCCCACGCCCCGGGTCCCATCTCCAGCAGGTGGGGGGTCGGGGCTGTTCTCCGCAGTGGACATACAGACCGAACTTCCTGTCCTCATGCAGCTGACGCTGCAGGCTGTAGTTCTCGAGGCAGGGGCGGTTTGGTCTCCCGGAGGCCACCAGGCCTGGTGGAGATGTGTCTGGTTTTCACAAAGCTGGGGGCAGGCCTGCTCGTGGCCTCTACTGGGTGGAGGACATGGACTGGTAACACACAGGACAGGCACCCCCAGGGAGTTACCCAGCCCCAAACATCCAGAGAGCCAAGGCAGAGGCGCAGTGCTCTGGGGAGAGACAGTAGACCAGATGAACAAGGAAAACCAACAATTGCTAGACGGTGCTGAGAGCTCAGGAGTCAGCCCCACGCACGCAAGCAGGCAGACGAGCTTCCTCTTTCCCAGCACAGCAAGCATGAAGCTTCAAGGGGGGGAAACGCTCCCAGGCCTGAGACCCAGAGGCACGCTGCCCGCCTGGCATTAAACCAGGCCACAGACGGTCCACGGCCCCCAGAGTCCCTGCTGCAGCCTTCGCCGCTGGCCCCAGGGGCCCAGAGGTAACTGGGGCCAGACCCCTGTCCCTGAGACCGCCAGGCCAGCAGAGGAAACACACTCAGTGTCTGGCACCCTGGCCACCTGCAGATTGTGTGTTCAGCAGGTGGCCTGACCTGCTCTCCCAGGTGTAACATGGGGACCCTGGTGGGACTCTTTTGGGGTCAGATGGGACCTGGTTGTATGAGGTGCTTGAGTCTGCCAGGACACAGAGAGCTTAGAGAGGCTTCCCTGAGGAAGGAGCACCCCCCTGGGCTCTCACACCAGGTAAGCAGATCAGGAAGGAAGATAAGACAAACGGACTCACGGGGTGGGTGTCACTGGTGTGTACATGTGTGTTTGTGAAGACAAAGCAGGGGATGGGGTAGGACACGACACTGGGGTTCAGCCCCTACAAAGCAGTGATTGCCACACCCAGGACACTACTTCATCCTCACCTCCTAACTGCCCCTGACGGTCTCATCTCAATTCAGCAGCCAGGGGTTCCCTTGAAACCTAAAGTCAGACCTTTCCCTCTCATCAAAGGCAGTGTACAAGCCAGGTCCTTACAAAACCCCACATCTGCCCCACACAGACCTCATCCCATGAGCCCCTCTCTCTTGCACCCCCACACCTGCTGCTCCAGCCACATGGGCCCCCTCGCCCACTCCAGAAACACTAATACCTCAGGGCCTTTGCACCTGCTGTGCCCTCAACCAGGAGTTAACTCCCATCAGTACTCCAGGGTTCACTCCACCCTCCTCCAGGGCTTCGTGCAGGCAATGATGATGTCACAGAGAACATGACCTCTGAGCTGGGCCTTGAGGGGTGAGTAGGAGTTCGCCAAATGGAGGAAGAGCAGTCTCTTCTGGAAGAGGGGTCCTGCATGGACAGAGGGTGCCGTGTGGGAGAGCAGGGCAGACCTGGGTCCGGGGCCCAGCAGGGAGACCTGTTGGAGCTGACCCAGAGGAGACAGCCAAGGAGGAGTAGCCACGTCTCAAAGGTGTGGAGGCTGGAGACCGGGAGCCATCAAGGAGGGGACTCTGAAGGTTGGCCCCACCTAGAGACAGCCGCTTCATCCCCTTGTTTTCCTTCACAGGTAAGTTGGCATCACTGAAAGTTATTGTACTTATCCACCCTATAACCTTTTTTTTTTAACCCTTGGAGCTCCACCTTCTCCCATCTCCACCTCAGGCACGCTTTTATAATTAAAAGTATAATTACTTTTGGAGTATATATGCAAGCCAAGAAGCAACAGTTAGAACTGGACATGGAACAACAGACTGGTTTAAAATTGGAAAAGGAGTCCGCCAAGGCTGTATACTGTCACCCTGTTATTTAACTTGTATGCAGGGTACATCATGTGAAATACTGGGCTGGATGAAGCACAACCTGGAATCAAGATTGCTGAGAGAAATAGCAACAATCTCAGATATGCAGATGACACCACCATAATGGCAGAAAGTGAAGAGGAACTAAGAGCCTCTTGATGAAGGCGAAAGTTCAATTCAGCTCAGTCGTATTCAACTCTTTGCAACCCCATGGACTGTAGCATGCCAAGCTTCCCTATCCATTACCAATTCCTGGAGCTTGCTCAAATTCATATCCATCAAGTCGGTGATGCCATCCAACCATCTCATCCTCTGTCATCCCCTTCTCCTCCTGCCCTCAATCTTTCCCAGTATCAGGGTCTTTTCAAATGAGTCAGCTCTTCCCATCAGGTGGCCAAAGTATTGGAGTTTCAGCTTCAGCATATTCAGGTCTGATTTCGTTTAGGATGGACTGGTTGAATCTCCTTGCAGTCCAAGGGACTCTCAAGAGTCTTCTCCAACACCACAGTTCAAAAGCATCAATTCTTTGGTGCTCAGCTTTCTTCATAGTCCAACTCTCACATCCATACATGACTACTGGAAAAACCATAGCCTTTTCTAGAAGACCCTGCCAAGCCTGTTTTCAAGAGGGTGGCACCAATTTGCACTACCATCTGCTACAGACAAGCCTCCTGATTGGTTCACCTCCCTGCTAATGACTGGTCTGTGCACAGTGATATCCATCTGGCCAATGAGGTTTGAGGAGAGGACTGCCCAAGGGATGCTGGGAGATTCCCTTAATTCCCAATGACTCACAGGAAGAGACCAGCTCTCCTCTTCCTATGGACACCCTTGTGTCTGAATGAGATGCTCCAGCTACCTTGTGACCATCAGGAGGGCCCATCCGAGCAGAAAGATGGAAAGGCCTGGGTCCTAGAGTCCATCACGGAGCCCCTGAATGAACCACCCCTGGAGCTTCCCTGTCCTTGGACTTCTGCTTGTTACCACGAACTGTGACCCCTCCTTGTTGCTTCAGTCGTTCTGAGTTGAGTTTACTGTTACTTTTTCAAGTAACAGCTGCCTTCCCGCCTCATTGTCCAGTAAATCTGTGGTCACTCACTCTCCTCTTCAGCAAATTCTTTCTGCTTAAATCAGCCAGAGTGGGTTTTGGTTACTTGCAGTTTAGAACTCTGATGATTCAGAGGAGAGTCTGAATGCAGGTCTGTTTGCCAATGAGCAGTGGTACTGAGACAGGGATGAGAGAGCGTGCCTGAGGTGGAGATGGGAGAAGCTGGAGCTCCAAGGGTTAACCAGCACCCTCTCAGATGGGAACCTGGAAGGTCACAGGGCAAGAACACAGCTGGGGGCAGATACTGGAGGGACTTTAACACTGAGCAGAATGCTGACTTGTTCTTAAAGTCGTGTGACTTTGACCAAAAGGGTCACCTATGAGAATTTACATTTTAGGGAATTTACCTGGATGAGGTACTTAGGGGCCTTGGGGAGAGGGTCTGGCATCTTCTGAGCTCCTACTGTGTGGGTGATCAGGTCCCCACACCATCTCAGCAAATCCACACAAATCCCCTCTGAGGGAGAGATTAATCTCTTTTCCAGATGAGAGACCTGGGGTGCAAATCCAGGAAGTGACCGAGCCACATTGGCCAGCTGGTCAGGGCACAGGGAAAATCGACAGACACCAGACTTAGGCTTTTTCAATCCCATCCTGCTGTATCCCCACGCGTCAAAAGAGGGTTTGCACTCCCGATGTGATCCTCCAAAACTCATCTGTGCTGCTCCAGGGAGGGTGAAACCTCTACCCCAATCAGCATCACGTTCTGTAATTCTTAAAAGCCAGTGACCAGGTCAGGAGCTTTACATCTGTCTCGTCTCACAGCTGCCGAGGCTGATAAGTGATTTTCCGTCTTCTCATGCAACACTGATTTAAACAAAGCCTTTGCCAGGTGACGATGCTTGTCTGCGTGTCGTAAAGGAAGCTGAAAACATTTCAGAGCAATGCGGGAGCAGTGAGGGAGCAACCGGGCAACTGGGGGGTTGATCTTAGCCCCCTGCCTGGGAGGCAGAGTCCAGAACCTGTGCTGCTTCTGCAGAAGCTACAGAGAGGGGAGTCTGCCAGAAAACCCCAAACTGAGCTCACTGCCAGCCTCTTCCCAGCCTGAGCAGGGTGCATGGGTCATGGGAACTGTGATGATTTAGCAGAAACCCAGGGACCAGTGCAGTGGTAAAGAATCCACCTGCCAGTGCAGGAGACTCAGTCGCAGGTTTGATCCCTGGGTTGGGAAAATTCCCTGGAGTAGGAATTGGCAACCCACTCCAGTATTCTTGCCTGCAGAATCCCATGGACAGAGGAGCCTGGCGGGCTACAGTCCATGGGGTCACAACAGAGTTGGACAGGACTGAACACACACGCATGCACGTGCAGGGACGGTTATGAAGCAGCAGCAATTCCAAACGCCTGTAGGGGCCAGGCACTCTGGGGATAGATGCTGTCTGACTGTTTGATTCTCCTGACCATCCGCTAAGGTGAGTGCTGCCCTTGCCATCCCCATTGTACAGGTGGGAAACTGAGGCCCAGGGTCACTGCGGGACTTGCTCGCACTGCTGGCAGGACCTGGACCCGAGCCTGGGGCTGTCTGATTCTGAATCCAATCCCACTTACCAGCCACTGACTGCGTGTGCACAAAGTGATCAGGGAGGCTTCATGGAGGAGGAAGCATTTGTGCTGAGCCCTGAAGGGTAAGTAAGAGCCAGAGGTGTTAAGGGCAGAGAAAGGCCTTTCCCAGAAAGGGGAAAAGCGTGAGCTGAGGCACAGAGGTGGACAACCAGGAAGACAAAGCTGCAGGTCAACACAGCATCCCTTCAACCCTCCACGAACCTCTCCTTTAAACTCATCTCAAGACGGAAAGCTGGGAGAAGCTACGTCCCAAAGGAAGATTTGGGACTCAATTTCTCCCTGGAACAAAACTCTCAGGCCAAGATTTTAAAATTCTTTTCCTCTTGGAAAAAAAACCATCTCTGATTTCAAGTCTAGTTTTTGGCAACTTCACTGCCAGAGCCTCTTTCCATTCAGGAGAAACAATGTATCCACAGCATCCATGGGGAATGAGGTCTGGAAGGCAGTGAGCAGACAGGGTGGGTGCAGAGAAGGAAAAGGCAGAAAGGAGGCCTGTGAGGGGCTCGGATCCAGAGGTGGGGGGTGGGGCTGGGGCACAGCAGAGGGAAGGAAAGGAACACCCACTGAGCACCCACTACACGCAAACACCACTGGGGGTGCCGCTGCTCACGCCTGCCTGGCAGCCTGCTTGACCTGATGACACCCCAGATCCCAGTCTGCCTTCTGGCTGGCCAACATTCAGAAAGCACCTCCTGGGTGCGTGATGCTCCCCTGTATCAGAGGAAAGAATTCAGCCTCTGTGACACCCCCATCAGGAGAACAAATGTACTTCCTTGATCAGAAGGATCTAACAGAGTAGTAAGATGAGATATTAATTAATTGAAGACATCCCCAACAGAAGGAGGGCTGTGTGGACAGACCCAGCAGCCGGTGAGGGGCAACAGAGGCCAGCAGGTGGCCTTAGGGGCGAGGCCAGTTCTTCAAAGACTCTGGGCACCTGCTCTTGACAGGGGCTGGGACCACAGGAGACTCAGATGCAGGCAGTGAGACGCTCACAGAATACACCTAGGCAGTGTGTGTGGAGGGCACCCCTCTGCCTCACAGGCTCTGGTTTGAGGCTGTGCGTGTTAGAGGACGTGATGCAAACAGAGGCTTTCAATACACCTGCCTTGTGCGACTTGGCCTCCTGTGCTCTGCAGCTCTGCCATGAGCCTGGCTCCCAGAATGATGCCTGGAAGAAACCTGAAGCCAACCCAAAGCCAGGAGCCAAGCCCTGCTGACCCGCAGCCTTGGCCAGACGCGCTGCAGCCATCCTGCAGACCCATGAGTAAGAAAATAAGTGCTTCCTGTAACAAGCCACCTAACTTGGGGGGATAACTTGTTATGTAGCATGAGTGGGGCGATCCCTGACTGACACATGATGACGTGGCACCATCCGTGCTCGTTTGGAAGGCTCCTCCGTCCATGGGACTCTCCAGGCAAGAATACTAGAGTGGGTAGCCATGCCCTTCTCTAGGGGATCTTCCCGACCCAGGGATCGAACCCGGGTCTCTAGCATGGCAGTCAGATTCTTTACCATCTGAGCCACCAGGGAAGCCCCTTTTGGAAGTAAACGCAGGCGAGCTCAAAGGAAGCCCTGAGCAGTTAGAGAAGGCCTCTGGGAGGAGGCGACATGTGGACTGAGCCTTGAAGGGTAAGTAGGAAAAGAAAGCTGGAAGTCTCTCTCAGCTGACGGAGTAACCACAGACAAGGAGCAAAGGCAGGGAAGAACACAGACCCTGTAGGGAAGCTGCATTAGAGGATGGTGTAGTCAGGGCACGCGGGCCGTGCCCATCACGATTTCAGCCTGGCTGGACCACTGCAGAACAGGAAACCCACACGCTCCCTGGCAACCGTCAAGCCTGAGCAGTGATTCTGCCTTAGAGAGCGAACGGCCACCCCCGTTCTGCCCTGGGAGACGTTCTGTTGCGCAGTGTCCCCCACGGCCCCGGCTCAGTGCTCCGTGGAGACGAGTCTGCTGGGCCACGGGGCTCCACGGCCACCTGAGATGAACACTGGGGAGAAGGCCACCTCTCCCAGGGGCCGACCCCTCCACGGCCTGCCTCCTCCTGGTGCCACCTGGGGAGCCCAGGCACAGTGTGAGGGGTTCAACAGCCATGAGCCCAGAGGCCCAGGCTGCTTTAGTTACCTAGTTCCCTCAAAACCTAGGCAGTTTCCAGTCCGCTCCACGTGCACACGTCCAGAGCCATGCCTAGACTCGAAGCCTGAACATCTGAGCGTGTCCACCCTGTGCTGTGCCCATAGCCCCAGCCTCAGCCCAGCTGTGTTTGTCCTGAGGTCATTCAAGACACCAAGCTCTAGAGGGAAAGACCACCTTCAGCTGGATTATTACTGGGAGATTCTTTCACGGGTCCCTGCTAGCAGGAGGACTGCGGCATCCGGCCCGTTTCCTGCTATGCCTGCGCCCTCCCCGTATCGAGCTGCCCATGTCACCTTCAGTTGGGGTGGAAAAGCACTGACCCTTTCACCCTGGAGGCCTGAGCTGGTGACGGTAGGCAGCAGGCACAGCCTCGTATGCACTGTCCTCCTCCATCCCTCCTTATAGACGGGCCGGCTCTGGTCTCAGCTCACACGTGTCTCAAGACACCAGCGCGCGCCAATGTTCTGAGCCTTGCCCTCCACCCCCTCACTCTACGACCCGCACAGCACAGCACAGCCGAGGACTGTCAGATTAAACCTCCTTTGCCGCATCGCACGGGTCTCCAGCCTTCCAACTGTGCTGGGTCTGCCCGAACAGCCCTTCCTTCCTTTCCCATTCAGCCAAGCCCACAGTCTCTATTTTGTTTCTCATCGCGTCCACCTCTGGCCACCAAAGTCTGCTTCGACCAGGATTCCATTCGGCGGCTCCTAACAGCAGCCCCCTTTGCACAGTCAGAGCCCCGGGCAGGGCTGGGGCTGTGCTGGACACTGACCATCCCCACTGGTGCCCACAGGCCCTGGGGACTCTCCTGGGGAGGAGGATGGACCCTTGGAAGGGCACCGGCGGGGGCTGTGGGGGGGTGGACTTTCCACTTTCACCAGGGGGTGAGGTTTCAAAAACCACATCGAGGGGACTGACCCCCTAGACTCCCCATCAAGGGCAGAGGCGGTAAGCCTTCAATCTCCACCCCTGCTCAGGACAGGCCTCTGCACCTGAGGCCACGGCCCTGCAGGACAGCCCACATTCAAGGATGGTCCGGGCTGCAGCAGAAGGACCTGATGCTTCTCACCTCGAAAGGGCCTTCGAGCTCTAGAGCCCTCTGCCAGGCTGAACCAGGCTGCCCTGAGCCTGGGCTCCGCTGAACAACTTCTGCCGAATCCTGCTTCCCTCCTCTCCCTTTCCTGGGGCTTGGTTCCCAAGGGCACCCTGGATACAGCCCCAGCTCATCGTACCACCTCGGGTCAGCTTCCCGGAGGCCCAGCCTGGGACTCCAAGATGTAGCACGTGTGTCCCTAGAGAGTGCTGGACGCTCTCAGAGACAACGCTTGAGGAACAGCCACAACCCGACGGCAGACTCAGGGGGAAGCACAAGGGCCGCCCCGGGGTCCAGAGCGGTGAAGACCCCCTCAGTGTCCAGGGAGGACAGGTCCTGGGGCCCGGGGTGCAGCCAGGGGAGAGGACAGGGCAGGGCCTGATCAGCAGAGCACTCACCTGTGCACGCACACCCGTGTGCTGCTGGGGCAGCCCTCCAAACCCAGAGAATTGGAACAACCCTGTCCACATGTGGGAAGGAGACACACAGGCCGGCTGCCCAGGAGGCAGTGCTGGGCACGGCATTTCGGTCATCAGATGTCTGAACAGCCATGCCATCTGGAGAGACATGGCAAACCATCACCCCCATCTGCTTGGACCCCAGCCCCTGGGCTGTAGGAGCCCCTTGGCCACCTGAGGTCCTAGGAGCCTGTGAACGCAGCTGTCACATTACAGATGCCCAAACCCCCGTCTCTGTGTAGCTGCCATGTCCTGAATCCAGGAGCCTCTGCCTGGGGACCGAGAGAGACCCCAGCATGCTCGGGCGGCAGCAGGGGTGGCGAAGGCTTGGCCCCTCCAGCTGGGGCAGAAGACAGGCATCAGAGAGAGGCTTCGGGGTCACTGTGGAGGCGAGGGGGCCCTCAAGGGCACGGAGAAGCTGAACTTGGAGGTAGAGGCTGGGAACAGGGGGGCGGGGGAGGCTGGTCTCTCCTGAGTTCACCCTGGGATGCTCCATCAGGGACGGCAGGGCCAGAGGAACAGAGCAGAATGCCTCTGGCCAAGAGCCAGGGAGACATAGGGAGGCAACGCGTGCCTTGGCCTCTCCACTGTGTTCTTATCTCCATTCCTTGGAACAAGCTGTGTCCCCGACTGTGAGGCTTCGGAAGGCTCGCTCTCCCACCACCCTTTATTAGATAATAAGCAGGCTAGATAAGCACCAATCCAGAGCTCCTCGGGAAGTCCCAGAACTTGTTCAGGGACCCAGACTCTCTCTGTCTCTAGGATCCCGGGATGTGTTCTCTCCTGGTGGTCACAGGATGGCTGCCAGGACACCAGGCATCATGTCGCCATTCCAGGCAGGAAGGAAGAGAACAGGCTAAGTAACAAAAGATGTTCCCGAAGCCCCAGGCTGGAATTCTGCTCACATTCTCATGGCCAGCACTGAGTCATGTGGCCACCCACATGGTAACCAAGCCTGAGGAGTCTGCATTTTATCCAGACATGATGCGCCCCTCCTCCATCACAAAACCAGGGTTCTGCCTGATGTAAAGAGAGAAGGGAATACTGGGTAGGAGGCTCAGCCTCTTCCAACTGTGGAGGGTGGGTGGGAAGGCTCGGAATGGAGGCGGGAGCCCAGGGAGGGGGCCAGGCAATGGCCCAGATGACAGCTGGGAAGACCTTGGGGATGGAGCAGGGGGAGCAGACAGTACGCCCCACAGCAGGGCCGCCCCACACTGGTCCATGGGACGAACGAGCTGGAGAGGCCGAGGCTGCGGGCGGGTTCCCCCGCAGCCCGTGACCTTGCGAAGCTGGGTGTGTGGGGCCATCCGCACACCCCCTCGCCCCGTCCCCGGCCACCCTCATGCGTCCCCCACCCCGCCTCTCCATCCTCTCGCCCCAAGGGGCCTCCTGGCCTCTCCTTGGCATCCTATCCTGAGTGCCCAACCCAGGCCCGGCCCAGGCCCAGAGGAGGGCGGGCAGGGGCAGCCTGGGCGGGATGGGCCCAGGGTGGCGGTGTGGGCCTGCAGCTGAGGCTGGATCCGTCCTTTTATAAAGACTCCCACGTCCACTCCCTTCCCTGTGTGGGTGGCATGCACACGTTGAAGCCACCTCGGACTGGAGGACTGTGGCCATGGGTGCTTGGGTGGTTTTCTTAGTATTCTCCTAGGTTTAACACTTTAGTCCAGTTGCTCAGTTGTGTCTGACTCTTTGCGACCCCATGGGCTGCAGCACGCCAGGCCTCCCTGTCCATCACCAACTCCCAAAGTTTACTCAAACTCATGTCCGTTGAGCCGGTGATGCCATTCAACCATCTCATCCTCTGTCAGCCCCTTCTCCCGCCTTTAATCCTTTGGCATTGGCCAAAAGCTATGCCTCAGAAGCCGCCCAATCTACAGCAGCTTTGCAGCTCTGCCTTCTTCCCTGGCCGGGGTGGGACTGTGTGTGAGCGCTGGTGGGGGGAGCAGAGCGCCCTGGCCGGGATCTGAACCGGACTTTCTCCCTGCTGTGCCCCCCTGCCCCCCGCAGTCAACAGCAGCAAGGCCCTGACGGGGGCATTGGTTTGCCTGAAGCCGCCTCCGTCTCCCTCTGCGGCAGCCCTGCCTGCAGCCCTGCCTGCAGTGCGCCCACCTCTGCCACCTCCACAGCCCCAGCCCCGAGAGAACACACGGTCACATGCAGCTTGCACACGTGTGCCTGTGTACATATACGCCACACATACATATGCACATGCAGACACATGCACAGACACACACACACCACACGTGCCTGGATGTACGTGTACACACATCACACACACATGTACACACGTGCGCACACACATGCACAGATACACACACCACACAAACATGCTTAGATGTATGTGTACACACATGTACACACACGTATGCACAGGTGCACACACCATATACATGTGCTCGAGTGTATGTGTACCCGCATTATACACATATATGTGCACACACGCATATGCCCAGGTACACACCACACACACATGCCCTGGTGCACACACTGTACACACACGTGTGTGTGCGCACATTGCATTCGCACATGCGTGTGTACATTACACACGTGTGCTTGTGTACACACCATTACACGTGTGCATGCTCACATATTCACATACATCCTCTTCTCCACACGCTCCCATGCCCACCAGAGTGCACACCCACCCTGCCAGGATGGCCTGGCCTGGCCCAGTGGCCCTGCTGTGGCCACACCACATGGCCGGTCTACTCTCCCTCCTCATCACACAGGGCAGGGCTGCCCACCCCACGTCTTCTCCCGCTGGGCCATCTCCTCCAGGCTCCTTCCCCGTGCAGGCGCCACGGTCCCGGCCCCACTCCAGCAGACTCCCCAGGCAACATCTCTGCTCTCGCCACCCCAGCACAGCCAAGACCCTCCACAGCTGGCGGGCCAGCGTCTTCTCCCGGCCGCTTAGGAGCAGTCTGGCTGCCCCTGTCTTTGTCAGAACGTTCTGGCTGTGTTTGGGGGTCCCAGCACCGCCCCCTCCTCCCACCCCCAGGGGCCTTCTCCGGTCGGAGTCAGAACTCCCCCGTCACTCCCTCCCTGCTCAGGGCCCAGGGTTCAGCCTCCTGCCCTTCCTCTGGAGGTGCCACAGCCCTGGGGCCTCTCCATTTCCGGTCCAGCTGTGTGTCTTAAGGCAGGTCACTGCACCTCTCTGGGTCTCAATGGCCACAGCTTAGCATAGGGACGCTGGACTCTGCCTCGGCTGTGCACTCGGCCTCGGCCCAATCATTCGTGCAGACGCACAGGGCACTCCAGCCTGCCTGCTGGGGGCTTGTGCCCAGCTTGTGGCAGGGAGGTCGTGGCCCCTCTCTGAAAACCCCTCTAGGGGTGGAAGCGTGGAGGACTTCCCAAAACTTCGGGACACTGGACAGACGAATAGGGGTTGATGATCCTGTCTCCCCAGCATGGGGGTCATGAGGATGGTGCCCATATGGTGTTTTTACCTTCAAAGGGAGGTATAGCAAGACTACTTTTCTGAGACATTAACAGCCACCCCTTTCAAACAAAAGCCCTCCCCAGGGTGCACGCTGGATGCTGGCTAAAAACCTCTTGGTTTTAGCTTAATCTCCAAAAGGGCTGGTTTGTGGACCTGGGTGTGGAAGGAGGCGTGGACCAGATGGAAGGAAATGGGTCTGGACAGAAACTTGCTGTCTGCAGAAGGTGCAGGTGGGACCCTAAAGCAGGAGACGCCCCATAAAAATCCCACTCAGCTGCATTGCTGCCAAATTCTCATTCCCCCAGATAGTTCCTCCATGTGTGTGCACACACACGTGAACACACATGTATGCACATGCATGTGCACTGTGAACACATGTATGCACATGTGTGCACACAAAGTACGCGTGCACTCACACATATCCACGTGCGTGTGCATGCACACAAACATGCATGCACATATCTGTGACACGTATGTGCACAGGACATGCGTGCATGCACATGTGTTCACACAGAGACTTCAAGATGACTTTTGCAATGCCAGGTTCCAGCTGGAAGCACTCCGGGTGACCGGGGTGCTCAGGGCGTGGAGTGGCATCCTTGTTAAGGAGCATCAGGCAGTCTCATGTTGCCCTCATGTGCTGGGACAGGGTGGGGGGCCTTGGTCCCTGTTACCTCATTCAGCGCACACAGAACCCACCATACACGCTGTGGGGAGGCACCACACACCTGCGTCTTCCAGTCACACACTGTACATGTGCCGCAAAAGGTCACTCTGGCTCCTCCTCCCCACCCTGCCTCTTTCTGTCCATACACCTCACAAAGTTGAGGCGACAGCCTGGCTTCAAGTCCCCGGCACACAGTTCAATGGCGGATGCCACATGGAGACCAAGGAACCCGGGGAGGGGAGGAAAGGCGGGGAGAACCCAGGAGGTATAAGGCTTACCCAGGTCCCAAGGATACACATTCGCAAGAGATTCCAGAATCCCCAGCAATGTTCACTGATACAACGATGGGGGAAATTGAGCTGTTGTCCTGGGCAGTAACTGAAAGATGCAATCTAGCAGAAACTCATTATCCTGCAAGTATTTCCAATGAAATTACCCCAGAAAGGGTGCTTCAGATTTAATGACCTGCCCCCATCGCCACGCTGAGTTTCACACGATGGTTAGTGCCCAGCGCCCATGTTCAGAGTTCTCCACTTAACAAATACTCACTGAAAGCTCTGCTCCGCCCTAGGCCCTGCCCTGGGCACTGGTGCTTCAGCCGTGGCCAAGACACGCAGGACCGACCCCAGCCTCACGGGGCTAATGTTTTAGAGGAAAACAGTGAAAGGCATGCTGGGGAGGTTGCTCCTCTTTCATCTGTTCTCTTAGCAGCTTGGGAAGAGCAGCCGTGGGCCCAGCCTCTGCCTTTACTATGGCCTGCACGCAGTAGGTGTCTTGGGTTGAACAAATGAATAAACAAACAGAAACTAAAATGAGACCTGCGGAACCAATGTGCCAGATAAGAAGAGGGTAAGCCAGACACAAATCATCAAGAACCAGCTGCAGCCCAGAAGTAGCTGATCCATCCCAGCCCTGCTTTACTCTCCAGCTGAATCTCTCTCTTGTGGGCTGCTTTCTTTCTTTGGCAGCATTGCAGTTGTAGCAAAACAAACACAAGTGCTCAGCGACTTCAGTCGTGTCTGACTCTTGGCGACCCCATGGACTGCCAGCCTCCTCTGTCCGTGAGATTGTCCTGGAAGAACACAGGAGTAGCCACTTCCTTCTCCAGGGGATCTCCCTGACCCAGGGATCAAACCCACCTCTCCTGCATTGCAGGTGGATTCCTTACCACTGAGCCATCAGGGAAACTCCCCCGCCAAAAAAAAAATTATATATATATATATATATATATATAAAAGACCGTCAGGAAAATTTGAATTTCAGATTAAGTGACATGATTTTTAGTAACAAATATGTCCCCTACATTATTTGGGACATACTTATACTAAAAGTGACTCCCTGTTTATCTGGGATTCACGTTTAACTGGGCACCCCATGTTTTACCAGCCCACTCTCTTCCCAAGTGAGGGCAGGAGGGCCTGGGCGGGTCAGCAGAGGATGGGCTGGTGGTTGAGAAGGATCTCTCAGGACACACCTTTTGTTCTGTACGTGAGTTACTTAACTTTTTAATTAGTTATTCTCATTGTGAGACTCACAGTTAACATTAGGGGAAGCTGATGTTTGGCCGTTCTGAAACTATCCCACGGTTAATCACAGAGAGAGAGGGATGCTTGGCGGGGTCCGGTGCTCCTGAGCCCACGCTTCAGCAAGTGCGGGGCTAGAAGGGGAGCTCCTCCCCCCACGGGGGCCACCTGGGTTCCATCTTTCCATCTGGGGCTGACATTCCCTATTTCTGAACTTGCCCAAGAACTTCCGGTGTGAGCTGGAGTGTGACTCTCCTCCACCCAACACGTTGCCACCAGTGAGAGGGTGTCCATACGGTCATGTGTACACGTGCGTTCACAGCATCACCACCCACAGAGGCCAAACGGTGGAAACCACACTCCTCCACATGGGATGAACGGGTGAACTGAACATGGTCCATCCACATGGTGGAATACTATTCAGCCACGAAAAAGAGCAGGGTTGATGTCGGCTGCAACATGAATGAAACTCCAGGACAAGATGCTCAGCCGGACACGAAAGGCCACACCCCATGGGATTCCATTCCTATGAAATGTCCAGAACAGGAAATGTGCTGAGACAGAAAGCCGGTGAGAGCTGGTGCTCAGGGCTTGGGCGGCGGAATGGGATTGACCAAGGCTAAACGGCGCAGGTTTCTTTTCGAGATGATGAAACTGGTCTATAATTGACTGTGGTTGCACAACCATCGAATATATTAAACCTGTTTAATTGTCTGTTTAATGGGTGGATTAAATGGTACGAGAATTATGCCTCAATAAAACTGTTAAAATTTCTTTATTAATTTTTACTGGAGCATGGTTGCGTTACAATGTCATGTTTAAAAAAATTTTAAAAAAAGACGCCATGGCCTGTGTGTGCCTAGCCTCCTCTCACCCCCGTCCCGCCAGCCAGGCCCCTCCTGCCTTCGTGGCCCCCGCCTCCTCCCGGAATTCTCTCCCCCAGGTTCAGCTGCCTCACCCTGTCCCTGGGGGCTGCCCATGCCCCCCACCCTCCCCCGAATCTTCTAACACATGCAGCAGGCAGGTGACTTGTTTCTTGCTTGCCATCACTTCTCCCCGCTGGATCATAAGCCCCGCTCAGGGAAGAGGGGCTGTCTCTGTTGTTGCCAGCTGTATACCCAGCTCCAGAGACAGGGCCGGGTACCCACCCAGAACTTAAAAATGTATTTGGGAAACGGAGAAGATAGGGGCGGGTCGGAGGGAACAGAAGCGAGGACCCTGAGTCCCTCCAAAGGAAGCAATGACCAGGAGTGTCCTCCAGAAATAAAGCAGAGGGGCCTGGGGATATGGTGGCCCCCAGCTTCCCACAGGCGTCCACGCGCAGGTCAGAAGGGCGGGTTCCATCGCACTCCCTACTCTGAGCCACGGCACCCCCGCCATGGGACCTCCCTCCATCCACTCCCCCAATCACACTGCCACCACCCCGGGCCAGGCCACCAAGCACCGCCTCTCCGATGAGTAGGTCTTAAAGATGCCAAGGGAAGCCCCCTGACAGTCAGTAGCTCCTTAAAAGTGCCAGCATCTGCAGGTGGGCGGTGGGCGAGGGTCCTGGGGGGCTCTGCCTCCCTGTAGGCAGAGTGGGCACAGAAAACTGCAAGGCGGTTTGATTTCTCCTCACTCCCTCCGTCTTCCAGGTTGCAAAGCCTCTTCACCCACGTTGTTTTTATTTAAACCTTATGCTGGGAATTGTGCATAACGACCTCCACGTTAGAGGCTAGCGTAGATGTGGAGACGGGACCAGGCGTCTGGCCCCGGGGTCTCGCATGCTCCACCCCCAGAAGGCAGGTGGTCAGCATGGACGTGGCTAGCCCAGCCTGTGGGCAACACCCAGGAGAGGACTCGGAGGAGCACCTCTGCTTGGGAGGAAAAGTTGGCAGAGGTCTCCATCTGCACACTGAAAAACCAAAGTTAAAATATTGTATCAAAAAACAAGAAAGGTTTTCATACACGAATCCCTGCGGATGATAAACTTCCATGAGGTGCCCGGAAAGGCAGCTATTTTTACTGCAGCCATCTTCAGAGTGGGCTCGCACATAGGAGATGACAACCACGTGGGGCCTCTGGCGCCCACGGTCGGCTTTTCATTTCCACTCTTGTTTGGGCTCTGCCGTCAGAGCGCTCCCTGCAAGGACTTCGTGACTTTCCTGCCAGCCTGCTTCTCCCACTGTGAGGTCTGCCGGACCTGCAAGTCCAAAATCTGTCCTCTTGGCCCACGACTCGCTCGAGCCCAGGCTCAGAAACCAAGCTAGGTCCCAGAAGGTCTCCAACAATTGGGCCCCTGAGCCAGGGGCGGGGTGGGGGGCTCTGGGATCTGAGTTCTGAGGACCACGGAAGCCTGGACTTCAGGGGGTCAGCTTCCCCAGCTGCCCAGAACTGCTAAATAAAGACCCAGAGGAAGGCAGCCCCTGCCGGAGAGAGCAGCAGAGGCAGCCCCCACCCTCAAGCTTGGCAGAGCCGGGAGCCAGCCCAACACCTGGCCTTGCTAATTACACGTGCCATCAACTCCCTCCCTGGAGCCAGTGTGAGCTGCATTTGTCAGCTGCAAGTGCAGCCAAAAATGTCTCAAACCAGCTGCATGGGGGATCCTTTTCTAAAGAGCAGCCTGGTGAATTGGGCTCTGCGGACCTGAACTCTGGCAGTCAATCGCATGACTCACTAGGTGATCTCAGCAAGGCGCTGCATCCCCCTGTGACTAAGTTTCCCACCTATAAAAGGGAGCTGATGTTCGAGGCTGCTTCTCAGCGCCCATGAGGAAGTGATGAAGTAACAGATGAGATAGCACACCAGAAAGTCAAAGTGCTGCTCAGAGGAACGGTTGGCATCTCCCACCCAGCATCACTACCTGCCCATCCATTTCCACCTCCTGCTCCGGACTCCAGCTCCCTGAGGACAGAAACCTCCCCTTCCTCATCTCTTCGCCCCTGACACCCAGCACCAGGCCTGTTGTTGCTGTTCAGTCGCTCAGTCGTGTCCAACTCTTTGCGACTCCATGGACTGCAGCACGCCAGGCGCCCCTGTCCATCACCAACTCCCGGAGCTTGCTCAAACTCATGTCCATCGAGTCAGTGATGCCATCCAACCATCCCATCCTCTGCCGTCCCCTTCTCCTCCTGCCTTCAGTCTTTCCCAGCATCAGGGTCTTTTCCAATGAGTCAGCTCTTCACATCAGGTGGCCAAAGTACTGGAGCTTCAGCTTCAGCATCAATGAGGTGCTAGGCCTGGAAGGTGTTAAAAACCTGGGTGGGTTTATACCCGAAAGAACCGAAAGCAGGGACTAGAACAGATATGTGCAGATCCATGTCCACAGCAGTGTTATTCACAAGAGCCAAGAGATGGAAGCAACTCATGTCCCCAGATGGATGAATGGATCTGCAAAATGTGGTCCAACCACACAGCAGAACAGTCTTACAAAGGAAGGGAGTTCTGACACATGCTACGGCACGGATGAACCTTGAGGGCCTTCTGCTCAGTGAAGTAAGTGACTCATAAAGACAGATCCACTTGTAAAAGTATGGTTCCTCTCATATAAGTCCTCAGAGCTGTCAAATTCCTGGACACAGAAAGTAGAATGACGGGCACCAGGGGCTGGGGCTGGAGGAGCAGGGGGTGATGTTTGATGGGGACAGAGGTTCAGTTCGACAAGATGGAAAAACTCCGGAGGTGGATGGCCATGATGGTTGTGCAACCATGTGAATGCACGTAATGCCACTGAACGCACGCCTAATGGCTGAGGTGGTTTTAGGTTATGGGCGTTTTATCACAATTTTTTAAAACCTGGAACGCAGGGCTTGAAACACACTGAATGGGAGGCATTAAGCAACTTCGGCAAACAAAATAGGGAAGCCCAAAGCGACTTGTCTGCCATTACAATCACTCTTGGAATTGTAACAGGAGTCCTGCTGTGTTTGGCCTTTGCAAATCGCTAGTTGGGAACCAAGCCTGCTCCATAAACGCACTGGGGCCTTGGAGCCACAGTGGTGGAACTGCCTGCAATGAGGCCGTGCCTGTTGAGTATCATTTAATCCCCGCACAAAAGGTAGAGCTGACGCTCATCCCCAGTGTAAACTTGGCAAAGCCGCGGCTCGGGGTGCGGAGTGCGTCTGTAGCACCAAGAACACACAGCAGAGAGCCCAGCCCCCACACTTTCTGGCTGTTTCTGCATCTACCCCATAAACAATGCTAACAGCGGAGCATCTTTGGATTCGGAGAGAAACCTTCCACGTTTTGTTTACCAGCTTGAGTGGGGCGCAGCTTTTTTCAGCACACGTGTTTTAGTTTAGCCGTTTTAAATATATATTCTAACAAGAAAATTTCATTCACATGGAAGGTAGAATTCCATGAATCAAAAATGTGCAGTGCCTTTGGTTATTTACAGAGAACTTGTACAGTCCCTGATTTATTTGGTCTTCAAAACCACCTGGGAGGCAGGATTCACCTCCTGTCAGGGGTGGGGTAGGGATGGTGGTAAGATCTCAGCCTTCCTCCCACTGGACAGGGCTGACTCTGGCAGAGCCAGGACCAGCTCAGCACGTGCACCTCCCAATCCCAGGAGCCAGACCTTTCCTTGTCACCTGGCTGCCTCTCACCTTCTCGACCTCTGACCTCCATGCTCCTTTCACACCTGTGTCATCACCCCGCCTTCAGTGCCTACCTTAGAGAGAACTGGAAGCACCCATAAAACCATAACACAAGGGCGGGCTCATTCAGCCTGGAACCCTGAGCGAGCCGTGTTAAGTCGCTTCAGTCGTGTCGGACTCTTTGCCACCCCATTGACTGCGACCTGCCAGGCTCTTCTGTCCATGGGCTTCTCCAGCCAAAAATACTGGAGTGGGTTGCCATGCCCTCCTCTGCCCTCCTCCAGGGGATTTTCCCAACCCAGGGATCAAAACCGACAGAGCCCACCAACTGGATAGAACCCTCGTCTCTGTCTCCTGCATTGGCAGGCAAGTTCTTTACCACTGGCGCCCCCTGGGAAGCCTCTGAGCGCCTCTGAGCAGAGGGGAAGGATGGGAGGGAGGCCAGGAGGCAGGGGGAGGAGGGAAGGAAGGAGGGGGAGAAGATTAGGGGCAGAAGGCCAGCCTAGTATCGACCTGGCAGGGGCATTGCACATAAATCTCTAATTGCTGGTCATTTAGGCAAAGTAAAGCAGTATCAAATCTGCATCACAGGAGCCAGGAAAGGAACACACAAGAATCCCCAAGGCCAACAGCAGCAGCGGGTGGATGAATCCCAGCCTGGCCTTTGGGGAGCCCGTGGACAAGCGGAGAGCAGACGGCGCACTGGTGGAGCGAGCGCTTCCCTGACGACCCACCCGCCAGCCTGCTCAGACCGCAGACAACCGGGGAGCTCCCACGGATCACTCCATCCTCCTACGCTCCCCGCCAGGTGGGGGCCAGAAGGTAGCAGAAGTGGGGGTGGGGGGGCGGTGGCGTGGGGGGAACCTGTGGGATAGGGGGGACCCAGAGCCCCGAGCCCCCCACCCCCAGCACTGACCCGCCTCTCCCTGGTGGGAGGGGTCAGGGAGGCTCCGGGGTGTTGATGGGGCCTGAGGCAGGAGACAACGAGCCTCCCCACCACCCACACCCCCCAACCCCCGTGGAGTGCAGAGCAGGGCATGGGGCCGGAGCCAAAACCCATTCCTCGGCCTGGTGTTTAGGGAGTAAAGCAGGGAAGAGCTGACCTCACAGAGGAAGCTGAGGACCAGACCCTGGGCCCCCGAAACTGGGAAGCAGAGGTGCTTGCGTGCTAAGTCGCTTCCGTCGCGTCTGACTCCTCTTTGGGAACACGGACTGTAGCCCACCAGGCTCCTCTGTCCATGGGATTCTCCAGGTAAGAACACTGGAGCGGGTTGCCATGCCTTCCTCCGGGGTATCTTCCTGACCCAGCGGTGGAACCTTTGTTTCTTCTGTGGCCTGCATGGCAGGCGGGTTCTTTGCCCCTAGTACCACCCGGGAAGCCAGAGAAGCAGAGGTAATCTCCTGTAAATGTAACGAGGGGGCGTGGCAGGGTGAGGCAGCTGGTTGCCAAGGTGCAATGTGCCTTTTAGAAAGATGCTCGGGGTACCACATAGAAGGTAGGTTAGAGGAGAGGTGACCCAGTAGCTGCTGTCTTAGACCACTAGGACGGTGACCACTGGGCTGGACACACTCAGTGAACCGTTCTGGAGACTTCCCTCCCCGTGATCATAGAAGCTGTGCTGCAGGTGCTCAGAGCAGGTGCCACTCTGCCCTATGACCATCACTAATAAAGAAGCGCTCACCCATTGCTTCACACCAGCAGGGGAGACAAAAATAGCAAGCGATCCAGATAATCCTGGAGGAGGAAATGGCAGCCCGCTCCAGTATTCTCACCTGGGAAATCCCATGGGCAGAGGAGCCTGGTGGGCTACCATCCATGGGGCCGCAGAGAGTCAGACATGACTGAGCGACCGAGCAGAGACACGCAGGTAAACCAACAGAAGCTGCCACAAGAGAGGGCACACAGCACTCCAGCACTCGGTACTGCACCCATAAAGAAGAGGGGTCTCCTGTGAACTGAACGTTTTTGTCCCCCAAAAATTCATACGTTGAGGCCCTAACATCTCGCCCCCCCCTCCTTGCATGAGGTGGTATTTGGAGGTGGGCCTTTGGGTGATTAGGTCATGAGGGTAGGGTTCCTGATGGGATTTGTGCCCTCCTCAGAGGAGGAGGAGACACACACGGAGAAGGCAGCCATGCCCAGGGTAGGAAGAGAAATCCCCTAGGAGCCCGACCACGCTGGCCCCCTGGCCTTGGACCGGGGTGTCCAGAGCTGTGAGAAGTAGCCTGGGCCGTCTGAGCCCCCAGTGGGTGGAGTTTCGCTGAGCTAAGACAGGCATGACCGCTGCAGCCTGGGATGTCAGCAGAGGGCCTTCTGGTCCAAGGTCACCTGCTCATGCTGAGGTGCACAGCCCAGGGGACTGTCCCCATCTACAGATGAGGAACTCAGAGCAGGAGAGTGACCAGTGCAAAATCACAGTTACCGAGGGGCAGACACAACCCTCTGTAAGATACTTCGCATAGACTGAGAGACCCAGGCTCAAATCCTGAATCACCCTGTAGCCGCATCACCCCAGGAAACTGACTTAACCGTGAGCCTCAGTTTTACTCATCTGTAAAATAGGGACACTAATATTTACCACAAAGAGTTGTTTTGACATGTGAATGAAATTACATGTAAGAAATGCTGCTGTAAACCGCCAGGTCGCAGGCATCGATGAGTTGTCATGACAGCACTTTACTTCATGAGAAAAGTTTTTTTTTTTTTTATTGAGACCCTCTGGAAGAGCTCCCAGCCATCCTTCAAAGCCCCACCCCAACATCCCCACTCTGGGAGAATTTTCATGACTCCTCCATGCAGGATTCCAGGGTACAGATTCCAAGCACAGCTCCCCCACAGCATGGCAATGATGTGCCAACGTGGCTGGCCCCTCCAGCCCGCGCTCACAGAGGCAGGGGCTGGCACCAGCTCTATGCCTGGTTCCCACAAAGGGGCTCAGAAATGCTTGCTAAATTAATGCAAAAAAAGAAAATGACATTTACTTAGCTCCTACTTGCCATCAGACCCTTAAGCTGACGTAAACCCTGGAGCCCTCAGGGCAGATCCCAGTCTTTGGCCAATAATTATGAATGCTGGGTGCCCCCATCACTTCCGGCGGAAGCTTCAGAACCAGGGCAGGACACCTCGTCCCCTTGTCCTTCCGCAGAATCTCCGGCAGGACTCTGGCTCCCGGGCGGCCAGGGTTCCGGAGCCGAGCGGACAGCGTTGGTGCCCACGCTCAGTCACTGATGCTCGGGCCTCCCTGCAGAAGCCCTGCTCTGTCTCTGGGTGTCTGGCCTGGGTTTCTTCACAGGCAGATAAAAAGGCTGGGCAACCCATTTCCAGGACCCACAGCTTCCTCGCCCAGGACTAGATAACCTTGCGCTTGGGTGGGGCGGTCCTACACCTTCTCCCACGGCCCTGTAGGAGTGAGCCTGCTGTCCACGGGGTCGTCAGCCCCAAAGAAAGCAACCTCACGTGCCTCCTTCCCTCCCTCTCTCTTTCCCCTACTGGCTATCATCTCCCAGGTAAACTGCCTGCCCCGCAAAGCTTTATCTCGAGGACTGCTTTTGAGGACCCCAACCTCAGACGAGGGATGAGAAGGACTTCTCGCGGGGCCCTCATATTTCCTCCTCATGTTTGAGCAGGAAATAAACCTTTGCTCTAAGCCTCTGGGGCTGGAGAGCTTTTTGTTACAGCAGCAAAACTCAGCTGAGCCGAGAACTGTGATCCCGTTTGGAGATGCAAACGAAAGGCTCAGGGAGCCAGTGGCCGAGGAGGCTTGGCTGGCAGAGCTGCCCCATTGTAGGGTGGACGCTCTTAACCACCTACCAGTGCAGGGTGGGGTGTGGGGAGACGGTGAGTCCCCCCAGTCCCCAGGTCCCCAGACCCACGTGGCACTGGGAGCGGCCAAGGCTCTCCAGCTGGTCCTCGCTCTCCTACACCCTGTGGGCGCTGCTCCCCTCCCCCTCGAGGACCGTTTCTGCTCTTGAGCCAGACCTTGCAAACCAGCACACAGACCCTGGCCCGGGGTCTGGAAAAGACGACAGTCTCTGCGGGTGTTCACAGTCTCCTCCCAACAGAGAGTATCCTCTTTCTCTTCCACCCGGGGATCGCCCATCAGCCTCTGCCCACAGGACCCCTTGAGATCAGCCTTGGTGCCCCTACTTTGGAGCCTCCTGAGGACGGGGTTCTGTCTTTGGTGGGGAGTTTGGAGGGAGTAGATCTCTCCTCAGACCCTCCTTGGTCAGCTGAAGGACCATTGCCAGCTGTTTGTTTTCCAGAGTTTGCAGTTTTCTTGGCAGCTCCATCCAGGCCTTGGAAATTCTCAAGGTGTTTTTGTTAAGTACTCTTTGAGCTTTAATGAGAGAGGAGACAGAAACAGGGTGAGACAGACAGAGAGGAGACACCTGAAGCCCCCCTTGGAGCTGATTTACCTTTCACAGCCTTGGGGACAGGGACCAGCCTGAGGGTGGGTGGAGGGCTACAGAGATTTGCTTAACCATTTGAAAGCCAGGGGCTGGACGAGCCCACCCCTGACCCTTGGGTCTGGCTCAAAGGCTGCATTTTTCAAGGCTCTTTCTCTAGACACCCTGGCCAGAGCGCAGATGGTGTATAAAATTTTCCTGGCTGGATTTCCATTGTCTGTTCATTTTCCGGCCTCCCCAGGGACTGAGAGGTTCTTCCTGTGGCCACAGTGCCTGACCAGAGCTGCCAGTCCTGGACACGTGGAGAGCTCCCCATCACAGGAGGTGTGCAAGCCAGGGATGCCTCCAATGGCTCCCAGGGTCTTGATAGCCACCTGCATGTAACACCATTTAAGTAAAATCTCACCGGAGACCCCCCTGCCAGAGTCTCAGTTCCAGCATCTGCCAGGGGAACGTGATCAGGCGTGGACAGTGGTAGCCTGGGGCCAGTCCCCATCAGGTGTGGCCTATGCACACAGGACCAGGTCACCCATCCTCTTTGCTTTGTCTTTACAAGGCACAAGGGCATCTCCTGCCTAGGTAAGGCTACGCAAGCCTGAACTTTGCATTACCTGCTGGCCACCGGCCACCACGCTATCCTGACCCCCACATCGAAAGCTGGCAGACAGCACCTGGAGCTTTCAGCATCTCAAAGGCAGGGCCACCCATGAAAGGGATGAGTTGTGATTGGTCCACACCAGTCCCGGCACCACATCCCTCTGGCCTGTGATTGGTTAAAGGGTGGGCATGTGACCCAGTGATAACCAATGAGAGGCAAGGGGACTCTGCCCGCAAAGCTCCCCTTCTTGACCTCAAGGTCTTTCTGTCCTACGTCTTTCTGCCTGGGATGTGGATGTGATGTCCAGAGACACAGCAGCCTCACTCCTGGCAGCTTCATGCAGCAGCTTGAAATCACACCAGGGGCCGCTCCCCCCGTGCACTTTCCTCTACATAACCTCAAGACCACACCCTCCTACAGATGAGGAAACTGAGGCTCAGAGTGGTTAAGCAATGTGTCCAAGGCCACACAGGAAGGGACAGAGCCTGTTTCAAGGAAACTAACAAACAAGACTTCTCTCCCTCTACAGCCACCCCAGAGCAGCTAGCTGCAGGGTCCGGATCTGGGGCCAGTTCCTGGGCTTCTCAGGGGGTGCACACTTCTGGAATATGTGGCTGCATCTTCACCCCAGTACACGGCCCTTCAGGGTCAAGACCAGTAACAGTGACCTCAGGGCTTCCCTGGTGGTTCAGCGGTTCCTGATCTGGAAAGATCCCACACGCCACGGAGCAGTTAAGCCCGTGAACCACAACTACTGAGCCAGTGCTCTAGAGCCCGGGAGCCGGAACTGCTGAGCCCACGAGCCCTAGAGCCCGCGCTCCACCAGCAGAGTCACCACCGCAGTGAGAAGCCCACGCGCTGTAACTAGAGCGTAGCCCCCCCGCCACCACGACCAACGGAAACACCGGAGCAGTCGGGCGGGACATGGCTGGCCGCCTGCTCCGGCCGGGGCAGCCTTCTTTGGGCTCCGTGTGCACCCAGTGGAGCTGCTAAAAGGTCTCGAGAGAAGAGCAGGGAGGGGAGCTGGAGCCAGGGGCCACCCTGCTCCGCCCCTCCGCACACGTGGGGACCCAGATGGGGTCCTGCCCCTCACTGGTGCAGCCCAGGCTCCGTTACCTGCAGGACCTCCTCCAGGGGGAATGTTTGGGGCAGGACAAGGGCATGAGTGTTGGAGTCTGATGGACCCAAGTTTTAGCCCACCTCCACCCCTCCCTGGCTAGCAACACCCCCTGCCCCTCGTCTAACACTGACTTCTTCCCTTAAAGACCCTGGGAAAACAGCACCAGCCCACAGGAGGCTGTGCAGGTTCAGGGAGGGGGCAGGTTTCAGCAGTGCAGGGGGCTCAGAGCAAGTGCTCTGTACACAGCACCAGTCACGCTTATTACTATTTTAATTTATTTTTTTGGCTGTGGTGAGTCTTTGTCGCTGCATGGGGGTCCCACAGAGGAGGTCCTAGAGAGCGGGTCTGATATATATGCCACTTCTCTGACTGTCCCACCTGCAGCACTCCGAGGGCAGGGCAGGGTGTCTTACCACCTCCTCCAACACCGGAATCCACAGCAGAGCCGGGCACTGGCCAACACCCATAGTGTGTTGAATAGGCGTCTTCACTGGGGTGGACAGATACCCAGAACATGTGCAGGTGGACAGTCGGGCCCGGAAGGACTGGGCAAAAATGCGGGTTCCAGGAGCTGTGAGTCAGGTCCGCACACAGGCTGTCACCAGGCTCAGGGCTCACAGATGGAGCCCTCTGCTCCACGCCCCGAACAGCTCCCCAAACCTGGACCCTCCGCGGCACCCCACCGTTGTCTACAAGATAGAACTCTGCCACATTGTTGTTGCTCAGTCACTTGTTTCTGACTCTTTGTGGCCCCACAGACGGCAGCCCGCCAGGCTCCTCTGTCCATGGGATTCTCCAGGCAAGAATACTGGAGTCGGTTGCCATGTCCCTCTCCAGGGGATTTTCCCAACCCAGGGATCAAACCTGTGTCTACTGCACTGGCAGGCAGGTTCTTCAGCACTGAGCCACCAGGGAAGCCCACATGAACTGCCTCGTATGTTCTTTCTGAGGAATCGTCGCCTGCACTGTGGCCAAACGCAGAGTATTTCTTCTCAGAGCTCCAGGGGCTATTCAGCTGCCTTTCTGTGTCTGATGACCAGGTGTTTTCTTTCCTTTGCTTTGTTCCTGCCACACAAGCGTCCCTGCTGAGATGGCTCCGTGACCCAGGGGCACGTCCTCTGCCTCGGGTCCTGCAGGGGGGGTCACTCTGAGGGCATATTGTCACATTGTTCACTGGAAACCTTCATGAGCTTAGAGATATTTAACACACATCTTTTCTCAGCTGCACAAGGCAGCCAGAGTGCCTGCCCCTCCTCGGCTCTCTGGAGACAAATCCCAAACACCTGAGGTCATCCCTGTGGTCGGCGTCCATCAGCCCGCGTGCATTCCCTGCCGGCAGGAATAGAAATGCCCAAGCAGAAAGGAGTCCATCTTTCCCAGCTAAGGAGTATATTGAGTGTAATTGTTACATGGATTTTTCAAAATACAGTGTGTATGAGACATTTCCAGGAACAAAGAAGAATTGGAGGCAGCTTATTTAAATCATCTCTCTTGGGGCTTTCCTGATGGATCAGTGGTAAAGAATCCACCTGCCAGTGCAGGAGACACGGGTTCGATCCCTGATTCGGGAAGATCCCACGTGCTGCAGAGCCACTAAACCCGGGAACCACAGCTACTGAGCCCACGTGTCACAACTGCTGAAGCCCACGTGCCCTGGAGCCCATATTCTGCGACAACAGAAGCCATCAGAGCGAGAAACATGTGCACTGCAAAGAGGAATAGCCCCTGCTCTCTGCAACCAGAGAAAAGCCCACGCAGCACTGAAGACCCAGCACAGCCAAAAAAAAACTAAATAAATAAAAGCATTTTTAAAATGAGTAAATAAATCGTCTCTCTTGGCTAAACTCTTTGCAGAGATGGGGAGTGGGGGAACTACAAGGCATCTGGGGACTGACCTGGGAGCCACGGCTGGGCTGAGCTCCGTTGAGCCACGTTTATCACCTCGAAGCTAACTGCTTGCTCCTAGACAGGACCAGACACCTGGCAAACAGCCCGACCCGTGCAGTAAATCAAGGCTGGTGTGGAACTGAAGGTGGGGGCAGCTGGGAGAGAAGGCTGGACTCTGAGAGGGGGTGTCAGCGGCTTGAGGGGAGGCCCCTTGCAGCTCTCTCATTATCCTGACATGTGAGGGAATCAGCAGATTGAAGGAGGATCAGGTGAAGTAGAGGAGGAAGGAAGAGAAACTGGAGGGGGCAGTGACGGGGGAGGATGGGAGGAAAAACGGTTCCTTCTGTTCTGCTCAGCACACTGAGAGGAGGCACGCGGAGCCCACAGCCGCAGCCAAGACAAGCGCAAAGACCTTCCCCCTCTCACTCCTGGTGTGATCAGGGCCTTAATGAAGGAAGCCACAGAGAAAGACCTAAGCAGCCAGGGCAATCCAGGAATGCTTCCTGGAGGAGGGGACAGCCAGATTGGAAGCTGAGTTGAAAGATAGCTACCAGCCAGACTGGTTCAAAATTGGGAAAGGAGTATGTCAAGGCTATATACTGTCACCCTACTTATTTAACTTCTATGCTAAGTATGTCAAGTGAAATGCTGGGCTGGATCAATCACAAGCTGGGATCAAGATGGCTGGGAGAAATAGCAACAACCTCAGATACGCAGCTGATACCACTTTAATGGCAGAAAGCAAAGAGGAACTAATCAGCCTCTGATGAGGGTGAATGAAGAGAATGAAAAAGCTGGCTTAAAGCTTAGCATTCAAAAAACTAAGATCATGGCATCCAGTCCCATCACTTCATGGCAAATAGAAGGGGAAAAATCAGAAACAGTGACAGATTTTCTTTTCTTAGACTCCAAAATCACTGTGGACAGTAACTGTAGCCACGAAATTCAAAGATACTTGGTCCTTGGAAGGAAAACTATGATAAACCTACGACAAAACTATGACGGCATATTAAAAAGCAAAGACGTTACTTTGCCGACAAAGGTCCCTGTAGTCAAAACTATGGATTTTCCAATAGTCATGTATGGATGTGAGAGTTGGACCACAAAGAAAGCTGAGCACCAAAGAATTGATGCTTTTGAATTGTGGTACTGGAGAAGTCTCTTGAGAGTCCCTTGAACAGCAAGGAGATCAAACCAGTCAGTCATAAAGGAAGTCAACCCTGGATATTCATTGGAAGGACTGATGCTGAAGCTGAAGCTCCAATCCTTTGGCCACCTGATATGAAGAACTGACTCATTTGAAAAGACCCTGATGCTGGGAAAGATTGAAGGCGGGAGGAGAAGGGGACAACAGAGGATGAGATGGTTGGATGGCATCACCGACTCAATGGACATGAGTCTGAACAAGCTCCAGGAGATAGTAAAGGACAGGGAGGCCTGGAGTGCTGCAGTCTACGGGGTGGCAAAGAGTCAGACATGACTGAGCGGCTGAACAACAATACGACCATCAGCCAGGCAAAGGCCGCTTGGGGTCAGACGTCTAGGAGGAGAGGAAGGGATGCTCCAGGCTGGGACTCTGGAGAACAGAGGGTCTGCAAGATGTCAGTTCAGCATGCTGCTGGGGCCTGGAGGGCAAGGAATTGAGGCTGGCCATCCTAGGAATGTGAGCTTTAGCCCAGAGCCAGCAGGGAGCCACCCTTGGGTGGCAGAAAGGAACCACGTGGTCAGATGTTCCCAGGGGCCCAGCCAATGGCGCCTCACCTATGTTCTCAACCAGGGGCGATGTCAGGAAAACGACTTGGCAGATGGGAAACCAAAATATTCCCTCTGTGGCTGGACAAGTTGATTTTGGAGAATGTGTCTTCTATCTGTGGGCCAATGGGTCTCCTGACACTGGGCCCCAGGCCTCACAGTGTGGACAGGCCTCCTTCATGGGGCCCAGAGAAGTGTGCTCCGACTCTGCTGGCCGACCTCACACACTAGGACCGCCGCCTGTCAGTGGCTCAGAGCCCAGAAGCAGAAGTCTGAGTTAGTGCTTGTCAGGGCCCTGCAAAGACACAGAACCAGGGACAGATTTACACAAGAGCAGATTTATTAGAGGACTCGGTTCACAGGGTTGTGGAGGCTCAGAAGACCAACAGTCACACAGTTTGCAAGCTGGAGGCCCAGGAAAGCTGATGGTGTAATTCAGTCCGAGTGCAAAGGCCTGAGAATCCTCACCCTGCCTCTACCCCATGCCTGTCAATACGACTTTACTTGGAAATAAGGTCTTTGTAGATGTAATCCGTGACAATGGAGAATGGTGTGCCCTGATCCTATTTGACTGGTGCCCCTTGAGAAGAGGAACATTTGAACACGGTCACAGAGGAAAGAAAAGAAGGTCTGTTGTTTTAAGCCCCATGTATTAGTTTTCTGAGGCTGCCATAACAGAACACTGCAGCTTGATTGGCTTAATAGACGGAAATCTATAGATTCAGAATTCTGGAGGACAGAGGTGCAAGGTCGAGGTGTCACCAGGATGGCTCCTTCTGAGTCTGAGGGAGAACCTGTCTCCTGCCTCTCTCCCAGCTTCTGGGGGTTTGCTGGCGATCTCTGGGGCTCCTTGGCTTGAAGAAGCATCATCCCAACTTCTGCCTTCATCTTCACATGACATCTCCCCGTGTGTCCGTGTCCAAATGTCCCCTTTTTATAAGGACATCAGTCATATTGGATCAGGGCCCAGCCTGATGACTCATCTTTTTATTTTAGTTGAAAGATAACTGCTTTACAATATTGTATTGGTTTCTGCAGTACAACATGAATCAGCCATAGGTGTACAGGCGCCCCCTTCCTCTTGAACCTCCCTCCCACCTCCCACCCCTCCAGGTGGTCCCAGAGCACCGGGATGAACTCCCTGAGCCATACAGCATGTTCCCACCGGCTGTCTATTGTACACACGGTAATGTGCGTGTTTCCACGCTCCTCTCCTTTCGCCCTCCCTCTCCTTCCTCTCCCCCAACGTCCACAAGTCTTTTCTCTACGTCTGCATCTCCACTGCGGCCCTGCAAATATTTGATGATCTCATTTTAACTTGATTAATCTATAAAGACTATTTCCAAATAAGGTCACATCCTGAAGCCCTGGGGTTGAGACTTCAACATGTAAATTTTGAGGGAACACAATTTAATCCATCACATCTACTCAGAGTTCCAGAACGGGTTTATTTCTTGTCTTAATTGAAGATTTACAATGTTTAAGTGGGCCATAAAACTTTTCTGATTTTGTGAGAAGCATTTAAATTGTTGGTCTTGTATGTTTTTCTACTTAGAAGAAATTGAAACTGACTAAGCCATGGGTCACAGAGAGGTTTAATTCACTTCCCTTCCTCCTGATGCTCTGCCAGGATCTTCCTAAGCATGTCCATGCCCACATCTAGTGAAACTTTTCCAAGCCTATCCTAGGTTTTTTTTTCTTATATTATTGTCTTTAATTGTGGTAAAATATAGATAACATGGGGTTCCTGGTGGCCCTAGTGGTAAAGAACTCGCCTGCCAATGCAGGAGACGTAAGAGGTGACATCTCTGAACAGCTTGACTCAGCTGTCTTTAATCCTTTGGGGAGGTGGGGGTGAAGGGGTGCCCACCTGATGACTCGAAACTGGTTTGGGGTGGACTTGAGGGTTCCTGCGCAGTTTGCAGTCTGTTAGACTGATATTAGGACTCGCTCACGTTGCCTGAGTTCTGGCTGTGTTCGGTTGGGATTAATGCCCAGCAGGAGCACTGTTAGGAAAAGGATCCTGAGGTGAAAAATGGGCAGTAAACATCGCAGGGGAAGTCAGACGGCTGACTTTTGAAAAGCAAGATGACACCAGGGTTGAGGCTCCCAGAGCCAGGACACACACACACACAGACAAGACATTCACACAGATATACACATACACACAGAGGAACATACACAGAAAAGACACACACACAGGTATACACACAGAGGAACACACACACAGACACACTCAGGAGGGCGTGCTCTGTGTGCTGCCCCGTGTGCAGTGAGCAGCAGGGCCATCGAGACAGGCGTGAGAGAAGCCCGAGGCTTCCCTGTGGCCAGAAGGGACGGGGAGGGTGGTGCAATATGACAGAGCAGAGACAGGCAGAGGCCCAGGAGCCCACAGAGCCGCTTACACCAGAGGCCCGGGCAGGGGGTGGAGAAGCCCGCCAGGAGTGCCCGGCTCTCCCTGGGGTCCCGGCCCAGTAGGGCTCCAACTGGCTTTTCTGGCACCTCCGGACACTGGCTCTGTTCCTGCTGATGGGAGAATCTTCGGCTGTGAAAACTCCCCTTGGAGAACGTGCTCTCCAGCGTTCCACCTGAGGGAAAAGCAGTCAAATCCGCGAAGCCGCTTTAACTTGAGTCCCGGCAGGAACAGGGGCTTCCCAGGTGGCGCTGGTGCTAAAGAACATGCCTGCCAACGCAGGAGATGTAAACACACAAGCGGCATCCCTGGGTCGGGAAGATGCCCTGGAGGAGGAAATGGCAGCCCACTCCAGTATCCCTGCCTGGACAATCCCACGGGCAGAGGAGCCTGGGGGGGCTACAGTCCATGGGGTCATAAGGAGTTGGACACGACTGAGCAACTTAGCGTGCATGCCCTCATGGACAGGGAAACGGTGTGGTTGTGAAAGGACTTTAGAAGGCCTTCACTCATCCATCCACTCACCTACAGGGGCTTGCGCTGAGCGCCAGGGGCAGTCGTGGGCTGTTGAGATCCACAGCAGATACGACAGACCCATTCTGCCCTCCCAAACTTAAGTGCTGGTCAGGAGAGGCCCACAAAAGGCGAGACGAACAAGCAAGACAGATGCGCAGCAGGGTGGACCGGCGAGGGGGAGCGAAGTCTGGACGGAGCACGCTGGCCGTCTGGGACCAGATTTGGGCTCAAACGCTGGTTCCACCATGCACTGGCTGTGGACCTCTCTCAGTTTATCGGCCAGTGGGGTGGGGAGAACAGGCAGAGCCTAGAATTCAGCAGTGTTGAATGAGTGGATGGAGAACCCAACCTCACAAGCTGGTAAGAGCACAGCACTGGCTCACAGGAGGTCTGATCAGATTCCTGAGATGTTGAGGAGAGGGGTCTCCCATACCCAGAGCAGGTGGAGGGTCACAGAAGATCCCAGATAGAGCTGTTGCTGATATCCTCTGCAGGACTAGAATGTTAAGCTGGGAAGGGATTATGAGAATGAAGACCTCATTTCCCAGACTCCCTTGCAGCTAGGTGTGACCATGTGACTCAGGCCAACAGGGTGTGAGCTGATATGGCACCTGGCACCTCCTCAGAAGACTCTTGCAGTGTGGTCTTTCCCTTCCCTCACCTCTGCCAGCCTGCTTTTTGGGATGTTGCTGTGAGAACCATGGTGAGGACAAGGGTCACGCCCGGGGGAAGGCAGAGCTGTGAGCAGGAAGGAGCAGGGGACCCTGAAGACCTGGGGCCACAGAGCCACCTGGACTTTGGCAGATGGGGAATTAAACTTCTCTGGTTTAAGTTACTGTTGCTTTGGTTCCTAGTCCAGGAGGGTGTAAGGATGAGGGCAAGGGCAGGTGTGCCCACTGCTTCCATGGACCCCACATCCATGTCCATGTTTTCTGACAACCAGGCCACCAGTGGTGGGGAAGGAGGTTCCGAGGCACTCTGGGTTCAGCCATAGCTCCAGAGAGCCCCTCTGCCCTTGTGCCCTGCTTGTGGGAAGCCCAGGCTTTTCATGATTGTGTTTGGCCTCACGAAACAGGTAAGAGGTACACTTCACCTCTGCTCATCACAGGGTCACGGCTGTCACCTCAAGAGGCCTCCAGCTCCGGCTTTGGATTTCTGATCAATCCAAGGTCAGGGTCAAGAGTTCAAGGGGAGACAAAGAGGGCAGGTGCCCAAGGTCTCAACAGCGACAAGAGAAAAAGGAACAAAGGTCCACAGAGTCAAAGCTATGGTTTTCCCAGTAGTCATGTGTGGATATGAGAGTTTGGGCCATAAAGAGGACTGAGCACTGAAGAATTGATGCTTTTGAACTGTGGTGTTGGAGAAGACTCTTGAGAGTCCCTTGGACTGCAAGGTGATCAAACTAGTCCATCCTAAAGGAAATCAGTTCTGTATATTCATTGGAAGGACTGATGCTGAAGCTGAAGCTCCAATACTTTGGCCACCTGATGTGAAGAACTGACTCACTGGAAAAGACCCTGATGCCTAGAAAGATTGAAGGCAGGAGGAGAAGGGATGACAGAGAATGAGATGGTTGGATGGCATCACCGACTCAATGGACATGAGCTTGAGCAAACTCCAGTAGATAGTGAAGGACAGAGGACCCTGGCATGTGCAGTCCATGGCGTCCCAGAGCCGGACACAACTTAGCGACTCAAGAACAACATTCTACCATTTACATTTTCTAACATTTCTATAATGAGCATCCACTATTTTCATAATGAGAAGCTCTCCCTCCTGCCAACCCTCATGCTTCACACAGCTCTCATTTTTCTTCTAACAGCTGATTCTGTTGATGCACAGGAGTATTCCAATCGCAGAGCACTGGTGATGAACAACTTAATCAGCCTCAGATTCAAATCCTCTCTCATGTCCACGGGCTTTGTAAGACACTCCTCTTGGGGTTCAGGAGTTTGCCACCACCCCCTCCTTCCCTGTCCTTCAGGTGTCTCTGCAGGAGGAGCCGACAGAGCCCTCCCCGCACCCAAGCCACACATGGAAGCCACTGGTTCCAGATGCTCTTGACTGTCAGTTCACGTGTTTGTTAGTTCCTCATGCAACTGATTTGGCTCTTTCTGCAGAAGGTTATTTCAGTCTGAACGTCTGTGGCCCCTTCTGGTGGCATTTTTCTCACCAAGAATATACACTTCAGTTTGGAGCCCGTGTGCTCCAGAGGAATGGCAGTGCCATTTGCTGCTGGTTGTCAGGTCCCTCTTCCAGGAAAATATCTTAACCAGGAAGCCCCTGTCTCCTCCAGCTGGAGGGTTTTTTGTCTTTTTTTTTGGTGGGGAGGGGTGGCTCTCCTGTAGCACTGAAACAAGTGAACAAACAGAAGTGGGCCAAGAATGAGACACTATGATGGGAATCGGAACAAGGTGTATGGTTAATCCATTCTGCGTACCGGGAGCCCAAATACAGATAAAGTGGAGAGGGTGGCCGTAATGCCCACCTCCTAGGATAGAGATGTGGCTTAGTGAGCAGGTGGGGTTTCCATTGTGCCACATCTCACAAGGCCGGGCTCTGATGTGGGGGCCTGCTCAGAAGGTCCATGGAGTCCAGCTCCTTGAGACAGCAGATCTGAGGCCCTCATGTCCTTGCTCGTGGCCAGATGGGGGCTGATCTCTGCTCTGAGGCCACCTTCTCACTAGACCCCATCTTCACACCAGCTGCAGAGATCTGAGTCCTTCTCATGCCGTGAAGCATTCTGACTTTGCCTGCAGGAGGAAACTTTTTGCTTTTAAACGGCTCACCAAAACTGAGCCCACCAGATACTCTCTACAAAAGGTCACTGGCTTAGGACTGCAACTACATCTGCAAAGTCCCTTCACAGCAGCACCTGGATTAGTGTTTGACTGGAAAACCAGGGGTGGGTAGCTTGAGTCCATTTTTAGAATTCTGTCTGTCACACCCATACCATATATATATTTTTAATTTGCGTATTTCAGAGTTGGATAAAAGATGCAAATCCATGCCCCTGCTGAGGGATAGTAATAATAAAGAGGATGATGCAGCTTGTGGCAGGAGCCAACACTCTGATGACGGTTCTGGCTTCAACTGTGATGGTTATGTGGGCTGCGATTGGTTGGGAAAAACAGGCAAAAGCTCTGCCTTTTTCCAAGTGTGTGATGAACCTGGACCATCTCCTGTCTCCCCACCACAGCAGGGTGGGCTGGTCCAAGAGGAGACACCTGTGCGAAGCCTGGCACTTGCAGGCACTCAGCGGTCACAAGCATCACACCCATGGCCCACATGCTGTTGTGTCTTCTGCACGACCTTCTCCTGAGGACATTTTCTTTTACATGTGACCCCATCCTTGCTGGGCTTCCCTGATGGCTCAGTTGGTAAAGAATCCACCCGCAATGCAGGAGACCCGGGTTTGATCCCTGGGTTGGGAAGATCCCCTGGTGAAGGGAAAGGCTACCCACTCCAGTATTCTGGCCTGGAGAATTCCAAGGACTGTATAGTCCATAGGGTCACAAAGAGTCAGACACGACTGAGCAACTTTCACTTTTTTCCACCTTTGTCGGGGGCACCGTAGGCTGTTCAGCTTGCTCTTCCTGCACCCCCTGCCCGGGCCACCCACTCCCTTTGCTGGAATTGCGTTCCAAGGCCTGACGCAGGAGTCTCCCCATGTGGGCAGCTTCACGTCCAAGGGCTGATGACTTGCTCTGGGGTGTCACCTCACCAGGCTGTCAAGGATACAGTTCCCAATGTGGCCACGAAGTGGCAGCACAGACAGGCCTCTGCTCAGGAAAATCGACTGTTTTGGATGTAGATCCAGGGCATGGCCTCTCGGCTGTCCTGGACCCGCGTTCAGTGACAGCAGAAACATCACGACTGCCACAGCCATCCAATGTCTGTTTCAAGACACGGAAGCCATCACTGTACTGTGAGCTTTACAGCAGGGTTCCCATCTGATTCCCTTGAGTCCTGAGATAGGAAATGAGTATTTGCACCCCTTTTAATCCTCAAAATAAATGATATAGTCCGAGTTTTACAGGTGAGCAGATCAATGCTGAGAGCAATTAAATGATGCTGCCCGAGGTCACAGCCAATGAGAAACATGTTTTAAATTTTATTAGCGTACAGCTTTTTGTTTTCTATTGGAGTGTAATTGCTTCATAATGCTGTTTCTGCTGTACAACAAAGTGAACCAGCAGAGTGTACTGATTTACGCCGTTAGTTTCAGGTAAACAGCAAAGTGATTCAGTTAAATATACACATATATTCATTCTTTTTCAGGCTGCTTTCCCATATAGGTGATAACAGAATATTGAGTAGAGATCCCTGTGCTATACTGTACGTCCTTGCTGGTTATCTATTTTACATACAGCAGTGTATGTTAGTTCCAAGCTCCTAATTTATCCCTTCCCCATGACGTGTTTTTAATTTTACTATAGAAAACTTCACACAGAGAAGAAAATGGTCATAACTCCCACACTATTTATCATCCAGCTACCATTAGCAACATTTTGCCTGTTTCTTCCATCCTTTTTTTTTTTTTAGCCTGCATAATCATAAAGCAAATTCCAAATCCTGTGGCAATTAAAATACTTCCGTTGACATCTGCCAACAATTATGGTATTTTTATACACACACTAGGTCACCTCTCCCTAACAAAAATATCAATAACTCCTGTCATCTAACAGTTTATATTTGACTCTCCCCTTTCTCTCTCAAATGTCTTTTTTCACAGTTGGTTTGTTCGATCATGATTCAAATAAAGGTCCACACATTCCATCTTTTATGCGCTCTAATTCTCAGTCTTACTTCTTTTCCTCTAGACCCCTAACTAATAAACTGGGTCATTTGCCCAACAGAACGTCTTACGTTCTGCATTTGACTTTTTGCCTCCTGAGAGTGGCCCAGGGCCTAATATTCAACGTGATGAATGCTCTCAATGGAAGCAAAGCAGAACAGAGGTTTGGTCCTCACAGATGGGACACGCAGGCAGCGCTCCGTTGGGGACACCACGGGTTCTGCGATTCGGGCAGAGGGGACAGTAGATGCGGGACGCAGGTACAAGCAGCACCTGGGCTCCTTCGTGGCACGAGACACAGCAGCAGTGGCATTTGTTAAGAGCAACGAAAACATTTGGATTTTATGAGCTTTGGTTGTGTCCCCAGAAGTCGTCTTCGATGCTGTTCTTGGTATGCTTTGTAAGTCTTACTCTGAGAAAATTGGGCTTCCCTTGTTGCTCAGTCGGTAAAGAATCTGCCTGCCGTGCAGGAGACCCCGGTTTGATCCCTGGGTAGGGAAGATCCCCTGGAGAAGGAGATGGCAACCCACTCCAGTATCGTTGTCTGGAGAATCTCATGGACACAGGAGCCTGGTGGGCTGCAGTCCATGGAGTCGAAAAGAGCCGGGCACGACTGAGCGACTAACACACTGAGAAAAATGAAGGTGCAAGAAGAGCGCAAACAAAACACACCTCCCAAGTCTCCTCACCCAGCCCCGACGCCTCCGCGCTCGACCACAGAGGCTTCCCGGGTTTTGCGTTAATAAAACCCACAGTACCGACGGAGGCCTCCTCCGGCCACCAGTCCGCCCTCCTGCGCCGCGAAGTCGCCGGCAGGACCGGCGGTGACCGTCTAACGCTGTTTTAACCGACTTTCCCGGAGCCCTGCGGTCGCCCGTCCACGAGCTTTCGTCCTTGACCTATTTGCCTTTAGCCTACACTGAGCACCCAAAGTCTGGCTCGGTCCCAGGAGCTCGGGCTGTGAGGGAGAAAAGGACAAAAGCCCTGGCGTCTCGCCACCTCCCAGAACAAAGAGCGCCCTGAAGCTTCAGGTGGATGTACAGAAAGGGCGGGCCTCACTGGAAACCGCGCTCCAGAGTCTCCGCGCCCCCTCAGTCCGCACTTCCGGCGCCCTCCCCCATGCTCTCTCTCTATTGGTTGTTCCCTTGACCACGCCTTCCCCCCCCCCCCCGGAGGAGTCTGTTTCCTTCACCTTTCACCTCAGCTTCACTTTCGGGGGCCTCTCAAGGCCTCAAACCCCGCCCACCGTCCAGACCGGCAATTATTGGTGAATATGCCCTGTCCATCAGAGGAAGAACGGTGGTGGATTGGCTGAGGGGAAGCAATTGGGCGGGAGAAGCAAGAATAGAGTCGCGCATGCCCGATGCGCGCGCGCAGTGCCGGCAGCAGTCATGGCGGCTCGGTGCGTGCGTCTGGCCCGGGGCAGCCTCCCGGCTTTCGCGTTGTCTCTCAGGTAAGGGGCGCCGATGGCCAGGCTTAGGAGGGGCGCGCTGTCCCCGCTGGCTCGGACGCGAGCCCTGCCCGGCTCCAGCCCGGGCGTCGTGGGGGGGCTTCCACACGCGCGGCGCGGGCTCCGCTGGGGTCTCCTGTGGGGCCTGCCCGGCCGCCGCTCTGTCCCTGCTGCCCGCGGGGCGGACGGGACGGCGCCCCGCGCGAGGCGGCGGTGGCGAGCGGGCTCCTTCCGCCCGGCCCGAGCTTCCACCACCTCCGCGTGGTGCGGAGTCCGAGCACAGAACGGCCGCAGCCCCTACCTAACGCACCGTGGGGAGAGCCGCTGACTTAGAGCAGTGACGCCGCGGCGGCGGTCACGAGGCCCTGCCCTCTCCTTGGCTTTTTCTTTGCCTTTTTTTTTTTTTTAAACCTGCGGTTTCTGCCGTTTCAAAGTCCGGCCTCCTAACTTAGTTTAGCCCGTGCTTAGCGGACTGATGCTGAAGCTGAAACTCCCAGTAATTTGGCCACCTGATGCGAAGAACTGACTCATTGGAAAAGACGCTGGTAAAGATTGAAGGCGGGAAGAGAAGGGGAAGACATGATGAGATGGTTAGATGGCATCACCGACTCAGTGGACATGAGTTTGAGTAAACTCCGGGAGTTGGAGATGGACAGGGAGGCCTGGCTTGCTGCAGCCCATGGGGTCGCAAAGAGTCGGACATGACTGAGCGACTGAACTGAAGTAGCACCTTCCACATTGAGGGGAGCTTCGGGGAACCAGGTTATCTGTTAGGAGAAGCTGCTCTGGGCCGAACATGGGGTAGAAGCTGCGCGGAGCAGGACCCGGACTTTGCCCTCAAGGAGCTTTATTTAGTGATGGTGAGACGATAAACCTGGACGAGGACAGGGCGAGGGGATGAAGCTGCTGTTCTAGCCTCATCCATTGTATAGACAGTGTGGGAACAAACCCACCTGGGGAGTCGAGTGAGGAGAAGCTGTTGGCTCCATTTGCGATTTTTGTAACTGGCATTGATTGCCTGGACTTGGGTGCGTGCTCAGTCGTGGCCGACTCTTTGCAGTCATTTAGATTGTAGCCAGCCAAGCTCCTCTGTCCTTGGGGATTTTCCAGACAGAAATATTGGAGTGGGTTGCTAGGCCCTCCTCCAGGGGATCTGCCTGACCCAGGGATTGAACCCGCTTCTCTTATGTCTCCTGCATTGGCAGCTGGGTTATTTACCACTGGAGCCACCTGGGAAATCCAGTTGATTGCCAGGCCTGCGTGCATTTCTGCCTCTAGGAATAGGTTTTGTGTAAGGAGGCTCAAGTAGGGGAGAGAGCAAATTGAATTGTGTGCGGCGCTCTGGGAGTAACTGAGTTCTGGGAGCCAGTTCTGGAGCAAACCCAGACTGGCTGCTGCAGGAGGGCCTCTGCTGAGTGGAGCCCACGTGAAAGGCTGTGAGTGTTACACCCAGATGCCAGGACAGCTGGAAACGAGGGCAGGTCATGGCAGCACACTCCATCTTTAGATGGTTCGTTTTTCAGTTGCAAAAGTAAAAACAGCAGCATAACGGCCACTGGTCTTCACCCCCACGTGATTGTTCAGCTGCTCAGTCGTGTCCTGCTCTTCACGACCCCATGCACTGGAGCCTGCCAGGCTTCCTTGCCATCACTCTCTCCCAGAGTTTGCTCAAACTCACGTCCATTGAGTCTGTGATGCCATCCAACCGTCTTTTCCTCTGTCGTCCCCTTCTCCTCCTGCCCTCCATCTTTCCCAATATCAGGATCTTTTCCAGTGAGTCAGCTCTTCACATAAGGTGGCCAAAGTATTGGTAACAGACTAGTGTATCCTTTTATTCTCCTCAAAATAGGATTTCTGGTTTGTGTTTATAAAACTGGGGTCATGTTTTGTGTATTTCTCTACGTTGCATTTCTTCCTGCACAGTACCCCCATGGTGTAGCCAAAAGATGGCAGTTTAACACTGCCATCTATTTGGTGGCTGCTCAGTATTCCAGACCGTGGAAGCAACAGTTTATCCCCCCCGTGTCCTTCTGAGCAGTGTTCTGTTTCAAGCTTTTCATCCTGGAAAACATCTGTACGTGCTGTCTTAAACACCCTTGTACGCATGTTCTGTGTGCCCTTAGCTTTTCTGTTCACTGAGGCAGCTTGCTTTAATCTGGGGAGGAAATTGAATGTAGTTTATTTTCAGATTGGGCTGTGGCATACTTCAGAGCCCCACTGGACCTGGTGAACAGATCCGTATTATTCATTAATGGCGCTGTGGCCTTGGGCTTATTACTTAACCTTTTCCACATGGGGATCAGATTGGGTAATACCCCAAGTCACTCCCAGCGCTAGTTTTTAGAGCTTTTTGTGTTTTCCCCTGTACGTAACCACCCCTATGCTTTCCTGCCTCCATGCCTTTGTTCATGCCCTTCCTGAAGTGAGTCTGTCTTGTCTATTCCTGGCTCTGTATGTGAACTCTTGCCTGTTCTTCAGAGTCCCTCTGCCCAAATCCTTTCCCAGACTTCCATTTCTCCAAAGCTAGAAATACTCTACTCTGGGCCTCCCAAAGCACTTGGTTCCTCTTTTATCACTTTCAAACCCAAGTTACAGTTCTGTGTATATAGATACCTTTTTGCATGACTTTGGCCACCTGATGCGAAGAGCTGACTCATTTGAAAAGACCCTGATGCAGGGAAAGATTGAGGGCAGGAGGAGAAGGGGGCAACAGAGAATGAGATGGTTGGATGGCATCACCGACTCAGTGGACATGGGTTTGGGTGGACTGCGGGAGTTGGTGATGGACGGGGAGGTCTGGCATGCTGCGGTTCATGGGGTCGCAAGGAGTCGGACATGACTGAGCGACTGGACTGAACTGAAGTAGCCTGTGGGCAAGATGTCTGCCCACGAGGCTTTGTAAGGGACAGCAGCGCTGGACCTCACCTCCAGTAGTAGCTCTTCTTCAGCTTGTGGTGGGGTCTGGATGATCAGGAGTTCCTGAGGGTGAGGAGAAGGGGAGATAAGTGCTGTAGCCTTGGCGCACTGACGTTTTAGTTTAGGCGTGTATTGCAGAAGACTCTACATAAACAAATAGCTTCCATACATCATATGCAATTTGCGTTTATTGTATCTAAGACAAATCCTTTCTCTCCCATGTAGCAAGTAGTTTTAAATTACCTTTGATTTCCATCGTCCATTTGGACGATTTAAAGTCATCCGTCTGACTTTAACAAGCAGAAGAATCATGATCTTAATTTCTGTCGTGTGGACTTGCCTTCAGGTCTTCTCCTCGGCTGCTGTGCACAGCTGCAAAACAGAAGAACAACGGCCAGAACCTGGAAGAGGACGCGGGTCAGAATGAACAGAAGACAGATCTTCCTTCCACGGAGAAGACACTCATGGAAGAGAAGGTCAAGCTGGAAGAGCAGCTGAAGGAGACCATGGTAGGGCTGTGGGCTCTTGTGAGGAGTGTGGTCTGTGGAACTCCAGGTCTGTCTCCTGGGGATGTCAAGATGGCCTCCCTGACAACAGAGGCGGAAGCCAGACGAATTCTGTCCCTGTTGGGTTCTAGCAAGTTACTGCTGAAGGAGGGATAGAACTCAAATCCACTGTGACTCTGGTTGTCATGAGAATTATCTTCATGTGCTACATAGATTATATTGAGTTAAGACTGAAAATGGCCTTTACAAGTGAGGAATATTCAGTAGGACCTTTGAGCTTGGGTCTTTGGGAGGACAAAGGTGGGAGCCAGAGGTAAAGTCATCTGGTGCTCTCCTAGGAATGTTGGAGTTTTTTGAACTAATTAGTAATACAGATTATGACCTCATGTGGAAAAGTGTTGTTGTTCAGTCACTCAGTCGTGTCTGACTCTTTGCGACCGCAGGGACTGCAGCACTCCAGGCCTCCCTGTCCCTCGCCATCTCCTGGAGTCTGCCCAAATTCATATCCCCCAAGTCGGTGATGCCATCCGGCCATCTCATCCTCTGTCTTCACCATCTTCTCCTGCCTTCAGTCTGTCCCAGCATCAGGGTCTTTTCCAATGAGTCAGTTCTCCGCAACAGGTGGCCAAAGTATTGGAGCTTCAGCATCAGTCCTTCCAATGAATATTCAGGACTGATTTCCTTTAGGATGGACTGGTTGGATCTCCTTGCTGTCAAAGGGACTCCCGAGAGTCTTCTCCAGTGCTGCAGTAAAGTAGTATGGCACTCAACTGTTTTTATTGTTCAGCTCTCACATCCAAATGTGATTACTGAAAAAACCATAGCTTTGACTGGATGGACCTTTGTTAGCAAAGTAATGTCTCTACTTTTTAATAAGCTGTTGAGGTTTGTCACAGCTTTATTTCCAGGGGGCAAGCGTCTTTTAGCTTCATGGCTGCGGTCACCACCTGCAGTGATTTGGGAGCCCAAGAAAATAGTGTGTCACTGTTTCCGTCGTATCCCCGTCTATTTGCCATGAAGCACTGTGCTAGGGCTTTGCTAACCCCTTTGTTTATACGAATCCTCACAACAGCCCTGTGAGTCAGCCGTTAATACCCCTGTTTACAGATGAGGAAACTGAGGCCCAGGACTGTTTGGTACACTTCCCAAGGTCACCTTGCTACCCAGTGGCAGGGCCACGGTCTGAGCCTCTGAGACCTTGCTCTTAACCATGGCACTGGAACCCCCAGAAAGCGCAAGGCAGTAACCTAGTGCCCATGAAAAATAGAAATGCCAGGAGATGGATACGATTATAGAAGAGTTGGTGCAAAATGAGGAAAATACAAGAATTCAAATGATTGTTACACAGTAAGTGTTCCAACTGAACCGTATCTGGGCAATATTAAAAATACCAAAGGTTCATTCCTGAGGTTTTTCCTCTTCTGTGGGGTAGAGGCCAAAGCTGTCTCCTAAGGGTGGTTGTTCTCCTGACCCTCTCTTTGGGGTGTGAGAAGCAAGCCAGGTCAGCCCTTACCCTGGGTTCTAGGGTTCCCTTGAGCTGGAGATTCTCCAGAGGAATGACGGGTCCTTCCTTGCGAGGAACCATCAGAACCAGGGGAAACGAGCAGCTTTTCTTGTCCTTGGCTCAGCTGTACACAGAGTGAGAATGGCCTTGGGGGCTTATGAATATGTGACGCCTGGCCATCTTATTCCCCACATAGTGGGAATAGTGGCACTGGTTAATTGACTTCTGTTTATATTCCGCATCCAGTCTCCAAAGTACTGATAGCTGTTGTTTGTATTTTGACTTGCAGTTTATTATATCACATTTGTTTTCTGATGAATTTGTTCCAGATTTATTTCATGTGAATTTTTCTTCCTTTTTTTTTTTAAAGGAAAAATATAAGCGAGCTCTAGCAGATACTGAGAACTTGCGGCAGAGGAGCCAAAAATTGGTGGAGGAGGCAAAACTATATGGTAACTTTAAACACTACATGATATTGATCCTGGGAAACATGGACAAGGAAGTGGGGGTGTGTGTGGTCCTAGACAGCATGATGGATCAGGTGGGGAGGTGGGCGGCTGCTGGCTGCACTCTCCAGTGGTTGGGATGAGTCAGCTGTTGCCTAGAAGGAGCAGAGCTGGCTTGTGATGCACGCTCGTAGTGGTGAGCGTGGTTCCTTCATAGGAGAGTATCCTTCTCTCTTCCGCACGAGGACCTCAGTGTGAGGCTGCAGGTGCCAGCAGAGGTACCCTGTGAGGCTCGGGTCCTCAGCGGGAGCAGCCCTGACGCTGGCCTCACTTAAGACCTCGTCAGTCGCGGTCTGTGTCGACACCGTTGGATCCTTCTGTCATCATGCTTCCCGCCTTACAGTTGAGGTCAGTGAGGCTGAAATGATTTGCACTAAAATGGCCCTGGCGCCAAGGCCCGTCTCCCAGCCCCACCTACGTTGTGTTGGTCACCCAGAAGACCGCTGAGCACTTAGGGGACAGAGCTTTCAGTCCCCCTGTTCTGGATGCAGAACTGTAGGAGGTGAAACCCTCTGCCCAGGGACAGACCCAAGTTCAGCACAGAGAACAAACCTCTCTTTTTTTAATTTTATTGAAGTATATAGTTGGTTTATAATGTGTTAATTTCTGCTGTACAGCAAGGTGACTCAGTTACACATCTTTTTACATTCTTTTCCATTATTGTCTTATCATAGGATAATTAACTATAGTTCCATATGCTCCACAGTGGTAACCTGTTGTTCATTCTGTATATAATAGTTTGCTCTTGCTCATCTTCTGTAGAAGATGTCACGGGTAATTTGATAGTGTGCGTGCTCAGTCACTCAGTCGTGTCCAACTCTGTGACCCCATGGACTGCAGCTCACCAGGCCCCTCTGTCCATGGGCATCCTGGCAAGAATACTGGAGTGGGTTGCCATTTCCTCCTCCAGAGAATCTTGCCAACCCATGGATTGACCCAAGATTCCTGTGTCTCCTGCATTGGCTGGCAGGTTCTTTACCACCAAGCCACCTGGGAAACCCTGGTAATTTGATCGTGATCACATTAAATCTGTAGATTGCTTTGGGTAGTGTGGCCATTTTAACAATGTTAATTCTTCCATGGAGAGCATGGAATATCTTTCCATTTCTTTGAATCATTTTCGGTTTCCTTCACTAATGGTTTATGGTTCTCAGCATGTAAGTCTTTCACCTCCTTTCAGGTTTGTTCCTAAGTTTTTTTAAATTATTTGATGTGATTTTAAAGGATATTGCTCTTTACATTCTCTTTCTGATATTTCATTGTTAGTGTAAAAAAATTCAGCCAGTTTCTGTATATTAATCTTGTATCCTGCTACCTTGCTGAATTCGTTTATTCTAGTAGTTTTTGTGTGGAGTCTCAGGGCTTTCAATAAGTATTTTATCGTGTCATCAGTGTATACTGACAGTTTTACATCGAGGCTTAGACTCCCGGTACTGTATTGAAAAAGTGATGAGTGGGCATCCTTATGTCGTAAGTTTTTATTGTGAGTGGGTGTTGGATCAGATGCTTTTTCTTCATCTGTTGAGATGATCATGTGGTTTTTGTCTTTTCTCTTGTTGACATGGTGTATCTCATTGACTGATTTGCATATGCTGAACTATTGTTATGACCCTGAGATGAGTCCATCTTGGTCGTGGTGTATGATCTTTTTTATCTGTTGTTAATTTCCATTTGCTAATATTTTGTTGAGAATTTTTGCATCTGTATTCATCAAAGATATTGGCCTGTAATTTTTTTTTTTTTTTAAGTAGGGTCTGTCTTTGGTTTTGGTATCAGGGTAATGGTGGCTTCATAGAATGTCTTTGGGAGTATTCCTTCCTCTTCATTCTTTTGAAAGAGTTTCAGAAGAATTGGTAGGAGTTCTTTCTATGTTTGATAGAATTCACCTGTGAAGCCATCTGGTCCTGGACTTTTGTTTGTAGGGAATTTCTTTTAATTACAGATTCTGTTTCACATCTAGTTATCAGTTTGTTCAGATTACGTATATCTTGATTCAGTTTTGGTGGGCTGTGTCTTTGTAGGAACTTGTTTTTGTCTTCTAGATTGTCAGGTTTGTTGGAATATAATTAATTGTTCATAATATTCTCTTAATGGTTTGTATTTCTGTGGCATCAGTTGTGATTTCTCTTTCATTTCTTATTTTCTTTATTTGGATCCTCTCCCTTTTCTTGGTGAGCCAGTTTTTTTGGGGTTTTTTTTGTTTGTTTGTTTGTTTTAATCTCTAGTTTCTCTCTGATCTTTATCTCCTCGCTTCTGTTGACTTCAGGTTTTGTTTGTTCTTATTTTTCTGATTCTTTCAGGTGGTAGGTTAGGTTGTTCTGCGATTTCTCTTCTCTCTTAGAGAAGCCCTGTATCACTGGACTTGCCTCGAAAACCGCTTTGCACGTCGTGCAGACTTTGTGTGGCGTGTGGCCACTGTCATTTGGCCCTAGGCAGTTTTTAACTTCTGCTTCTATGTCACTGTGGACCCATTGGCATTTTAGGAGCGTGTTGTTTAATTCCATACAGTTGGGCTTTTGTTTTGTTTTCATTTCTTTTTCTGTAGTTGATACCTAGGTTCACGCAGCTCTGGTCAGAAAGATGCTGGAAATAGTTTCTGTTCTGTTAAAGCTGTCGAGGCTTGTTTTGTTTCCCAGTGTGTGGTCAGTCCTAGAAAAGGCTCTGTGTGCACTTAAACGTGTATTCTGTATGTTTGGATGGAACGTCTTGAGCGTATCAGTTAAGTCTGGCTGCTCTGTTGTATCATTTTGGATCTCTGTTGTTATTGACTTCCTGTCTAGCTCTGTCTATCGATGCGAGGCGGGCAGGAGAGTCTCCCGCTGTTGTATCCCATGAAGTTTCTCACTTTATGTCTGTAGCATTTGTTTTATGCACTTTGGGTGCTCTTGTGTGGGTGCATATATGTTGAGGAATATAATATCTTCTTGGATTGATTTTTAATATTATATAGTGTTTTTCTTTCTGTGTTTATAGCTTCTGTTTTAATGTCTGTTTTGTCTGATGAATATCGTGACCCCCCCCCCCACTTTCTTATTTACCTTTGCATGAAATAGTCCCCTCAACTTTCAACCTGTGTGTGTCCTTTGGTTAAAGTAGGTCTCTGGTAGACTGCGTATTGTAGTTTGATGTATTTTTGTTTTTTTGTATTGTGCTTGTTGTCTTTTTGTATTTTGTAAATCTAGTGTGCGTTGTTGATTTGTGGTTACCATGTTTTTCAAGTATATTCAGTGCAGTTCAGTCGCTCAGTCGTGTTCGACGTTTTGCGACCCCATGAACCACAGCACACCAGGCCTCCCTGTCCATCACCAACTCCCGGAGTCCACCCAAACCCATGACCATCGAGTCGCTGATGCCATCCAGCCATCTCATCCTCTGTCATCCCCTTCTACTCCTGCCCTCAATCTTTCCCAGCATCAGGATCTTTTCAAATGAGTCAGCTCTTCACATCAGGTGGCCAAAGTATTGGAGTTTCAGCTTCAACATCAGTCCTTCCAATGAACACCCAGGACTGCTCTCCTTTAGGATGGACTGGTTTGATCTCCTTGCAGTCCAAGGGACTCTCGAGAGTCTTCTCCAACACCACAGTTCAAAAGCATCAATTCTTCGGCGCTCAGCTTTTTTATAGTATGTTAATCTCTTTCTAGATCTGCTTGCTTTAGACTGGTGGTCATATAGGCTCAAACATATTCTAGGGGGGAAAAAGTCAATGTTTTCTTACTCCTTCCCCACACTTTATGATTTTGATGTTGTCTTTAAATGTTTCGTGTTGACCCTTCAGGTGTTCATTGCAGCATCATTGATTTCACAGACTTTTTTTTTTTTTTTTTTTTAATCTTTGTACTGGCTTTAAGTGATTCACTTTACAGTTGGGTTTTCTCTTGCCTATAGCTTCTTCTTTTCTACTTAGGGAAGACTTTTTTTAATGTTTCTTTTAGGATAGGTTTAGTATTGCTGTGTTAAAAGTACAAAAAGTTTCTGCTGGTCTAAGAAGTTCTTTGTCTCCTTGTAAATGATGACCTTGCTGGTAGGGTTTCCAGGTTGCAGACTTCTCCCTCGCACGCCTTTACTATGCCCTCCCCTTCCTTCTGGCACGCAGTGTCTCTGTGGGGATGCCGGCTGACAGCCGCACGGGATCCCCCATAGCTCACTCCCCCTTTTGCTGTCTTTAGAATCCTCTCTCTAACTGTTCCATTTTAAGTGATTTTTTTCCCATGTGGACTATTTTTAAAGTCTTTGCTAAACTTGTTACAGCATTGTTTCTGCTTTGTTTTTTGACTTGAAGACGTGGGGTTTCAGCTCCCTGATCAGAGATTGAGCCCGCGCCTGCCGCATTGTGAGGCCGTTTAAGCTCACTGGACCGCCAGGGAAGGGCCCAGCCGTGAGGCATGCAAATGCATCTGCACCCCCCCTTTCTTTTCTGCTAGAATCCCTGTCGTGTACATTGGCGAATTATCCCATAGGTCTCTTACGTTGCTTTCATGTTTTGTCATTTGGCTTTCTTGTCTGCTGTTCTGATTGGGTGATTTTCATTATTCTGCCTTTCAGATTTCTTATGTTGTTAGGAGAAACAGTTACTTACCGTGGTCTTGGAGGGCTTTTTTTTCCTTGTGTGGGAGCCTCCCTGTGCAGTAGCCCGCGTGGGTCTAACATTTTTGGTGCAAGGCCTGCTTTTATAGTACAGGTGCTGCTGGGTGTCCTGGCCACTGTCCCATGGATGGGGGGCGTGACTGGTTGAGCGGGGCCTCCCCTCTGTGGTTGTCACAGCCCTGCCAGGGGAAGGATCTGCTCCCTCCTGGTCAGAGTGGACATCCCCCAGATCTGTTTCTGAGCTGCACAGTGAGGTAGGCGGGAGTGAGCGCCCCCTCTGGGAGGGGAGCCACTGAGCATCGCCCCACTGCAGCTGTGCCCCAGGGAGCGTGCTGCGTGGTGGCCGCTGTTGTGTGAGCTTCATCGTGTCTGACTGTGTGGCCCTGTGGACTGACTGCAGCCCACCAGGCCCCTCTGTCCATGGGATTCTCCAGGCAGGAATACTAGAATGGGGTGCCATGCCCTCCTCCAGGGGATCTTCTCAACCCGGGGATGGAACCTGCATCTCCTGCGTTGGCAGGCGGGTTCTTCACCTCCGAGCCGCCGGGGAAACCCTCCCATTGCCCGCTCACAGGGTGCGCTGTCGTCACACTGCCCCAGGCCCCACCTCCGAGGGAGTGCAGGCAGGCAGCCCTGGCGCGCCCCGCCGCCGTGTTCCCAGAGCTACCAACGCAGGCCTCCTGGAGCCCAGACCCAGCCTTGCTTTTGTGGGCACGCCCACCAAGCCCACAGATTCAGGTCTTAGTAGGCCGGGACCATCCCAGCCACGGGAGCACCAGTCCCCTCGGATGCCCCACAGATGCTGCTGAGCTTACAGGTTGGGCGACAGTAGTGTGGATTGCAGAGCCGCGTCTGCGTGGGGGTGAGCGGCCTGCGCTGGCGGGCTCCCAGGGCTCCGAGAGGCCGTGTTCAGCAGGAGGCTGCTGGGGCGGGCCCACCTTCCCTCCACGGGCCCTCTGACCATGGAGCCTCACTGCTTCTGCAGACGCGTTTCTCTCTCAGATGCCGTCATCTCCGCTCCTGTTTTTCTTCCTCTTGGGTCATCCCCTGCACTGGCTGCATGCCTGCTGCCCTCCAAATGTCCGTGTTCTTCAGGCCTCCCCTCACCACCCCCACTGACTCGCCCTCCAACAGGGCTGAGTGGTGTCCACACACAGGTGAGCTGCCAGTTCAGACGTTTCTTCCCCATTCTAGTCCTGGCTGTCTTTACCTGGATGTCTCTGAGGTATTTTAAACTGAATTCTCCCCTTTGCTTCCCTTCCTCGTTTGGGTAAATGATACCTTCGCGCACGCAGGTGTTCAGGTCAGGCATCTGAAACTATGCTCTCCCCCCACGCCCACTCCCCTCCCACCCTGGGGGCGGGGACGGCTGGACTCCGCCCACTCCCCCTCCCTCCCTGGGGGCGGGGACGGCTGGACTCCGCCCGCTGCCCTTCCGCCACGTCCTCCGCTGTCCAGGCCAGCTTCAGCTCCCGCGCTTCTGCTCCACACCCTTGGCAGAGTGGCCTCAGCTCCCCTCCACTCAGTCCACCACCCCACCCGGAGTTGTCAGCTTCTCTGGGTTTGTGTCTTCTTGGTGGACGGGCGCCCTGGGCTCCTGGAATGCTTGGCTCAGTCCTGACTCTGAGTCCACACCCCAGGCTAAGTAAGCTATGTCCCTGAGGTTAATCGTCCTCAGCACTCAGGAGGGCTCCGTCCTGGAAGTATAACTGGTAATTGTGTGTCTCACTGTGGCGATCGTGCGCTGCATGTCTCAGACCAACACTCCACGTTGGCAGACGTTTCCCCGGCAGCTCGCACGAGGGGTTCGTCCTTACTAGATGCTCACATTTTTATTGGATGGGTAACTTTTTAATTTCATTTACAGCAACTGGGTGAAAATACTGTGTAAAACAAGGGAAGCTGTAAACAAGCGTTGCCTTTTTCAAAGTGTAGAGCCTTTGAAACTTGAGAAGACGTGAGCGGGTTGTGCTGGAGCCTCGTTGCTGCGCCGCGGGGGAGGGGGACGGGCTGGCCCAGGGGGCGCCTCTCATCAGCCCCAGCTTCCTGCTTTCAGCATCTGAAGGGTTGTCTTGAAACCATAGACGTTTGCATTTATATAAAATTTTTTAAACTGTTACCTCTTCTGTTAGATCAAGGCTTGTGTCCTGGTAACTCTGACCTCGTGGTGCCAAGTAATGGTAACGTGTATCGAGCACTTAGTGCTCTGGGCGCCGTGAGGTGCGTGACTTCCTGTCCTCATAAGCTCGCCGTGTGTCAGCCACTGTTGGCCCTGTGCTATAAGCAAAGCAGCCTCAACCCAGAGGGGTTCCACACAGTCCCAGGGCTGTCTGTGACAGCCGGGGGTGTGGCTCCAGGCCCCGCGCTCGGCGGCTGACGTGGGGTTGATGTGCTCGGGAGTCTGTGTCCTCTTGGTCTCGAGCAGGACTGGGAGTTTTCAGTCTGGCTCTGCAGGTTTTCACCTCCCTGTCTTTACACCTCATTGGCTTCTGTCTAAACCTCAGGCAGTTTGTTGTTTAATCCAGCCCAGTGAGATTCTAGCACAAAGTAGTGATTTGAAACAAGGTGACAGAAGGACTCCGCGGTGGCTCAGTGGTAAGGAGTCCACCTGCCATTGCAGGAGACGCGGGTTCAGTCCCTGGGTCGGGAGGATCCCCTGGATGAAGGGAATGGCAACCCACTCCCGTGTTCTTGTCTGGAGACTCCCACGGACAGAGGAGCCTGGTGGGCTGCAGTCTACGGGGTCACAAGAGTGGGACACGACGGAGCGAGTGAGCACGCACACGTCACATAAGGAGGGCTTGTTCTGAGCTGCCTGTGCAGTCGATGCGGAATGCAGTGATGTTCTCCCTTACCTTACGCAGGCATCCAGGGCTTCTGCAAGGACTTGCTGGAGGTGGCAGACATCCTGGAGAAGGCCACGCAGTGTGTCCCGCAGGAGGAGATTCGGGACGACAACCCGCACCTGAAGAGCCTCTACGAGGGGCTCGTGATGACTGAGGTCCAGATCCAGAAGGTGTTCACGAAGCACGGCCTGCTCCGGCTGAACCCCCTGGGTGCCAAGTTCGACCCGTACGAGCACGAGGCGCTGTTCCACACGCCGGTCGAGGGGAAGGAGCCGGGCACTGTGGCGCTGGTTAACAAAGTGGGCTACAAGCTGCACGGGCGCACCCTGAGGCCCGCCCTGGTGGGGGTGGTGAAGGAGGCTTAGCAGCCCGTGGGTGTCAGCGCTTTGTCGTAATCGCTCGCTGACTCTCCCAGGGCGGGTTCGTCTTTTCTCACCTATGAATACTCTTGACCTTTTCCTAAACCTTGCTGCAAGGCTTTGGTATCCGTCAGCCCCGCAGAAAAGCCAGCCGATTGCACAGCTGCGTTTACGAACTGGAATACGGGAGTCTGTCTGTCCGTTGTTCCACGTGCTTACGGAACAGGCTGACGGGACACTGCTGGACTCTGGGGTATCTCGAGAAACACTGTGTCTGCCCAGACTCTGGCGGCGTCAGAGTGTGAAGTAAATAAAAGGCCTTCAGGAATCCCGTCTGCTGGCTGGCCGTGCCGGCTGCTCTGCGTCCCGTGCGTCTCACGGTGGCCTGTGAGCTCCCGGGACGCTTGGCTTTCACTCAGGCAGTGGAGGGGATTGCTGAGGGAGGTTTATGAGGCCCTTGGTGACAAATGTGATTTGAGTTCCTTTATAATCAGTAACTGCCTGCCTGCCAAGAACAACCACACCTCTCTACTTTGCCCGTTACTGAGGGTGACGGAATCAGTTACCGTTGTCCTGTTTTGTTCGCCTTTGGAAATGTTGAAATCCATACCCAGCTAGTGACCAGTGACCTAAAGGTGATTCCCCTAGTAAGATGGACTTTCCTAGAGAAACCTGAGGACTGCGTGCTTGGTATATTTTAAATGTTACATTTTATTTAAGAGGATTAAAGCCCTGATATTTTCCTACGTTCTGATAGCTGTTCTGTGTGCTTTGATGGCGGAGATCCTCACGTTAAGGACAGCGTGACAAAGCCTTCCGGGTCTCTGCTCAGACCCTGCAGCTGTGTGCCTGACACCCAGACGTGTTGGCTTGTGTTCCGGAAGGGCAAGAGGCTTCCTCCAGGGCTCCCCCTGGCTGGCGGCTGGCAACCGGTGCTGGGGGCAGGCCTGGGTCCGCCCACGACCGTGAGGGGACCACAGACACTCGGGAGCGGCACCAGCAGAGAGACAACCGGCAAATGCTGACTCTGTGACTCTCCTTAGGACCCTCCTTTCCTCACGCTAAGGGAAAAACTGAATGATGGAGCCAGAGAAAAAGTAACCTCCCACAATCTTTGCTTCTGAGGGGTACTTCAGGGACTGAAGATCAGTACAGTTACATCTATTTACTGCATAAAAATGGGGGGCACACAAGTTTGAAAGGTATAGGTGATAATCCCATTATTAAAATTGCAAAAAAATTTACCTTTTCAGTTGCTTTAAATTATTTGGTCAAAAGCATAGCCCAGGGATTTCCCTGGTGGTCCAGTGGTTAAGAATCCACCTCCCAATGAAGGGGACTTGGGTTTGATCCCTAGTTGAGGAACTAAGATCCCACATGCCACAGGGAGAGAACTAAGCCACAACCAGAGAACCTGTGCTCCGAAGGAAACGTCCCGCATGCTGCAGCTACGACTGGAGGCGGCCCAATAAATACATGTTAACAGTATATGATGAAGGTGGTAGAGCTCCCTGAGGAAACCGCGCCAGGGGTCACGCCCGGCTCTACACCAAGGCTGTGGGCACGCGGTTTTGCCTCTGGATGCATCTGCACGCTGGGTGTGCGTAACTGTCACGCTAGTTTCTGTGTGTCCCCTCCCACCCCTTTTCAGCTGGAGCTGCACCCACTAAAAGGTGCTAAACCCAGAGATGGTCTGGCTTCGGTGTGAACTGTTCGCAGTTCCACTCATCCACGGTCACCACCAACAGGAAAGCATTACCTGTGTCCATGCTGACACCACAGTTAGGCCCGTGGGCTGCACCCGGGTCGGGTTCCCGCGTTTTCCCTAACTGTGGCCCGGATCCGTTGCTCCGTGTAGGTGATGGAGCCGGCACTGTCTACTCACCACAGACTTCCGCAGCCTGGCTCCACGGAAGGTCTGGGTGTTTCGTTCCTTTCTGGGAAGGAGCGCTGACCTGAAAGGCTTTTCTGCTTAACAGGAGAGATCTATTTTAACTCAACAGTTTGGAGGGAAAACAGGCGCGACGTCGAAGAGCCACACTGAGACGTGTCACAAGCTGTTCCCCATCCTGATTCTGAGACTGGCTCGCACCATCCACGAGACAAAGCTGTGGCTCCAGGGGCAGGCAGTAAAAAGCAGGCGGTCACACTGTTTGGTTCTCAACCTGTTTAATGTGTAAAAGGAAAAAAGGCGGTAGGCAGAGTTTCGGTCTGAATACATTCTCGGAATGCTGGCCGTCCAGAGCATCATTCTGAACAGCTGATTATCTTCTGTGACGAGAGAGAGTTTCAGTTTTGAAAAGACCTAATTCCATGGGATCATGGTGACTCATTTATCATAAGAATTAAATACAGAAATTTAAAGGCTCCAAGCAAACAGCAGGGGCGGGACTAATGCGACAGTAATAGCTGGAGTTGATGGGGCAAGAGGCAACCAATCATAAAATTACTTTTCCCTTGTAACAAAGGGTTCACACTTTTAACATAAATTATACATTCATTATGGTGTTTAAAAACAGTCAAGCCTAAATAAATTCTTCATACCATCGAGAAGAGACACACACTGACAACCTGCCTAAGCACAGAACTCGTCTGACAGCTCTTGGCCGGGGCCACGCACATTTTACAGGGAGCTTTTGCTTCTCAAGCTTAGTGAAAGTCTGGCAATCATTTTGTATAAAAATAAGACTTAAATTTAAAACCTCACCAAACTAGGAATCTGATGTAGAAAATCGGTGACACTGGAGCAGCTAAAGCCCGCAGTTCTCAGACTTCAGCCCTTGTCCCAGTGCCCTGCGAGGCCCCGCCCCGCGTGTCCGAGGCCTGGGAGGGGAGGGGCCCACGTCCCTGAAGGGCCAGCCGGTCCCCCCGGGGACAATGCGCTGCTGCTCCAGGAACCCTGGCTGAGGACCCCTGGCAGGGCGTAGCACCGTCTCCGCCTCTGCTCGGCACAGACTGTGTCTGCGCTCTTGGCAGCCGCGGTTACCCTGCGGGCGACGGCGGGAGGCGGCGCTTGGGAGTGACACCACCATGCGCTGCTTTATGGTCAGAGAGGTCGGTCCCTGTCCCAGGCTTGTGGTCAGGTCGCGGGGAGTTCTGCTCTGCCAGCATGTGATGCGGTTTACAACTAAAGCCACAGACGGCGTGTTTGAGTGTCAGGCACTTAGTTGCCTCTGACTCTCTGTGACTCCGTGGATGGTGGCCCGCCAAGGGTCCTCTGTCCGTGGGGGTTCTCCAAGGCAAGAGTACTGGAATGGGTTGCCATTCCCTTCTCCAGATCTTCCCGACCCAGGGATTGAACCCAGGTCTCCTGCATTGCAGCTGGGTTCTTTACCATCTGAGTCACCAGGGAAGCCCCCAATATACTTGACGTGTATATTTAATGCTGGAAATTCACCCTAGGGGACAGACAGAGGATGTGAAAGGAAAAGGCACCATAATTAAGCCATCCTTGGAAATGATGAGGTTTTTTTTTTTTTTTTTCCTCTCTCAAATACCTTCACTTTAATTTAACTTCAAGCCCAAGCATTCTGGGAGGTAAACAGTCTGGTAACTACAGGGGGTGAGAGGCAGGATGCGCCCCAGGACTACAGGAGAAGCACTGGGGTCTGGCCACTCCACTGACTCTACAGCAGGGCCTTGGACACGAGAGCCCCAGGCAGCTGGAAGACACACGACTCCTCAGGTTCCTGCGTGAAGGCACCGTGCCCATCACAAAAGGGCGCCCCTGAGAGCCTCTCTGAACCAGGCTGGGCAGAGTCTGGCTCAAGACTCTAAGCCACTTCTTCCCAGAGAAGCAGTGCCTGGGCCTCCAGGCCACAGGGGTCCCTCTTGCCTAGCCCAGGGCCTGAGACCATACAAGACAAGACACGTGGCCAGTCTCAGAGAAAGAGGGGCTTACCACTGGGGTGAGAACCCTGGAAGGAGCTGACCCAAAACCCAGAACTCTCAACTCTCGGTGAACTTCATTTAAAATGAGTTCTTCCAAGTAAAATGCAAGGCCAAGTTCTAAGCCCAGCAAGAAGCACCCCCAGGGGAGGAGGCCCGCGTTCTGCCAGTCTGCGCTGGGCCCCGCGTCCCCCTCCAGACACCGCGGTGAGCTCTCTTAAAGTGCCACCGCCAGCCGTCGTGGGGAAGCTGTTTGGCCAACCCGTTCAACACCAGATTCCTCCTGGCGATTCCCTACAGACGCCCGTCCCGCCCTTCCCCAGCCTCTTCTCCTGCCAGGCCCGGCGCCCTCCGCCTAAAGTGCCACATGCCCGACGCCAAGCGCAGCCGCAGCGGAGCTCAGGTCACGGGGGTGAGCCAGCAGCCGGCAGGGAAGGGCTCCTCTCTGCCCATCTAACAGTCCTGTACCACTGGGAAGCAACAAAAAAAGGAAATTTCCTGATCTCATCATCATATGCTCCACACTGAACACTTAAAGGCAAATCGTCATCTTAAAGAACTACGTTTAGGGATTCAGTTAAAATATACACAGGTTTTGTCTTCCCTTTGATCCGACTGTTGCTATTGCTTCTTCAGAGGACCATAAAAAGAATTGATACCCTAAAAAAAGGACTCGATTTGTTTTAAAAAAAGAGCAACAATGCGGGGTGGGGTGGGGGTGGGGGCGGAAAAGCGTTTCCTCTCCGCCTCCCGCCCACCCCCTTTCGTTTGGCTCACAAAGCTTTTTTTTTTTTCCCCTCTTCACTGTCGGTGTGGCCCTCGCGGCAACCATCCAGCCATCCGTCCGTCGGTCCGTCCGTCCATTCCGGGCGCTCCGGGCGGCGGGCTTCAGGAGGCGTCCCTGGATATCCACCCGCTCTCAGTGAGGAAGTTCAGGATCCTCTTCTTGAGGACTTTGTCCAGGTAGCTGGGCAGGCGGCTCTTGGAGGGGATGCCCTGGCGCTTCTGCAGGTGGTCCTTGATGATGATGGTCTTTACGGTCACGTAGCGCGCGGGGCTCAGGTTCAGCGAGCTGCACAGCACCTTCTCGCGGTCCGACAGGAGCTCGAAGCCCGGCAGGTGCTCGATGGCCGCGAACTCGCCGTCCCGGCCGTCCTCCTTGCCGCGCTTGGCGCCCCCCGCCGCCGCGGCCGCAGCCGCCGCCGCCTTGTTCTCCTTGCGCTTCTCGCGCTTGTGCCGGGCCGCCTCGTACTCGGCCGACTCTTCCATCTTGGTGATGCCGTTGCGCCGGTAGCGCTGCAGCTCACGGATCTTGGCGCGCAGCATCTTCTCCTTGTGCATGTTCTCAAACAGGTCGTCGAACTCCTTGCACGACATGAACTGGTAGAGCGGCCGCAGCTTGAGCCGCAGCTCCTTCTCCTCCTTGGTGACCTTGCGCCGCGCCGCCCGCTCCTTCTCCTTCTTGTCCTTGCCCAGGAAGGCGGGCACCAGGTTGTAGTCGCGCGCGATGTTCTTACGCCGCTGCCGCTCGCGGAGCTTGCGCACGTACATGTCCACGTGTGCGCGCTTCAGCTCGATCTCCACGTCGTCGTCGTCATAGTTGACCGAGAGCCCGCTGATGAGCGTCTCGGCGTCCTGGTCATACTCGATCTCGTAGTCGTCCCGCAGCGGCATGTAGCCCAGCTGCTGCTGTTCGGCCACCGAGATGTCTAGGGGAGGCAAGGGGGTGGTGAGGCTGGGAGAGAGGGGGCCCCCACTGGGGCAGGTGTGGTCGGTCACCCGGTTGGGGATGGTGTCGGGGATGCAGGCCTTCCCCAGGTTGCCGTGGATGTACATGCTTACGTAATGCTCCATTACTTCCTGGGGAGTCCGGGAAGCGCCCACGTGAGCCGCCATGTCCTCCTGCAGAGACAAGAAGCGTCAGAGGGTCAGACGCAGGCTGGGCGCGGAGGTCCCTGGGCGCCGCCACCCTGCAGCCTGCAGGCGCCGTGCTGTCCATCCCCCACAGCCACTCTGGATGTCGGCGCTGGGGGTAGGACCTTCGGGGAATCCATGCCCCGAGAACATCAGTACCCAGATGGGCAACCGGCCTGGAGGGCAAAGAAAGCCACATCCCAGACCCCAGCTCTTCTCCTGGTTCTCTTAAGAGGACAAACAGAGGCTCCCTGGGGCTCAGGCCGCCCTGCCCGCCAGCAATTAGGCCTGGGTGGGCAGCCAGAGCCCCGGGGTGGGGGTGGGGGGGGTGGGTCCCCACTGGCTCCAGTGACCTCTCCGCTCTTTGAACTAGGAGAACAGATGCAGCCCGGGGCCTCCCCACCAGGGAAGGTGCCAGCTCACCGCGCCGCCTGTGTCCCAGCGCAAAGAGCCAGGCTCCGTCTCTGATGCCCCGGCCCCGGGCCGGTGTGTTCCTTCCCCGGGTGGCGGTCAGATGACCCGGGCGTTGGGCCACCGCTTCTGCCGGCCCCTGGGGTCCAGCAACCAGCTGGAGACCAGCCCGGGCTGCAGGCAGGGGTCACGCCTCCAGAAGGGACCCGCCCTGCGCGCACAGGGTTATTAATGGGAGGAAATTGTACAAGTCTCTCAATCTTTTCCTCTGCCAAGAGGCCTCTTCCTTAAAGGGAACCGCTAAAGCCACTTGAGAAAGCAGCCGCCTGCAGTGTGCACTCGCTCCCAGCAGCCACTCTGCGCCCCGCTGGCCTCACTCCCCCAGCTCTACCCACCCGCCCAGAGACACTCAGCGTCCCCCCATGGTCGGGATGGTCCCTGCACCCCCATAGGCCCGAATGGGAGCCCAGGAAACCAGCCGGTCCCCCGAGGGGCTGACCCTGCCAACCACCGGGCACAGAGGGGAGGAAGGTGTCAGGAAGGCCCTCAGAGAAACCAGACCGGCGTCCGCCCTGCCAGCCTCTCCCCAGGGAGCGCCGCTCGGGGTGGGGGGTAGGGGGGTACAGAGAAGGCCACATTGGGACCCACCCTGCCAGGCCACCTCTGTGCACCGTGAGGGGCAGCGAGAATCAGAGCTGAGAGCAGACTGTCTGCTGGAGAAACTACATGCTTCTTTCTTTAAAAACCTCTCTCAGCACCAACTGTGCAGTTATCCTTTCCCAGGAAACATTTCATCCAAAAAAACAAAAGGAAGTCACAACCATCACTACCGTCACCGTCTCCCAGGCTGGCCACTCCTGCCTTGGAGCCCGCAGGCCTCACAGTAAAGGAACAGGGGGCGCTGGGGAGCGCTCACGCTCTCCCCGCAGCCCAGCCCACCCCAGCCGGGCCCAGGGAGCCCCCGGGACACATGTCTTTCCAGGAGGAGAGGCTGTGCTTGCCAGGGAGCCGGGGGTGCCATCAGCCTGAGCTCAGCTGCCCGCGCTGGGCGGGCGGCCAGGGGCGTGGGAGCCGCGCCCTCAGCATCCAACCCTCACCAGTGCAGTGCCGGGTCCCCGGGCCTGGTCCAGTGCGGCCCTGCGGGAGAGCTCTGCCCTCCGAGAGGCCGATGGCCCCCGCGCCCCTCGGGTGCTCGTCGAGGGGGAGACTCACAGCCCGAGGGCGCAGGGGGAGGCCGAGCAGCGACGCGGCCTCTGAGCGAACCGAGGCAGCCCCGTGACCTGTCCGAGGGCCTCTCCGTCAGCCCGCGCCCTGCGGACGCAGCAGGCAGGGGCTGTGCAGCCGTCCTCCGGCAAGACTGACGGCCCCCGTGAGCCCCCACGCGAGGCGGTGAGGACACGCGGGAGACGGCGGCGGCCCGCCTGTGCTCCTCAGACACTCCCTCGGGGCCCGGGCCCCCAGCCCGGTGCCCAGGGCGCGGAGCGGGGTGGGTGGGGGTGCTGGGAGGGAGGCCCTCCACCGTCTCTGCCTTCTGAGGACTTAGCGCTTTCCGCTGGACGCAGGCACAGCCCGTTTTGAAAACGAAGGACGAGTCCCGAGCATGGGCGAAGCAGGAGGGGGAACCTGGGCCGCTGGGGGGCAGGACGCGGGGCCGCCCCCGACCACAGGCGCCCGCACGCCCCGCGCCAGCACTCCTGAGTGCCCCGGAGACGCAGGAGGAGGTGTGCGCCCCGGCAGCCCCTCAGGCGCGGTCTGCGCGGAGTTACCGTTTCTGCGCACTTCCTGCCCTGAGGAGATGCAAGATGCTCACGTTCTGAGGGTACCGGGAAGGGAGGTGAGGTTCTGTGCACTAGTTTCCATCTTCTTCAGTAAAACTAAAAGGGATTTTTTTTTAAAAGTTAAATTCTGCCTCAATTCTCTGTTTAAACAGGTCTAAGATTTTCATGAAAAATGACCCCATGGACTGCAGCAGGCCAGGCTTCCCTGTCCTTCACCATCTCCCAGAGCTTGCTCAAACTCATGTCCATCGAGCCGGTGATGCCATCCAACCATCTCATCCTCTGTCGTCCCCTTCTCCTCCCGCCTTCAATCTTTCCCAGCATCAGGGTTCTTTCCCATTGAGTTGGTTCTTCGCATCAGGTGGCCGGAGTTTCAGCTTCAGCATCAGTCCTTCCAATGAATATTCAGGACTGATTTCCTTCAGGACTGACTGGCTGGATCTCCTTGCATCAAATATGTATGTGTGTGTGTACACACACACACACACACACACACACACACACACACACAGCGTCCTTAAAAGAGAAGACCTCTGTTCCGGGAGGCAGCCCCGCCCCCTTGCATCAAATACGTATGTGTGTATCTCTACACACACACACACACACACACACACACACACACACACACACACACACACACACACACACACACACACACACACACACACACACACACACACACACACACCACAGCGTCCTTAAAAGAGAAGACCCACACACACACCACACACACACACACACACACACACACACACACACACACACACACACACACACACACCACAGCGTCCTTAAAAGAGAAGACCTCTGTTCCGGGAGGCACACACACACACACACACAGCGTCCTTAAAAGAGAAGACCTCGGGGTTCACGGGCCGGCGGCCCTCTGCTCTGCGTCTTGCTCCGCAAACGTCCACACTCCAGGGGCCTCCTTCGTAGAGGCCGGTGGCCTGGGATAAGAAGCTGGGCGGTCTCCAGACACACAGGCTGGGTTTCTCCAGCCCCGCCAGGCAAGGGGCTGCACAGCCGTGGGCCCTGCGTAGACACCTCGGTGACCCAGCTCCTCTTCAGTTAACACAAGGGGTTTCTGGCTCGAGAGAGACCCAGGCAGTGGCTGTTCATGAAGCCACAAGTCAGCGAGGCTGGTGCCCTGTCACCAGGCCCCCAGGACCCCGCATCACCACCTTGGCCGCTGCCTAGGGGGAGGCAGCTACTCGGGGAGATGCCGGCCAGCGACTGCTGAGAATCGACCCTGGGGGCTGCCACGTCAGCTCGGCGCCAGTGAAAAAGGCCCAGGAAAGTCCACAGGAGCCTGAGTTCCACGGGCTCTGAGACTGAGGGCAGTGACGGAAGGGGACGGCCAGGCTCTGACCCTAAGAGTCCACAGAGGACACACAGGTTCCGGGAAGCGATGACGGACACACCCCGACGATGACGGTTCACGCCGGCCGCTGGCCCAGCGTCCTGCTTGTCTCATCTCACGTGTCTCCAGTCCCCACGTGTCAGCGGGTCACACCAGGGAGGGACCGTCCCATCTGCGCCTTACAGCGGCCCGTGATGGCAGGGGGCAGGGTGGGCGAAGGGGAGGTCCTGTCCCTCGCGTGTTCGAGGTCCAAGTTGTTTTGCTTCATCCAGATGGGTGGATGGACAGACAGAACCGTTGGGCAGGCAAGGAGCAGCAGAAGTGAGTCGGGGAAAGAGACTTGAAGGGAAAGTTCAAGTACGACTGAAATGGAACAAGGCACCCAGCTGTAGCCTGAAGGTGGCCCCTTTCCCACTGCAGCTTGCGGTAACACCCCGGGAAGCAGCCCAAAATCTGGAGGTTTGTTCTATACGCGAACTTAAAAAAAAAAAGGCCTCCCATTTTTAGAACAAGATGAGGAGAGTTCGGTATGCTGCTTCCTGGAGTCCTTTGAAAAATAAAGAAAACGCATCTCTGAGACGCTGAGCTGGGCCCGTGAGGTCACCGAAGGGAAAAGATGTAGGCCAGTCCCACCGCGGGCCGGCCAGCTCCTGCTGGGACTGCCGCGGGGTCTCTCTCCTCTGGCCGAGGCCGCCCCTGCCCTGTGACCTGGCCTCTGCCAACAAATGCCAGCTGCCCTCTCTGCACAGCCTGGGGCCAGGCCTCGGGCCCCGCTCCAGGCCCCACCCCTTCACTGCTGCGTGACCTGGACGTGTCACTAACTTCTCTGTGCCTCGGTTTCCTGGTCTGGATTACGAGGGTGCTACTAAATACCACCTTCACAGGACGGTTGGAGAGTAAATGAGGGAATACACGTTCTCTCAGTCCAGTGCTGGGCACGCTTGGCCCATGGACGCCGGCTTTGTTATTCCTACTACAAAGCTGTTAGCATCGCCTCCAGGGCCTGTGTTCACCCAGGTCACCTCCTCCAGGAAGGCTTCCATGATGCCCAGAGTGAGGCTCACATCCTGGCTCAATTACTTGCTGCTGTGAGACATGTATCGTCTCTGCTCCTGCTTATGATCTGTAATTGCTCCTCTCAAGTGTCTGTCAGGATAAAACACATCATTGTGAACAACCGCAGTTAACGCGTACGGGTTTCACCTCATCTCATCCTCCGAGCAGCGTCCCCCACCTCCCACACCAGGAGGACCACCTCGGGCGCGGCCACCCCAGGGACACAGGCCAGCTCTCGCGCACCGGCACAGGAGGTGCAGCCCACCCACAGGCAGGGCGGTGCCAGCGCTCCCCTTCCTGGACAGACCACCTCACAAGCGTGCAGCCGCGGCACCCTCTCTGACCCCTGGGACGTGTGGGGGACACTGCGGACCCACATCTTGCTGGTGCAGAGCATCCAGTCCCCCGTCTCTGTGCAAACCAGGGCCTCTATCAGGATGACTCTCTCAATCGCGTCGCAGGGCGCCCTTCCCGAGCAGGTCGGTGGGCCTGGTCAAGAAAGGGTGCACGTCCTTTCTTGACCAGCCTTGTGTCTGCCTCGGGGGCGGGGGCCACGAGGCTGGCTTTGTTCCCGAGGCTCCAGGGCCAGGCGCACTACATTCCCTCAGGGAGATGTGGCTCCCGCTTCCTTCTTTAAAGGAAGACATCTCAAGGGGACAGAAGCATGGGCAGCTGGGGTAGAGACCCCAGGGGCCAGCCAGGACGCTGCAGGGCCTCGGGGGCGGCAGGGGGAGCCACCTGCGGGGCCAGGAGCGCAGGGTCCAAGGCCAAGGAGGGGCAGTGGGCCCACAGGACCGACTGAAGTCAGAGCCGCGGGCCCCGGAGGGCACTCCAGGCCGGCCGGCCTGCCCCGAGGACCCAACCTGGGCTCTGGACTCAGACTGGGGCCTGCAGCCCCGCCGGCCTCCCACATGCTCCAGTGCGCATGCGCCCTCCCCGCAGCGGGGACTCCGGCCCATCACACCCACATGGGGCCCTGAATGCGGCCACTTCCCTCTCCAGCCAGGCCGGTCACCTTTACAGTGAGGGGAACGACCCGCTGGCCTCTCGAGGGCTGGGAGGACGCCCTGGGCTGGCAGCCTGCCATCTCCAGACACTCCCTCTGACCTCCAGCCTAACCTGCCCCCACCATGCGCCGCTGGCCGGGTCAAGGCCAGCTGCCACGAGAACTGGTCTCCAGCCCATCCTTCCAGGCCACTCCAGGTGCCCTGTGTCCCTGGGCCACCGCTCCTGTTTCACAGGCCTTTTTTTTTTTTTTTAAAGCTAGAAAGCTCCATAAGCCTCCCCTCTGTTCCAGGGTCCCCATCCTCCTCCCTGAACTCAGAATTCACCAGCTCACACCTGTGAATGCCCCTCGGGGGACTAAAGCTTCTCAGGTCAAATCAGGCTATACTTGTGAGAGAGCTTTACGAAGCCACGGGCCCTACTGTGAAAACCACATGGCGGGGCCTCCAGAAACACACAGGATTACCTCACCATCCAGCAATTCCACCTCCTGGTGTTTACCCGAACTAACAAGGACTTCCGCGCTACCTGGACACCTGTGTTCACCACAGAAGCATTCCTGACAGCGAGTGCCCACCCACAGACGACTGGATAAACAAAGCGTGGTCCGTCCACACCACGGACTATTACTCAGCCTTAAACACGAAGGAGGTTCTGACATCTGTTACAACACTGGCCAACCCGGGGAGACATTATCCTAAGACACAACGCAGTCACAAGAATACAGACATTATGTGAACCCACTGAGGTGAGGTCCCTAGAACAGGTGAGCCCACAGCGACGCCAAGCAGAACCGCAGCTAAGAGGGGCTGTTGGGGGACGGAGACAGGGCTGGCGTGTAACGAGAAAGACTTTCTGTTCACGACGACAAGAGTTGTGGCCAGCGGTGACGGCTGCCCAGCAGCACTGATGTGCTTCCCGCCACTGGACTGGACGCCGACAAACAGGTAAAACGGCGAGCTTCACATTGTCAGTCATTTCAGCCGCTCAGCCGTGTCCGCCTCTTTGCGACCCCATGGACTGCAGCACGCCAAGCCTCCCTGCCCATCACCACTCCCTGAGCTTGCTCAAATTCATGTCCTTTGAGTCGGTGATGCCATCCCACCATCTCCTCCTCTGTCGTCCCCTTCTCCTCCTGCCTTCAATCTTTCCCAGCATCGGGGTGTTTTCAAAGGAGTCAGTTCTTCGCATCAGGTGGCCAAATATTGGAGCTTCAGCTTCAGCATCAGTCCTTCTAATGGATATTCAGGACTGATCTCCTTTAGGATTGACTGGTTGGATCTCCTTGCAGTCCACTGTATGTCTAATGTATACATAAAGTTTATGTGTACATGGATACATGCACCTAATGTATACATAAAGGATACACTGTGCATCATGATACACCGAGTATTAGGATACATACTTTATGTATACACTAGATACCTGTATCCATATACTTTATATGTACATTATGTATACATAATGTATACTTTACCACAATAAAAATATATACTTTGTTTTGAATAGTAAAAGTTCTACAAGCTGCATGCCTTACTGTAGCTACATCGGTACTTCTTAAAGTAGGGTCCCTGGGACAGCAGCAGCATCGCCTGTGAACCTGTTGGAGCTGCAGCCTCTCATGCCGCCCCCAACCTACTGGCTTCAGAAGGCTGGGGTGGCGGGGGAGAACGACAGGACTTGTGCCCAAGGAGCCTCCCAGGGTGTCCTCACTCACTCTGCAAGTTTAAGACCCACTGCTCAGGGACTTCCTTTCCCTGGTACTCCGGGGGACTCCATGCTCCCACTGTAGGGCTACGGGTTCAACCCCGAGCCAGGGAACAAGGGTCCCACAGAGTCTGTCCCCCAAACAATAAAAGCCCTGCTCTGCATAACCCTCTGAACTCTAGCTGGTTTCTCCAGCCAAGCTCTTCCCTGCCCCTTCTTGATGGCGATTAAGACCCCCACTCTCAGGAGGCTCACAGGATGGACCCATCCATCTCTCACCAACACACAGAAGGGCTCCACTGTGCTGAGGAGGAGACCATGCTGAGAACCCACTGCGTCAGAGGCCCTGGACTCTCTGTAACCCGCTGTGTCCAGCCCTCACCCGGGGGCGCTCTGCGTGTAGCACAGGGTCCAACACAAAGTGGGTCTTCAGCAAGCGCTGGATGATGAAGGCCCACAGCGCGTCCGCGCCACCCCGCCTGCCGGACCCCGCTGTCATCTACAAAAGGAAGCCGTTGTTCACGACGTTCCGCCCGCCTGCGGAATCAGCCTGAACGTGCCGTTCACAGCACAGGGCCTCAGAGTCCACAGAGCACTCTGCGTCCTTTTGCAACTTGAAATCGAGCTTCAGGGCCAGCGTGAACCCCACCTGCCCTGGAGTCCTCCTGACCATGGGACGTGGGGGAGGCCCACGCCTCCTTCAAACTGGTCGATGCTCCAGCAACCAGCTAACAGATGCCTGGCACTGTGGGGAAGCACAGCTTGGCGTTCACGTCTGCTTGTGTCCCCCCGGGATCCGTGTCTTCCAATCCTGAATCTGCACAGCGCCCACCACACAACCAGCTGCCTGGGTCGGGGGGCTTAAAACCCATGGTGCTGGGACCCGGTGAGCCCTGCCCACCCTGAGCCTTTTTCTGGTCTCCCGTCATGGGTGTCAGCCCTCATCCCCGTCCTCTCTGCTGCTCATCCCCAAACCCTCCTGGCCTTGTGGCAAGCACCCCTCAGCCGGGCCCGGACCCTGGGACAGACTGTGAGCAAATGATCCAGACTTCAGCAGGGCCTGTCCGCACGGAGTCCCCACAACCCCATGCCCATGAGTACCACCAGAGAAATCACAGTGGTCTCACCTGCCTCTCCACCACTGTCCCCACACCCACACCCGCCCTTGGGACCCAGTCCCTGTCCCCGAGCCCCGGCCCCCACATTCACCCCCCACCCAGTCGGGTCAAGACCCGGCTCCAGCCAGGGGCGTGCAGCCCCCCAGCCACAGCAGATACTGCTGCCGCACCAGGAGGTTAAGCCCGGGCTCTGCACCAGGGCCTTCCGTTCTCAGGGTCACCACTCTTCAACCAAGAACCAGCACTTGCTGATGGCAGCCTGCGTGGGACACGCGGCTTGGGGCTCACGCCTGGAAACAGCCTGCCTCTCAGCACTGCAGAGGAGCCTCTGAGGAAGCACGGCCAAGCTCAGGGCAAAGACGCCCCAGAGAGGAGAGGGAGAGACAGGAGAGCCGCACCTCGGCCTGGCCCATGGACCTCCGACCCCAGACCGCAACGCCTGCTGAGCAGGGAGAAGGCCCCGGCTTTGTCTCGGAACAGCTGAGCCTGCTGCTGCCCCGATTCAGAGCCTTTCAGCACGGTCTCCAGATGGCTCCCGTGCAAGTTAAAGTAGTACTGCTTTCAGAGCACCCTCCCGGCCTCCCTCAGCACACTCTAATACATCTTTCAGTCCCGGGCTCGCTTTTCGAGTATTTTCCGCAAAGCTGCAGGGAGGCAGTGCTGACGGGGTGGCTCGGAGCACAGACTTGGTCACCAAACGATTCGGTCCGAACCTGTGGCACAGACCTGCGCTGGGAGGCTCTCACAAGGAACCACGCAAGCTCAACACAGTGCCTGGCACCCAGCGAGCCTCTTGGTCCACGCCAGCTATTTTTAGTGGCGACTGCAGAGATAAGAGCTCCAAGAATGAAGCAGGGAAGGGAAGTCTCTCTGAAGCAGATATGATATGGAAGCAGAAAGACCAGTCACAAACCATGATTGGGGCGGTGTGGGGGAGTGCTCTCAACAGAAGAAATAACAAATGATTCAAAGGATCCCGGGGTAGGTAGACACTGAAAGGCCCCGCAGGCCCTCAAGTTTCATCTCTGTAGAACTGGAAGCTGCTGCAGGCTGACGGGACAGGACCTGTCCTCAGAGACAGCTCCAATCCTGCTGCCTGGAATGGGCTGTGGGGCCCGGGTACCAAGCAGAGAGGCCAGTCCGGAGGCTCCAGGAGCGATCAGGCCAGAGATGGACATCAGCCTACACTGAGGCTGTGAGAAGAGGCTAGCTTCTGGAGGATTCTGAAGACAGAGCTGCCGCTGAACTGGACCCTGAAGAAGACCCTGAGAATGGTACTCCATTTGCAGCCCAAGGAGCCAACCAATCAAGGTGTGAGATTTGGGTCAAGGGAAGTGGAGGAGCCCAGGAGATACACACAGGGACAGCAGAGATGGGTTTGTGACTGGAGGCTGGACCTCAGGACCAGCCCACCACGACCCTGTAATGCCCATGAAGGCCAGGCTGACACCTTTCTTTCCGGACTCCTTCACTGTTGCAGGATGAGCACAGAGCAGAGGCTCCATACGCATCCACAGGCAGCACTTCAGGACAGTGAGGGGGGTCCGGAGCGTGGCCTCCGTGATGCAGGCACTCAGCTGAGAACCCGGAGCAGGGTCTCTAAGGAGCTGGGAGAGGCTCGAGATTCCAGGGCTGCGGAATGGGCACGGGTCCCCAAAGACTGGCTCACTTGACCGATAGAATAAAGCTAACCTAAATACAGGCAGGGCAGGCTTGGGGATGCGGGGAGAAGCGTGGAACGTCTCCACCAGCAAGCCCAGGAGAAGGGGCCGGCAGTCGGCCCCCAGCGTCTGTGGGCTCAACCCCGCTCGGCCATTTTAGACAAGGGACAGAGTATGGGATGATTCTGGTGGCCTGGGAGGATTCTGGAACAATCCTCCGTGGATAATGAGGGACGGCTGTGCTGCTGGAGAAGTGGTTCGAGGAGCTGGGGGACCAGCATGTGGAAGGGTCTGGAAAGATGAGGGAGTGGGCTCCCGTCTCTCCCCCCCGGCACTCCTCACAATGCCTGGAGGTGGCCACAAGTCCCTGGTGGTTATGGGCCAAAAGCCAGCCAGGCCTTCTCCTCCTAACACGGACAAGAGCCTCCTCTTGGAGAGTGCGAAAAGCACTCCTCAGAGACCACCTGGAGAAGAGCCACCACGTGTCTCTCTCGAGAGCTCGATGTGAATGAGTCCAGTCCAGCTCTGTGTTCTCTCCGATAAACTTCCCCAAAGAAACCTCCTGAGGGAAAGAAAGTGAAGTCGCTCAGTCGTGCCTGACTCTTTGCGACCCTGTGGACTGTAGCCTGCCGGGCTCCCCTGTCCACGGGTATTCTGCAGGTGCGAACGCTGGAGTGGGTTGCCATTTCCCTTCTCCAGGGGATCTTCCCCATCCAGGGATCGAACCCCGGGGTCTACTGCAGGCAGACTCTTTACCAACTGAGCCCCCAGTGGAGAGACCGAAATGCAAAAGGTCAGGCGTGGTCCGGTCCAAACACTCCATGGCAGAACCCACTTAGCCCGGGGCACACGAAGCCCAGGGTGTCGCGGGGACGCGAGGGTCAACGAGTGCCTGGCAGGGGACACAAAGTGAGTGGTGGTGGCGGTGAGGGTGGCAGGGAGGACCAGGAGCGCCTGCCTGCAGGGCAGAGGGCGTGGAGAGGAGCTCCTCTGGCCTTCAGCACACTCTCCTCCAGGCAAAACCCACTCCTTCCTGGGGTACCCTACTGCTGTCAAGTCTCAGAGCCGCCTGTGTCCCCCTGACTCCCTTCTGGGGAGTCCGGCCTCGCCCAAGGGGTGCACTCGGCAGACACCAGCGGAGGTCACCCCAAAAGGCTGGGAAAACAGCCCTGGGGTGGGGGGTGGGGGGCAGCCAGCCGTGGCCCGATTCCCCCCCCTCTCCCCGCCCCACTCCGCTACTTCCTGCTGTGTGACCTTGGGCGGCTGGCTCACCCTCTCTGTGCGCCTGGCCCTGCCCGGGGAGGCGGGCGCGGGCCTCCCCGCCTCCACCGCCCATCGCCACCCCCCGCGCCCTCGCGGCGCCCGCACCCCCGCAGGTGCGCCCGGGGCCCTGCGGCTCACCCAGTTCCCGAAGCCGAACTGCTCGATGGCATCCAGCAGCAGCTGCTCCTCGCGGCTGGTCCAGCCGCCCTCGGCCTCGGGCCCCCAGAGCGTGAAGCGCCCGCCGTCCACCAGCTGGTAGCCGTGGTAGCGGCGGTGGTGGCCGATCTCCGCGCCGGCGGAGAAGCACTCGGGGCACAGCTCGATGTCCTGGCACTCGGTGCAGCGGAAGCGCAGCGGGCTCACCTCGGCCAGGCAGTACACGCAGTACTTCTTGCCAAGCTCCGCCATCTTCCGCCACCGGGGCCCCGCCGCCCCGCGCTCCAGCGAAACCGCCGCGGCCGCCGCCGCCGCGGCCGCCCCGCCCCAGGCGCCCGCTGCAGCCGGCCTGCCGGGCCGCGCGTCCCGCCTCAGCGCGCAGGCGCCCTCGGGCCGGCCCGGCGGCGCACCGCGCAGGCGCCGCCGCGCGGAGGGGGGTGGGAGTCCGGGCGCCCGGCCCGCCGCTCTGCGCCTGCGCGCCCCCCAACCCAGTGCCAGCCGCCTGGCCTCAGAGGCACAGACGCTCTGAGGCCGGCAAGAGGGCGGAAAAGGAAGCCGGGGCGGGACGCGTCCCGCCCCCTCTCGGTGCGAGCCTACGCCCTCCGCCAATCAAAGCAGCCCCCCGTCGTCCGGGGGCGGCCTCCCATTGGACTGCATTGGCCGGGAGGCCGGGAGGAGAAGGGGGCGGAGCCCCAGGCCCTGGAAAGTGGGCGGAAAAGGAAGCGAGGAGGGACGCGCCCCGCCCCTTCTGGGTACGAGCCTACGCTCTTCGCCAATCAAACGTGACCCCCGTCGTTCGGGAGCGGCCTCCCATTGGTCTGCTCCGGCCGGGAAGGCGGGGAGGAGAAGGGGCGGGGCGTGGGACAGAGATCCAGCCAATCGCCGGGCCCCTCCGCGCGCGCCCCTGGTTGCCCCTGGAAACCAGACAGCCAGCAGCTCCCCGCTGGAGGGTCTGCGGCGCTGACCGGGAGGACGGGAGATGGATGACCACACTGGGGACCCCGAGACGGAAGATGGAGAGGTGGAGAGCCTGGCCTCGCGGCTGTCCGGGATCAAGGCCAGCTCCGTCCCCCGGTCCCCGGTGGAACCCGTGGAGCCGGAGCCGGAGCCGGAGACGAAGACCGTAGAGGCTTCGGAGGAAGGCGCCGCCGCGCCGAAGCCGGCCAAATCCCAGGAAGGGCTGGCGGTTACCGAAGCTGCTGGCGAGGAGGGGCCCGGAGAGCTTGAGAGCCCGGCCGAGGCCCAGGAGGAAGCCGAGCCAGGGGAGCCGCGGGAGGCCGGGCCTGAGGAGCCAGCCGAGCCAGAGCCCGAGGAACCCGAGGAGGAGGAAGAAGAGGAGGAGGGCGAAGAAGAGGAGGCGGCGGCGGCGGAGCCTGGGAGGAAGGAAGTCCCGTCGCAGGTCTCCCTGCAGCAGGCCACGGCCGGCAAGGAAGAGGCCGCGGCAGCCCAGGGCGCTGAGCGGGAAGGCCAGGTAGAGGAGGAGGAAGAGAGCGAGGCAAGCGAGGCGAGCGAGGAGGGGCTGGAGGCCCGGGTCCCACGGAAAGACGAGGACGAGCTGAAAAACCTGGACGAGGGGCTTGTGCTCGAGCCTTACGACTGGAGCGAGGAGGTGCAGAAGCAGCAGGAGCAGCAGCTGCGCGCCGAGCTTCTGGAGCAGTACCGCGCCCTGGTGGTGGAGCGCGGTCGCTACCAACGCTACAACATCTACTTGCAGCACAAGATCTTCGAGGCGCTGCGCAAGAAAAAGGGTGTGGAGGCCGCCGCCGAGGCGCCGGGAGGCGACAGGGGCGCGGAGCCCGAGGCCCCCGAGAAAGAGCAGGCCTACCTCCGCCATCTGGCCGTCCTGGAGGACCTGCGGAAGCAGGAGGCCGACGACCTGCGCTGGTATCACCACGAGCTGGACCAGCTGAAGCTGCAGTGCCAAGAGAAGGTCTCCCGGGTGGACAAGGAGTGGCGGCGCTTCCAGGCGCTCAAGAAGCAGGTGGTGATGCAGGCCATGGGCAGCTGCTGGATGAGGGGCGGCCGCCAGGTCGCTCTGCGAGAGGTGGAGCAGATCCAGGCACTGGAGGATAAGAAGGAGAAGGAGATGAGCACCGTGAGGCTAGAGAACGTGCAGCTGAAGCAGAGCCTGGTGCATTTTGAAACCAGGATGAGGACCCAGGAGGACCTGACCGAGGGCCTGCTCCTGATAGACTTTGAACAGCTCAAGATCGAGAACCAGACCTTCAATGAAAAGGTCGAGGAGCGAAATGAGGAGCTCCTGAAACTGCGTGGCAAGGTGACCCACAACGTGCAGATAATAACTCACGTGAAGGAAAAGTTACACTTTGTGGACATAGAAAACATGTGTAAAAAGGCAGAGCTCATGGACATTGAGGCTCAGGTGGCCCAGAAGAGGGACATCTTGACCAAGACTAAGCAAGCCCGAGATGGCCTGCGGCTTGACAACATCAGGCTGAATCAGAAGTGTGGGCTTCTGGGCAAGGAATCCCTCCTCCGGGACATGGAAGAGAAAGTGGACAGGACGGAGGTGCTCAACCAGCGCCTGGCGAGCCTGAAGCACCACCACGCCGGCCTCGTTCTGTCCTGCAAAGGCGTGAAGCAGAAGATCAGGGAGGCCAAGGCCTTTCTGCCCTCCTGACTCAATTGATAGGCGACTTCCATCTCAGCAAACTCCATCCTTCACCAACTCCTGTTCTGCCTTTGTTGCCACTCTTTAAAAGGCCCCTGATGATTGGGATGAAATTGTGTTTTGTATTCTTAATTTTTCAGCTTCCAAATTAATGCTGAGCACAGAACTGAGTTAAATATAGAAAAAATAGTAAAACAGGTACAGGGAAACAAACAGGGATGGCTTAATGTACCGACTTCTCATAAAAAGCTGTCACAGACCTTTTTCTATCTGAGCAATTTTATAATTTCAGTGTCCTGACACTGAGAACTGATCCTCCTCCATGTTCAAGAGGGTTCAACAAACGGGCAGAGTGCCCAGAAAATTCCTGTGCACTAAACGCATTAGTAAATCCTCTTTGAATGTACTGAACTGTGTGGTCCTGAATCGCTCATTTCAGGTCAAACCTCACCAATTCCCTTAAAACTGTTTTGCATGTAAACAGCGCTAGCTTCTGGGGTAATCAACACCCAGGAAGAGGAGGGACGAGAAACAGGGAGAAGAAGAGCCTTGTCCAATGAAAGGAGGCTCAGTCTGTCTAACTGTGAATGTCTGTTTCTGGCTCAAGGACAGTCTTCAATGCTAATGAAACGTTTTCTTGGAGCCACTAAAGAAATGCACTGATCCGTGCCAAAAATGAAATTTTGTTTTCCAGTGAAGACAAAATGGTGGTTGTATTGTGCTTTGCAGGTGCAAAATACACAGAGAGATGTGACTGCTGAGTGTCCATAAGCCTTTCGTTTTCAGCAAGATATTTGCAGATCTTAGACCGTCACTAAGCACATGATTTACTGTGTCAAATATTAAGATTTCTTTCATTCCTTGAGTTAATGTGAGAAACACTAGACAGGTCTATCCCCTTAACCTGAAGTCAGCGATGGCTGTTTTAAGGTTTCTTTGATGCTTTGGGAATCAGGGGCTTTATTTCTTCTTAGTTTTAGCTTGAATTTTGAGATGTGCAGATTTGGGATTAAAAGTATTCTTCCATCCCTAAATTTAAGAAGGATCATAAGAAGGATGATCTCTTCTTTGGTGCTAAATACCTTTAGGAAACCCCACTGCAGGCAGATGACTCGCTCGTGAGACTATCACAGTAACTTTTGTCTTTTGATGACATTTTGTTTTCTAAAGTGCTTTCCCTTTAAAGCCAATAAAGACTGATTAAAATTCCCTAACTTCCACAGCATGAATACTCTTTTATAATATCATAATCAAAGCACACAAACATAAGAGTGAGGAGAGTAAAAAGCTTTGCCTTCCTGTTTCCCTTCTCTTTTTCCTCTACAATTTTTGTCTTCTATCCTATTCATCAAGACCAAAGTCAAATAGTGATTCCCTGGCAGATAGAACTTGGTTTTTCCTGTGCCTCAAACTGGGAACAGCAGTGGCTCACTCTTTTTTTGGCTGGGGAGGTTCAAACTGGCAACAGGCTCGGTGCCTACAGCTTTTATTATGAGTCTCCGGCTTTTGATTCACTAGAGAGAGAACAGGTATTTTCAGCTGACTTTGAACGACCGGCAATTACCCAGGTAGATTTCCTCATCAGCCTTCAACCTGGTGACCAGTATGTCTCTGAGTGTGTGTGTGTATTCAGTCGTGTTTAAGCTGCAAAGTTACCGATGTCCTCTCAAATTATGTTACCTGTGCTGAAGATGTTCCAGTAGTTGACTAGAACGTAATAATCTTCTGTTGACTATTTCATAACAAAGTTCTAATAACTCACAAGCTGTTTCAGACAGACCACGTCCGAGGAAGAATGCCAGGGACCCAAAAATCATTGTCCCCCTCCCTCAGCACCTGACAGCTGTCTGCAGGCAGAGCCCCACCCCGGCCTGTGACCCACCCACCCCTCTGTGACTGTACCTCCAGGAGACAAAGACCCTGGAAGGCAGACAGTGGGTCGGGGTTCAATAAATTTGTTGGGTTAATAACATTCATGTCAGTCTCATTTGCTGAATGTATTCGTTACTTGAATTCCTATTAGGTGTCAGGCACAAGTCCCGTGCCGGATTCAAAAATGATTACAGTAGTAATGAGGATGTCTCAATGAAGCAGAGCCAATGAGGACAAGGACAGAAGGCAGGCTTGTAGATTTGGAAGGAGGACCCCAGAGACACACAGCTCCACCCCTTCCTTGAGGGGACAGTTACAGAGCAGTGCCCCAGTCCAGACTAGAAACCCCTAAAACTAAGACGATTCTTACAAACACTAAAAGGCTATACAGATTTTTTTTTCATCTCTTTGTCAAAAAGTACAGGGCCTGAAAAGTGGAGGCACAAGAAAATCTAAATGAGATGTCCGTGAAGCTGGCCTCTTGATTTTCTGCTTTCAACATTTTATCCTAATTTAGAAAATAAAACGACAACCACTCGCTAATCTTCAGGTAGATGGCCAAGGCCTTTCCTTAAGGGTAGAATCGTTGATTCTCGAATTGTCTATGGCATCTTAAATTTCTTGCAAAATAACCTCCATGCAGACTGCATTATCCTCTTTCAAATCCTGGCCACACCACTTCATCAGGCAGGTGGCTCGGCCTCTGTGTGCCTCGGTTTCCTCAGCACTGACTTCAGAGTTGTCGTGAGGATCAAACATACTTTAAGTAAAGGCTTAATGTAGTGCCTGGCACACAGCCACCATACACAGATACTAAGTATTCTCCAGCTGTCTCTCCCACATCCCATTCAACAGCATTTGAAAGAGATTTGCCTTTGAGACTTGTCAAAGCTTTTAGTGTTCTTAGAAGCAAGTTTCTTTTCACAACACTGGTTTAACATAGCATTTAATTGAATTGTGTAAATACAATAACTACCACCATTGGCATAAAAAAACTTGAGAACGATAATCAGTGACAGGCTCACCTCAGGGATGTAGCTGCGTACGTGCCAGACAGCAGCCTACCAGGCAAGGGAGATTTAGGGTGAACTAGCCTTTTTTTTTTAAGGTCTGAGCTGGACGTGGCCGCTGTTACAGAGGGCTTTTTGTTTGTTGTTGGCATCGGTGGCAGGAGGGACGCAGGCACTACCTGGATAAAGCCCAAGGCCTCTGAAAAGGAAACACTTCTTCACCACTAAATGAAAACCATTTTTCGGTGACAGCACATGTAAGATTTTTCAGTTCCTCAGTGGAAATCCATACTTTTCTTTTCGTATGAGTTCATCTGCAGTCATTATTTAGATTTTCACCACTAGTCAGGTGTGCATGCTTGCTCAGTCGCTCAGTCGTCTCTGACTCTTTGTGACCCCCTGGACTGTAGCCCGCCAGGCTCCTCTGTCCACGGGATTCTCCAGGCAAGAAGACTGGAGTGGGTTGCCACTTCCTTCTCCAGAAGATCTTCCTGACCCAGGGATCAAATCTGTGCCTCCTGCATTTCCAGCAGATTCTTTACCCACTGAGCCACCTGGGAAGCGTGTCTTCTATAAAAAGAGAGTTCATCCACCCCCAATACGTAGTTTGTTTTAAACTTTGAGATGGTCTTAGTCAGGATGATGAAGATGCAGACGCTACGGATGAAAGGGACCCCAGGAACGACTCCCACCGCATCCCGTCTGAGAACCTGGCTCTAAGGCCTCCCTCTGCTGGCCACACCCGTCCTCTGGTCCTCCTGGTGACCCGCAGCTCACCGCAAGGCCCAGCTGGGGGGCACCCGCCTCTCTGCCCTTCTGGCACAGCACCTCCTTCCCTCTCTTGCCTTCTTGGCAGGCTGCACACTTCGGGGGGTGGTGTCTTTGAACCGTCAGCCCCCTAGTTTCTCTTAGGAAAACACTCCCCAACTTCCACCCTTGCCACAGCTTGGGCATTGGCTGGGGGTCACCCCTCAGGGCCACTCGTCAGGCATGGCTCTGCCTCCTCAGAGCTGAGGTCAGAAGCCCCAGAGCAACACGTTCTCTGGGGAGCCAGCCGTGTTTCTGAGCAAGGGCTGGGGAGCCGCAGGCCAGAGTCTGAGCCCCTCCATTGGGTGGAGGGGCCCAAGCAGATGGCTTCTGAGCCACACCTCTGAGGACAGGGCGTGACCTGCTGCGGAGATAAATGAGGTCATCCTGGAGACTGAGCCCCAGGCATGGTGTGGGTGGAGCAGTGAGCGAACCCCCAGCTGTCAACCCTCGATAACTCTCCACCAGTCTCAGCCTGCAGGGGGTGGAGACCACAGGGCAGTGGCCCGGAGCCCTGGGGCAGGGCGCCCGTGCACAGGAAAGGTGCTGTTTCTGAGCTGTGCAAGGCTCAGCGACGTGGGACCAAAGGGCCCAGAAGCCGGGAACCTGATCCCGGAAGGACCAGCACGCACACCAGCAACGTGAGAGTCCACTGCCCTGCCCGGCTCCGGGACCTGGAGGACCGCTTCACGCGCACCGCCACCGTGGCGGGGCAGCGCCACTGGTCTCCGCCCCCAGGATGGGGAGAGACCACAGGTACCCGCGGACACCGCAGGGCACCCGGCAGGTTGGGGGTCCTGACGCCCGGCCCGGAGACCCTGACGCCCTTCTGGGATGGGGGGCAGGAGCGGGGGTGGGGTTGTGAGCAGGTGAGCGGGGCAGGTGCGTGGGCCGGGTGACCAGGGGCTAAAGCTGCAGGCGGTCAGGCTCAAGGGGCAGCAAGCCTGGGGCTCCCCTCGGCCTGGAAGGGGGACAGCGCTAACTTTCCGATCCCCTGACCAAATCACCGTAACTGAACCACCTCTTTTATTTAACTGAGACTAGTAAGTGCATTTGAAAATATTCAAATAGCACGATGCTCAAAGTCAAATTTTACCATACTTCGGGGTGAGAACTCTAACTTGAAACCAAACGGCAGTGAATGTAAGCAACAATTTTACATGACTTTTTATTTAATAAAACCACGTATTTACAATTCAAAAAGCCCTAGTTTGATACACTTTACTAAATAAAATTAAACGTTAACTGTACAAGCAATTAAAACATGATATGTAGCAAGTGTTATCAGCAAATTATTTAAAATAGTCAAAACCGGAGCAGTTAAAAAGTACCCTTTAAAGTGGACATTGTTCTAGATGAGATTTCAGTAACTGGTGGGGACACAGCAACCGGCTCTGAGGTGCCAGCCACAGAGGCCCCAAGCCTGACATCTCACCTTCTGAAAATCAGTGGCACCGGAAGTGGAGATGGCCGACTTCCCAAGGGGGCTGCGCTTCCAATTCTGTTTCCAGTTTTCTGAAACCAGAACAGTAAGCAGAGAAGCGCAGCCCTGTGCGGTCCGGCAGCCCTCTGCCCTCTGTGGCAAGTGGCTGAGCGACCCTGGACTGGGACCTTGAACTTCCCAGACTCCGAGGTGGACACAGCAAGCCAGCAGAGAGCTCGTGTGGTCCCTGAACAGGTCATGAAAACGTCCTCTAAACTACAGATCTGGAAGGGCTGCAGAATGGCCTGGAATCCTGCTTAAAAACGCAATGCATATACGGTGCTACCCAAAGAGACTTACGTCGAACCATTCGACAGCCACGTCAAGGGCGGGGCGGGGCTGATGGCATGTGGAGGTGCACAAACGCATTCTCAGCAACTGCCCGCGGCCTGGCTGCGGCGCCTTTTGTCACCACTTTGGGAATGTCTTTATGTACAGTAAGAAAATATACACATCTTTCACAAACAGAAAGCCCATGTCATGGGACGAGACCAGGTACGTCCACGAGGAAGGGCGTGACGGGGCCGGCGGCCCGTTTTTGGCCCGGTTACGCTCAGCCTCTTGAGGAGTCCGGGACCGGCTGCCTCAGCGCTCGGCGGAGACAGAAGGCCTCCTCCAAGGGGTCAGGCGGGTCAGTGCTTCAAGGCTGAGGCAGGAAGTGGTGGGGGATGCTCTGCAAGCTCCCCGGGGAGTTCAGCCAGGAACACGAGGGGGAAAGGACACGTGGGACAGAGCCGGGGTGGAGGGCGTGAGGACGGCCAGCGGCTGGGCAGCCTGCTTTGTACCTGAAGTGTCATCGGCGGGCAAGGCAGGTGGAGAAAAACCTATAAAAGTAACGCCGTGGTCAGGCTCCACCCCGGGGGCGGGCGTATGGCTGCGAAGGGCGGCTGGGCGGCAGGTGCCCACGGGCCCTCTCTCCCCCAGAGACCGGCGCGTGCGCGCGTGGGAGCCGTGTCCATGTGGACGGGCCTGTCCTTTGGACTTCTCTGTGACGATGGTCTTCACGTCTCTGAATTCAGATAACCAAAGCTCTTAATGCAAAGTTCGCCAAATGCATCAAGAAAAGCTGGGACAAAAAGGTGGCTAATGAAGTGGGGGGGGATGCTGAGAATTCCTGACAAGCTAACTGGACGCGTCCTGCTCGCCCCGGTCCCCACAGCCATCCACTGAGTCCACCGTGTCAGGGTCACCGCCCCAGGGACCACACCTGCCCTGCAGGGACAGGAGGAGCGCCCCACCCCACGCGGGCTGGCCCGGTCTCCGGGGAACCAGCGGGCGGCCAGGGGCGGGGCGTCTTGCCTCCCCTCGCCCGGCTCAGAGAGGCTGGCTCTGCTCTAACGCCCGTCTCTGCTGCCGCAGGGTCTGGGTGAGCCACCACTGCTGGACAAACGGGGCTGCGGGCTCTGGGACAGCGGGGCACCCCCCGGAACCTGAGCGTGCACTGTCAGCCCCGGTGCTGGAATTTTGTCAAGGCAACGTGGTAAAAGGTCAGCCTGAAGGTCAGATCGTGTGTGCTCCGGGGAGACCACGCGCACCAGTGGCTGTCCTCTGAGAGCCCGTCTTCCTCTCCTGCTGTCTTTGGTAGGCGGGCTTTAAAAACACGACCTGCGGCTCTGGAAGGATTACCTTGGCAACTAAAATCAGCAGTCCCTTTTGGACTAAAATATGTAGATATGGGCAATGCCACCTCTGAGGTCTCCCAAGTAACATTTCTCAGGCAACTTGGCTAATGAAAAATTGTAATGTACTTTCCGGTAGTTGACATAAAAGCATTACAATTTAATCAACTTTTGCTGAAATGAGGGGAGGGAATTAGCCACTGCCCTATTTTTAAACCATGCAGAATACGCAGTGGTTGGCCATGGTCGTCATTCCACTGAGCTTCTTAAGGCTTAGCCTTGGTTTAATTCTTTACAAGTGTTTGTTTGTTGTATTGTGTTTAAGGCCAACTCCAGCATTAGGGATCAAACGTGGAAACAGCCCCTCTCCTCCGGAGCTGCCCGGGCATCCGCCTGAAGCCACACAGGTGCCACGTGGAGCCTGCTTCCCAGCTGATCACGAGTCCACCTGCCTCGTCAATGCCGCAGAGATGGGCTTCCTTTCTCCATTTCCCTGCTGTCCTTCTGCAAGGCGGTCAGCACCTGGGAATCACAGGGAGACACAGGTGGGCGACTGGCGACACACGGACACAGGTCCTCATGTCCTCCCTGGTGGCCACTCCTCTGGTCCACCTTCCACATTCCTGCAGACTCATCTTTCTACCGCGGAATCCAGGTCACACCCTCTCTGGGCTAGAACGTTAGCCCAGGGACTTCCCTCCGAGCACCAGCCGTGGAAGTCAAGGCTGGGCTCCTGGGCTCCGCACTCTCCAGTCTGGCTCCAGCCCCCCGCGCTCCCCACCAGCGGAGCCAGGCCCTGCCTCCAGAAGGCTCACATGCCCTTGCGCCTTCCCACGCTGCTGGTCCCTCTGCCCCGTCCCTTTCTCCTCACCAGGGAATGACCAATCCTTCGAAGGCCCGCAAGACACCAGCTCCCGGCCAGGCCTCTCCACACATCCCCAGGGTGATTAGCTCCCTCCTCCTCGCTGCTTGGAGCTCTAAGTTAACACCTTCATTTTTAAAAGCATGACATCCCACTGTGATCGCTTAACAACAGCAGGGACAGGACGGGCCCAAGTGCTGCAGCCACGCAGAGCACCGCCAGGCACCTCCCACAGAGCAGCCGTGTAACCCGCACAGCGTGGAAGGCAGGGAGCGGTAGACACTCACACGAGCGACCCGCTAAAGGCCACGCCACTCACACGGATCCACACTTACACGGGTCTTATTTCGGAACCAAGGGGATCTCCAGAGCACCAGTTCCTGAACCTCCTTGGGCCCAGCACTGGACCTCTTTAGGCGAAGTACAAATTACAGGGGGTATGAGGGTTTCAAATACACGGCACAGAAGGGCTAACGGCAGATAGAAGCCCCCTTCTCTTCCTGAGTGAGACGGCCAAACACAACCACTTAACTGTTTGCTAAAGCACAGCAGGATCTTACCCTTAAACACCGTATTTAGAGAAACGGGCACAAACCACAATTCCCGTGGCACCTGGAACCCACTGCCAGGCCAACTCCCATCACACCCACTATCAGGGGCGTCTACTCCCGGATAACCTGTGACCCGGTCCTAACCGGTAATGTTCACCTGAAACGCAAGAAGCAGAATGGCAGATCTGGACTCGGCCCGTCCGTCTGTGCATGTTTCTGCTGGTGTGTGGACAGGGGCGGGGGCGGACTAGTGAAACACACAGGGAGGTCAGCAGACCACAGCTGTGCGAGACGGACAGCCAAAGCAGCGAGGGCTCTGAGTGACGGGCACGGTCATCAGGAAGGGCCCTGGCTCTCTGCACCTACTTCAGAGCGTGAGTGGAAGGGGCCGAGTCCCGGGAGACTCCAGAGCACGCTCACACACAGGTGGGCATGCACCTGCGCAGTCCAGCGGGGACCCCACTCAGAGGCCCTGCCCAGCCCAGCGCTCTGCAGTCTCCATCCTCAAACCCTTGACACTGATTCTGAACACGAGGCCCCATACCTTCATCGCGTGTTGCCTATTTATTTCTTAATCAGAGAAAGGCTCTTTTTTCCTCTCACCAGATCCCTGATAATTATATAGCCGGTCCTGCTCACACAGGAGCTGAGGTTTGTGTTTTTTTAACAGCTTACTGAGACATAACTCACACACCATAAGTAAAATTCACCCACTTTGTGTGTTCAATTTGGTGGCTTTTAATATACTCACAGATAACATGCGGCCCTCGGCACAGCCAATTTCAGGGCATTTTCACAGGGGCACAGGTAGCCCCTGCCCCCCACGCGCCACGTCCCATCTCTACAGCTCCCTTCTGAAACTGCACGGGAACGGGGCCTCGCAGTGCGTGCTCTGCAGTCTGGCTTTCTCACTTAGCGCCATGCTCTGAAGGTGCACCCGTTCTGTCGCATGGGTTAGCACTTCACCCCTTTTCATAAACTGAATGCATTTAGTTCAGAACTGTAACTCATAGCGCTTAGCTAAGCAGAGAGCAGTGCCCCCGCCCTCTGGCTGGTAAAACCAGGAGAGCGTTTCACAGTGTTACCCAAGGGCCCACAGCAGCTGTGCTCTTTCCCTACAGACCCGGCAGGAAGGCAGGCCACCAGCCAGAGAGCGTCACAGCAGGCGAGAGACGACCAGCTCGGGGGCAGACCGCAGGGCCCAGGGCAGAGGGGACCCTCTCTGGGTAATAAACTGTGTACTCTAAAAGGGGTGAAGTTTATGGTACTGTAAATTATTAAAGCTGTGAAACAAAAATAAACAGGCCGCTAACTAAGATCAGAGAGAGACAGTCAAATCACCTGTGAAGTAATCTGGCCAAACATAAAAACTGGGAACCTCCTCGAGCCTCCAGGTCTGTCAATTTACAGGAAAGAGAGCAGAAGGACCACGATGAACACCACAGGGACAGAAGGAGCAAAATCCGCACTGTGACAACTGCTACTGGACGTGGCCTCGTTTCTTCACTAAGTAAAGGGGAGGGAGAAGTGGAAAGGGAGGGTCACCCTGTGCACTGTAAGAAGACGCAGAAGACTGTCATCCAATTACAACGTGTAGGCCTTATCCAGATCTTGATTCAAGCAAACGACAAAGCCACTGCGGATGTCTGAAAACAGAAATCTGAAAGCTGATGGGATACCTGACAGGCTCACGGGGGTTGGTTATTCTCTCTTCTTCTATTTTGAATGTACTTTAAATCTTCCACTAATAAAAAAACCTGTAAATCAGGAACAAGCACTGTATGGCAAGGACAAGCCTCCCCCAGACTTGCTGCTCAGGCGGACTGAGCACACACAGCTCCTGCAGCCAGGTGTTCTAGTTCCCTTTCATACGATAAAGACTAGGAACCAGGCCTAGGAGCGAAGTCCAGAGGGGAAGCGGGGAGCCCGGGAGGACACGCTCCCACGCGGTCGCCTGACGGCCCTGAGGGCAGCTGCCGGAGCCCCAGCAACACGTCCGGGGAGCCCTCCCTGCCCCTCCCCTCCCACCACTGAGGACACACGGCCCGTCTCTGGGCCTCCTCCTCTGTCGGTGCGATGGCGACAGGTCAGCCCCCTTGGCTCTCTGTCTCTGGGATTTAAAAACAGGGGGGAAGCTTGGTTTACAAAACGCTGTCACCAGGCGGAGGGCCCTGTGCTGCCACTGCTGTTTAGTCGCCCGGTCATGTCTGACTCTCTGCGACCCCGGGGACTGGACCCCCAGGCTCCTGTGTCCATGGGAATACTGCAGGCAAGAACGCTGAAGCAGGTTGCCCTCCTCTTCTCTAGGGGATCCTCCCACCCAGGGATCAAACCTTCATCTCCTGAATTGTAGGCAGGTTCTTTACCATCCGAGCCCCCTGGGAAGCCCCTGTAGGAAGGGTGGGGAGATTTTTCTTCTCCAGCTCCTTCGCTCAAAGAGGAAACGACTGTCTAAGACTCTGTGTGGCAGAGCCAGGCCCCAAATCCAGGGCACCTTCTAGAGGGCTGGTTCCTCACAGGGCGCTCCACATAACCCGCTTCCTCAACCAGACGGGACAGGGAACAAAAGCCCACTCACCTGAGCCCACTTCTTGTTTCGACTTTGCATCTGAATGCTGGCAATGGAAGCAAAGAACTCCTCGGCGGGCAGGTCCTCCGGCAGCCGCGTGAGGAACTGCGCCACGTGAATGAAGTCCATCCTGGTCAGGACGTCCTGGAACAGCCTAAGGAGGCCCAGGGCCGTGCGGAACAGGAACTCCTCCCCGTCTCGGCAGAACACGTCCCAGACCCGGCAGGCCAGGTCGAGGGGCAGGGACTTGCTGTAGAGAGTGAAGATCCTGGGGGAGAGAGGGGGCGTCAGGTCCCAGAGGTTCCACGACGGAACCCTGGCTCAGGGCCGATCCTCGCTGGCGCTCCTGAGCTTAGGCCCTTTCACACTTCAAGTCCTGGGAGTGGGGGGAGCTGGTGGAAGGGCTCTGGCCTGCATTCACGCTGAAGGTCAATTCAAACATTTTCTAAAACAGCATGATCAGCTTTCACAAAGAATCTCAAACAACACACAGCTTCCGAATTAGACACCGTACTGCATGCAATGCGTTTATCACGAACCTACTCTGTGCTCATTATCACTCTGAGGCAGGCGCTAGACGTTAAGTCAATAAGGCAGGCAGAGCTTTGCTTGGTGGGAAATAAAAACTGCAAACGGAAACGTATAACTGAATCGACGCGCACGCACCTGGTGTCTGAGGAGTGCTGCACACGTTCCTCCCGGCAGGGGCCACAAAAGGAACAGGGTACAGTTTTCAAGTAAATCTGACGGTGGATCACAGGAAACTGATCTCATATTTAAAACTATCAGGTGAAAACAGTAAGTGAGACACAGCTATGCATTCCCTTAAAAAACTGTTGACAATCGCAATTCAAACCACCAAACACACAGTCTCGGGTGACCAGAGCATGTCAACAGGTAGGTGAGTCCAGGCTGACTGTGTGGATTCGCCCCGGGGCCGAATCCGGGGCATCTCCTGACCCCACACCCAGACGGATGCGCCACCCACCTGGGCTCCCTCGACCCCAGTGCTCTGAGGACGCGCTGTCCGCCCCCACCCTCCCAACAGATGCTGCCCCCAGGCAGGGAGCTCCCATCCCCCCCCTACATCGGGCCCAGCATCTGGCATCTGTGTGACACACCTGTGTCCACAAGCCCCCAGGCCACTCCGGGATGTCACAGGTGTCAGGGAGCGGGTCTCACTGCCCTCCCACCAGATAGTCCTCACTGCTCCTGGGAAATCACTTTTCCACAGGCTGCAGTATTCCCTGAGTGCCCACGCTGACGCCAAGAGACACGCAAGGGCCGTGAAGGCACTTGAACTCAGGTGCTGCGCTCAGGCTGCAGACTGCCTTGGTCAGGAGGTCCTGTCACCCAGCCTTTACAGCAAGACTCGCCTGCAGTGGGGTCTGCACCACGCTGGCAAGTCTGCACACAAGTTGCAAGGCTCTCTGCCTGCCAAGACCTTCAGGGTGTGAACTCCACCCTCACCCCTGGAAGGGTGCTCTGCCCCCAACACAGCCTTTCCTCTAGGACCTGGGGAACGGGCAAGCTTGAAGGCAGTGCATTCAACCCAGCAAGCTAACGAAGACCCCATAATGCTCGTTACTTTGCCGACAAAGCTCCGTCTAGTCAAAGCTGTGGTTTTTCCAGCAGTCGTGTATGGATGTGAGAGCCGGACCACAAAGGCGGCTTGAGTGCCAAAGAACTGATGCTTCTGAACTGCGGTGCTGGAGAAGACTCTCGAGAGTCCCACGGACTCCAAGGAGATCCGACCGGTCAATCCTAAAGGAAATCAAACCTGAATATTCATTGGAAGGACTGCTGCTGAGGCGCCAATACTTTGGCCACCTGATGAGAAGAACTGACTCACTGGAAAAGACCCTGATGCTGGGAAAGACCGAAGGTAGGAGGAGAAGGGGACAGGATGAGATGATTGGATGGCATCACCGACTCAAAGGACATGAGTCTGAGCAAGCTCCGCGAGTTGGTGATGGACAGGGCAGCCTGAGGTGCTGCAGTCCACGGGGTCGCAAAGCGTCGGACACGACTGAGCAACATACATTCAGGGCCACCCCTTGTCAGTGCTTTAAACACAGAGATTCAAGAGAGGTTAGATTTCAAATCAGATGCTCGAAGAGGGACACAGAGGTCTGAGAAAAACCACTGCAGCTCCTAAAGAACTAGACCCTGCACCCGTGGCCTGGAGCCCAGCGTGGGCCATGAGCCCTCGGGCACAGGCGAGGGAAGACCCCCTTACCTTTAAAGCCACAACAGGCCTCTGCCTGCGCTTCCTACTGTCTCAAAAAACAGAAAGCCACCTCATCACTTGGTCTAGAACACAGTTTGAGAGAGCGCTAAGAGATCTTTGTTTTGAGTCCCAATCTGAACATTCTCAACTGTAGAGGACATTTTATTTTTAAAAAATGAAAAGCAAGTGACCTAATCCCCAATACCATTTACCTGCCGATTCACAAGCGAAAAATCACACCTTTACATCTTAAAAGCAGAGTAGTCTTAAGGGCAAAAGAAGACTGATAAAATTGAGTGGCTACAGGCAAAGAGAGAAACAACAGAAGAACTTTCTCTAACACAATATTCTTCAGTTCAGATTTGTGTGTGGTCTTTGTAAACTGCTTCAGATCCACTGTGAAGCTGATGTCCCAGTGATCAAGAGTGCCACCCTCACGGCAGGGAGCAGTAGTTCCCCTGATATTTACTGTTACATTGTTTTAAAAATGTATCCAAAAAAAATACATTTTAAACACATGGAAGTATTGTCTATGGAACAGAATGAGGATGGGATAAAAAGAGTAACTACAGACAAACGACTTAAATGAAATAGTGACTAGTTTACCATGAACTCAGAAGTATGATCAACCTAATCCTCTTCAACTAACATTTTTTAATAGATACTTTTTTTTTTCAAAACTTTATTTTTTGGCCACATGGCGTGTGGCAGCTTAGCTCCCCAACCAGGGATCAAACCTGAGCCCTCTGCATTGGAATCGCAAAGCCTTGACCACTGGACCACCGGGGAGGTCCCTCAATTTACATTTTTTTTTAAATTCACAAGAATTCACCAGTCAAGCTGTTAGCAACCACCTGCCTTGCTGAGTTGGCAAATACAGATTATTTGCAGGTAGCATTTGTGGTGCAGAAACTGTTCAAAGTGCAAAAACTCACATTGAACTCAGGATGAACTAGCCAAGCCGAGTCCTCCCCGCCACCCCCGCAAAGCAACGCCTTGCTGAAGGCTTGTGATGCCCTCCTGCTCGATCCTGCAGACCACCCCCATCACTCCATGAGCAGCTCTTGAGATCTGAGCCCTGCTGATTTTAAGCTGCACATCATAAACGGCTTTTAAAGCCTGCTCTATGCCAGCCACTGTTCTTTGTGGTGAGAATACGCAGAATCCAGCAGAACAGACAGCTTTCCCTGCCCTCGTGGGTAGAAAGGCTGAATGAAGCACAAAGAACGTCAGATGTGGATTCAAATAAAAAGCAGGGTGGGAGGCAGGGACCGGCAGTCTGGGTGTGTGAACAGGACGGTCAGGGAGAGCGTGTGACTGAAAAGCAACACTTCCGCAAAGCCTGGAGGAGGAAGCCCCAGATAGAGCGCATGTGGAGCACTCAGCTCAGCTGGGAGGCAGAGGAACCCAGTGCGTCTGCTGACGGGCCAGGAGCCACTGCACTCGAAGCCGTAACGGCCAAAGGGAGAACCCGTGAGGATGCCTGCGGGGACCGGGGCCCAGCGTGTGGACCCTACATGCTGCCGCAAGGCCTGCAGGCTTCCTTCTGCATGAGATGGAAAACGAGTGAAGGCGCTGAGCTGGGGAGGGGCCCGTCCACTGTGCTGAGCTCTTGCAGGGGAACGCAGGCCTTGCCGGCGCGGCCACTGGACCCACCAGGCGGGTCGGCACCGGACTGCAGCAGAGGGGGCAGCCCGAAGCAGAGCGGACGCGGACGCACCTCACGGGCAACGCGGCGGACGGGTCTGAGGGCAACTCCATGCGTGGAGCTGTGGGACCTCTGGCTCGGACCTGAGCTCAAGTCACGGGACATCCAGGTGGATACGTGAATCAATTTGAAGTTCACAGGAGGGCTCTGGGGCTGGCAACAGTTTGTGTATAGATAGTGCCAGATAAAGGAAATATTCTGGAATCACAGAGTGAAGAATGTCAAACGCTGCTGCAAAGTCAAAACAAGACAGAGACCTGATCACCAAGCTTGTCGTTCATGTGGAAACTATAGACTGTCTGATACACAGTACCATTTACTATCTTCAGGTACTGAAACGGAAGCGTTAAGGCCTCGAATCTTACTGTATCTTAAATAAAACGTGCCTTTTAAAGAAAAGCACGTAGAAGTTTTCCTCTGACAACATGTCTCCTCACCACTGCTCGGCCTTAGATGGCCCTCCCGGGAAGGCTGCTTCTTGCGCCTGGGCTGGGCTGGGCCTCTCCCATCAGCTGCTCACACGGCCCCTCACACGTCCGTCTCACGACAGCCATCAAACGGGGATGGAACCCTAGCCGCCCTCCCTACTCTGAGCCCCGAGACCCAGGAGGCCTTCCAGCAGCCAGCTCCCTGCCCCTGGGCTCCTGCCCGGGGCCATCTGTGCCCCACCCAAGAGTCCAGGGTCCCTGCCTGCCAGCCTCCTGCCTCTGAGGAAGTGTTCCCCTCCCATCCTCCCCTAGAGCGCGGCGTTCAGACAGCTCCAGCGTCCCCAGACTTCCTGCCTCCCCTCCCACCTCCCCTTTCACTGGAAAACTGTTCAGCAGCAGCAGCTGTCAAACGCTTCCCTGTATCTTCAGCGGCTCAGAGTCAAAACCAGTGAGTGAACAGGACTCGGAAACAATGCTCTCACGCTTACTATCGGAAGAGCTTATCAGGTGCGGGTGGACAGCCACTCGGCTACCGCAGGGCCGAGGTGAGCCCAGCGTGGCCCGTAGCCCAGCACCCGCCGTCAGAGCACGTGGATGAGGGGGCTGCTGCGTGCACGTGGCCCCTCCACCCCCCCCCCCCCGCCTCAGGGCTTCCCACCTGCTCCCCACAGGGAGCCCTGAGCATCATCCTTCTCCAAGCAGGATGAGCTCCAAGCAGGATGAGCATGAGGAAGGCAGGACAGAAAGGGAAGGCTCCCCGGCCCTCCCAGGACTGTGGTGCACTTCCCGCACAGGAAGCGGGAGCCCCAGGACTTCTCACCCGCAGGACAGGCGTCCTGTGCTCCCCAGTACGACTGCACGTTACTGCACTGGGTATCAAAAAAGGACAGCTTCAGGGCTGCTCTGGGGGCTCGGTGGCCAATGCAGGAGAGACAAGTTCGATCAGTGCTATGGGAAGACCATGCCTGAAAGTAACTAAGCAACTGAGTAACTAAGAACTAAGTAAGAGAGTAACAGTTCTGAGAGTTCATCAGAACTGCTGAGCCTGTGCCAACAGCCCGGAAACCGCAACCACTGAGCCTAGGAGTGACAACTACTGAAGCCCTTGTGGCCTGGAGCCTGTAGTCTGCACCACCACCACCACCATGAGAGCCCGCACAGGGCACGAGGGAGTAAGCCCACCCGCCACAAGCGGAGGAAAGCCCGTGCAGCAGTGAAGACCCAGCTCTGGCAACTAAATAAAACTACTTTTTAAATGACAGCTTTAGGTACCAACTCAACTAATTACAAAAGAAATGTCCTTCTATATTGCTAAACTAACAGAGGGGCTAAAGGCACACAAAAGACAACGAAGACAAACGTGTGTCCCCACGTCCCCCGTGACGCATGGAAACGTGTGTCCCCACGTCCCCCGTGACGTATGGAAACGTGTGTCCCCACGTCCCCCGTGACGTATGGAAACGTGTGTCCCCACGTCCCCCGTGACGTATGGAAACGTGTGTCCCCACGTCCCCCGTGATGTATGGAAACGTGTGTCCCCATTTCCCACATGACGTATGTAAACATGTGTCCCCACGTCCCCCGTGATGTATGTAAACGTGTGTCCCCACGTCCCCCGTGACGTATGGAAACCGTGTGTCCCTACTCCCCCCGTGATGTATGTAAGGGGAATAGAACAATTTTGTTTTTGGTTTTCCTTTTTCCTGCCAAGGCTTCACGTTTCCAGTGGCGACGTCTCACCTAACTGCTGGCCTACAAACAGGGAGCAGGCCAGGGAAGGGAGACGGGGAAGCCAGGCCTGGAGGCAGAAGCTGCTTCTCAGAAATTGATGGTGGGAGAACTGCCGCCGTCCTGCGCTGCTCCTCAGAGTCAACAAGCAGCACACGCTCCCAGGCCTGGCGCTGCCCTACACGCTCCACCTGAGTCAGCCACGGCCACCCCTGAGGAAGAGCCGTCATCGTCTCCACTTTACACGTGGTGGTGGTGGTCAGTCACTCAGTCGAGTCCGATGCTTTGCAACCCCGTGGACTGCAGCACGCCAGGCTTCTCTGTCCTTCACCATCTCCTAGAGCTCACTCAAACTCATGTCCATTGAGTCAGTAACGCTATCCAACCATCTCATCCTGTCAGCCCCTTCTCCTCCCGCCTTCAATCTTTCCCAGCATCAGGGTCTTTTCCAATGAGTCAGCTCTTCACATCAGGTGGCCAAAGTACTGGAGCTTCACCATCAATCCTTCCAATAAATATTCAGGACTGATTTCCTTTAGAATTAACTGTTTGGATCTCCTTGCAGTCCAAGGGACTCTCAAGAGTCTTCTCCAGCACCACAGTTCAAAAGCATCAATTCTTCAGCACTCAGCCTTCTTTGTGGTCCAACTCTCACATCCATACATGACCACTGGAAAAACCCCAGGTGAGGAAATCACAAGTGAAGGGAGGATGCAGAAACGTAAGTTTTAGCCTGAGGTAAAAGAGGAATCAAATCCCTTATGATTATACAGTGGAAGTGAGAAATAGATTTAAGGGCCTAGAGCTGATAGATAAGAGTGCCTGATGAACTATGGACTGAGGTTCGTGACATTGTACAAGAGACAGGGATGAACACCATCCCCATGGAAAAGAAATGTAAAAAAGCAAAATGGCTGTCTGAGAAGGCCTTACAAATAGCTGTGAAAACAAGAGAAGTAAAAAGCAAAGGAGAAAAGGAAAGATACAAGCATCTGAATGCAGAGTTCCAAAGAACAGCAAGAAGAGATAAGAAAGCCTTCTTTAGCGATCAATGCAAAGAAATAGAGGAAAACAACAGAATGGGAAAGACTAGAGATCTCTTCAAGAAAATTAGAGATACCAAGGAGACATTTCATGCAAAGATGGGCTCAATAAAGGACAGAAATGGTATGGACCTAACAGAAGCAGAAGATATTAAGAATACGTGGCAAGAATACACAGAAGAACTGTACAAAAAGATCTTCATGACCCAGATAATCACGATGATGTGATCACTCACCTAGAGCCAGACATCCTGGAATGTGAAGTCAAGTGGGCCTTAGAAAGCATCACTACAAACAAAGCTAGTGGAGGTGATGGAATTCCAGTTGAGCTATTTCAAATCCTGAAAGATGATGCTGTGAAAGTGCTGCACTCAATATGCCAGCAAATTTGGAAAACTCAGCAGTGGCCACAGGACTGGAAAAGGTCAGTTTTCATTTCAATCCCAAAGAAAGGCAATGCCAAAGAATACTCAAACTACTGCACAATTGCACTCATCTCACATGCTAGTAAAGTAATGCTCAAAATTCTGCAAGCCAGGCTTCAGCAATACGTGAACCGCGAACTTTCAGATGTTCAAGCTGGTTTTAGAAAAGGCAGAGGAACCAGAGATCAACTTGCCAACATCTGCTGGGTCATCGAAAAAGCAAGAGAGTTCCAGAAAAACATCTATTTCTGCTTTATTGACTATGCCAAAGCCTTTGACTGTGTGGATCACAATAAACTGTGGAAAATTCTGCTGCTGCTAAGTCGCTTCAGTCGTGTCCAACTCTGTGCGCCCCCATAGACGGCAGCCCACCAGGCTCCCCCGTCCCTGGGATTCTCCAGGCAAGAACACTGGAGTGGGTTGCCATTTCCTTCTCCAGAAAAATTCTGAAAGAGATGGAAATACCAGCCCACCTGACCTGCCTCTTGAGAAACCTGTATGCAGGTCAGGAAGCAAGTTAGAACTGGACATGGAACAGACTGGTTCCAAACAGGAAAAGGAGTACGTCAAGGCTGTATATTGTCACCCTGCTTATTTAATTTATATGCAGAGTACGTCAAGAGAAACACTGGGCTGGAAGAAGCACAACCTGGAATCAAGATTGCTGGGAGAAATATCAATAATCTCAGATATGCAGATGACACCACCCTTATGGCAGAAAGTGAAGAGGAACTAAAAAGCCTCTTGATGAAAGTGAAAGAGGAGAGTGAAAAAGTTAGCTTAAAGCTCAACATTCAGAAAACTAAGATCATGGCATCTGGTCCCATCACTTCATGGGAAATAGGTGGGGAAACAGTGGAAACAGTGGCTGACTTTATTTTGGGGGGCTCCAAAATCACTGTAGATGGTGACTGCAGCCATGAAATTAAAAGACGCTTACTCCTTGGAAGGAAAGTTATGACCAACCTAGATAGCATATTCAAAAGCAGAAACATTACTTTGCCAACAAAGGTCCGTCTAGTCAAGGCTATGGTTTTTCCAGTAGTCATGTATGGATGTGAGAGTTGGACTGTGAAGAAAGCTGAGCGCTGAAGAATTCATGCTTTTGAACTGTGGTGTTGGAGAAGACTCTTGACAGTCCCCTTGGACTGCAAGGAGATCCAACCAGTCCATTCTACAGGAGATCAGTCCTCGGTGTTCTTTGGAGGGAATGATGCTAAATCTGAAGCTCCAGTACTTTGGCCACCTCATGCAAGGAGTTTACTCATTGGAAAAGACTTTGATGCTGGGAGGGATTGGGGGCAGGAAGAGAAGGGGACAACAGAGAATGAGATGGCTGGATGACACTCAGACTCATATCCATCACCGACTCGATGGACGTTGAGTCTGAGTGAACTCCGGGAGTTGGTGATGGACAGGGAGGCCTGGCGTGCTGCAATTCATGGAGTCGCAAAGAGTCGGACATGACTGAGCGCCTGAACTGAACTGAAAAGAGGAAAGGATCAAACCAGTCAGTTCCAAAGGAAATCAACCCTGAACATTCATTGGAAGGACTGATGCTGACGCCGAAGCTCCAATACTTTGGCCACCTGATGAGAAGAGCTGACTTATTGGAAAAGACCCTGATGCTGGGAAAGACTGAAGGCAGGAGGAGAAGGGGATGACAGAGGACAAAATGGCTGGATGGCATCATTGCCTCAATGGATGTGAGTCTGAGCAAACCCGGGATATTGTAAAGGACAGGGGAGGCTGGCATGCTGCAGTCCGTGGGGTCACAGAGTCGGACATGACTTGGCGACTTAACAACAAAAGGGGAAAACTCACCTCGCAATGTCCTCACTGAGAAGACACCACCGGAGACCTGGACCTTCAACCACCGACGTCCAGCTGTGCCCAGAGCATTCCCCACCCACTGGCTCCTACGAAGGAGCTTCCGCCCCCAGCGCTGGCTTGGGAAGTGGCCCTGAACCCCCAGCCCACCCCACCATGGTGCTCCCAGTGTCCTAAAAACTCAGACAAGGAGCATAGACACTGCTAGGTAACTACTCAGCCTCCTTGGATTCTGTGCGATTACATAAAACAACATGAAACAACAGAGAACCACACGCATTTAAAAAGTGAAGGTAGTTATGTAAGTCTCCGTTGAAACTAATTAACAAGCCTAACTCTTCCCCCCACAATCCTGGAAGCAAGCAGAGAGAACCACCTCTGAGCCCCTAGAGCACCCTCCAATTTGATCCCAAAGGTGTTTCCACGTTAGGCACCAGCCCTGAGCAGGGGCTGCAGACAGCAGGTAAGTAATGTGAACCCTACCTCAGCACCCAGGCTCTATCATCCGCCAGGCGGGGGTGGGTGCACCAGTGACCACAGGCTATGTGAGTCCTTCTGCCTGAAGGTCCCCCAGCCTCAGGCTCCGAAACCTCCTCCCACCCTCCGCACATACGCTGAGGAGGCCCCCACATGGGGTGCCAGATGCGACTCAAACACCTGCTGCTCAGCAAGACAACTTTGCTCTGGAGGAGTTTTTAGGTACTGGGCTGGATGAAGCACAAGCTGGAATCGAGACTGCCAGGAGAAATATCAATAACCTCAGATACACAGACGACACCAGACTTATGGCAGAAAGTAAAGAAGAACTAAAGAGCCTCTTGATGAAAGTGAAGAAGTTGGCTTAAAACTCAACATTTAGAAAGCTAATAAGATCATGGCATCCGGTCCCATCACTTCATGGCAAATAGATGGGGAAACAATGGAAACAGTGGCTGACTTTATTTTTTTTGGATCCAAAATCACTGCAGATGGTGACTGCAGCCACGAAATTAAAAGACGCTTACTCCTTGGAAGGAAAGTTATGACCAACCTAGACAACATATTAAAAAGCAGGGACATTACTTTGCCAACAAAGGTCCGTCTAGTCAAGGCTATGGTTTTTCCAGTAGTCATGTATGGATGTGAGAGTTGGACTGTAAAGAAAGTTGGAAAAGACTCTTGAGAGTCCCTTGGACTGCAAGGAGATTCAACCAGTCCATCCTAAAGGAAATCAGTCCTGAATATTCATTGGAAGCTCTGATGCTAAAGCTGAAACTCCAATATTTTGGCCACCTGATGTGAAGAATTGATTCATTTGAAAAGACCCTGATGCTGGGAATGATTGAAGGCAGGAGGAGAAGGGAACGACAGAGGATGAGATGGTTGGATGGCATCACCGACTCAATGGACATGACTTTGAGAGTAACCTCTGGGAGCTGGTGATGGACAGGGAGGCCTGGTGTGCTGCAGTCCATGGGGTTGCAAAGAGTTGGACACGACTGAGTGACTGAACTGACTGAAACCGGAAAGTAGAAGCTATGAATGAAAAGGATGCTGGATGCCATGGAAACAAAACTCTTCCGTCAGTAATTTCACCCCAACCTGCCTTTAAGGTAGAGACTCGGTACGATGACAGGATCTCCAAGTACCACCAAACGTTCAAGAAACGTTAATCAGGATACAGAATGTTCTGCTTAATTATTCCATTAATTCAGGATTATCTATTACAAAACCTATCCATGCCTCCTAATAACTCTAATATTTGACAGCAGTAGGAAATATTCTGACAAGTTAACTGACTGCATGTCAGTTCTCCCACAAAACACGGACATCTGATGGTCTGAACGATGGAAACTCTGCAGGAAGCCGGGAATGGAGGGTGAGAGCCCGCTCGGCCCCCTGTGTCTGTGTGAGCTGAGAGGAGAGACGAGCACACTGGGTAAGATCCCTGCCAGGAGGACGGCCTCAGCAAGTGAATCTGAGTCTCCACCGTGAAGTCTCTGCAGTGCTGGGCAGACGGCAGCCCCTGAACACGTGGGGAGGCGGGCACCCGTGCGAGACACAGGCTGGACTCCGTGCACCTCAGACCCGAGGAAGGGGCCCCTTGGGAGCGGGTGCATCCCTGGGTCCAGGACTCCAAGCCCAGCATGGGGCCGGGCACGGGGGTCACTGAGGACACCGACTGCACTGGGTCCACTGCGGGGGCAGCGAGAAACAGGGGTGCTCTCATGAAGGGAACCCCAACCGCTGTGGGGAGGGGAGAGAGAGGGGTTCTGGAAGAGGGGCTCTCAGACTGGGCAAGACCACGTCTTATAAAACTAACGCAATAACCCAGGGGGTGGAGAAAGTGTCCCGCGATGGAAGAAGGAGCAAGTCCTAAACGGCTCCTGGCAGGCAGACAGGTCTCCCATGAGCACCCACACGGCTCACCCAGGACACTCAGCAGCCAAACCGCGGGGCCCACAGCCGTGCAGAGGGCCGGGGGCCCAGGGGGTGGGGGTAGCGACCTGATCTTCTGCAGACACCCGCACAGCCGTGTGTGCCTGAGGCAGCCCTGCCACTGGGGAGCAGACGTGGCCGGGGAAGGGGCTGGGACACAGCAGAAGCAGGATGAGCACGGAGAGAGGGCCACCTGGGCTGCCCACTGCGGGACGGGCCTCGCTGGCTCCCTCTGTGCTAAAAGGGGACTGCTCCAGGTGCTGTGAAGATGCAACAGGGCAGCGGTGTCTCTGAAACACCAGCCTCTGGGGCAGGTCCTGAGCAACCCTTTCCCTGGGCTTCCTTCCCTCCTTGTTCCTGCTCTGAGCTTCCACCTGCCCGTGAGCACCGCACGGACAGCCTGGGTCCCTGCGGACGCACTCAGATGTGCACTGCGCGGTTTCCTGGGCTTAGATCAACTCAAATACCTACTAACGACCCCCTGTGCGCCCGGCCCCGCGCTGGGACTGCAAACACAGACAGGGCACCCATGGCCCTGATTCCAGGAAGCAGCCAGGCCCCAGCACCAGCAGAGGCCGCACCCAGGCACCGCGAGCATCCACAGGGCCTCAGGCTCCAAGCACATCACGTCACAAGGTCTAAGGGCAGGAGTCCTCGGAGCGGCCCTGCACCCAGACACCTGCGCTCTGCTCCACGTTCACCACCCACACGTCCGACCCTCGCCGCCCACGCTCACCAACACATAGACTGCAGCTCTGGGGCCCTCCGCACGGGGTATGCTGCCTTGGTTAAGAAATCCCTCAGACTCAACCCACTCCGAGGGGACGCACGCAGGCTCTGGAGCTGGCCCTGAGCTCGAACACCAGCGCTGCCATCCAGCAAGCCAACAACCTCAGGCAAGTCATTCTGCCTCGCCGAGCCTCCATTTCCTCACGTGTCAAACAGATGTCTTACGATTCGCTCCCGGGGCCTGTTCTAAGGGTTGGATAAATGAGATACCGTGAGAAGCACTAACAGATGCGAGTCCCTGTGGCCTGGGCCCCTCTCCCCCATCACCCTGGAATGAAGCAGAGACGCTCCCTGCAGTACAGCACCCCTCATGCTGCCCGTCGTGGCCGTCACTGACCGCTGCCCTGTAACACCATCGGCATGGAGCAGCAGCAGCCTGGTTTTTTTTTGCACAAAGAAAACAGAAGACTTCAGCATGCTCTCTACACATAATAAAGGCTGGTGAGTATTGTTTCTTACAACTGTTTCTGTCATATATGTTATCTTATATTGCTCCAAACACACGGCCACACACTGCGTCACAACACACAACTGATTTACTTTTGCAAGTCAAGGCAAAAATAAGCTTGAGAGACACTATTCCAGGACAGTGTTTTTCCAAAGTTCCTCGTGAGCCGGGAATCCTAAGACTCTAACTCGGTGGCCTAAGCAGATAATGTCAAAGCTGAAGACTCTGATCCCATATGACCCTCCATTGACACTCTTCAGGCCTGGGAATCTGCGAGGTCAGGGTTCACAGTCAAATCTCACAGCACAGGTGCACAAACAGGCGTGTAGCAGGACAGTCTGTGCAAGAGTTGAGTGTTCACAGTGTGGAGAAATCATTTGTTGGTTAAATGGAGGTGACCTTTAACCCTGGCCCCAAACACTCCCAGACAGGCCAGGCCAGCCCAGCCCCCACCAGTGGCGGCTTCGTGGCCTCACGTCTGGACTGACCCACAGTGACACCAGCCCCGACCTCCACACCCTCATCCCCAGCACGAATTCAGCAGAATTCGAACGGTTCCAGGATTCAGGACAGAAGCAACATCCCCCAGGCTTGCTCCCACGGGAGCAGACAAATCAGCTTTACTTAAAGGGCGGGGCCTCATTTCAGAAGACATTTGGCCTTTGCCTTGTAGAGGTAAGCCTTTGCCTCCTGAAACAAGTAGCACAGAGGAAAGCCAAGCCCGCTGTGTGTTCCTAGCAGCTGTGGGCTCACTGCGCACGTTGGTGCAAAAACCCAAACGGCCTCTCGGTCCAGAGACGCCTCCTTCTGCGAGCTGGAGGCCTTCGCAAGGCTGGTGCCCTGTACAGGGCCCTCAGAGGCCAGTCGTCTGGGTGGACAGACGAGGCCACAGGCTCAGGGAGGCTCCTCAGCCGTGCTCGGGCTACAGGGATGTAACGGGAGTGGCCGGAGCTCAGGCGGGATTCCGGGACCCAAGACACCGCTCCCTGTTCCCCAGGAGGCCCTGGCCTCCTCACCTGGTGCCCGGTGGGGGACACCCCAGCCTTTCCAGCCTCTCCTCAGGCAACTAATCCACCCTGCATGAAGACTTCCTGGTCTAGGCTCCAGCAGGAATTCTCTGGAACCCTCTATCTGTACGGCCACTTCGATGTCCGACAGGTGCCCTAAAACCACCGTGTCCAACACCGGCTCGGCTCGCCATCCTGCCAAGCCCAGCCTGGCGCGGCTGACGGCACCCGCGGCACCCCTCACGACCACAGTATGCCCCAGGGCCCCGCCTCTGGCCAGCGAGACCCCCCCCCGGCCCTCCACCCACTTCTGCGGCCTCAGCTCAAGCCCCGGTCCTTCCCCTTCACTGTCTCTGCCTCCCGGTTCCCCTGCCTCCCCGGGAACCGGAAACTCACTTCTGGGCGGAACCCGCCGCCATCCTCGCCCCAAGTGGAAGCCGCCAGCCTCTCCCTCTGGCCCTTGGACTCCTGCCTGAGCCCCTCAGCTTGGCATCCACGACCCCTGACTCAGCTTCTGGAGCTCGCGCCTGCTGCCCTGGCCCTTTGCAGGAGGCTCCCACATCCCACCCCACCAGCCGTGGCCTGCTGATCCCAGAGTGTGCATGCTAACGGCAGGCCTCGGCTCCAGCTCGGGGTCATCCCCGTGGGTCCTGACGCCCCCACAGGCTGCACGGCCCCCGGTCCAGGTGCTCCTCCAGGTGGGAGCTTTGGACATAAAGTGCCGAGTCTGCCCCCGATCCCAGCGGAGAGCCCGCACAGGCCAAGGGCTGAGTGACGTCTCGGGGAGGAACAAGTAAATAGAATCTTGGAAACACAGAGGTCCAAGGCACCTTCCTCCCCTGGAGGGAGTTGGGAAGGACCGGTGAAAGTCACGTGGCATCAAGAGAGGATCAGAGCCGAGCTGATGACCGGCAGCCCGGGCTGTGAACACAGGGCGTCTCGGGCTCGGGACAGAAGGGAGACTGTAAAGCAGGAGGTGGGGGGCCACCTGGGCCCCAAAAGAAGCCCGCAGTGAGGAATGAATGATGGGGGCACAGACATGAGAAAACACTCTCAAGATGCATAAAAATGCAGTCTTACCAATCAATTAGGTAGATGTCTGGAGTTAAGTTGTTTTTCTTGAAATGAGCAAATAATTTCGGCAAATTTTCTTCAAAGAATACCTCAAATGCAGCAAAGTACGTCAACATCTGGGGAGAAAATGTGAAATACACTAATAAATACATTATCAGCACGTTTCCAATCTTCAGGGAAAGTCAGTATACTTAATGCCCCTAGATTCCAACAATCATCTTCATATGTAAACTGCTCACGTATATTTACTGGTAACCCTAAACCAGGCAGCGAACAGGCGATTTCTAAACAGGCATAATCTCTAACCTCCCTGTAACGTCACTGTAACTGACTACACCTCATCATTTCTTCAACCTGTAGATAAAAGAACTGAAACCCAGAGTGTTAGAGAGAGTGTTAGTCACTCACTCGTGTCTGACTTCGTGACCCCATGGACTGTGGCCCACTAGGCCCCTCTATCTGTGGGATTCTCCAGGCAGGAACACTGGGTGGGCGCCCTTCCTTCTGCAGAGCAGGTGCGTAACTTGCCTAACGAGGGCGCCTCGCGCGCCTGCAAGGTGCGGCCTCCAACTCACGCCCTGGCCCATGGCAAAGGCTGACCCCTGACGGCTCATTCTCCTCCAAGAACCAGAAAGGAATGCGCCATCTAAGGATGATCTGAGGAAACACACAGCCTCCGTGCCGACCCCCGGCCTTCCCAGAGGGGGTGTGATACTGACACTCAGGCAAGGGTGACCGTGGGCCTCCTCACGTGCAGCCCAGGAGACAGCTCGGGAGAAAACACAGAAGGGACAGGGAGCCAGCCACCCCAGCCCGCGTCTTGCCGGCACGGGTTCTTCAACTTCCTACGGGGTCTGCGGGAAAGCACGATGCACCAACCAGGGTGCGGCGCCGAAACAGCTGCAGGGCACCGGCCTCCCCCGCGGACCTCCACGTGGGGGAACCGGGCCAAGGGCCTGCTCTGAAACAAAGCAAGGATGTCCGTGTGGGGGCACCCGTCCCCTCTCACGCCAAGGGTTTATTCTCAGAAACACTTGCTGGAAGAATGCATTTCGAAATTCATATGTATGGCTATTAACCGCCCATTTTTCAGAGTCAACACAGTGCCCCGGTAATCCTCCATGCTGTATAGCACTACTTGCTCCAAGTAACCCCAGGGAGGGGAAAATGGAAGCTTCCCACCGAACAGAAGGGCACAGCTGCTCTTGCTCTGTGCAGACACGGCACCCAGGGCACCACACACACATGGGGATACTTACAAGGCCATGGTCCACTCGGAAAAATGCCATTTGACAGGGTTTATTCAAAAGATTAGAAAAAGCAATGAAGGCATCTGCAGTATCCAAGTTCAAGATCAATACGGCCGCTATGAAGGACATGCCCTGAACCTGAGAGGAGGAAAGAGGGCGGTCAAACCACCGGCAGCCACCGCGGTTGGAGCAGCCCCTGCGTCTCCCTGAAGGAGGAGCCCACATGCCCTTGCGCTGGAAGGGCCCACGCTGCCCCCACCCGCTGCCACCCCCGCAGGCTAGGCCCATGGCCTCGAGGGCCCTGCCCATCCTGACGCAGAGTCGCCGCCCTGCCACGCCGGCCACCTGTCTGCACTCCTTCATTCGCACACCCTCCTCCTGCACCTCACAGACCCGCTGCCTTTGGGAAGGTCCGGCGTCCGGGCACCATGGAAATGCACACCTAAGGGAACACGTCACCCTAAAGCCGTGCCAGCACGCGTCCGCTAGCCGCAGAAACCGCAGCAGTGTAATTTTAAAACAGTTAAAACTAAAAAGCTTTTTTGATTTAATGTTGGGGGAAAAAAAAGAATCACATGCAAAACATGAAAATCAAACCCAACTGAAACGTGATCTATGGAGAAGGAAACGGCCACCTGCTCCAGTATTCTTGCTGGGGAAATCTCACGGACCTAGAGGAGCCTGGTGGGCTATATAGTCCACCGGGTCGCAACAAGAGTAGGACTCAACTGAGCGACTAGGCTCGTACGTCAGGCTTTAAAAAAAAAAAAAAAGATGGATGCCACAGAGTAGCCAGGGCAGCTCAATCTCCCTACGAGGAAACTGAGGCGAGTCATTGACCGTGAGCCTTTCATAGCTCACAAAAATGGGGGCACGTGACCCACCATCTGCCGCTACGGTGAGATGGCGGAGAGCATGACTTTCTTTCTAGAGGAGAACGTCAGAAAATCTCGGAAAGGTTCACTTACATAACCCACATCCGGTCGGTAACAAGTGTACGCGCCCAAAACGCTGTGCAGCATGTCGTGGTACGGGCCACCCTACAAGGACCAACACACGAGACACGCGTCAGCCAGGTCAGCGTGCAGGGCCCGCCGCCGCGGCAGCTCGGCACCGCCACGGCACCAGACAAGTGAACCACTGGCCACGGCTGACGCGCTCGACCCACAAAGTTGCTCTGAAACAAGCTGGTGCGCCGGTGTGAGCACCACACTGGAACAACACCCTTAATCCAGCTGCTGCCGGGTGACTGTACTGCCCCGTCAAGTTCACGGTGACCGGGTACCCAGGCTCTCCAGAGCAGGTAGGTGCCCATGGTCAGTCTGCCTCTGCCTCCAGCCGTACCCTCGTCCTGATGGTTCTCTCTGCCCCCTTGACCCCGCTGCCTGTCACTGTCTGTGTTTACGACGCTTCAGCA